>NC_081289.1:103499204-104099204 GCF_030490865.1 Poecile atricapillus | reverse complement strand
ATTCTGTAATTAGGAGCCATAAAGAAAGTCCACTCCCAGACTTCCTAGGGTTTTGAAGTTGTTTTCAAGGCCTGTTGTTTCTGGTGGTTGTTATATATCTTCAGTGTTAGGGCAGGTCTGGAGTTTCCAGCTTCAGGGATTCGTTGAGTGATATGCCTAGGGGCAGACATTTTAAAGCAATGCTTTTGAGACTCACTGAAGTCTACTTCCATTGTGTAGTCAGTCTATATCTATTGTGTACACTCCTTTATTGGAAAAAAATACCCTTCAAAAATACCCTACAACAAAAAATTACTACAACAAAGGATAAGGAAATGGTATTTACTTCTTTCTGTGCCCACTTCTTTGACCTTGCAGCTGCACAAATAGCTCAGTCAAAGACTGTCTGAATAGATTTCAGGGATCAGAATCATATCAGCACCTTCTGCTCACTGTCACACTTCATACAGATCCTCCTGCCTTTTTTCCGCATGAAGTCCCATTATTTTAAGGCAAAGAAAAACACAGTGCCAGACTCCCTGGCTGGTGCTCCCTTACCTGGTCCAGAGCCCAACCTCATTTGTTTGTCTGCAAGTTAGTCACACTTGGAAATCATTTTACACGTAACAGCCAAGGAAGTCTGGTAGTATGAAATTAATAGATAGAACGTAATGTCAAAAAAGCCAACAGCATCAAAAGAGCCGCTCATGAGTCTCTGTATGAAGCAAAGAAACAAGTAAGCCAAGCCTAAATCCAAACATGTTAAGCTGCCTGCTATTTTTGCAAAAATAACAGATACTTTCACAAACGGTAAGTGATAGATCTTCCAATGTCTAAATACAGATTGAAAATGCAGGCTAGGATTGCCCATTTGTGCAGGAAATTACCAGTGGTAGGAGCTGAGGAAAACAGTGCCAGTGGTACAGTAGGCTGAGTTGAGAAGCCAAATTGTCCCCAATCTCAACACAATGGACTGGTGGCACAGCATGTGCTTATACCATATATCATTAAAGTTTCATGCACTGACTTATTTAACACATTTAAAAATGGGATAAGCAACTGCTCTTCCGAGGGTTTTGAAGCCTATTAAGACCATGTCCTAGTTGTAAGGCATTATTGTCTTGTGTCCTTGCTGAATCTTGCTAATTACTTTGTTTTCAATTAAATGGAGAAGGCAAATAGTAGCATTTATGCAAGGCCCCTTTCTGGGCCTTTAATCTCTTCAGAAGTGAAAGACTGTTCTCTTCAAACCTTAGTCTGAGCAAAAATTTCTGTGGGATGGTCTCAACTGTTCCCAGCTGTCTGATCATCAACTGAATTTGATCAGAGGTTGGTGCAAGACAACTTGCCCCTTCCATGCTACATTTTGTGGGTGCAATAGAGACACGGTTGCCCCTCTGTGTCATCACCTCTCTCCCCTCTTCCCAGGGTTTTATAGCACCACAGCCCCTCTCCTCTTTTCACAAATGTCAAAAGTGTGCTGTCAGCTCGACTTGGCACCAGAGCAAGTTGAGCAAAATCCTGACCTGATAGGGAGGAACAAAGTTTCAGGGCAAATTGCTTCACCTCTAGCAAAAAGTACAGATGTGGAGGACAGCATGTTCTTCCCAATAACACCTCCCTTCTCAGAAGGATTTGTGAAAATCCCTGCAAACACAGTCCTCTTCACAGAGCTTTCCCACAGAAGGAATTACACAAGCAAATGCCACTATTTAGAATGTTCACTGGTTTTTTTCCTTAATTTTGCCAATTCTGCCTCTATCATATTCTGGGCTTTACTGGTAATTCTTACCCAGTTTCCAGTCACTTTATGATAAACCAGATGTAGCCGGAACTCAAGCAGGAATTGTTCTTCTAGTGGCCAGCTGAAAATATAGTTAGGGTAAAAGGCATACAGTGATTTAAAGACATGTATTTAGGTCCTGATAAAACAGAATAGGATATTTGTCCACATACTTAACACTCCTTTTGATGTTTCAGACCAAGAAAATTAAATCACTCAAGATTTTTTTCCCTGTGTTCTGCCATGAGTCTGGCTAACTGGCTTACAGCAACGAGTGCATGAAGACTTCAGGGTAGTTTTGGAGTGCTGATTAATGATAATTTGAAGCTGACTGAGCACAGGTCAGTTTAACTCGAGTTTTAACTTGAGTTTAAAAAAAGTTAAGCACATTTCTGTCAGTAGTGTGTGAAATAGCAGGTTTTATGGGGGTGCAAAAGAGCCTGTCCACAGCTCATGTAGCTTGACAGTCCTTGTGCAATGTATGGGCCTCTACACTTACACCTCCCTTCCTCCTGTCCTGAGGCATCCAAGTGACCTTTTTGGTGACACATTTCTCAAATGACCAAATGCAGTACAGATACCCAGTCAATAGGCATGTTTGCTGTGCTTGTTTCATAATGTGAATGGAGGTAGGACCTGCTCTCAGATTCACAAAACACCTAAATGTATCCACCAACCAGAACTAATTCACAGTATGAATTAATTAACAAGAAGTAAAAGTTCAAAAAGGGGAAAACTGACCATTTTCACCCTTTATTGTGTATTGCTCCTCCCTGTTCTAAGAACAGCTCAAAATGAGTTGCAGGAACTGTGATTTGCATTGCTTGGTCGTGTTTATACATGTTGTTAAACCACTCTCCATGCAGGTTTAGTTACACCCAGCACTGACACCCGTGATAAATGCAGGATTTTATGAGGCAGTTTATAAAGCTCAGATCCTCATGTACTAGGGATTCTGCTACAGATAACAGAACAGCTGATATCGGAGGGAGCTGTGCACTTTTCTGTTGGTAGGTTTTAAGGATTGCAGATGATTGATCATTCAGTCCTAACCTGTGTAGCACAGAGGTCAGTGAATTCAGACAGCTTTTTCTGCAGCTAGTGCAAATGATAAGCATCATGTTTTTTTTCCTGAAGCACGGTGCAGTAATCTTATTTGAAGACAGAGTAAAGATGGAAGGATGCAACTCCTCCAGGTTCAAAATTAAATATGGTGTTTTATGGTGTGGGAAGCTTGTCCAGCTGGTATTCAAAGTGTATGTAATTGCTTCTCACAGTTCTCCTTTGAAGGAGAGACTGTCAAGTTTTCATGATTATCTGCCCAGCACAATTCACAGACATGAAAGTCACATATAAATGTTTACAGACAGATATACATACCCACCATGCAAGATTGTTATTCATCCTACTCTCTTACTTTCAAAGGGCCAGGAAGGAGAAGAAATGCTGCACTGGTGTATATAGCCTCATGAAGAACAAAGGATTGCATACAGTAAAATAATGCAGCACAGATCTCAAGGGAATTAATGATGGTTTGGTTGTTGGTTTTCCCCCTACCCCACCATGGAGCCTGTAAGTCTGAAAACCAAACACATGTGGGAATAAAACAGATTTCCTGTGTGCATGGTAATCCTTCAAGAGCAAGTCTGTAACAGCAATGCTGCTTAACCAGTGTGTTTTCAGATCGCAGCAGTGTGTGATCTGTTTGAACCAAGAGGTGATCAGTTAATGACCTCTTGGACACTTTTTAGGCGCTTGAGAAAATTGTAGCGATCCTCAAGCCTTTTACATCCCTCCACTGCAGCTGCAAGCCGACATGCTCCCTTGCTGAAGGCAGCAATAAGCTTAGGCAGCTTAGCCCAGCCAAAGTAATGAAATTACATGTTGCAGTTCAGTTCGCTGTGGTCAGTGCCCTCAGCCTCCATTTGGAGAATAATTTTCCTGATAGCAACTGTTCTCAAAGCTTGGTAATACCAGCTCTTGTCTCCTGCTAGTCTTTGTGGAAATAAAATGCCTTATTTTCCTTTTTGATTAAATAAAGTGTCTCACAAAGCCAAAATGACAAAGCTTTAATGGTATTAGGAAGAAAAAACAATAAATTTGTCTCTAACCTCAGAGAAAAAAATACCAATCAGACTGGAGAGTGCAGAATAAAAAGAAAGGAGCACTGATTGATAACTCTCTGGGCATAAAGCTGAACACAGATGCAAACACATCTTCCCTAATGGAAATATTATCACATTTGGTAGCAATTTTATTGCTGGCCATGGCTGTCTCCTGGTATACAAAATACAGTAAGTTCCTCTGGGAACAGAAATCTCCCTGAACACTCATGTGTATGAGGCTACCAAGTGTTTGGAGATGATCCAAGCTTGAGGCTTGCTTCTGTGTCTCTCCCCTGAAATCAGCTTTCATTCCTAATCTCTGCTGTGCACATGCATGGATCTGTCTCAGGTGTGGCATCTGTTTGTTTGCAGGTTTCATTTTTTTTGAAGCTGTGCATTTCCTCAAGCAGCTTGCAGCAAGGCTGCTGGAGTGGTCTCCCAGAAGGCAGGCAAGGGTAACAGGAACACCTTCATGCAGTCTTGCCACCAAATGCTCCATACCATAAAACAGCAGCCCAAGTAATTACACTTTTGTCAGCACTTCTCTTGATTCCCTGGATTAGTACAAGGAAGACAGGCCATACTAGAAAGATCAAGGGCTGCGATGACTAAGGAGTTAATTAGGGAGGTCTGTACCTTCCTGGTTCTTGCTAGACCTACTGCTGCTGTAGAGATGTGAGTAGGGCCGTACAGAGAAGGCTAGAAGGAGAAGGCCAGGTGTGAAATCAATGCCCTGCTGATGTGGCATTCAGGGCTTGGGGAAGCTGTTCCTTGAGGAGCCTCTCCTAGGAAAGTCAAAGTGTTGCTCTGACAGCCCTCCCGCTTTACCCTGCCGACTCAGCCGTCCTGTTTAGGCATTCCTCCTGGATGCCTTTATCCTGCTCTGCAAGGTTTTGGGTGGCTTCTTATCAAATTAATTTCCCATCTTTCAGAAGTTGTTATTCATTAGTAATGCAGAAAAGCTTCCCATGCACTACAACCTTTTAAATGGAATTGGCGCTGACAGCAGTAAATGCCTTGTAACATTCCCTTGCCAGGAAGGCGGTGTGTTGCCCCACTGCCAGTATTAAAAAATATTTTAATTTCTCAAGTGAAATGTAAGAGTAGGAAGATGCAGTCTGAGCTCAGAAATCAATATCTGCTGCTAACAAAGCTGCTCCTTTGGGAACTTATTGGTATGAGCCAACGTGATAAATTGGGAGAAATTATGTGTGATCAGGTTTTGTAGAAAGCAGTTACATTATGGTATTATTTACCATTTGTGCAGCACCATAAAATGATAAGAATGACTTGTCCCCACACAAAGTATTTTGGTGCAATTTAATTTTCCTCAGCATGCATACAGTTACTGCTTAAACCAGAATTAATATTACAGAAATCTCTTGTTTATTGTTAGCCTGTGGAGTCTAAAGTATTTGCACTCAATGGTTTATTTATAAACATTCTTGATCCTTTTTGCTCAAATGGGATAAAATCCTTACTTAAAATAAGTATTCTGCAATACTCCAGCTTTGTTTACTTTACACAATGTCAGGCTTCCATCCTTGATGTAGACTGGAATATATTCCCAGCCTGACTCCTCAGTCCCCACTGGGTTAACTACGAAAATTGATAGTAAGTGGTAAGCAGCCAAAAAGCACTTTAACCCTTTCAGAGGAGGTCTATGACTGTGTTTCTTATGAATGAAGATGGCCATTCATTAGTAATGTAATTTTAATTTATTGCATGCTTAGTGAGTCCAGAGTCAGTTACAGAAGGAGAAAACATGTAGCTTAGACTATAAAAAAAGGAGGCATTGCAGCATGCAGAAAATACTGCTCTTGGCTTTGCCATATTCATGAAGGAAATATGTGGCAAAAAAGGAGATTTTTCTATCAAAGAGTATAACATTTTGGTTTTGGGAGTTTTCTCTTTGAAACAAGGATTCCACATAAAAACTTTGAATTTCCTCCGAGATGTGCCTGGTAAAGTGCCCTTTCATTTGTGAATCATGTTTCCTTGGGAGCCAAAATGAGAAAGAAAGATCTCCAAGGCAGATGTGCACTATGTTGTGCTGTTGTTGGCTGGCTGCCCTCCAGAGGTGTATGTAGTCTCTGGAGAAAGATAGGGAGATTTCTTTTTTCCTTTTCAAGAGCTTAATCTGTGTAAGAGGTCAAGCTGCAGGGATAAATGAGGTCTGTGGCACCTCCAGTTTGTAGATTGCCCAGAAGGCCCCTCGGAACAGCTTCTGGGTTGTCTGAATGTTGGCAATTCTGCGCCACATCCCCCAGCCCCAAATACATTTTGTGGTATTTGTTATTTTCTGAATTTCGGTGCTTCTGCTGCTGGTCTTGGCCACTTTCCAAAAAGGCAGTGTGGAAACTATCGCATGTGACAGGGATTGCCACCTGCCCGGGTCTTGTCAGACCTCCTGCGGATCGCTGCTGGAATAATCAGGTAGGAGTGGAAGTCTGAATTTTAATGAAGCTTTTAGACTAGACAACAGTGCTGTGAGGGATCCGATGGAAAAAGAATCTTCCGCTATGGCTGGCATTTATGGAAGCATCAGGGCTTAACCTTCAGCTATGAAGAAGGAGAGGCTGATAACAGAGACATTGTCCTCCCTTTAGGAGGGCATTGGCAGTCCTGCTGGCTTGCATGAGAACAGGCAGTTTGCCCTGGCATTTTAGGTTAATGGTTATGCATACTCCACACCGAATTCTTTCCTTTGAGATTAGGCATTCTCAGCTACAGCCTGAATTGCCGGAGCCCGCTGCGGAGCAGGGACCGCTGTGCCCGTCGGTGCCCTCAGGCCGCGGGCGGGTCGGGGAGCTCCGGCCCGCGGCCTCCGCTCGGCGCGCAGGCCGCCCGCCCGCCGGCAGCGGGACACCGCGGAACCAGCTGCCGCGGCCTGCTTGCCTCCGATGGAGCTGTGCTCGCAGCCTTCCTCTCTTGTGCAGCCAGACAGACCGCACCGGCAGAAGCTTGGCAAAAGCGTGGGCCGCGCTCGTTCTCGTTTTGGAAGAATTAACTGAAAAGCCTCCCTAGGTATATAAACGCCATGTTGAGGAGGAGGGGTGGTGAAACACGGTATTACAGGAAGTATCGGCTCAGTATCAGTTGTGTTTTGACTAAAATGAAAAAAGAAAATAGGACCTACCAGACAACCAGATATAAATCCACAAGAACTGGCAAAGGTAGTTATGCTTAAGAAGATTTTAACGGGTCATGGTGAGGCCCAGAGCCCAAAGTTAATCACACCTAGCTAACACATGAGTTCTTCTATTTGGAAGAACTGTTACAAGAATAAGGCTGTCAAAGTGCAAGGAAGAAAAAATTATGCATATATGTATACACCTACATCTGTATATACATATACAGATACATGTTACATCCTTAACACTTCATTCTCCTTAAAAAAAAAAAAAAAAAAAAATCAGAAGCGGTTTTTTTCTCAAGGTAAGCCTGTCACAGGTGTAGGTCACATACTAGCTGGAAGCTTTTTGATCTCAGAGGTTCCTTTTGTTTCCCAGCTGCCCTTTGAGTGTTATGGAGCAGAGCCATGAGAACATATCAGAAGCAAAGACGGGTTTGAACTGAAGACACAGCCATCAATAAAACTAACTCTGTACAAAACCTGGGAAAATCCAGAGAGATTTCCTGAACCGAATTGCACAAACCAAACACCCTGCGGCTGAGGAAGTTTCTGCTGTACCCATGCCTTATGAATCCACAAATATCATGGCAAAGATGGTGCAGTAACTGCTGCTAATGAGTGCAAACATGAGTATAAACCCTGGGAAATACTGATGGTGTTTAAAAACAAACAAAAACCAGAGCGAAACAGAAAAACTCTCTCCCTTCACAGGACCTGTCTGGACAGGCTCCCAAATCCCTGCCTGCAGCAGCTCCCTATGGGAGCCTGATCCCTCTTTGTCCCATCCCTCTCCAAGGCAGGAGTTCAGACACCCTGCCTGTCTTCACTGATTCCCTCTCTGCCACCACCTGAGATGCAAGTGAGTGCCAGAGGGACGACTGGGGGTCCTTTTTATTTCCCTTGTGTCTGCTAGCTGGGTGATTCAGTACATTCTTTTTTTTTTTTAGTCTCTGGATGTTAACCCTGCTGTTTTCTGTAGGATATTCTTCATTTCTACACTTGCAACTGTTTTTTTCCTCCTTCATGTTACTACTATTATCTCAACTGGGTTAGATGAAAAATTGTTTCTGTACACTGAGGAAATACCTCTTTCTCAACAGTTTAGTTGCTACCCCCCACAACAGACTGGAGTTTGCTCTTGTGGATTTAGTCGTCCCTTCTCCCCAGAGTCATCCTGTAGATGCTTGCATTGTCCCTAAAGGGCATTGTGACTTTGTTTTTTTTTTTTTTTTCTTTTCTCCTTATTGTCCCCATGATATAGCAATAAGTTTAAGGGACACTATTTTTTTTTTTCCTTCTACATCTGCCATAATGACTCATGTAGCTCCTGAATCTATAGATGGTGCATTTTTCACCCCCTAAGTAGGACATTCCCAACAACCTTTCTCCTGACAGCAGACCACTGTGCTAAGCAGCAATCTGTCATCTGCTGCTTTGGGCAACCATCCTGAAGAAGTGCTCTTGTACACGCTGGGAGCAAGGACAGTGATGTGCAACTGTTGGGATGTATCCTACATGGGGTTTATCCTGTGGAGAGCTCTTCTGCATGCCCATGTTTCTGAGCACTCTGGGATGTGCTGGCCTTGCTGGGAGATGCAGCTGCTCAGGTGTAGGGCTGCCCTCAGACTTGGCCAGCATGGATGCATCTGTCAGGATGATGCAGTTGATAAGGACAGGAATAAACCCATGAATCAAGTGGTGTTGGGAAGTCTGCAACAGGCTCTGGGAAGGAAACACCCCTGAGCACTGCAGTAATGGCTTAAACCAGGTGTGAGTGAAAATCAGATGTGACCTCACCCAAAAACGTGTAAGGTACAAAGAACTCCTTTCTGGTCATCCTTTAGTCTCCATTGCCTAGGGCTGGCCCAAAATCTGTGAGTCTCTTTCTGAAAACTCTACAGCTGCCCAATTACATGATGGGACACCTATGGACATGCCTATTTTCATGTACTTCTAGGTCTTTGCAGGACCAAAATTCTCTCTAGCACTTTCTTACCATAAAGTTGTTGCACGGTTTTGGTAGATTGAAAACCATTAATCTAATGAGATCTAATTACAAAAGGAAATAATTTTAATATGTGTTGAATGAAATCCCCCTCCCCTATGTTACACATTTGTAATGTAAAGTACATAGATGTACTGCACCCAGTTTTCAAGTTTCTCTGATTTCTTTCTTCTTTTTTTTTTACTATGTGACAATTTAACCAAGAATGCAATGGACTTCAGATTGCCTACCCTTATTAAAAATCAGTCAATTTTTCACCCACACTTTTCTTCCCTTGCTTATCTGCAGAGCAGATGCAGACCTATTTGCTTAAATCAAGGCTTGCAATTCACCAGAACATCAAAAGAGCAGCCCCTATCACTTCAGTCGCTTTTATTATTGCAGCTTGTCTCCATGATCTCCACTGTGTTCTTGCTGCAAAAGGAGGTCTCTTTATCACTTCCCTTCCTTTCCTTCTGCTCTTAGTGGAATCTGCCTTAGCAATCAGAATAATAATGATTTATCTCCAAGGGAATGTGAATGCAAGCCAAGTTCCCTTGGTATAGGGAAATCAGTTTGGTATTGTTTACTCATCCCCTGTGGATTCACCAGATGGCATCAGACAGCATAATTTGGATTCTGTGCTCAAAAGAGAGGGAAGGCTGGAGCTGCAGGAATTGGTAATGTGAAATTACCAGGAACAGTTCTGATCTTTTTTTTTGAGGATATGGCATGTCTTTCATCTTTGTTATAGAACATTCAAGGAACCAAATTGTAACGCACCTGGACTCTTAACATATTAAGTAAACCATTTTTAGCATGGTCCTTTATGAATTATTTTGGCTGCTCTTCCAATAACTGCTTCGTCTGGAGAGGATGCTTTTCCTGCACTGGGTTGAAGGTCCTGAGCAGGTCAGCAGAGAAGAGGCAGTGGGAAATGAGGTGTTGCAGCTGTTTTCTTCTAGGCCAGCACTGCTTCAGTTCTGTAAATAGAGGATTTAGGTTTCTGTTCTTTAAATATCTCAAGCATAAATTATTCACTCAAAATACATTTGTCAAAGAAGAAGCACTAGGAAAACAGAAGTGGAAAGCCTTAGCAGAGCCTGAATGAGCTACAGCTTTACTGACCACAGCACAAAGCACTCAGTGTAGCCTGACGTCCCAGCCCTGAGGGATGGAGAAGATGATCTAATCATTTTTGTCCATCTTGTTTCTGCAGTTTTATTATTTGAATTATTTTCAAGCCAGATACTAAACGGACATAAGCTTTTCTGTAGTGAATCTTGCTGCACTGATTTATAGCTGCTGAGTGTCTGGCCTTTGAGGACTGTTTTAACCTCTAGAATATTGATTTCTCCTTTTATTTTCCCTGGTGCTGCAAGCAAGCCCCTTGGTCAGGACCCTGGGTTGTGCAATATACAAAAGTGTGATGGTGCCATGATTTGTAAAAATGTGCAACCAAAAGGGTGAAAAGTTCAGCAGTCTAGCTGCAGCACAGCGTAATCACTGTAAAAGGGGCCACGGCCTCCAAAAATCACTTGACAGCAGTGTTTGCTGTGTGGAACCCATTCTGCTGCAGATGAAGTACCAGAACCAGAGGTGAGTAGCGGGCACAGGGAGCCCAGAGGAGTGGGTCAGGGGACCCAGTGCAGACTCAGGACATTGAGGGGAAGGACATGAGGACATTTTTGGTAGCTGTCCACTCAGGAGAGCAGCTTTTTTGGAGCTGTCCACTCCCTGACAGGTCTCATTGCCTCTGAACCTTCGTTCCTGGAATCACTGTTCACCACATCCATTCTCTCTCGCCTTCGCCCTGCTGCTGACCTCCTTTCAGAGCAGGGCTTCAGCTCAGCCTCAGCTGTCAAGACTCTGAAGGCCCCTGGTAAGTTCAGAAACTCTAGCTGAAAGGATTGCTTGTGGCCGAAGACAGTCTATGAAGGCAGAAGAAGTGTGAAGTTTGGGAGCATAAAAATAGTTTGCAAAGCACCAGTGGTGCTGATCTGTCAGCCAGATTACTTCCCAGAAGGCATCTGAGAGGGTGGTGGATGCTGATACCACAAAGGTGAATTTTGGTTCTTGAAGGATAGTTCTTCCTCGTTCTCAGAGAGACAGTGCCAAGCTGCATCCTTTCTCCTGAGATACCCAGGAAGAGCCACTGAAGGGAAAGAAGGTGAGGGGCAGACCACCCACTGCACCTTCACACCAGCAGCAACAGAAGGTGTTGAAAACTGCTGGAGACCCAAATCATACATGGGCTTATCATGTGACAGAGCCACCAGTATGAAAGAGTCCAGACCAGGAGCTTCAGTCAGTCCCCAGTCCTTCTTGTGACTTCAAAGGTGGCTGGGCCAGCCAAAGGGGTGTCTGTCAGGATAAAATATGCTCCCAGTTTTAGCTAGGCCTGATACAGATATGCCTTTCTTGAGGAGGCTAATTAAACTGATAGAGTGTCTATCATCTTCACCCACACACGTGCTCTGTCACGAGTGGTTTGCTTCCTGAAAGGAATATACACCTGCCTATGATACAGCATTCCAGAGGAGGCTGTTGCAGGAGCAAGTCTTACCTTGTGCTGTCCCTCCTATGGTTATCTGTGTTAATGACAGTGGAATTCAGAGCTAGGAGTCTGCCTGCTGTCTGTACCCTTCTGTATCTTAATTTTGTAACTGATGAATAAAAAAGTGAGCTTTT
Organism: Poecile atricapillus; assembly: GCF_030490865.1. Classification (NCBI taxonomy): domain Eukaryota; kingdom Metazoa; phylum Chordata; class Aves; order Passeriformes; family Paridae; genus Poecile; species Poecile atricapillus. The sequence continues at coordinate 104,087,526 of NC_081289.1, read as the reverse complement.
GCTTGATTTCAGTGCTGAATTACTGTTCATTAAAAGCTTATAAAGGAGAAAAAAAAACCCTGGAAAATCTTATACATTCCAAACAGTTTTTGACATATTCATTAGGCATACAGTGACATACATATTTATATATAAGCACAGTACCTATTTGGGTATTTAGCTGCCAGGGAAAGGGTGTGATTTTGTTCACATGCAATGGTTGCCCCGCATTTTAATATTCAGATTTAAGTAATGGAATATCATGATGACTTTGAAAGACTTGCATGGTATCTACAGCTTGGTTAACCATCACAGAAAAACTAGTCTTCTCCCTGCGGGGAGAGTGTGCCAAGGGTGCAGGGCTCATACAACCTTCAGACATCTTTTCACTGTGTTTTTTTCAGCTCTTTATATCCTGGTGGTCTTGCAGGAGCGGGGCTTGCCGTTCTAAAGCCGATGCAGTGATTGTTGCCACAGTCTGGATCAGGTTCCTGCTGCAGATGGGCAAAAAGGGGGCAGTGGGGGGGCAGGTCCTTCCTCAGTGCTGTGCTGACTCACAGTCCGTGGCAGTGGGGCTTTCCGTGGCTGGCAGGCTGGCGTGGCGTTCCTGCTTTTGCAGGGCACAGGGTGGTGAGGCTGCCCGGCAGCACTGCAGCTGCAGCAGGCTGGGGCTTGGTGGTCTGAGTCAGCAGCTGCCAGCCAGCCTGACAGGGGGAGCCTGGGAGGGCAGCCTGCCTCCAGCCTGGGATGCAGGCACCCATTCAGGCAGTTTTCCATCCTGTACTGCTTTTTAGGTCTTAGTGCTTTCACCAGCGTTTCCTGTCGCCTCACTGCGGCCTCCAGTGTCTGGATGCGCTCAGCTACGTCTTTTTTACGGCCTTTCATCTGCAGGGTAGAGCAGTGCCCCGCTCATTCTGGCCCACTTTTGCTCTTGACATTTAAGCGTGTGAGTGATGAGGCAAGTGAAGCACTGCATCAGGGTGAGCTCTGACTGAACTGTGGCAGTGCAGGTCTGACCTATAACTGCAGGGAAGACGGTCCTTACTACCTGGAGCCCTTCCCAGCACGGTGGGTACCAGTTTACAATGGGCTCTCAGGTTTAGGAGTAACCCGGGGGATGCTGTGAAATAATCACACTCCAGCACTTCCTTTCAGCACTTTGAAATACCCAGTTCTCACAGAAGCCAATTGCCTTTAATGAAATGCAGCTGGGAATCTGGAAATACCTCCTCTAATCTCCTCCCCTATTCTAATGTGCCCCCTAGCAGAAGAAAGTCCAGAGAGGCGGGTAGTCCAGAGTGTTGTGCCAGTTATACACTCCCCAGAAATTCCCCACTGCTTCTTGTTTGGCAGCCTTCCAAGCTACTAGTTCCATGAGACTAATGCAAAATGATCCTCTTTCCTGTTTGTTTTGAAGTTAGGGGTGGATTGGTTGGTTTTTTGGGTTGATTTTTGGGGGGAGTGGTGGGGGGAATGGGTTTATTTCGATTTGTTTTGTTTTTCATATTTGTCTGTATATTAACCTGAAGCAAACGTCACTTTAATTTATCCAGATTCCTCATATGGATATAAAAAGATCCCCAGCTGCTTTTTCCCACCCTCTGTTACTCTTGATACCTATAGTAGTGTCCTGTTGGCATCAGCTGCAGCTTGCCTGATGTACTGTTTACACCCAGGAACTGCAGACTGTCAGACAAGTAGAGAGAAAAGTATTGGCCAGCTATTTGTTCGGGTATGTCGTTACCACCCAACCATTGCATGAAAATCATGTTACATAGTACAAAATATTATACATTTAATATTCCTGTTACTCCCCATTAAATTGTCTTTCCACCAAAGCTAAGCACTTATCAGTAGATTTGCTTTTTTCCTGCCTTGGTATTAGCTGGTGCCCTCTCAGGAAAGCTGTTATCCTCAAAATGTGCCAAAGCATATTGGTTTCTGTCACAGGTACATTGTTATACCACCACTTCAATGCAGCCAACGTGAAATAAGTAAATGTGTTGGGAAAGACAGCTTGACATCTTAACAGATAGACTACTATCTTATAGATACATTTTATTCTGTAAGTATGTCCACATTTCAAACATTTTAGACAAGAGAATGAATACAAACACAGATACATGTGGATTGCACTCAGAATTGCATTATTACAAGACCTCTTTCCTATAACTAAACCTTTTCTATAACATTACCTACAAGAAAAAAAAATACTATATACTTATTTCATTTATGTCTAAAATGCAAAGATTTATAGCAGCTGTGACAACCTTAAATTATGTCTTCCAAAAGCATAACTGATTTGTATATCCAGCACTTTGGAAAGTCTTACTAACATAGTCAATAATCCTATCAGCAAAAAGTTCATACCCAAGCCTGAAATCAGGAGGAGGAAATCTACTCATCGACTTGTGTTGGTGTTTTCAAGATTGCCTTAATTATTTTAAGTTCAATCCTAAAAAAGGCTGAGAATTTTCAGCTTGCATTAAAATCTGAGAAGTCAGTGCTCAAGGCTGTGCAAGAGCAGGCCTGAGAAAAGAACAATTGCAAATGTTGAATGCCAAATCCCTCGCTGCAATAGCAGATCTGGGATTGAACCTGCTTGCACCACACTTCGGTTTGGCTACAACACAGTAAAGCAAAAGAGCCTGTCAAGACAAATGTGCAGCAATATGCCATGTGAGAGAGGCCAAAGTACGTGTTAAAACACATCTTTCTGGCTGCCAGGAGCGCAGCATAATTATTTGAGTGTGCTGTAAAAGTCTCACTAAACAGGTCTCTCTGATTTTACCCATTAAATACAGTGAGTCCCATGACTGGGCTCTTTGCTTCTTTGTAAAATGCAAGGGTCTCTTAGTGAAATCTGATTTATCCTCTCCTTCTTGGCTCCAGACCATGTCTTTTACATGCTCTGAAGCAAAAAGACACAGCTAATTCTGTATTATTTGTAATTACTGAGGGCTCTGCTTCTGTGAAATCAGCTTCTCTGATTACAATTCTCCCTTCAGCTGCCGTCCTGGGTATTTCATGGGATGTGTCAGCAGTCAGGGCTACCTGTCTCTTTGAGGCATCCCTTGTGTCTGCACAGCAGCAGTTGCATACACCTGAAGAACAGTCCTCAGCTTTACAGCCAAGAGCAGTTTGCAGCTCCTCCCATAATCATGTCTAGGTCAGCCACAGGTCTGTAGTTTCTCTACAGGGAGTGGCTTTCCCCCACACTTTGCCTGAGTTTTGTCTCTTTCAAAAAATTGACTTGACTGGGATAAAAAAGTGATTTTCTTTACTGAAAGTCCTTTGACATTAATATCTAATCCAAACCAAGAATGAGAAGGAGGGAATTCAGGAGGTGACATAATACAGACCTACCTGTAAGGGAACCAGGCAGCTCTGTATCCTGGTCTTGTGATTAATGTCTCTTGTATCATACACATAAACATCCTCTGGAGTGAGGTCTGCAGCTCAGGTCTCCCAGATTTCTAAGCTTAGGTCTTGCATTTCTTTCTGTACTGTAACTAGTCACAACATTGCACCAAGAGACGCTAAGTTGAACTGTTTTTCAGAGTAGGATTGAGGATGGTGGATTCTGGCAGCTCTGACCGAGATTTAGCCCCTTAAGTCGGGTGACATTTCATATGTATTCAGTGCTCAGTGCTTGCTTTTGTGTCTCTGTGAAGTGGGTGTTTTGCATTGCCAGTCTGAGGCACTGAGCACTTCCAATAAGCTGTTTCAGCAGTCGCAGGACATAACATAAAGCTATTGATCTTTTTTCAAGGTTCGAGTATTTAAAAATCATTGAAGCACTTCAGTTCTGCATGTCTTTGCTGCATTTGGCCCACAGCCTTGTCTTTGGAAACTTACCCTTTTCACAGAATGATTTCATTTGCTATGTAAATTATTAAGTAAAACAATTAATGATTTCTACAGTTACAGTCATTGGGTAAACAACCCTGAATTGAAATGCACTTGGGAAAGTTCTCATGTTTCTGTAGGTTCCAGTTTTCTAGTTTTCATAAGATTAGGTAACCACAAAGCACATAGATTAGGTGCATGATGGGCAGTTCAGCTCTGCTGGGGTTCAGGGCTGAGCATCCATGCCATGGGGAAAATAATATGGCCCATTCAGATGTTTTCAACCAAAACATGTGTTTTTAAATTCTGATATGTAATTCTTAATAGCCAACTAAGTTTGCTTATAGTTTCATCACTGAAGCATGAACTGATACCAAGAACATAATTTTCACTTTACATCAAATGGAGAATTTGCCCTCAAAGCAACAAATTCATCGACTAAAGTGTTTGTAGTTCTGTGTCCTGCTTAAATGTCTCTGCTGTTTGGAGGAAACTTTTATTTCCCAACACCTAATTTCTGGTGTTTTCTAGCAAAGTCTGGCCTTTGTGTAGAATTGGAAGGTTTCCTTAATCCATGTTCTTGGCCACAAGAAGACTGATTTCTGGTCAACTCACTAACAGTTTCACACCTGGAGGGGTAGGTATGTTCACTACTACCATTCTTAGGGACTGCAGAGATAGGTAGCAAGCAGAGCTGGAGTGCTCCATCTGCTTTGTGAGAAGAAGCAAAGCATGATGCTGATGGACGTCCCACCATCAGGAGTCTCAGCAACAAGCACCCTTTCCTAACCAGCTCTTGTGCCCTAAGGACAATGTGCAGTCTTCAAGCTGCTCTGTGGAAATGAATGCATTTTGCCACCATCAGTGCCTCATACTGTGTGTTAGAAATCTTCTGTCATTCTCTTAATAGAGCCAGCCTTCTACAGCATTGAAAATGTGTGTCAGCAGGCCTGAAATTAGTGTAACTAACAGTAAAAGCTTATCTCTCTTTCACAAGGAAGCTGAATTAAATGGATAGTCAGGCACTATTGGAAAATCCATAGATCTCTGTGGGGTTCTTTGATGGCTGCTTGAGTCCTCTCTGTTGTACTGTCTGAGTTCAGAAACACAGATCTCATAGACCTCTGCAGAGAGAGAAGGACAGAAATAGACTGCATTTAAAAATAAAGTAGTGATTTCCACTGTCTGTTGGTTACCCATTCGTGTGGTTGTGACCTGTCACACAAGCACAAGTTTCTGTAAATGACCTACTTCTGTAGGCAGGTTACTGGCCACAAGATCTGACTGGAAACCAAATGACTATCTACCTTCATCAGAGGCCAAATGAGTGACCTCTTGGCCTTTCTGTAGGGTAGTTCATCCCTTTGTAACATAGGAATAATAATGATGATGATGATGATGATACTTGTATCCTTTGTAAAAGGCCTTTTAGATCCAGTGATGAAAAACAGTATCCAAAGTTACAGATAATTGTTTCTTAATGTCTGAAAGCAATCATATTTCTTCATAGCTTTGGAGAATCAGAATATTTGTAGCTTTAGTGAATTACTTTCACGCAGAAATCCCCTTATTTATGACACTGTTTTTCAAAACGTGTCTACATCTGGTTGACAGAAGCCAGGATGTATTTGAGACCACAGCTAGTTTAATCCACGGTCTAATCCAAGTTCACTTTTTATAAAAAATAGTGGTTTGGGGCATTGGTCATTTAGAAGAAGCAGAGACCTCAGACACACAAGAAAGAAGGAGGAAGTACTGAATACGCTTTCAGACTGTTTATAGAGACCACTTCCCTGTGTGCCATGTGATTTTGACTTTCCCCTTTCTGGCAGTGTCCTGGTATTGTACTTTGCTGTTCTCAGATCTAAGGTACCTGCAGCAAGGTGAGATTAGATGAGTTCCTTGGGACTGCTCCTCTTGTCTGTGGAGGACCATGCCAATGACACTGCTCAATTAGACCCAGCTAGGATCTACCGCTCTCCTCTGGGGCTGGGTCCATATGACTCTCCTAATCCAGTGCTTAGTACAATGCTTCCTGGATCCGTGAGTGGACTACTGGAGGAGATTGCAAGGAAATCGGGCAAATCCCATCCAAGGGTGAAAGCCTGTGAGGGCATTGGTTTGCTCCCTGGTGGTACCAGCAAAGGCAGGGCTTCTTTCCATGCAGCTGCAGAGAGGGATACATGCATCTCTCCTTGGATAACAAGGAAGGACTGGACAAAGATAGGGGATGCAGGAAATAGTACAGAAACCATGAAATAAGTAAGTTTGGAGCTTAAGGGCTCTCCTTCTACAGGACTTCAAGGTGTCAGTTTGGCATGGCCCCAGCCCTGCCTTCATGCTGCCTCAGGCACCTGGCTATAATGGGGAGGGCCACCAACACAGGCAAGGGATTTGAAATGGCTTCTCTGTGGAAGAGACATTTTAGTCTTTGATGGATGTGTGAAAGGTATGAGGATACAGTGATGATTACCTTCTGTTCCATTAGTGAGTGACTAGGGAGGATATTAAATGGCAGATATTAAGCTTAAACATTTAAATGTCTTCAAGATTGGATAACTTCCAGGAATTGGCCAAAGAGCTTTCAGAACCATTAGTGTCGACACAATGAGAAATAAAATATGGAACAGTGAAGACTTTGAAAAGGGTTGGAAAAAAGCCAATCTTTTAAAAGAATAAATGGAATGAGTGGGGCAGTAAATGCTCCTGAACCTGACATCCATCACAGGAGGGAATGGAGTGGCTAGTACAGGATGCAATTGACAAAGTGAAGGGTCCTAGCCTCAATCACAGGTTGATTATAAACCAATAGTAATTAGTACTATACAGAATGACTGCAGCCCCCTGCTGAATGAATTAAGAACTGGGGAACCGTGGAGTGCAAAGGTAACCATACACGGGAAACTGTGGTTTATTTGCAGCTAAACCTGAAAGAATTTGCTGTACACGTGGCACTTTTCAACACGGTGTTTCTCTGAAAGAAAATCCTGAAATTGTCACAATTCAAGTGTGGGACTGACTTCGCTGCTTGGTGTAACACTAAGTGGTATGAACAGGTTAGCTAAATATGTTGAGCTAGGCTGTTTATTTGTCACTGAAAAAGCCACCAACTGCCAGATCTTGAAATAAGAATATGGGCCAGCAGGGAGGCTGATCATTATGGAGTGAATGGTTCCTAGAAGAACAGGAGAGCTCTATGAATATGCCTAACTGAATGTAGGCTCCCTGTGCCATGCTCTGCTTGGGATACCAAATATGTTTCTCAGAGACAGAAGGCAATATATTTAAATGTACATGTCTGTCTGATCTCATTCATAAAGCAGAAAACTAGTGCAGTTGAGTTCTGCCTCCCACACGTAAGTGTGCCTCCATACATGCGTCATGCATTTTTAGAAATAGATAGCTGCTACTATGTGTTAAATACTACCCTATAGATGGCGTGAATCAGCCAAAACTCTTTAAATTGGGTTAAGACAGTAATTTGTTTATTCCCATGATGCTATTCCTGTAGATTCAAGACCTATGGCAAATTAAAAATCAAAGCTGAACAGCCCTTCCTGTTATGCCTTGGACAAAGTACAACTGAGGCTGCTAGTGGCTTACTTTTTATTTGCCTTTTGCTATTGCATAAAAAGATGAATGCTCTTCTCAAGGGATAGTGCTGAGTTTGAGTTCTAGGTGGTTTAGTTACATGTCTTCCTCATAAGCTATCTTTCTTTGTTTAAACTGGTCCAAACAGCTACAAAATGGTTAAGTCAGACTCTTGCAAATTATTTAGTGTATGTCCTTGGGCTGTCTGCAATTCTAGTTTAACAAAATTATCTGAATTCATTACAAGAAGATGAGTTCTAATGTTCTGTGAAGGCTGTTACGTCTGAGAGACTGTGAGCAGTGCACTTTGTTAAGTAACACAAGGGACTTGACTTCCAGGCTCAGGTTGCCTAAAATAAACTCAACATCTCATACATTCCCATCTAATGCTCCCCCCACCTCTGCCTCTAGACAAAGTCAGTCTGTGTGTATGCAGTATCCATTTGGTGCAATCCAGCAGCAGACCTCATGTTAGATGGGTGAGCAAGGAGTTGGCTCTCACTCTTTGCTTGCCAGCAGTGGACTCTGCTGTACTTACAGAGCAGAGCCTGTGAGGCCCAGGTGTCACAGGGACATAGAGCAGAGCACAGCCAGCCCAGGTCTTCTCCCCCAATAACTTTCTTGTGGCCAGCATTGACTGGGACTGTGGCAAGAGGAATGAATTCAGATGAACTCCTTGCAAGCCTGCAGCTTGGCATTGCAATGGGCATTTTGAGGTCACAAATATCCTTGAAAAGCACACAAGTAATTGTGAGGTTTTATTCCTTTTGCACTAGAAACGGGATGTAAAAGCAGTACAGTTTTTGGTGTGGCAACAAACTTGATCTGAAGAATCAGTGCAGATTTCTCCCAGCTTTCTGAAGGTTTCTTTGTGAAACAATATTGTTATATTTTGAAGCATATCAGTGCATTAATGTTATTATTTTTTGGTCACAAGCCATATGCCAGAGATCTTCCATAGGACCGGCATGCAGCCAGCAGGGCTGTGTATGGACTCTGGAGTATACTGGACATTAAAATATATGACAGGATCGAGACCATGTTCCGTCATGAAGAACATGCCGCCAAAGGGTGGCCTCAATCTTGCAAAAAGAGAGCCTAAAATATTTTGTTTCTGTTTTGCTGCTTCAGAGCTCTGAATGAGAAAGCTGAAGTCTTTACATTATTCACTTCAAGTGTGATTTCCACCCCCGCCTCCCCTTCCCCATTTCTTTTCTTTTGGTCAAGCCGCAAACTTCATTCTTAATTTCCTGAACGCTGATGCAAGGTCGGTGCTTCGCAAATGGTGCATTTACAGTGTGTCAGCCAGCTGTGTAGGCAGGAGTAGGGACATGCAGCTGATGAGTTTACCACGGAAATTAGGGGGAAGGGTATTAGAGTGTTTCTCTGGGGAGCAGAGAGACTCCAGTGAGAGCCTAATGACCCCTGGAAGAGGCTGGTGCCTCTGTGCTTGCCAGGGGAATTGGTGCGAGCAGAGGCGGAAGGAAGAGTGGGAGACTCAAGGGAGTGCGTGTCTTGCAGGGGGGAGGGTGCACAAATGCGAAACTTGTTTTTTCTGACTTCAAGTGCTGCAGATGTTTCTTTCCTAGGAATAGGCGCTGGGAAAAAGAGCAGTGTGTAAAACCTTCAGCTTTATTAATTATTACCATTATTATTATCATCATAGTCATCTAACTGTTGTGTAAAATTGCAAATATTTATTCAGTTTTACTCTAGTATAATTTTAACCAGACTTGTGGGTTTGCAAATTAGTGAAATCATAGGATCAGTCAGACATTTTACAAGCACAAATGCAGTGATAACATCTAATTGCAGGGATCTGAGACTGTCTGACTGCAGATGGGATGCTATTAACCTCTTTCTGTCTGTTATGGATGTGTCAGGAAATTGTCAGGACGGTGCTAAAGACACTCCAAATCTGTGTGAATGTAGCAAACCCTTAGGTCCTGACTCAGCAAGAATTTAATCCACACTTAGGCCGATGCATTTGCAAACAACAGTGCCTTCAAGTCACTTTTGTGTGTAATCTAAACCAGGCACAGAAATGGTTGAAGGAACAGCATCCTGAAAAGTAGCAATTACCTTATTACACCTCTTCACAACATATGGAAGGCTTCAGGTACTGGAATACTATGTTTGGCTCTAAATTGTGACAATAGAATACTGTATCAGTCAGACTGACATTGTTGGATGGCTGATTTGCTTCCATTGTGTTGTTCGTTCATTCCCAGGCATGGCCACTTTCATGCTTCCAAAGTCCTGGGTACTTTCAGCTTTCGATGGTAATACTTCCAGTATTCCAGAGGAATCCTCAGCACAGGCTTTGCTCTCTGAAAGTCAAGTGCTTTATAGGTGAAATGGGGAACCTGTTTTCCTTATTTCCTACTGGTTCTGCGAAGCGTTGTTTAGGCTCAGGTATGCAAACCATTGTATTTTGACTACTTTTTATGCAGACAATAAATTAATAAGAGTAAAAAAGAAAGCTATGTAATTAATTCCGAAAAGTGACGTCAGTGGAAACTTTTTATGTGTTCTTAGTGTAGCAGTGACCAGTAAGCACACGTTCAGTCTGGTTTCACCATGAGACATGAATGACCTGCCCGTCCGTGCCTGTAAGAGAAAACCCAGCGCTAATGGAAGTCTTCCCACTGCTTTGCAAGAGTCACTTAAGGAGCTGCGCTCAGCAAATCTACACGCGTGTAACCCGTGGGTGACACCTTGTGAGCAGAGATGGTGAAGTCTCTGCTGCCAGGTCCTTACTCAGGCAGAACTGCAGGTGCGCGGAGCAAACCCTGCGGGAGCAGGACTGCCTCTTTTTCTTATCTCCCCCCACCACGAGTGTGGGGAGAGCAGCACCGGTGAAAATGAGGGCGTGTGCACGCCGACCCTGAGCCGTGGGCACATGAACTGGAAGAAAACGCTGCCGTGACACCCAGTGGGACCCAGCGGCAGAGAGAGCCTGCGGTGGCACTGCCTGGTCGTGGTCATCAGTACCCACTGATGAAAAACCAGGAGCCTGACTTTGGTTAGAGCCATCCTCAGCTTTTCTGATGAGCTGCCTGGCAGTTTAGGGTTAGAGCAGATTTTTTTCAGGGTGGTCTTTCCCAGTCATTCGGTGACAATATTCGTCACCCTTCCTCCACAAGGTGAAAATGTCAACTATGTGCTCTGTTTTACTAAATACCAAAGCCCCCCCCACACAAAGAAATTTGGTTTACAGATGATGATGATGATGATGATGATGATGATTGATTGAGTGATTGATTGATTTAAAAGTTTTACTGTCAGTCTATATATTTCATTCGCTTCCAAGATGTGAGGGTCAAAAAGCCTTAATTCAAAATACAAAAAGCTTCTCTCCACTAGCATGAATCCCGGAACTGGGAGATTTAAAATGGCAGAAAACATTTGGGGTTTCAGCCAGTATGCTAATCCTGTTTTGCACATGTAGAACTAGGCCAGGCACAGAAATTTACCACTTTGTCCGGGGTTACATATAATTTTAAAACAGTTATATGTGCTGATATCCAGATTACTAAACAAGTCTTCCTCTTCTGAAAAACAGAGATGACCGAATTCTCTCAGCATATTCCCTTTTTCAAGCTACTATATGGGGTTACTTAGCCACCACTCTCTTTAATCCTTTCTAGCAAACACTTAGGTATATGTATGATTTCTGGACTTTCCTCAGCAATTGTCTTACTGTTTTGTGGTTGCTTCTGTGTTCTGAATGACAAATACTCATTGCACAATGATGCACAATGGAAAAGATCTCTGTAACAAATTCAGTCTTATTATAGCTATATAAATGTCATTGCCAGACTTTCTTAATTAGCTGGGAGTGGGCTACTTCTCCAAATCTGTGTATCTTGAACATGAAATGCAAACAGTTAAGTTGAATAACCGGTAAGTGAGGTTCATATCTTCCTCCTAGTGTATCCACACAAGCTGGAGCTAAGGCAAACTATATTTCTAAAAAAGTGATGTCATTCTTAGATTTTGAAATACACGTTCAGGATCCCGGATGGGGGATTTGCCCAGAAAGGTGGGAGCCACCTCGTGGGTACTGAGGGTTTGAAGACATACCCATTTTAACCACTAGAGGTCTGCTTCACACAGGTCCTTTTTGGAATACAGACAGTATTTTGTATTACTACCAAAACTTTAAACTATTGCATACTATAACAAATATTTAAATAGATATTTAAACTATTTCGCTTTAAGTAGTAGGAAAATGTCACCTGAAAAGATAACATGTATTTTTTTGTTTTCTAGTGTTTCTTGCAGTAACAGGTAGATCTTTTGTTCTTCTTTTAAACACTCATCTATTCAGCAGATATCTGAAGGAAACTAAATAAGAAAATACAATAGTGTGTATCTGCTGGTAATTTGACAGATTTCTCACTCCTAAATATGGATGATGAAGTCACTGTGCAAGATAAGTCACAAAAGCCTGCTTTGGCATCCTTATCTTTTTCTCAGAATGTTTGGAGGCAGAAGTCAAAGGAGTTTGCTAATGATCCCTCTTATCTATATTAGACAAATTACAGAGACAGAGTACCATACTGGGAAATGAAACACTGTGCCCTAAAATGAATTATCAAATGAAGAGCTGTGAGGAGAGGAGTCACTATTCAATAAGTTTGTCTGTGACTTTGAAGAAGCCTTTCCAGTCAAAGATATTGTGCATGGCTTTGGGTATGCAACTACAGAAAGAGTCTGAAGGGCGCAAGTTAAAGGGCAAAGATCTAATTCCTCCAGCATGTCTATATGTGTGCCTCAGCTCCCACTAGGCACTTACCCCAAACTGAATTCTTGCCAGTGTGAGTGCCTAGAGCAATCTCAGAATTTCAGTACTGCTTTTCTACAGCTCAGCCAAATCTGCCTCCTGTAACTAAGCCCTGAGAGTCCAGAGTGCACAGTCTGCATCTTTAAAGCTGGATTGAGCACCAAATGCAGCTGTTCTGCCTGGACAAACCCAGAACCAGGGGCAGAGCTGTTGCTTCTGCCCCGTTTATTCAGCTGGGCAGAAAAAACATGCTCAGTGTTGTCCTACATCCCAGTTTCCATTCCCAGGGCTGTCAGAAGCTCTCCCTGGGCATATCTTTGGTTGAAACTACATGCCACTGCCACAGGCCATGCTTGACACCCTCTCTCTTCAGGCACTACAAGTAGGGAGCTCCATTCCTTACCAAACCCCAGTCTGTGTTGCACTTGAGAGAGTCCTGCTCAGACACTCTACCTCTACTTCTTGTTGGAGGTAACTGCGACTGGGGAAGCTGCACTCTGGTTCCATGTGGAGGACTGCTGCGTCTTTGACGTAAGGCTTGTTGATGACAAACAACATCAGGTGTGAGGGGCTGGGCATAAGTCACAGCTAGCAGAGCTTCTGCTATGTTGGTGTGGATACTGAATTTTTAATTTAGTCAATAAGAATGTCTACCTGATGTCCAGGGTCATATACAAGCTGTCTGGAATCAGAGAAGTTTTAGATGTTTACGCTTTCTGAAAACAGTGTCATACCCATGGTCCAGACAGTAACTGATCATAGCACATGAGTACCTCAAGAGTAGAGTATCTGCCACCCCACTTCTTATGTACACCATCTGTGCCCTGCCTGCCACACTTACGCCACATCAGATGGGTCTAGGTGGAAACCTTTGATTTAGGTTTGAACTAAAATCCCATACTCAGTAAATGAGGTATTGGGCTATATGGGAAAATGACTAGGAATTAAACATAAAAACATGAGAAAGTAAAAAGCAACAGAGCAACCACAACAACTTGTTAGGTGGCATACACATAATTTAATTAAATTAGTTAAAGCCATCTCAGTGAATTTCAAGATGGCAATTAACTAGTAAAATGTGAGAGCAAGGAACAATAGTCCTGTAGTTTGTACTCAATAGCTCTCCACTGGCCTTTTGCTCTATACAGTGTTAAACTGCATCTGAATGTTATATTTCTGCACATTCATCAACTGTCACCACTTGCTTTTTGTAACCTTATCCATCAATGAGTGCAACTGAATTTCACTTTATGGGGTCATTCATGGCTCACTTCTCACTATGATATTTGGAGCATTTGATTAACAAGATCTCGAAGAGGAAGTCTGAACTTTTAGACCATTACATAGTAGTTTAATTAATGTGCTTCTTTATATCTAAAGAAAATATCTCTGCTTACCTTTGTGGGTGAAAAGGAAAGAAAAATGTCTGTTTTCTAATTTTAAACTTTTTCTATTTTTATTGTCATTGGGCTTGTAAGATAGTTGGATTGTTGGAATGGCAGTGAACAGACGTCTCAGCAAATAACTGAGGTCAGTAAAGATTTTTTATGTTCTTTCCTTTCATCTGTTTTAAAGAGAAGGGTGAAGGGAAGGTAACCCTGCCCCATCAGATGTGATTTTTTACCTTTCTAGACATAAGCCAGTTTCATAGATTTTCTTTTTAAAGACAAGAAAAAGTATATGAAAAAATTCAGTTACACATTCAAGGGTCTAGGCTGACCATCTGAACTTTGATTCTCTGGTTGCCCATTCTGTTACATGTACAACAGAAGACATCAAAGGATTAACAAAGGATCAGAGTGTTTTGCTCAGACAGGCACATCTCTGCTGAGATATGAGAGGCTCTTGACATAGGGTAACATATCTTCAATTTACAGAATCACGGAATCACACAGAATCAATTAGGCTGGAAAAGGTATCCACAACCATCGAGTCAAACCTTTGACTGATCACCACCCTCTCAACCAGACCACAGCACTAAGTGCTACATCTAGTAATTTCTTGAACACCTCCATGGTGATTCCACCATCACCCTGGGCAGCCAATTTCAATGTTTAACAACTCTTTCTACCCTGAATTTAGCTCAGCTGGTTAGAGTGTGGTACTAACAACACCAAGATCAATCCCAGTATGGACACTCTGGAGTTGGAATTGATGTTCCTTGAGGGTCCCTTCCAACTCAGCATATTCTGTGAACAAATTTCTCCTGATGTCCAACCTGAACTTTCCCTAATGCATCTTGAGACCATTTCTTCTCATGGTTGCCTTGTAAAGAGGCTGATCCCCACCTTGCTACCACCTCTCAGGCAGCTGTAGAGAGTGGTAATGTCTCCCATGAGCCTCCTTTTCTCCAGACTAAAGTCACCTGAAAGGTTGGGCAGAGAAGTGACTGAGAGCAGCCCTGTGAGAAGGCCCTGGGGGTGCTGCTGGGTGAGAGGCTGGACATGACCCAACCATGGGCACTCCCAGCCCAGAGAGCCAAATGTGTCCTGGCCTGCATCCAAAGCAGCGTGGGCAGCAGGGGAGGGAGGGGATTCTGTCCCTCTGCTCTGCTCTGGTGAGACCCCACCTGGAACCCTGCATCCAGCTCTGGGGTCCCAGCACAGGCAGGACAGGGAACTGGGGGAGTGAGTCCAAGAGAGGGCCACTAAATTGATCAGAGGACAGGAGCACCTCCCCTATGAAGACAGGATGAGGAAGTTTGGGCTGTTCATCATGGAGAAGGTTATATGGAGGCCCCACAGGAACCTTCCAGTATATAAAGGGGGATACTGGAGAAGAGATCCTTTGTCAGGAGCTGCACTGGTAGGACAGACAGTAATGGGTTCGGACTCAAAGAGGGGAAATTTAGGTTAGATATATGGAAGAAACTATTTACTGTGAGGGTGGTGAAGCACTGGAACAGGTTTCCCAATTCAAGGCCAGCTTGGACGGAGCTTTCAACAAATTGGTCTAATGGAAGGTGACCCTGCCCATGGCATGGAGGGGGTGGAACTAGACGGTGTCAAAGGTCCCTTTCAAGCCAAACCATTCTATGAGTCTATGATCTGCCCTCTTTGAGAATTACATTTCTTCATTCTGTAGAATTACCCAGTGAAATCTATAATTCTGACAGCACCTGGGTTAAGGGAAGATTTTGCTCTTTTTTCCTTTTAGGAAACAGACACCTCTTCAGTGGTCTTCTTAAGCAGTTGATTTTTAACTTTCCTGGGCATCTCTACAAAATATCAGTACACAACAAAAAATCGTTGATCAAGTTATGTTCAGCTGTTAAAAAATTCACTTTGGCATTGTATGGAGCCATTCACTGGGAAAACCAACATCATCATTCAAATCTCTCTTTAATGTCAACTAGTTGGATCAGAGAGATAGCAAAACAAGGCTGTTTCTCAGCAGTTTTATTCTGCTGAAGGACGGGGCCCATATGCAGGCATACAGCAGAAAAAAAATAAGAAACTAAGGTAACTGGGGATGAAAAACAGCTACATTATGATAAAATCCCGTTTTTATTTGCAACTGAGCCTTACTTGAGATTATTATTGGTAGCATCTGGAAGACTGTGAATTGGCAGCATCTGGAAGACACTGCTGAGTGAATGGAGAGGTAGAATCTGTGACTTTTTTAAATTTCCCCCCTTTCTTCTGGCTTGAATTATTAATAAGTATAATTTTTTGTGTCACTTATGTAATTTTCTAACCTTCCATCTGAAGCCATCCTATTAAGTAAGATTTCCAGGCAAGGTGTGTGCTCAAGAACAGTAAATCTGACACTGCAGACTTCCTGGCACAGAGGCTTCAATTGAACATGCATGCACAATCTGTCCAATTTGGCCAGAAAACATAGGATTTACTGAGCTGGGTGTTATGCAGCCGTAGTGCATATGGGCTGTGAATGTGTCTAGGATTACCAGTCACACAACAGTCAGCCAGAGCTGCTGTGAATGCACAATGAGGTTTCAGTTGCTGGACTTATAAGACACACAGAAAGAAATCCCTGGAGAGAATCCTGAAAAATCTACCCTGATAAAATTCTGATCTGATAGAAAGAAAGCATTGCCAAGAAAACCTAGCTTTCAGCAGTTTTTAATGATAAACCAAAAGAAAAGAGATCATCATGCCTTGCAGTGTTTCTGAGAGACTTCTGAGCTGGGATGTTGCAGAAGGTTCCCTGAGGTGTTATCAGCTATCCCCCACAAACTGCTTTACGGCTTTGGACTGCCCTTCTTACCTCCAGTAGGATGTGAATTATGCGGATTTTAGCACAGGGCTGGGGAGGGAGCTGTCTCAGACGCAGCTCACTGTAGTCTGTCTTTTTTTTTCTCTTTCTAATTCACACTAGAGTGTGTCTCTCAGGAGTGTAACAGTGGAGATAAGAATGAAAAAAACCCCATCTCCTCCCTGTAACTCCATTAGTCACTCCTGGTGGAGATGGTCTTGTTTAAAATATGAAACACAAATATGCAGTGCTACAGCAAAAATGATATTGCGGTGCTGGAGTGTGTCCGGGGAAGGACAATGGAGCTGGTAAAAGGTCTGGAGCACAAGTACTGCGAGGAGCAGATGAGGGAGCTGAGGGTGTGCAGCCTGGAGAAAAGGAGGCTTGGGGGAGAACTTATCACTATATAACTGCCTAAAAGGAGGCTGTAGCCAGGTGGGGGTCTGTCTCTTCTCCCAGGTAACAAGAGATAGGACAAGAAGAAACAGCCTCAAGTTGTGCCAAAGGAGGTTTAGCTTGGGTATTAGGAGACATTTGTTGACCAGAAGGGTTGTTAAGCACTAGAATAGGCTGCCCAAGGGAGTGGTCAAGTCACCATCTCTGGAAGCATTTAGAAGATGTGTGTGGATGTGGAACTTAGGGATGTGGTTTAGTGATGAACATGACAGTGCTGGGTAAACTTGATGATCTTAAAGGTCTTTTCCAACCTAAATGATTCTAAGATTCTATATGTGACTGTTGAGGGATCACATAGCTAGATGAATGCTGTACAGGAATCTAAACAGTAAATAGATTATTTGCATAGAGGAAAAAGCCTTAAAGTTGCTAAATATTTCCATTTAAGCATTGCAATGAAAGCAAACCTGCTAGGGAAGATAGCACTGTGTTTTGAAGTACAAAAACTCAAACACTCAAAATTAGTGCAAGGAGTACTGTTGCCCTTTTTAGTGCAAAGCCTGAAAAGATGACAGAAATGAGGGCTCTGTGTATTACACAACATGCTGTAATAATCAGGCCTATGCAAACAATTAAGTGCTCTCCATTCTATAGCATTTCACTTATATTTCACTTATATTTGAGAATACTCAAAAATTTTAACTAAACAGTAGAACACTTAATTGAGAAGACTGCTGCTTCTATTACCACAGCTTTTTTATTAACCAAGACTTGTGATATGCAAGGATTTCTTTGTTTGTTTGGTTTAGTTTTGTTTTTCTTTGTTTTCTTTGGTGTTTTTTTTTTTTTTTTGTTTTGGTTTTGTTTTTTTTAAAGAAGAAGCTATGAAAAGCCTAACTTCAGTGCTTTCTCAGTAAGTTAAATATCCCTGTTGCCTGCAGATTGTGGATGTTTGGTCTTGGCTGGTGTCACTTCTGTGTCAAAGTGTCACAGAACAAAGTTTATGTACAGAGAATGCTACCTGTTTTAGGAGGTGTGGTGATCGGCAGTATCTGTGTCAGGTTGAGTGGGAAGAAATTATATGAGGATTACATAGCTGACCTGTTGATCTGCTGGAAACTTGAAATCAGCTTGAATTTAACCGGAGGATTTGTAAACCCTCCTAAAACTTTTGTTCAGTAGAAAGGTTTTAGATTAGGTTTTTATTTTGTGAAATGCTCTACCTGGAAAAAAAAGCTTGCTGGGTGATTACAATAGGTCTGCAAGGGAAGAGAACTGGATGTAGGACTGGAGTGGGAGAGGGAGAAGCTCTAATGGATTTAGAAAGACATTAAGGAGGGAATACTCCATCTGAGCCAAAAGGACTGATCTATCTTGGTAAAGAGAGTATTTCTGGTGGAAAGTCTGGATGTACAGCACAAGCCAGGAGTACTAGGCAGGTGAGCACAGTTTGGGAGCCCCACAGCTGGGATCTATTACCAGGGCTTGCAAGCCTTTTCTGATGTGGAAGGTTTGAGTCTCCTCTCACTTAGGCCAAGAGGTAATGTCTGTGACCGCTGCACTTCAGCCAGAGACATGATGTTATTTTCTCTGTAAAATGACAAAACTTATGTTTATTATCAGCTATACAAGTGTGTCATCCTTTTGCACTTTCATCTGTTAAATTCTGCCAGGTTCCTTGCCTTTGTTGGGATTGAATATGCTATTATTTCCCCCTTAATCTGTCTCTCACTTTTTATACTAGGGGACTGGTTTTGAAGCATATAATCATCAAGGTTGGAAGGGGCCTCTAAGATCATCCAATACAACAGCCAACCCAGCACTAGCGCTATAACCCCTAAACCACTAAACCACATTACCCAGCACCAGATCCAGATGCCTCCTAAGGACCTTCACCACCTCCCAGGCCAATTTATTCAAATGCTTGACCACCCTAATAATAATATTTTTTTTTCTCTAATATCTATTCTGATTCTCCTGTCTCAGATGAAAGCCATTTCCTCTGGTCCTATCACTGCAGGCACAGTAGAAGAGACTGACCCCCACCTCACTTCAGCTTCCTTCCAGGGAGTTGTAGAGATCTCCCCTGGGCCTCCTCTTCTAGTGACGAAACAAACACAACTCCCTCAGCCACTCCTCATAAGACATGTTTTCTAGTCCTTTCATAAGCCTTGTTGACTTTCACTGGACAAGCTCCAGCACCTCAATGTCCTGGAGATGTGAGGGGGCCAAAACTGGACCTGAGGTGCAGCCTCAGCAGCTCCAAGTACAGGAGGATGATCACCTCCCTTGTCCTGCTGGCCACACTATTCTTGGTTCAGGCCAAGAATGATGCCATTGACCTTCTTGGCCTTCTTGGCCACCTGGGCACATGCTGGTTCAGTCTGAGCTGGCTCTCAGTGAGCACCCCCAAGTCCCTTTTTGCCGAGCATCTCTCTCCCCCAGCCTGTAGGGCTGCATGGGTTTGCTGAGACTAAAATGCAGAAGCTGGCACCTTGTCTTACTGAGCCTCATGCAGTTTGTACTTGGCCCACTGATCGAGTCTGTCCAGGTCTCTGTAGAGCCTTCCTACCCCGAGCACATCCATGGATCTACTAACACACTCAAGGGGATCTCTTTGAGTAGGATGCGTCAAGGTCTAATTTTTGTTTGGTTGGGTGGCTGTTGGTTGCGTTTTTTATTTTATTTTTTTTTTTCTTTTAAAAAATATTTTATTTTAGTATTTTATTTTCTTCCTGTATCTCCGTGGGAAGCGTTCCGGGCACGGGAGCAGGAGGTGTCCGCGGGTGGCGCGCCGCGGGGCTGTGTCTGCTCGGGGAGCCGGCAGCGATCCGGCGGGTGGCCACGAGAGGTCAGCGCCGGCTTTGCTGCCAGCGCAGCGCCGAGCGGCAGCGGCACCTCGGCCCGTCCGCAAAGCAAGGGTCCGAATCGAGCCTCGCCGTGCTGCGGGAGCACCGGGAGGCGACGTTGGCCTTACACCAGGGCTGTCAGCAAGGACGGCAGAACCCACTCACTCACCTCTGAGTGCTGTTGCCATGTGATATTCACCGCTGTCCACAGTCTCCCCTCCCTTGACCTACAGGATGATATGAGGCACTCGAGAGTTGATCTACCATAGCTCTGTGCCCAGCAGTTAAATGTGTTAAAAGCAGGGAAGGAGAAAGACCAAGAAAGCAAGCAGTGGAGACCGACCTTCACTAAAGTTCAGTTTGCTTATTAGTGTCAAAGGTATCACATCTGCAGAGCTGATGCCTTCAAACCAGGGACGGGACCTTGGGCTTGCACAGCTTTCCTTTCTACACCTCCTCTTCTGCGTCAGAGGCCCAGTGTTGATTCTGTGGTTTGAAATAAGCTGGATCAAGTATCTAGTAATAAATGCTTCACGGCCTTCAGCACCGTCTGTGCTAGGAGACCCAGGAATAATGAGGCAAACTGGAAAGTGTCATGTCAAGAAGCCCTAATTCTAGTGTGCTGCATCACTAAGCTGCAACTGGAAGCTTGCATGTTGAAGGATTAATGTATTAATATGGTTCCATATATCACTTTATTATCTAAACAATTATATATCTTTTACTATTACATATGCACTGTTCTCCACTGTAAGTTACTTTGGCTTACTAATTCAGATCTACTTTAAGTAACTTCCACTTCTACTGTCATGAGAAAGTCATCAAAGCCATAGCTGATATCAGCATCTTTCAAAGCTGTGAGTCAGTTCTAGATTTTCTACCTATTTCATCAGAAATAGGCCTTTGAATACTTATAAGAGACATACCATTTAATGTGTCTAACCATTCAAGCTATTCTTCTGCATTCATCCCCATTTATATACTTAGAGAAAAAAAAAAAAAGGAAAAAAAAAAAAGAGGCAGATATATGAAGGGTTTTTATCTTTTGAGAATGAAAGGTACATGCTATGTACATAATGCTAATTCTAGCAAGTGGAGACAATTGCACTTGCCTGAATACAGGCCAAGAGATAATTTTCTGGGAACTTCTCACATCTCTTTTAAAGAAAGCAAACTAAGAATTTTTGCCCTTCTCAAGCAAATTCAGACTGACAGGTCACTGCTTTGGTTTCCAAATCAAGAATGCCTTTGAATGTTAGTAAGGGTAAAAAAGCTTTTTAGGCTTGAGAATTGGTATTTACAACAAAGAGTTTTCTCCCCAGTACTGACAGCTCTGTAGACATCAGAGAAGTATTCTTAGAGAGGCTGGATGTATCTGGCAAATATCATGCCTATGCTGTCATTAGTTTAAAATGGAAACTCACCAAGTGACTACTGCCAGGTTGAATGCTGTCACCTGTAGTGTCACCAGGGCACTAACTAGAAACAACTGGAAGTAGAAACAGGGCAGCTCATTAGAGCGGCTTAGTTTGAGAGGCATTTTGGGAACTGTGTTTCTCAAAGATACTGAAACTACATAGCAGAGTGTAGCACATACAGTCACAGAAAAGACGTGGTTCCTCCAGGACTCCCAGTGAAGTACTGGAAAGGGCATCCCCGGGTTTCAGCGCATTCGAACGGGGACAATGCTGCAGGCTAGGGTACAGCAAGGGTGACAAGTTAGAGAGATCCATCTGTGCAACCCGCTGGAGTCGGTGTGGACAGGTCGCAGTAGCACAAGTTACCCCAAGGTGGCTCTCCACAACCTCTGTGAAACTGCTTAGGGCTGCTCTGAAGCACTTGTCTCTCGGTGGAGACAAGTGCTAACTGGGAGCTCCAACGTAAGCGTGTCAGACGCTGGAGGGATGTGAAAAATTATTTGCCTTTTAATATTTAGACTGTGCTCATTCACAGCGGGGATATGTGTTTCATTATTGCTTGGTTCGCTGACAAACAGGTTCAAATCTGAGTTCAGCAATCACACTCGTTTCACTCTGGATTAATTATGAAGGATACACTGTCCAAATTACAACTACTTACAGTAAAGCCCGAAGCCCGACTGAAAATAAAATCTGCTCGCTCAACACACACTTCTCTTCCCTCTCCCCCCTCCTCAATCCCCCAAGGATTACAGGCCGGTACAGGCTGCAGAAAGATCATCAGTGACCTCAGAACAGGTCTGCATCGGGGCTTGCAATCCTGCACGGATGAAATCTACACAGCCTCCCTGGACAGGGAGAGAGCCTGCTCTACTGCTCGACTGTTCTCAGGGAGAAAGGATGTTTTTACATCCTATCTGAGACTCTTGGTTCGCCTTAGGCTCATTGTCTCCTGCCTTCCCACTTGGCATTATTGTGGAGACCCTGGTGTTAATCGCTCCACAGGTTTTGGGGACTGCAGTTTGCCGTCCATACTTTGCCTTGCCCTGGCCCTGGTCCCTCTGCCTGCAGAGCAGGGCAGCGCCGCAGCTTTGGGCACCTCGGTGCCCTCATCTGCACTTGCTCCAGTTTATCGATGAGTTTCCCCAGCTGGGGCTGCCCAGACCGGACGAACGGCATTGCTGCTGTGCCGTGAGTGCTGAGCACAGGGGGATTATCACCTCCCGCGGCCGGCTGGCCATGCTCCTGTTCACACAGACCGGGGCACCGGGGGCTTTGCTGCAGCTGAACATCACCGGGTGACTGCCCCAGGACCTTCTCTACAGAGCTGCCCTCTGCCCTGCTGGTTACAGGAGCTGTCCCTTCGCGGCGTTCACGTTTGCAGGAATCATAATAAAACCAATTATTTATTTATTTAATGAATTTCCCCTGCACTGTTCAGATTTTCCAAGTCTGGACACAAATTGCCCTACTAAACGCCAGTGCCTGCCGGCGGGCGGTGTGCAGGCAGCGCCCGCGCCTGCAGGCGCACCGCGGCACCCCTGGCTCGGGCCGGTACCGCCGGCACCCCTGGCTCGGGCCGGCGCGTGCCTGCGCGCGCCCCCACCCCCCTCGCCCCACGTGGCCTCCCGGCACGAGCCGCTCTTTCCCGGCCCCCCTTCCCGCCCCCCCCAGCTTCCTCTCCGGCGCGCGCCGATTAGCATAATAAAGCCTCCCCTTTCTCCCCCGCCGACCAATGGGAGGCCGGGAGGCGCCCGCGAGGGCTATAAGTAGCGCACGCCTGGCAGCTGCTGCTTCAGAGCGCTCACGGGGTGCCCAGAGCGAGGGCTGAGGGAGCAGCCGCAACTGCGCTGTGGAGAGTAACTGCTATGACTCTGGAGGAGATCCACGGACAGCAGCCCATGCCTGCGGGCAACGACTGGTACGTGCGGGTGGGCACTGGGGAGCCGAGAAAAGCGGATAGCGGGCGGTTTCGGGGCGGCGGCGGCGGCACCGCGCTGACCCTGTGTCTTCTCCCGGCCCGCAGGATGCAGGGCGCCGGCACGGCCCTCCACGAGCTGCTGGTGTCGGCGCAGCGCCGAGGCTGTCTCACCGCCGGCGTCTACGAGTCGGCCAAGCTCATGAATGTGTAAGTAGAGCGGCGGGGACAGGGGGAGTGTGTAAGTCAGCCCGGCGGGGCTGCGGGGTGGCCGGCGCCGACCGCGGGACTCATCAGGGTGCTCCCCTCCTGCAGCGACCCTGACAACGTCGCGTTCTGCGTGCTGGCCGCGGACCACGAGGACGAGGGGGACATCGCCCTGCAGATCCACTTCACTCTGATCCAAGCCTTCTGCTGCGAGAACGACATCGACATTGTGCGTGTGAACGACGTGGCCAAGCTGGCGGCCATCGTGGGGCCCAGCGAGGACTCCGGGGAGCCGCGGGATCTCCACTGCATCCTCATCACGGTGGGTGTCCCGCGGGCGGCCCCTTCTTCCGCTGCGGGTGGTCGAGTCCTCTGGGCACAGAGAAAGCGCTTGGCGCACGGAAAGTCAGCTGAGTAGTTGTAGTAGGAGGCAGAACTTCTCGTAACTGGATTTCCTCTGCTGTCCACAAGGGCAGCATCTCTGCTTCCTGTCTTGTCTGTGTCAGAACAGAAACTTTCTGGAAGTGCCTCCCGTCTTAAGCTAATTCTTCTGTAAATATTATCATGACCTCAGCTGGCGGGCAGTACTCACCGTGTGCAACTTGTTTTCTTTCTTGCAGAACCCGAATGAAGAAGGCTGGAAGGACCCAGCTCTGGAGAAGCTGAACTTGTTTTGCGAAGAGAGCCGAAATCTCAATGACTGGGTGCCAACTATCCCCCTGCCTGAGTGATGGTCACCTGGTGCACTGGGGAGGCTGAAACCTTTGTTGCATTCTCAACGTGCTGTGCGTTCACCAAAATGTGCAACAAGCTGCTGATTCCATGGATTAGCCTGGTCAAGAGACTGGATTAAAGTCGCTCAGACTGGCATGCAGTGGGCTCTTACAGAGGAGAAAGAGGAAAACAGCTCATCTCACCAGTGAGCCTCAGTAGGCTGCAACCGTGGAGAAGCTGACATACCATGGAACTGAAAGAAGTATTGCAAGTTTGGCTATGTGGAGCTGTTTCAGAAGGGAGAGGGGAAGTTGAGGGAAGTGGGCCAAAACTTTCCAGAAGGACTGGATAGCGTACTGTAACTGGGAACTGTTGGTGCTGTCTGCAAAACACAGGAGAAAGTATCAATATTTATGGAGTATTGGGGATTGGTTATTAAGACAAATGCAGATATTCCAAAGCAGACAGACTTCAACAGGCCTCTTGGGTCACTCTGCAGATCTGTTTTAATACTGCAATAACTTTTATTGAAATACTTGCTGCTATTGAAGCTTTCATAATAAATTTTTGACAATTAATTTCTGGGAGTGTCTTGCTTGCTGGGTGTGGGGAAGCATGTCACTGAAATACCACTGATGTTTTGCTTGTGTGCTGTAGTCAAAGATCTACTCCACAGTAATGGAGTTATTACTCAAATACTTTTTTGGGCTGGCTGAATGAAGTGCTGTTCTGTCCAAGTTGATAATTCAACCTTTTACCCTCTTGCAACAGCTGCTTATCGCAACAGCTTGCAAGACTAAGGAGTTGCATGGCTAATGAGCTCACTTATTGTAATAGGAGGTCTTTGTAGTCTGCTGGAGGAACACAATGCATGTTAGAAACATGGATTTTTAGAATACAGACCTCCAGTAAATTGCATCATTGATTCTTAAATATGACTTAGATGCATTCAGAGCTGGCATGTTTCCACTTGACAGAAGCAGCTTAAACATGATGGGGGGGGGGGGGGATGTGCAAAACTCCTTAGATGTCAAACACATCTAACATTTGCTTTGATTAGAATGACATCATTAAATCTAAAACTAGCAAATGGTGAATAAACATCACATCTGCCACAAGCTGCTCTCTGATTGCCATATGCTGTAACAATAGAAGCTGTCAGTCCAGAAGCCAATTTTGTGAAACCTAATTGCATGACAACACCAAATTAAGTCCAAAACAATTTAAGGATGGTGTGGCCTTTTTTAGAGATCCTGTCATGAAAAGTTAATATGGGTGGGTTGATTTGGCCCTATGTTAAAAGGGAAAACATCACCCCATTTTTGTGCACAAACTGCATGTGCTCCAGGACTTGATGTAAAATGGCACAGTAATAACCCCTTCTCCACAGAGCAAGAAAGCTAAACTACTCACTTCCTTTATAGTCACTAAAACCACTCAGTTATCACAATTGCATTTCCTCTGGGCTGTCTTGCAGTGATTGACAGTAGCACTTGCTGAAAAGTGGTAATTTCCACTTGAGCAAGGAAGCTGCTTGCTCTCAGTTTCATTGTTCCAGATAAGGGAAGTTCAAATTCAGCTCCAGCATTCCTGGAATATGCTTCCTTGTACAGGAGCTATCTAGCAGCGTTTGGCCTTTGTTACTGGGTTGTAAGAGGCTGCAGGCTGGCAGCATGACCAGAGCTTAGACTGAAGTAAACACTACAGGGGCCTCAGACCTCTGAAAGTATTCGTTTTTGCACTTAAGATACTGGAGTTTCTGCACAGCCTGTTTTTCTACTTAACCTGCTCTCAGCAACTGGTGTCTGTCTATGAGTTTAGGAGAAGTCACATGGAAAACAAGCATAAGAGAATAAGCAGCTCTGGCAGCTGTGATAACAGAAACTGCCTTTAAGGCAGTTGCCTTGATAGAACATATCAAGTGTGGGTGCTTTATTAGACATTTTTATATTTTTCTCTTAGCATATGGAGGTTTCTTCATTTTACAGCCAACAAACATATTTCTGCTCTTTGCTTGAGGCCTAATCAGTACTCAGAGCCAAGAACAGATTAAAGTGGACTGTCCTGAAATCAACTTTCACGTGAGGTGTAAGCAGTACTTTGCAGCCTTGAGTGGTTTAAACAAGCCTGAGAAGACAAAAGGAAGTTCTCACACTTATAGTCAACTACATAAATCATTGAAGTATAGCAGAGAGTAAGTGTAACTGGTCTATCTACTGAGGCAGTAGTCAATAGTGATACTGGTGGGAAGTTTTAACTTTCCAGCTTTTATGGAAGGAGTATATACAATGCAGCAAACAATGAAATTAGTGGGGCAACACCAAAATACCCTTGTAAGGATATTTCCTCTCGTCTCATAAGAGATGGGAGGACAACCTTCTGTGTCAACCTTGTGAAAATACAAGCTGTGCCCCATGAGGGGTCCACAATTTCTTATTTTAGTGACCTCTACAATTCTCCTCAAATCCTTTCTTGACCATTGCAAATTATACGAAAGTGAGTTAGCCTGCAAGTGTTATTAATACAGCGCTGCAACCAAAGGCAGCTCTGACGTGCAAGTTATGTGCTGCTGCAAGTATCTGTAATGATCAACGCTGCTTAATGTAGCAAAAATTCAGCAGCTGGTATCTACATCTTTACATTCTCAGATATATAATTGCGCAAAGAGCAACTATACTTTTGTTAAAGATAGAGAATAGACTTGAGTATTATTGACTGTAGTGGGGACAGCTGGTCGGGAGATGGTTGGCTCACCAGATGTCCAGGATGTTTTGTCAAGTACCTGGGAGATCTGGAGGCTGGAACACTAGTCTCTTGTGTCTGTGATCAGTATGCCTGGAGTACTTTGCCTTCCCAGAAAACAGAAGTACCCAGGAGGGAGGCACTATGGGTTTCCAGAACCACTGGGAGCTCTGCCAAGGTACCCCCCACCCAGCTGTGTCGCATAGTCTGCACAGGCTGGCTTGTGCTGTGCCATGGTGGCCATGTCAAGGGGCTCTCAGGGGGAGACATAAATTAATAGATGTTAATAATAAAGGTGATTCTTTAGGACATGACCAGCTGAGGGACATGGCACAAGGTGCACAACATGGTGTAGAGTTACAGAGTGCTGGTGCTTCTGGCTTTGCTTTTCATCAAACTCTTCACTCATGTGCTACTAGGTGATAAAAACTGTGTATTTCAATATTGTCATCATCAGCTTTGGTATTGTGCTGACTCTTTATCTAGGTGTATTTTTTAATGAAGTGATGCATAAAGTCTAATTTCAAATATTTTTGAGCAACAGCTTTGCACTTTTTCTGTGTATCTATTTTACCACCTAATGGTAATGACTGACAGGAATTTCCCTTCATATGTGGTTTCCTTCTCTTAATGGTGTTTTCTTCCTGTTACACTTCAGTGCATCACTTTACCTTTCTCTCTTTGTGGTTATAGATAGTCATCTCTTCAGGTGCCTGACAGTTTTATTTTGTGCTATATTAACTGCATTATCATCCTATCAGGATATATGTATGAATACTGGCACACAGTTGTGTAAACAATGTTTCCTCTTCTCCTTTTCCTTTTTGGAGTAGAAAATACAAAAAGGAAGATAATAAACGGAATATTATGAAGAGGAAGGCAAACTATTGCACAAAATGAAGTTTGCATAAAATCTGTGCATATGCTAGATGATATAAACAGGGTTTATAGCTCTGGATGCTCAGGGAAGGAGCTTGGATTTCTGCAGACTGGTAGTTTTAGTTATAGGTGGAGGCTGTTTGTTCTGTAAGGAGAAGGTCTTTGCAAAATTGCTAGTGTCAGAAACATGCCATGGCACTGCTGTCTGACACGTAAGGGAGACCTGGCTCATCTCACCAAACCTATTTATGCCAGCTCTCAGATCCCCTGACATCAGGAGGAAAGAGCAGTGTGTGCCCATGTTAAAACACGATAAATATGCAGACAGTATCTTACAAGTGGAAGCAAATGCCATTGTATGTGTGTCCAAGAGAGATGTGTGGAGAAGGATGTGTGACCATTGTATTCCTTGTAGGGGCACACATTGTGGACAGCTGAGCTCATGACTGCACCCACAAGACTTCATTCACTGCAAAGCAGCAGTGGCAGGATCCAAGGCTGGCAGAGGGATGGAGCTGTACAGACAGTACATGCACCCCACCAGACCCATTCTTCCTACAGGTTTTTTATGAAAATTGCTTATCATTCTTGCTTATGCCTTATCTATCTCATGATGGCAGCTACGATTTACTCACTTAGTGAAATATGAACATGCAACAATAGGATATTGAAAAAGCTGCGTTCTTGTATAATTATTTCATGCTGAATGAGTGAATGCTTGTATCCTGCATCATTCTGCAATAATGTGTTATAATAATGTTATAATGTATAATAATATTGTGTTATACACAACATCGTGACTATTGGGATGTATATGAAATATTGCTTTGAATGTATCAATATCTTTAAAAGTATAATCAAATCCCATACATCACAGTTATAGTGGTTAAAATATCTCCTCCAGTTTTCCACTGCACTGGTGTATGATTATTTTGCCATGCTTATTTTCTTTTTATGCCTGAAAATAATACAGAGTTATTTCCTTCTGTATGTATAATCTTCTCTGTAAAGCTGACTTTACTTTGAAATCATGCCCTTGCAATGTTAGTATCAACACACACTGCTAATTCAAAATTAGTTTGTTAAACAATTTTTTTTTGTTTGTTTCAGTTTGGGTTTTTTTTTGGCTTGGTTTGGTTGATTGCTTGTTTGCTTGCTTTTTTTCCCCTGGATTTGAGAGATAGCTATAGAAAATAATATGAAGTTTAGTTTCTGTTTTCATATTGCCTCTGTGCTACAACTGGCAAGAAAAAAAGCTATTTTTTAAAAAAAATTATTATTTTGACAAAAGCTGTTATAACCCTGGTAGGAAGTACCATGTATTATAATCAATTGTATAATAGTGACAAAGTTTAACAAAGAACATATAATATGAATTTTAATATAACAAGGAGTTTCTGTCCCACTAGACCTTGAATTAAAGAATTTTCAGAGTGGGGAATTTGAGTTTTGCTTCCTATTCCCTTTTGGGGAATTCCTATTCCTATTCCCTTTTGGGTGTATCTAAGCTGTAGCACTGCAACAGCTTTCACATCCTATTGAAGCCAGCACAAAGCAATGGTGTTTAGTAACCTCTATTTAAACACACAAATAGCTAAGTTTCAAACTTGTATTGCAGAAACAAGACATGTACTAATTGCATTTAGATACAAACATACTGAACTGTGAGTCCAGAGCCAAAACTCTCCAGTCAACTTATTTAGCTGCATAGCCATAAACTTGCTTACCAGATTGAGTCTTTGCTCCTCTTATTAAGAATGTGTATGTTAAGGGCACAGCTGCATTAAATGTTTTAACTTGGATCAGTCAAGTGGCTGGAATGAATCTGTGCATCTTCTCCTGCTAGCCTGCTTTGGTTCATACAGCAGAACAGAGTTGGCCCACGCAAACAGGATTTCTCTTGGAAGAAACCAAGCCAGAAGATATAGTCTAAGGGACCATCTAATGCTTTCTAGCTGCCATTGAGCATTCAGTTCACGGGACCACACTTGAGGTACATACAGTACAATTATTTGCTGATTAAGAGTAAATAGGCAAGCCTTGGCAGTCAAAGAAGAGAAGTACGTTGGCCTACTTTTCACAAAAGGAGTGATTTTAGTGTAATACACATACCAATTTGTTTTAAACAATTGCATGCTCTTGAATTAACAGGGTTAAAAATCTGCTTTGGCAGCAGCTTGCTGAATTTAATTGTTTCTGAGGCTAGAACGATGAATGGGACTATTTCTAGAAGTGGTTGCCAAAGGTAGTTTTTGTAATAGGCCAGCACTGCCCAACTGGCAGCGTCAGGACAGCTTTTCCTGGCCTGACGCCTTTGTGCCCGAGGAGCAGGTGGCTTGATGAGCCAGGAGCTCCCGCCCCACTGCTATGCCACCCCATAGGACAGACAGCCACGGCGTGAATCCGTGCTGGCCAAAGCAGAGGCTGGCCCCCGTGTGGAACCTATCCACTCCAGTTGCCACTCATTATGCAGCTGGACTTTCTACACAGGTGCAATGCTACAAAATGCTTGCAGATGATTTCCAGATGACATAAGGATGAATAGGACCATGCGCCAAGAGAAAACCTTACATTAAGATCTGAATCCCTGAATTAAGTTGTAGCAATGCCACAAACAATTTTTAAAATATAATAAGTGCAAGGTGATGCATCTTATTGCGTGGTAAGAGATTGTGGCTACCAAGTGAGAGACTATAGGATGTTACAGCATTGCCACCATTGGTCTTGTCTTTGGTTTTGTATAACATTTCTGTGCTTTATGTCTGCCTATGTTTAAAGCAACCTGCTTACTCTAAGCTATTTTCCCAGATATAGGGGTTAATGCAACAAAAAATGCATTCATGTCAGTAGGTGCTTCTGTGCTGTTGAAGGTATGTTTATGGTATGTGGGGAATGAAGCTGTTTGTGGTTAGAAATTGAAGGATACTTTTTCCAAAGTATCAGTTGCATTTTTCGCTAATGCAGAGATTCTCTCTGTCTCACTTTTCTGCTCTGTTTCTGTAGTGTTATAAAAAAAAAAGTTCTGTAGTTCTTCAAACAAACAGAATTAGAGGACGAAGAAAGCAATAACAAGCAATGCATGGTTTGTACTAAATGATCATCTTGTCTGGAAGCTACACCTCCTGCAGAGGAATGATAGAAGGGCTGTACACAGCCTACCTTGTCTGGGATTGGAATCACACACTCCCACTGACACCAGGCTCAGCCTTGCATAGGTCACTGCCTCATGAAGTCAGACTGTATTGTACAAGTGTAAAAGCAGGTGCTTTTGATTGTGTTATGTGGCCACGGGTAATAGAAGCACGCTTTCTGCCTATTAAAAGTGATGACAGAAATTGTTCCAGGTCTCTCCAACCATCTGGCCATCAAGTCTAATTTACAGCAAAGGTAGATTGCATGGCTCTCTGGAAAGAGATGTTTTCCATTTCTGAATCTGGATTCTTGATTTTAATAACTTTATAAAAAGTGATGCTTTGCTTTTATAACATGTAAATCAGCTTTCAGGCATATAGTCATTCTGCATGGCCTGTAAAACATGTGAAAATACTGTTTAATTGGGAAATATGTTCTGTTTTTATCCCCATGCTAAGGTACATCTTGAATTCTATATTTTTCTTCTCTTCGAGATATATATAATATGTAAAATAATTCATAATTTAGAGCTAAGCCCTGAGAAGCACTGGAGGAGCTGGCTGGCTAAATAAAAAAGTAGATAAATAACACTAGCACTGAATCATGGTAGTTGTACTTGTAAAATAATTTGGACATATTTCCAGAAAAGAAGCATTGCATTTGACTAACATAGTACACATATCCTTGTAGGGTGTATGCAAATATCTTCTCACCCATAAGCATTGGTTCTTATAAACGTAGGAAGAAGATGCAGAATGATTCAAATCTGATACTGTATAAATAGGTTTGTATTTTGTCTCTGGGTGCTCTGCTCTGTCTTTTGTCAGAAGAAAATTTACCACTAGAACACTGCTGCAGAATGGAATTCCCTGGTTTGCCTCTCTCAGCAAGCCTGAGTGTTTCAATAGAGGAAACAAACCAACAAACTCGATACTGTGCTATGAAGGTCTGCCTGTGTTGCACAGTTCCCATGGGGCAGGTCATTTAGTGGAAAAACAATAGCAACCCTCAGAAAACTATGCAAAGGGTTTCTCAACTCTTGTACCTCCTCTACACGTACTTCTAGACTGCATTTTCAAACAACTATTTGTGTTGTGTTGTGTTTTCAACAGTTATCAGTTCACTTGGTGTCAAGGGCTCATGGTCTGGCATCTGACATGCAGGAGTCAACGAGGTAGCAATGAATTTATTCAAGCAAGAAAGGAAGGAGTTGAGCAAGAGCAGCTTACCAAGCAGGTAAAAGTAACACAGCAAGGAGCTTTACAAAGCAATGGTATAATAAAATTTTGGTGTCCTAAATATTCCATGTCTAGCCACTAGGAAATACATGTTGCTCTGTTTCTGGTTTGCCAGAGAAGCTTAGTGGTGCTCTACCTAGCCTGTATGAAGAAGCAGTAAAACTCCCTTTTAGGGAAGAACAGCTGTAGATAGATGTTTGAACCATTCAGGTATTGAAACGGTCACTGGAGTTTGGTGACAAAAAGAGACATCCCATGCCTATGACTGCAGGACTGAATACTTTATATGAGGCTCCACAATGAATGTTTGGGCCAGCTGGACCAGAACTCTTGAGAATAACCAAGTCCTACAAGATCTGTAAAAGCTGTTATCCAGATAGATGAGAACACCTGTGTCCTGTCTGGTGCCAAGCCTGCTGCATGTGCTCATAACTTATTCCATATTCCAGAAAATCATCTTTGGAGAAAGGATTTCTGAATGATTCAGCTTCAGAAACAGAATCTGGCAGCGTGCACAATCAGCCTTTAAGTAGGCACCTAGGAGAAAACAGGCACAGAGCTTGTGGATGTTATAACAGCATCACACTGCATCACGCCAGTTGCACGAGAGCATCCACATGGATCTGAATGCTTTGTTGCACTGATGCTTTGTTTACGAGGTGAATATTTGACTGGCCCTTCTGTACCTTCACCTGAATAACTAATAACTTACTGTGGTATGTCATTGAAGCAAATTGCAGTATAATTATAGTAATAAACCCATGCAGGCCAGATCCAGGAGGACCCTGTGGAGAAGATGCTGGAGCATGCTCTGCTCCCAGAAGTGCTGACGTTACCTTACAAGCCTTGGCTGGTTGAGGACATTTTGCAAGAACTGGTTCCCCACCTCCCAAACCTGCATTTCTCCTCCTTAGGCCCACATCCTGTATTGCAGTCTCTGCAGAGCCCACAGCTTCAGACACATCCGTGCAGTTCCCTGTCCAGGAGCAGGTAGCTGCAGGCTTTCTAGGGGCCTGCCCGTAAGATTTGGTTGTCCTCTTGAGGTTTCTGCAGTGCCTTTTTGGCAGGGGTGAAGTTAAAGCAGGATGGGGTAGGAACTATGTCACTGCTGTAACTCTCTGAGAAGCCAAAGGTGTAGTGGCCTCAGGGGTGTTTCAGCCCCAGGAGTCCCGACGTGGTCAAACCACCCAGTCCACCCACTGCACTGCCCCACGGGAGGGGAATGGGCTGCCTCTCTGCCCCAGCCTCACAGAGCTCCCCATTGCCCAGATGATTTATCTACACTGAGCCAATTGCTTGCCTGCTAAAAGTGTAACATGGACAAGTTCCCCATTACTCCCTGAAGCTATGAAGAATATCAGAACACTAGTGGGAAACTTCAGAAGCAGCAGTTCCTTCCACAAGCTGGAGATAAAATTACCATTAATGATAAGTGCAGAAGAAAGCAGCCACCTGATTCAGCTTCTGGAGTAACATTCTAATCTGCCACAAGCATATGGTTTACTGAAATGAAAACTGAATATAACCCACAATTGAGATTACCAAACATACTTATATAAAGCCTTTCACAGCAGCAGTGTATCAGCTGGTAGGGGCTGTTACTAGAAACTAAGGTTTCTTTGTTTCTTAGCAGCAGATGATTTCCTCTCCTGGGGCAATTATGTAGCCTAATTGCCTGTAATAATCACCCCTGCTAGAAGTGCCTTAATTCCCTCCCTTCTCCTTTTTTACACTCCTTACTGACTTTCTGCTTCCAAGTAGCAGAGATTGACTTTACACAGTTAGAAAGCACAGGAAATATTTAAGAATATATGCTTTTCTTTAATCTAGTGATCCTTTTTGATTCAGTTATTGGTACCTAAACTGTTAGTAAAAGAAAAAAATAATTAAAACAAATATTAACCAGTGTTAATTTTGAGATGTGACATATTCTTGGAAGAAAAATTGTCCTTCCAGTTTGTTTGGGGTGTATTTTTATTTCATACTTCTTTGTATTTATTCTTTTTTTAAGATACCAATTAGATGAGATGGACCAGTGAAGTACTCTGCTAGGCTGCATTACAACAAGTTTTAAAAGTAAACCAGAAAAATCCCTAAAAAAAGTCATAGGGTATACTGGCATTGGCAGGATGGATTAGGTAATATATCTTTGCAACTACTGACTTTCCTGGTTCCATTTAGATGTTACCAGTGTTTTCTTTCTTACAGATAATGTTGTAGCAATACCTGATTATTCATAAATACATTTTCCAATATTTACATGAATTTTGAACAGTGAGCGATAGCTTGATTTTTGGATGAAGTCCAGCAAAATATATAACCATACAGGTTCAAAACAAAGGTCTATCCTGCCTAATTTTATTTTTCTCTTGCTGACAAAGATCAGATGTCTAGAGAAAGGTATCAGAAAAGGGAAAGCCCATAGGGATTCTTCCAAAATGTGAAGCTCCTAAAAAAATTGCAGCCCTGAGAATTTCTGTGTCTAGCACAGCAGTAACAAGATATGTTTTCAACATAACTTATTTAGAGGCCGAATGCCTGAAATTCAAGTGCTGGAGATAGATACATGGCAAGTGTGTGGTCAGAATAATAGTAAAAATGTTCTAGAAATACAGAAAAATAGAGTTCCCAGGTGGAATGTATAAAGGTATCTTACAAGGAGATTGCACATCTCCCTGCAATTTGTTTCTGTAGATCCTTTCTTCCTCAGTAGAGTAAAAGGGGGAGATGCATATTCTTTGCTCTAAAAGGCAGAGGTATCGTTGCAGGGTCCAGTAATCATGCCAGTCAGTATGGCTTTTCCAAAAGAGGATTGCAGCCTTCACTATTAATTTAGTCTGGAAGAAGGGCCTTTTATTCTG
This sequence comes from Poecile atricapillus, assembly GCF_030490865.1. NCBI lineage: Eukaryota > Metazoa > Chordata > Aves > Passeriformes > Paridae > Poecile > Poecile atricapillus. The sequence goes on along the minus strand of NC_081289.1, from coordinate 104,052,749 downwards.
CTGAGAACTCAAGCAGGGCTATGCTGCCTACTAAGGAAAAAATTACTGCTGTTCAATGTATGCTTTTGATAGTAGTATTTTGATAATTATTTAATGCCTGCTATTGCCACTCATGAAAGAAAAAGAGCAACAATAACCACCTTATAATTGCCAAAGATGAGTAATAAGGTTAAGTGGTATCTGATTAATGCAGGCATACTTAAACTACAAGGAAGGGAGACAATTAAATTTTATGTGGAGAAATGAAAGGAAAAAAAAGTATAATCAGAAATCTTTAGAGGCATGGGAAGTGAAGTTCTATCTGTGTGTCAGAAAAAAGTTGGTTTTGGTGTGATTGGAAAGGGACTGCTCTCTGTGAAAAGCTGGATGCTTGGATGCATCCAAGATGAGGATGTGGGTGTATTCAAAGAAGGGGTATAAATATCTTACATCTTAGAAGTTTAACAAAAATACAAATGTCAATTCTTGAGAGCCAGTGTGTCAAGGTGTTTTCCAGTGTCATTGAATTTCACCAACTAGAGGGTTTTACTATACAAGTAAATACTGATACTTATACAAGCTGAAGAGACCCCAGGGATGCAGGCTTTACACTACCTAAAAGTCACTTTGGCAAGGTGATCAAGCTGGTTTGCCTACTGACCCATCTCAGTGTATAGAGCTGTATTCAGACAGGCATTAGGTTCTCTGGTAGTGGTGGGACTGAGGTCAGTGGAGACTTTGAAGGCAAAGACTGCAACTTGTTTCCTGAATTCAGAATTCAGCCTGCGGACCTGAGCGAAGATGCAGGAAGACAGCTGCTGTCTGAAACCAAAATTAGGTTTTATCTACAGCAAAATGCCATCTCTATTAGTTTTCAAGAAACATTTTCATCTTTAGGGGTTTGCCTGAGACAGTATAGATACAGCATCAGTAGACCCCTGGTGCTGTAAGTAAGCAGTGAACCCTGAGCAATCAGGAATCACAAGTTTAGGAACAGCTGACAAAATTCTGTCAAATAAAGCCGAGTAAAACCCTGAAGGGCTTTTTCCTCCCACCCAAATCATACAACAGAAGCAATGTTGGTTTAGGCCCTCTCACTTTACCTGTACAGGATCACTAGTCGTATTAGTCATTGCTGTGTGGCTTGAAGAGAGATGTGAATGAAACTGTACAAGATTCAATTCTAAGCTCGTCCTTTTGTGAGGAGTATCAGCCTGTTTTTGTCACAAGTTCCCCCAAACAGAAAAACTCTTGCCCTTTCTCTGGGAGCATCTAATTTCTTGGCCATTATTTTTCAGGCATAAGCAGAACAGGTCTGGACACTTGAAATTGCTGCATTTTGCATCCCCCTGAGAGAACCAGAAAACCCAGTATGGATTAGGAGAACCTCTCCTCTGCATATGATGTTATTGCATCAGGAACATGCAATAACTCTGGAGAAATATTAAATTTTTAGAAGCTTAAGGAATCATGAGGCCTCTGTTTGTATTTATGTATTTATATAGTATATAAATGTATTTATATAGTAGGACATTGTTACAGAGTAGAAAGTCAGAGAGAAAGAGAAGCCATTGAAAGCAGTTTTGCAAACTGCCACCCTTACATAATTCACAGAGATTGTGCTGCTGCTGGAAAAGGAGGGATGTTACGCTTATGCTTAATAGGAAAGTATAAACAATGGACCAAACTGCTGTGGTGGTAGCTCTATCAAATTCAGTGTGATGAGATGAGAACTAAATTTGTCATTTTGTGACTGTGTCCCTTGGGAGGCTGCATTAATGCTTTGGAGTCCTTTGGGATTTATCCCACCCTTGACTTTCTTGACTATCTTGCATGATAATGAAAACTGTGGCCTTGAGACTTTATAAGCATCATGCAGTGTAGCTCCTGTTGCTGAAGGATCTGAAACACACAGTACCTATGCTGGATTCCCTTTTGGAAGGTGTGGGCATGGTGCAGCCAAGAGACATCCCTCTTTGCTGAGTAGGATGAAAACATCTCCCTTATGGTTTACTTACTTACTTACTTACTTACTTACTTACTGTTTTCAGCTTTGCTTAGCTTCTGCTCTTCCTGAAAAATGTTTCCGTGTTTACTTTTGGCATGTACTTTTAATTAGAGGCAGCACATAGGTTTTCATGTTGAAGTATTAGATTCCTTTACGGAGGCATTGTGTGCAGCTCCCTTCAAAAAACACAGGAACACAAGAAAACCCACCTTCAAAGACACCTACTGATTTTTCTACAACTACTACTATAACTATACTTTAATGTGTGAAAGAGGAAGCAGGGAAGTGGGTTTTGGATTCTACAGCCAAACCTGAACACATCTTTTTGTAGGAAAAAGAATACTGCTTTTCCAAGACTTACAGTCTACCTTTTCTACCTTAGTGGTGATTGTAATATGCAGTTTTACTTTTTTGAGTGTACGTAGGGGACTGAAACTCAGCATGGCATCAGCTCTGGGTACTCTGCATTCCTGCACAGTTACCTCAGCTGCTGCTCTCTCTCTCCCCAGCCAGAATGATTAGCCAACAAGTCTATCTATCTTGTAAGCATGTGGGTTGTTGCTCCAGCTATGCACACTCACCCACACTCACAGTCATGCAGGCTGAAAAAGACAAAGGCATGTTTTCCTGGCATGGCAGTAATGCAGTCAAAATTAAAAATGAATCAGGGAAGAAACATAAAACTGAAATGTAGCCATTGTGCATGTGATTGTGATTCACCATTTTCTTCAAAGAACCTGCAAGGTCTTTGACAGATGTGACCCTCTTCAAGAAAAAACAACCATGAAGTTTGGGAAGCTATTAATATATAAATTTAGGGACTGTTTACCCTTCACAAAAGATAAATGTAGAGCAGACCTGCTCCTAGTGCTGCATGCAATAAGACTTCCAAGGGCTGAAATGAGCTGTGAGTTGGTAAGTAAGCAGGGAACCCCAAATATTCAGGAATGCCGCCTTGAGGAGCCAAGAGCTGCCAAAATTATGTCAAATAAAGCTGAATAAACATCATGGGTTTTTTCCTCTGACCAAAATCATACAAAAGAGGCAATGTTATTTTGGTAATTTTATCATTTCATATGTACAGAAACACTCATCTAGAACTAGTCTAGTCTAGATTTGCAATGGGTGCTAAGGGTGATCTGTGGAGACCAGCAGCCAGGGTAAGTCACTTGGCTGTAAGGTGATACTCCTTTGTTTAGAACTCTTTAAACTGGAGCATGGTCAAAACGTTAGCAAAGCTGGTTGTTGTTTTTGTTGTTATTGTTGTTATTATTTTTATTGTTATAATTACATCCCTCCTGGCCAGAATCTGACCCTTGTGTTTCTCACTAGCTGTGTATAGAGGGATATTTTACCCACAACGAGAGGACTTTTCCCCCAAAGGTTTTGGAGGACCTAGCAAGGGAACAATGTCCTGGCAAGTCTCAGTAAAACATAAATAATTTTAATTCCACCATTGTGCTTTCCTAAGGATATTGCTGTACTTTTTTTTTCCTGTGAAGTACTGGATATATCTTTCTCTAGTACCTTGGAAGAGAACTGTATTGGATGACACTTGTATATAGCTTGCCTTAAGAACGTGGGTGCTCTGAAGAGAACTGTGAAAAGAATTCTAAGCAACAACTTGGGTCACTACAATCTTTCTGCAGAAAAAGAGTTCTGTGAGCCAAAACCACCAGCCTTATTGTCTTTAGGGTAAGCTGAAGGCAAAGACAAAATGACCTTTCCTAAAAAATCAGCTGCTCAGTGGATGATGTCTGCAAGTCAAGGTCTGGAGCTCATGATAATTTTTTTGTCTCTGTTATTGAAGCCTTCCATCAGCTAAACTGGAGACAGCATTTCAGAGAAAAACCATACTTGCATATTCTGATATCCTTCTGTAACTACACTCTATGAATAGGAATTAAACTCTTGACCTAAAGTAGAGTAGGGGGTCCACAGCTATTTTTACTATGGGCCTGGTTCATCATCTATCTTAAGAAAGGAGAAATGAGGAAAGTACCTTCTTTGTGTTGTGTCTTTTGACACAGTGAGATGCATGTCATCTTAATATTTTAAGCTAGTTTGTGAGGGGGAAATATCTCTACTGGTTATGTTTAGAAATTAGTTTTTCCTATGCATTATTTCACCTTAGAAAGAAAGCCAAATTGAGATCCAGAACACTTTTCTTAAATATCACAGGCCTACAGTTTTTATACTTTTTCTTTAAAATTTCATTGTAAAAACATATTGAAACTATGAGGGGACTACTAAAGTGAAACTAATTGCTAAAAAAATGAGAGAAATTATAAATCTAACTGTGCAACACTGAAAGAAATCAGCCAGCAGAAAACAACTTCTGCCCTAGGAATGCTGTGCCTCAAAGGAAAAGAAGAGCTATGGGCAGCTAATATGCTTTTTACTAAGGAGGAGTTTTTGAAAAGGATGATTTTAATTCTGTGTATAGCAAAAATCCTCAGGGAGTATGAAGTAAATTTCTAAAAGTGACAACAAATATTTTGTGGGAATCTTTTATTTGTAAGACTACATTAAAAAAAATTATATATATATATAAATATATGTATACTTACAATGACTGTTGAAAGCATTGTGAACTTACCAGTAATGGGTCTGAAAATGTTCACCTGGGACATGTCCCTGCTACCCCACTTCCTTCCTCCCCTCCACCCCCCTTAGGAAAAGACTCCATCAAGCATTTCTTGTAAGAAAAGCAACATTATTGAGGAAAAACTACCCTATCCTTTTCCTTTGGAGGAGGGGCTGGTTCACAGTTACCAGGTGTGGAAGGCACATATGAAGACAGTGGGAAAAGTCTGGTGGGTCTCATTTCCACCATCCAAAGCTCTGGACATTTGTCCCAGTCTTGGTAACATGCAGCATGCTGGGATGAGAGCAGCCCGAGTCTGAGGATACGCAGGGTCACCTAACAAGCTGGAGCTCATGGCAACCCCTGAGGGCAATAAATGTAAAACCTGCCAGTGAGGATGTTGTGACCTCATGCAATGTTCTGAGTTTGGGGCTGATAGTCCAGAGTAGTTTCTGTGCAGAAAGGGTTGTGAAGGTCCTGCTGGCTGGCACACTGAGTGAACCATCCAGCAAGAAAACTGCACCCTGGCCTGCACCGGGGGATGTGTTTTTGTTTCCTCTCTTCTCAGCACTGCTGAGGCTGCATCTGGAGACCCGTGTCCTGCACATGAAAGATACCGATAACTTGGAGCAAGTCCAGGCAATGAGGGGACTGGAGTGCTTGATCAATTGCTGCTGTCAACTCCCTAATAGGTGGCTGTAGAGAAGAAGGGAGCCAAACTCTGCTGGTCCCTGCACAGCAGAAGGATGAGAGGCAAACTACCACAAATTTCAGCAAAGGGAAATTGGAGCAAGCTATAAGGAAAAATAGGTTTTTTTCCTGGTGGGTGTTGAACACTGGGCAGGCTGGATGTTCCCATCCCAGGAGATATTCAGAGCTTGACAAAAAATGGTCCTAGTCTCACTTCAGAGTTCACTTGCCCTGCCTTGAGAAGGATGGTGGACCGGATGCCTTCCAGTAGATTTTTCATATCTTAATTCTATCTTTTTACCCCTGAATTACCCATTAGCCTTCCTATTCTGCAGGTGCTCTTACGACATACTTATTTCTGGACCTTGATACTCGGGGGAATTCTTGATGCTGCTTGATCACTACTCAGAGTGGACAGAGGAGGAAAACTTTGTTACATCGCATCCTCCTTTACCAATCTCCTGGAGCTGCCATGAGTTAATTCACCCTTTCATCTTAGCTCCCAAATGGCTTGTAAAGACAGATTTAAGGCCAGGGAAACACAAATCAGCTCTTATTGTCAATGAGGATCAGGTAATAGAGCCTGTTAATACAAGGAACTGGCCAAGCACTTGAAAATTTGTTTCAGGTGTGCAGCGATGAAGGATTCGCTTCTCTTGGCTTATGCTGCTCCCACCCACTGGGTGACTGGAGAGTATTTCTGGTGAAGAGCAGTGACTGGTCTGCAGATGTTCAGAGAGCTTCCCACACTGTGCTTGTCTCCTACTGCAGCCAGTGTGTGGGTCTGCATGTGCAAAAACCATTAAAAATCTTTTGTGCCTTAAGCATTCCCTCCTGGTTAAAGACATCTTGGCCTCACATGTAACTCATATGCACTCGATTTTGATCGGTGCTTGCTCCTCCCTTCCTTGACATTGTCCCCTGATGCTGGCTCCTGCCAATGCTGATTTGGCTCCAGGACCTACTTCACTTGGCAGAGCCCATGTGTATGTAGACATGGAGCTTTGGCAAAGCCTGTGCCCCACCCTTCTTCCTATTTTTCCTCTTGCATGCCTTACACTTAAATAGTTTCACATTTCCATGGATGTCCCAGACAGTGCAATGATGTTCTGGGGTTTCCAAAATGTACTCAAAAAGCTCTTCTGTGTACTGCCTTCTGTAGTAAAACACGTGTTGCCTTTCTTGACCCATACAGGTCCATTACACCAGTTTTTATTTGGCTTATTACAATGCTAGACAAAATTGCGCTGATCTGCACTTATTTACAGGTAGCAAATTAGCTGAGGTTGTTGACTTTTTCAGCAGCAAAGCATGCCCAGGACAAATCACAAAAAGTGACTTGTATTTTTTTTATTTGTGAATAAACTCACAAATTCAGTATTTTGACACAGTTAAAAAAAATCTCTGTAGTTCTCTAATGTCAGCAGATGCAGAAGTTTCTTGCAGTGTTCTCCCTGAGCCAGTGAATCTTTGGTCAGGTGCTGGATCACTCTGGCTGTGTTACTATTCTTTAAAAATTGGCAATCATGTAATCACAGAACAAAGCCCACACATTTAAGTTGAGTGTTTGCTAAAGTAAATTTTTGATGTAAATAATCTGTGAGTCAATTAAAGGCTAGGGCTTTGTCATGTGAACCATTTACCATGTACTTGTGAATTACGAAGATGTAGCCAGAAGATAAGTTCAATTCACAAACAGGGCACACTGCTAAGCTTGCAGTATGTTTTACTGAGGGTAAAATGCAAGCTTGGTGAAGAAGATGTGTCTAAGGGAGAAAAAAACCACAGCAAAATCATGGATTAATATTTTTCCTATGTGGCAGGTCACTGAATTTTGCTCACTGCCATTTGTCATTTGCCTTTTCCTTTACAATAACTTATAGAAGTTCAGGTATATATACCCTCCTGTAATCCATCTTCCCCACATTTCCACATATGCCCCCATTTCCTTGTTATAAAAAAAAATCTTTCAGGTTTCTAGAGTAACATGTCATGCTGGAAACTCTGCATCTTTGATCTTCAGTTCTACAGCACTGTTTGGGTCTTTTTATCTGTCCCTGCTCACAGATTTACAAGTGAGAATGACACACAGAGACAGTGCTTTCATGCAACCAGGCATGCTAGAAATTCTCTGCTGGCAGGACGATCAAGAAAACAGATCTCTTTGCAGTTCTGGCCTAGGCTCTCTGCATCCTACTTATACAGCATGAACCTATGCAGAAATATCAGTCATGTTGTGCTGCTGAGGCTGGGAGGTTTATGACTTAATAAAGGATTGCATCTTGAAAGTGAGATTTACTCTGTTCAGATTGCCAGTAGAAACCTATTTGTGATATGCATTCTGCTCAAACACTTAAAAATATTCTAATTGCCATTAGAGTGGTGCACAGACATGAAGCTGATCCTCTGGAAGTCGTAAGTATGAAGAAGGGGAGGGGCAAGGAAAGACATCTGGCGTAATGTTGAACTGGCTTTTCCGTTTCGCTGTTGTGTCATTGCTGACCCATCTTTGGGTCAGAGGTGAAAATATGTGGGATGTGGAAAGTGATACTCTGGAGTAGGCTCCCTCTGGTTTCCTGCTGGGATTTTCTGAGGGACAAGTAGGTGCATGTTTCCACATTCAGGCTGACTTCTTTGAGCACGCAGGCTGCTGTGGAGTGCAGAAGTGCTCCGTTGCCCAAGGGGAGCTGCCCCAAAGGCAGCACAGCCAGGGCTCTCTCTCCATGCAGCTGCTGCAGCAGCAGCAGCAGCAGCCTCCTGCACAGGCAGGCATGTATCTCAGCAGCAGCTACTGCCGTGACAGCACAATGGTTCAGGAGTAAAAAGGCTGGATCCAGGCAGTCACATGAACAGAACAATGCATAAACAAGGTCTGCAATTACTTAGCTGACTCCCTTCCCCAAAACTGAGCATAAATACATATTAGAGCAAAGCCGGACTGGTAGCTCAGTTATTTTTTCCATTCTTTGGCCAAAGAGTCTGTGGTGGCTTCGTGTGGATCATGCATCCTCAGCATTCCTGTCATCAGTCATCAGGACAGCGTCTTGAAACAAGTGGTAAGCTGAAGCAAGCTTCATGGAGAGCTTCCAGTTTCTCTTCCTTGATGTTGTTATTTCAGCCCTGGATACTTTTCCTGAGGAACTTTCCCTTCAAATGAGTGTCTGAGATGTGATGGATAAATGTATCAACAGTAAAGCACATATACATGCCTAGTATTTGAGTCAGAGATGTGTAGTAATTGTTTCGTAACCATTTTGGGTTTGTATTAGAATTGTCAGGACACAAATTTTTCTCTTCTCACTGATAAATTTGCTTTTGTGAAAGTAACTATATGTCCTATCTGTTTTATCTTGTTTTGTGATTTCCTTGGCCTTGTTTGTAAGCAACACCTCTCATAACTTGAATTTCAAAAATTTACATGTCAGAAACCATCCACCAGGAACCAGAGTGTAACCTGGTATTTCCAGAAAAGATACACTTGTTGCCTAGCTTTCACTGAGACCATCTTATTTTGCAAAAAGAAAGTTGTTGGATTTTTTTTTAAATGTCCCAAATCCTTTCCTCTCCCCTCCCCTTCGAAATTTATCCAGAGCACCGTGTCAGGGTGTGCACTGCAGTCAGTGTGTGCACTGCAGTCAGGCTCGTGGCTGTGAAACATTGCTCAATGGGACAGTGGAGCAGAGAGATTTTGGAAGCATTGTGCAGGCAGATGGCAATTCTGGGGATGGGCTGGCCCAGGGACCCAGACATGCTGGTGTACCAGCTGGACCAAAGGTGACATGGAGCTGAGCTGTGGTCAGCTAGCCCCAGTAAGGAGAGCTGGCTGCCCCACACCACTGGACCTCCCACCGAGGCCTGCCCAGGGTCCCTGGTTGATGCCAGACACCTCAAGGCTCTCTGGCTTGGCACTACACACTTCTTAAAGAGATCTAAGTTTGCTTGTATCTAAGAAGGTCTGTTCAGCAGATTTTGAAAATGGGCTGCAAAATATATATTTTTTTTATATCAAGTGAGGACACAAAACAAAGCAAGGCTAGGCTCAGTGTGATGGGATTACTGCCCTGTTTGCAGAAGGTCGCAGGTCCCTGTGCAGCTGCTGGAGTCAGGGCACCCTGAATGTCCTCTGCTCTGCCCCTGAGCCATGGCTACACCAACATGAGGTTGTCAGGACACCACAGCTGTGTGGGAGGTGGTTCCAGGCAAGCTTCAGAACCTTCGATGTATTTCTCTTCTCTACTGTCAGCTCCTCATGCTGTCCCTATTGTCAGGTAACTTAGGAAGCCTCTCAGCATCCTTTATGGATGCTCAGGGCTGTCCTTTGCAGCACCTGCAACGGCAGGCCTTTTCCCTGTGCAAACAGTGTCATGGTGCCACAAAGTATCTCGGGGATAAGGCCAAGGAGATGCCCACCAAGGACTTCACCAGCAGGCACACTAGAGCCTGTCTGCCAGGGCACAGGCTCTCCTGTCTACTATAAATGTGCCTTCTGCTAAATGCAAGATCTTGTACATATCCCAAACATTAATTAGTACCTTTACTTGCAACCACAGAGCATGACACATCTGACCTCTTTGCAGCTCTTCATAATCCAGCAGAGTGGCTAGGGCACACTGCTGGGGCAGGGGGGAAGGCTGTCCTTGCCACCAGCCAGCCCTGCTGCTGCACGCTCACGCCAGGACCACTGCTTGCCTGGCTGCTCCTGTGGAGAATGCAGAACTGTCATCACCACACTGCTGGCACACCAGCAGGCCCGGAGACACAGACAAAACCTCCAGGAATACCCCTACCTTGAGGAGGTCTGGTGAGGTGTGAGGAGGAGCCTGGCAGTGCATGCTGCCTGTCTGTGGGTTTTCACCTTCTGAGTTAATGGAAACTTGCCCACCAGTTAGTTTTGGACCCATCTAGATTCACTTGTGGTGGCTTACTGAGGATACACTGTCTGGAAAATTGTCTTAAAGCCTACTCCCCATAGAAGGCAACTGGGAAAAGCTCCTGATGACTCGTAGCAGGCATTGAGTCACACCTATAAGTCATCTCCTTTTCCAGACATCCTGACCATGCTGAAAGCCTGCTGAAGGGAACCTTCAGAATCTGTTTGAGTGGCCTGCAAAGCCAAGTACCAGGGGCAAAACCCTGGCCAACCAGTGGAGCTAGGAGTGTGCTAGTAGTCCAGGCTTCCTTTTCTGCGTTCTGTCTGTGGCAGAGCAGAAAGTGGGTACAACTCCAGTAGTGTGCAAATCAGGCCCTATAGATGGTCCATTTACAGAAAGTCAGCTTGGCCATGAGGAGGGAAAGGTGACCTTTGGAAGTCAGGCTTTGGTAGAAGTAAATGCAACAAAGGTAGGGGGCAGGGGGGAAGAAAAGGAAGGATAGAATGGGTCTTTTTTTCATTGCAGTGTGAAGAAGCACAATGAGAGAGACATTTCATAAGTCAATATGATACCTACATGGCTATTCAGATTTTATTTTGCAGAAGCTTAACTCTTTGTACCCTGGACCTGAGACTTTGTGCTGGTGTGAACAGCAAGCATCCCAAGTTTACTATTCTGCACGAACATAAAAAGGAGATTAATCACATATTTTATGAGAACATAATGGCATCTAAGTAGACATTCAGTAAACTTTCTTAAAGCAGAAATATTTATCACTTATCTTCTGTCTGCTGGAGACCAGTAGTATTCTAGTAAAAGGTTGTGTCTGAACATTTCATTTTTAATTTGGTTATAAAACTGTTGGAGAAATTCAAGACTGATCCAAAGTGTAATTTCATTTTACTTTCCTTGCAGAAATTATAATCCAAGGAATGTCTCTTCTAGGTCATGCAAAAAGCGATTTCTTACACCAGATGTATGTATCATCCCCACTAGGGGAATTTCTAATGAGACCACATAAATGAATGTCTAGAAATTATTCACAAAAGAGCATGGATTTATATTTTTCTTGCCCCCAGTGAATACTCTATTCAGTGTTATTATTCACTGTTCTTTATCAGGCTGTTTCAGTCTCTTCTGTCAAATTCAGTTTTTCTTGCATGCAGCTCTTACGTGTGTGTTTTGCTGGCTAGACCTTCAAAGCCTTAGTTGCTAAGGTACAGTGTGTTTCATGATCACAACACAGGGCTGGTTAAAAATCAGCAGTCTCCTCATGCTGTGTACTTTTGGTTATCTATTTCATCCAGTGATGAAACGTTTTAGGAAGACAGTATGATGAAAGGCTGATATTATTGCAGCCACTTGCAAATGAACAGGTCAGTCTGCAAAGCTGAGAAACTTGTGAGGTGCAGGTACCCAAATTTTCAGTAAGTGAGCTCAGCACAGCAGGAAGTCTGTCAGCAGCTATATATGATCAACCTAGAGAGAACTGTATTTCCCTAGAATGCAGCAAAAGCATGTATTTTATTTAGCTCTTCAGCTCGAGGAGTATGAGGAGTGTCACTGGTTTCACCATGTTTTCACATGCTGGATTAGGACTTTAAACACCAGTCTTAAGATAGTACATGTCTATATCAGGCAGCATCACAAATGACCCCCACTGGCTCTCATTGCTCAGAGTGAGAGAGGGTAAATGTCTGCCCACTTATATGACAGACCAAAGCCTTTCTTTGTAAACTGTTTGAGGTGAGAGATGTGTCGTATTCTGTATTTCATAAAGAGCTGATCTCTCTTGGAACGCTAGCAGTGTTGTCTGGTTTTGACTGGGATAATCCCGTCACCTCTTTCTATCATGAGAGCTGCTGTAACTTGCAATTTGGTTTTCAGTCTAAATGGTTATCTTTACAGTCTCTGAATGTGTGTTTTGCTGATATGCACTTCAAAAACGTACAGATTCTGAAAATGTCCAAAATGTAGTAGTAGTAGTAGCAGCCAAGTAGTTTGCTGGCATGGTCTTGAGAAACAAAGTGCAAAGAAGAGGGAATTCCTTCCCTTCCTTGCGTGGGTGTTGTGGGTGCTGTTGGGAGTTGCTCTTCAGCTTCTGCTGCAAACTGATATCAGCATCCTAGTTCATGTTTTCTGTTTTCTTTAGTGCCAAAACAAGGCCTGGATCATTAAACATTTTGCACTCTGGCCCTGCTGCGAGGTTTGTTTGGCTCACTAAACACCACCACAGCTTGACACCCTCCAGCTCACCTGATATACCCGGGACGGTGCTTTATCTCAGCTGCTCTGGGCTCCTTCTTTAGCTGCCAGCTGAAGAGAAACACATTTCCTCAGTGCATCTCAGGTTTGAGTTCAATACCTGTCACAAGCTGCCTAACATTTTCTGTTCACTTTAGAGATAGATAAATATGTTGGGGCAATCATCTGTTGCCTAAGACTGGATCGTCCCTTCATTTCAGCAATTAACTAAGATACTTTAAATTTTATGTAGTTCCAGCACAAAAAGATCCTTGTAGGTCAGCCAGGTTATGCACATTAACATTAATTCACTCCCTCATAAATGGCTTTGATTAAAACTATCAGATCCTTTTTTGCTTGCACATCTTAGCCACCAGAACCAGTCAATGCTTTCAGTGAGTATACAGCCTTTATCACACATATATGGAAGTTAGGTTGGTTATTCTGAGACACTCATAGAACAGTTTTATTTGATAAAGTTCCCTACTATACAAGAACATTTCCCCAAATATATTTCATTGAGAAGAATATCCAAATACATGGAACTAGTGCTCCACTATAAGCAACCTTTTGTGAACCAACATAAATAGAGTAATGTGGTAGCTCTAATTTTGTTCTGTAGTGACAATGCTTGTACAATTCTAACATGGGGTGGTTTCAATTGTACATGTCTGACAATTGTCTGATTATTCGGACTGGGTATAATTTATTATCTTTATTTTCCTTCCTTCCTTCCTTTCTATCAGCACTGTAATCATTGCTTTTGCAATTTTATATTCTGAAGCAAAGGGTGGTAAAGGCTAACTAAAATAGTTACAAGTTCTAAATAAAGAATCTCACAGCTATCTAAGTATCTAGTATCACTGGAAATTCACAGCATGTTTCAGCAGGAGTCTGTCAGTCCCGAAGAGGCCATGGCATTGCAATGACCATGCTGACCTTAAGTTTGTTTGACTGTGTTTTGGGGCAACTGTTGATGTTCCCTAAATATCATGGCAAGCCAAAACTCTTGTAGAAGATGTACAAGCAGAAAAATTTCTGTATGTATGTAAGGGAAGCCATGTTTTATGTGGAAATAATGTCTGTTTCCCAGATTGCATTTTCAGGATTTCTGGTTATCTTACAGAGTGTTGCAGGTGGAGTGTTGAACTCCGTTGATGTGGTGACTTTGCTGTGTGTTATTCTGGTGAATTATGCTAAAAGCAGTCTGGCTAACTGACCCTGAACTAACATCCTGATGGTGAGACAAAGATTTGGCAGATAATCTGCTATGATAACTCAAAGACATTAGCCTGGGAGTCACATCTCTTTACACTGTAGAAGTCCAGTCTACTTTCATACAGTTAGGTTCTTCTAATGTATTCCTTCTTGGAGTGTGTTTATGAAGTTTCCTCCTTTGGATAAGGGTGGGGGGCCCTTAAGATACCCCAAAGATACTCCTCAAGGTCAGGAGAAAGAGACCTGCCCACAAGTGCTGATATTGGTTAGTTACATCAATTTCTAGAAAATAATTATTTATTTTTTCCAGATTTAACATAATTTTATAAAAAACTTCATTATTTTAATATTTAATTTTAATATTATTTTATTAAATATTTTAATACAATTGCATTGATATAGTGCACTGTTCCATCCTGTCTTTCTAGTAGTTTTAGCTTTCATACTGTGTAGTAAATAATTCTGATTAAGATCTTTTGTCTAATCATAAATAATTCATATTATATAAATACATCTGATTTGCCATCTTTAAATCCTGCTGGACAAAGTTTCTTAAACTCTGACAAAGTCTAGGGGTAAGTCTAGACTGGTTCTAACCACACCCAGGCTCCTCTCTGAGCATGAGTTTAGAATGCAAGAGGGTCCTTGTGGCACAGCAGCAAAGCTTCTCTAATAAACTTTGTCAGAAGCTCCCACTCCACCTTGACAATGCTATGCAAGCTTTGAGCGATGTGAAAATCTGTAAAAGCACTTGGAAAAGAAAGTGAAGGGCCTTTGAAAAGGGACGTTGCACCTACCATGGGAGGTAGTGATTTTTCTTAAATCCCATTACTGTGCAGGAAACAAAAAACTGCTGGAGCAAGGAGAATGTCAAGGCACTGGAGCCTGGTGCATGATTTTCTGGTGTAGACTGAGTGGCAATATTTGCAGGGTAGGCAACAAGACACATGCTGTCTCATTCAAGCTAGCCTCTATCTCATATTGTGTTGTTTCCAAGAGCAACTCTTCTTTTAACCTGCACATATAAGCCTGTTAATTACTACACCCGGTCACCTACTCTCGGTTTCTTACTACCTCAAATATCTGCCTTTACAAATGACCTAGGCTACAGGTTGTTAACAAAGTCTTTGCCACATATCCAGCTACACAGATGCCTTATCCATCTTGTCTGCATATGAATTCCATGGGTAAATGCAATAAAAACATTATTAAGTTCTCCTCAAGGTCTGGGACAAAGGCTCATTTCTCCGTCATGCAACTGTTTCTGTGGTCTCTGTGGCTGTTACCTGACTATTTATGGAGGCAATATTGCATTTGTTATGTGTACAGCTTGTTCTTTGTCTGGTAAACAGCAAGATGCCAACTTTTGCTGACAGTATTTTTCCTTTGAGGCCTTTTTGATTGCTGCTGCTGAATAGATTGTTACTATGATTTACATCTTCTACACTTAAGGTGTGTTTTTAAGGGACAGAATAGTAGCCAGTTCACCTGCTCTCTGGGCCAAGAAAGATTCACTTAGCCATGCCCATTTGAAGAGGTGCAAGAATATTTGCCACTAACACAAAAGTTTTCTTATAGGTCATGAGAACCCTGGTGAGTAGCAAAGTTAGATTGATATTTCTTTGCAAGGAAGACCACAAATCTGATGGCATTTCTAGAAACAGACAGGTGACTGCTCCCACATGTCTACCATCTCTGAGTGCTGTATTTCTCCCTTGTATGTTGCTTATGGGGTGCAAATCTGGGACTTTTTCAGAAGGTGAGTGTGGCTGTGATGTCTAACTTACTTCCAATGAGTGTGAATGGCAGCCCATTGAGTATGCAAGCAGAGATCCTGTCTGTCAGCTTGCAAGGAAGCAATTAGTGTTCCTGTGCACGCTGTTGCCACAGCAAGCCTCAACAATCACAACTCCTCAAGTAGGAGAAGTGGTGATAGTGTGTGTGTGTGTTCGGCTGGCTCACCACACACTGAGAGGTACATGCCATGGCAGAGATGTTAGGGTGAAGCATGAATGCAGCTGTTAGTAGAAAAGGCTATCTTGAGAGGGGGAGATAGCTGAATGCTACACTATTATGGTAGGAAGTATAAACAGAGAGATGCTGTGAACTGAAGAGGGTGAGGGAAGAAAGGCAAAAATGAAAATGAGAGTTCTATAGTAGTTCCTCACAGGATATTATTGTCTATTCATATAGGAATGGGGAAGAAGAAAGTAACTAGCAGGCTACTCACTAAAGGGCCCCTGAATTTTTTTTTAGACATCTCTGTGCTAGTTTCCAGGACAGGCAGCCAGCATAAAAAGTAGATGTGGTTTCAGTGAGCAGAGCTAATCCAAGTAAGAAAAGAACAATGTTTATTTAAACGCAGTGAGTGCATGACTATGCAAGTTCACAGAATGGATTTCCAAATGTCTTGAGAGCATTACTGAGAAAAAGCACCACTGTTTTGGTGTGACCCCAGAGAGAACCCTTCCTCCTGCCACAGCTTTAAAAGTACTTATTCAACGATTGCACTGCTGGCCTGCAGGGAAGTGTGAAACTAATGCTGGCAGGTGTCCTGCCCAAGATCCTCATGTTCCCTGTCAGGCTGCCCAGGGTGTCACGGGCCTGCAGGAGTACAACTGAGAAGTGCTTTACACACTGGGAGCCCAGTGGTGCTGGTCTTCTCCTGCCATACACTGAACACCTTTCCTGCTCCTCTACCCTCCTTGTCCTACAGCCAACAGGCTCATGCAAGATGTATAGCGATATTTTTCACATGTCCTTAACCTCTGGGAGCAAAGAGTTAGCCACAAACTGGTCAGTGTCTTGAGAGCAAATGTTTAAGAATAGAAAGTCCCATACTCAGCACTGACTGTCCTGCTTCCACTCTTGCTTTTATTGATTTAAAGGAGAAATAACTTTGTAGAGGAGAAGGATGCTACACCTTCTAGGAAATCAGAGCCTGCTCATTTAGCTACTGGTCTCATTAGGCCAAATCCAGTTTCCCATCCTTTTGGCCAATGTACTCTTACTATAGATTGGAAGCTGAGGAAGAGATTAAGACATAAAAGAAGGAAAGGGATTATGATATCAGATCTAAGTGGCAGGATTGGTAATGAAGAGATCAAGAACTAGTGCCTATTTTGCCGAGGGGCTATTTTCTGTGCAGCAGTTGAGTCTTCACCTCTTGCTCTACTGATTCATGCATGGTCCAGCCCTTCAGAGTGATCCCAGAGTCAGCCCTTTGTGAAAGGTTGTGCTCTTTATTTATTTTTCCCCATCAGCAAAGCATAAAGGGCAAGGCTTACATTTTTTTTTCTTTCCCACTAGTTTTCTGCTCTCCCAGAATTGCATTCTGTGTTGTTGCTGGCAGGACACCATGTTATTGCTACAGCAGACCAAATGCAAACTCGCCAGCATTGTTGTTTATCATTTAATCATATTGAGTACGTTCAGCATTTGTGAAGGACCCTGAGAAATCATATTTATATTTATTAGTTTCCACTAATTTGGAAAATGCTTGATGCTGACTTTACTTGTTGGCATGAGAGAATGGTACTATTCCCTTCTACTCTTGTACTCTGGTGTAAGTCTCTCCCTGGGTCAATGACAAAACTTTATCCAGGCAAAATGCTGTGTCCAACAGATGACAGTGGTGTACTGGTGGGAGGGGCATGGTGGGGAAAAAAGTGTGGGAAGGGGTTGTAGGGTGGGAATAAGTTATGGCAGTATCCAGATAGCTAGAAAACACTAATAGTTCTTCCCATAAGCAGCTTCTTATTCCTGGATAAAAAGTGCTGATAAATAAACCCCCAACAACAGCAATGCTTGCAGAGAGAAAACAGCTTCCTGCCTCCCACAGTAGCTGATGACTAGGACAGCATCTAGTTACGATATTCAACTTGGCTTTTGCTCATCTAACACTGCACAGTCCTGTTTATGTACAAACTGTCCTGCGCTGTTGCTTTCTCTTTAGACCAAAAGAGGTTTTGGGCAGCTGAGGGAAACGACAGAAGTAATACTGTGAAAATTGCACAATTTACATCGTTGTTTGTCCCTTTCCTCGAGATCCCTGTGAAAACAACGTCTGCTGATGATCATGAGAGGAAGAAAACAAATCATGGTTTCATTTTCTGCAAGCACACAAGGAAGCAAGCACTTGATTAGTAACATGATGCAAAACAACCCTCTGCAATTAGAGAAGGTACTGGCCACAGACAGTGTGCTGCTCAGGGTACTGGGGCAGCAGGGCCATCATCATTTGTATCCCAATAATTGTTTCCAGCGCTGACTTTTCAGGCACAAAATACACTGCAAGAGCTGGAATCCAAAATACAAAGGATTCTCTCCTTGTTTTCTTCATTAAACCCTTCTCAGAGTAGCAGCCTGGCACTGGGCAGTACGTGCTGAACCTACTGTGTAAGCTGCATGATTACCATGAGTTTGGAAGCTGTTTGTATATGAGAATTTGGAGGTCAGTCTCTCAGTAGCTGCACTAACACCCTTTGAAGTTCTGCAGCATTAACTGTGAAAGCTGCCACTCTGCCCACTGTGAAGGTCTGTCTAACTTCCTGTTGAAGTGCATGAGTCTGGACATGGTCCTCATGCCCACTCAAGGCTTACCAAATGGAGAGAGGAGGCATCCATGGCTCACCCTTGCTTGAGGAGAGCAGCCAGGGAGGAAAGAAAAATGTTTTTCAAGGAGCTTTGGTCAGGAAAAAAATCTCTTCCACTTGAGTATACTCATACAGACCTTGAATAAACCAAATATACTCAGAAAAAATAGAGACGTGAATTTTAACCTGATACTCAGTTTAGCCAGTGTTGCCTAAAAAATCACAATAGGTGATCAACCAACTTCTCAGCACCTTTCTAGTATGAATTTTATACCTTCACAAAATGGGTTTTGCAAGGAATCTTCATTAGCTCTGCCATGACCTTCAGTAGAGTTCAAGTGCATGAGCTGATTTTATGGACACACAGATGCACATGTTTTCAGACGTAGATTATTGAAAGATCACTTGCAGGTATCTGCACATTTTGTAAGAAAGGCATGAATAGGCATGCAGTAATATCTTTAAAACTGTGTGTGTACCCTTTTTTTGCAAATTGTACTATCATTATGGGTGAATCTGTTCTCAGAGTGGAATGGAAGAATAAATGCATTCTTGTTGAGATCCATAGGTTGTCCTGCAGACCAAATGCAAGTAGAATTACAGAACTATTGTCTAGAATTATAGAACCAACATTGAATGGTTTGGGTTGGAAGGCACCTTAAAAATAATTCAGTTCCAATCCCCCTGCCACAGGCAGGGACACCCATCACTAGACTAGGTTCCTCAGAGCCCTATTCAGCCTGGATCAACTTCCAGGGATGGGGCATCCACAATTTCTCTGGGCAACCTGTTCTTTTTCTTCACTACCCTCTGAGTAAAAAACTAACAGGTAATCTAAACCTGCCCTTTTTTAGTTTAAAACCATTGGCCATTGCCTTGTCACTATCTGGCCTTATAAAAAGTCCCTCTTTTTCTTTTTTATAAGCTCCCTTTAGGTACTGGTAGGCCATAGTCAGGTCCCCTTGAAACCTCTTTCTTCAGACTGAACAACCCCATTTCCCTCAGCTTGTCTTAGTAGGAGAGCTGCTCCACCCCCCTGATCATCTTTGTGGCATTCTTTGGATCTACCCTAACAAGTCCAAGTCCTTCTTGTGTTGAGCTGGATGGTGGGGTCTCACCAGAGCAGAGCAGAGCAGAGGGACAGAATCCCCTCCCTCCCCTGCTGACCACACTGCTTTGGATGCAGCCCAGGACACGTTTGGCTCTCTGGGATGTCACCTCTGTGTTGGCTGTTGTCCAGCTTCTCATCCACAATAAACCCCAAGTCCTGCTCTGCAGGGCTGCTATCAGTGGGCTCTTCTCCCAGTCTCTGTTCATGTCTACAATTGTCCTCACCCAGGTACAGCACCTTGTACTTGGACTAGTTGAATTTTGTGAGGTTCTTGTGGGCCCACTTCTCACTTTTGTCCAGGTTGCTAAATAGATATCCTTTAGAAAATGGCTTTATTTCTGTAAACTGTGATTCTTAGGAAATTATTTTCTTGAAGATGAGTAGTCTGCTTGTACCAGAAATGGATTGAAGTGACTTATGACTTTTGCTCCAAAAAAATGGTAGGAGCACAGTTTGACATTTGGAAACTAGGGCCAGAATAAATGTATCTCCTTCAGTCTCATGTAATTAGACTGAAACATAAGAACATGGCAAACACTCTCTCAAATGGGGTTTTACATAATAAGATTGTTTTTCTGGCTTTACAGTCTACTTACCACAGGTAGAAATTAATTACACCTTATTTCACCCCGAGCAGCCTCATGAAAAAGCATAGCAGGACGGACAGTTATGTTGATCTTATTGCCTTGTTACAGAACACAATGGGTCAAGGTAACCTTTATTGACAAAACACATTTTAAAGCCCTTGGCAGTGACTGGTCTCCTTCAGTCCACTGACCTAGGATTGTATTTTAAAAAAGTGAACACCATGTCCCATAAACAACAGCACATGTGAAAGGCATGCCTTCGTTTGCAGTCACTGCTTCCAGAACTAAAAGTGTAAACCATTTTCTTGCACAAATGAAGGCTGCAAACAGGGATTTGTCCATAGAAACACTGAAGTGGCACATAGGACTGGGGTTACTTTAGTTAGAAGCTCTCTGTATATCTTAGTTTCTGTTAATCGAAACATGTATGCTTGATTTAAGCTTTTTCTGTGAGACCAACAGAATCACCTAAACACTTCTCAGGGTTTTTAAAGTGGGCTCTGTGCATCTTCGAACAAACACATCCACATGCAGCTCTCAATTTTCCTTCATGTTTTTAAAGAGACTGCAGAGTTGTGAGATGTGTCTCATCTCCTCTGTCTTCAGCATTTTTGCCCTTTGCTCTCCAGAGCAGTGCTGCACACTGTGTACGCACAGTCACAGCATTTCCCCCCTGGCAGCTAGCACTTCTGTCAGAACTCCCAGGCTAAAATACATCAGCAAAAGAGCAGCAAAACCCTATGGCCCGTGCCTCCTCCTCAGAAAGCGACTCTCTATTGACACTGCTAGTGTGTGTGTTGACTTTGCCTTGTCTCTCGTGTTTGCTGGCATTTGGGAATCTGCTGCAGGGTCAGAGAGCAAAGCTGCTGTCGTTGGAGGCATGAACTCACCCACAGTGACGGAAAGAGAGCCCTGTGCTGGGAACACAGTGTCAGAGCCAGATGGTTATTTTTCACTATTCCTCATATCCCATGAGTTTCCAGCAGCAATCAGCATTTGCTCTTCAGACCCTCCAATCTTACTATTCAGGGAATTCATGTTGACATAAAATTATAAGATGAGGGAATGTAGGTACAAGGCTGTTACTAAATGGCCAGTTCAAGCAGCCTACAGCTCCTGGCAGTGATGGTTTGTATCCCTGAGTTATTATGAACAGCAATAAACATCCTGGTTTCACAACAGAAAGATAGAAAAACCTTCAGGGACCAGTCTCAAATGTGCTTGAAACTAAGCAAGTGGCTGCAAATATGCAGTTATAAAATGTTCTGTGAAAAGACTGCAACAATTTCTGATTCTCCACTTGTTAAACTATCCAGCTTTCTTCAGCAGGTTTAACTTCCTCTAGCATCTAGATGCTTCCTTGCACAAACTTTGTCTTTATGCAGAAAATGGTAGTCTATGTGTCTAGAGCATCAGCTGGTTGCAGAGCAAGTCTTGTTACAGCTCCTCCTATTTTTCTCTCAATTTTCTGACAGGCTTTGCAAACGATAAGCAGCACATTTCAAAACTAAGGTGGGCAAATAACACTGATCTTGGCATAGGACAAAACCTCTGCAGATGCCCATATGAAAGTTTTGCTTTCCCACTTTGCATCTGTTTCTGGAACTAAATCTGCCTGTTTGTTCAATTGTTTACTGTTGTTTTTTTTTTTTTTTTTTAAATTACTGTGATACCTGAGAATGGGTTGTATAACTGCTTCTGCCTAAATAATTAGAATTTTTTTTTATCTTTCCTTCGAGAAGGTACCATGGCTGTCAACAAATTAATGCAAATCAGATGACTCAGCTCTCTGAAGGTTATATTTGAGCATTAGGTCCTTCCACTGTCTGTTTCTGTGGAGGTAGAATAGCTGTGTTTGCAACTGAAAAGTTAGAGCTGACCATCTCTATGTCTGTACAAATGAATCTGACTCAGAAATGTGCCTCATGGCTGGGTCCGAGTTCAGACTCAGGACAGTGCTCAAGACATGGAAAGTCCAGTCAAGTGAGCCTCATTCAGCTGTGGTCTCTTCAATGGCAAAACCAGCGTAAGCAGACACCAGTCCCTGCCCTCTGTTTCTGCCACTAAACACTTTGTGCCACACTTAGCAGTTCCCTACCAGCAGCTGCAGCTACATCGGAGTAAATACTGTGCTCCAGGATTGGATTAGGCTTCATTGGGTCCATAAAAAATCAAGATAAAGGCCATAGCTCAGCAGTGGTAAAGTAAAAGAAATCAAATTAATTTTCATAACCACTTCTGATGCATTCTTTCTTTATGAAAACAGACTTGCACTCTGGATAAACTGAAGGCCAAATAGTGTGAAATTGATAAAAAATTCAGGCAAAATAGAAGAAACTAAGGTAGAGTGTTCTATGATGCAGAGAAGAAAAAGATTGCAGAAAAGATTGCAGAAGGCCTGAACAATATTGCTTTGAATATTGTGGCCTCTTTCTGTGTGCTGCATTGCAGGTGTCACCTTTAATAACCCTGCTGCTGTCAAAGAGCATTTTGCGTAGAGTGAGTGGTCCAAAGAGTGCCTGATGATGGTCTGCACGAAATGACTTGATAACAAGCTGCTGATTCCTTCTCCTTGTTTCTACCTCTGTAACTAAAAATACTCTCGACAGTTTCCTAAAATTATTTTTCCATGGAAGAAATTGCAGTTTCTCTTTAATCAACAATTACCTGCATGGCCATTAACTGGAAGGGAGCACAGACCATAAAGGCAAGGGGATATCAGTTTGCTAAAGGCAGAGTGCCTGTTGTGTGTGTGTCCTGTTCTCACCTGAGTCTGTGCCAGGTTGCTTGGGCACAAGCTTAGCTCAGGAGTTTCTCCTCTATAGAGGGAAGAACTTAGAACTGCACAAAAGCATTATAAACAACTTTGAGAGGTCCAACCATAGAACTACAAATGCTTATAAAATTACTTTTGTTGTGATGTTCAGCAGCATCCTTTGGATGACCTGCCCCAGAGTGTCAGGGGGCTGTCAAATTCAAACAGGTTTTCCCACAGGCTTGCCCCTGGACCTCATGTGGGGAGACGGGAGAGCGTTGACTCTTCTGGTAGTTGTCAGGCCCCCACTCAGGAGCCCCAGTTGCCAGAATCATTACTTCACAAGCTCTGGGGGTTGAAGTATGGCAAAACTGGAAGAAAAATGTGATTTTTTTTCATCAACTTAGTAAAGAAAAAAACCCCATTGCCTCTGTCATGCTTTCTAGGGATTCTTTCTAGCAGGACTTTTGTCCTTGCTCCCCAGCTGGAGAGAGAGAGCTGCGTGGGTTTGGTGGTGAAGGCTGTCAGGGAGCTGCAGAGGTTGGTTTGCTGGGGGTTGGCACATCCCACAGCACCTGGTGGACTGCAAGGCTGGGCGTCCATCAGTGTTTTATCCACTCCTCTCAGGTATGACCTGCCTGTGAGTTCAAGCACATCAAGGAAAAGAAAAATCTTGTTTAGGATAAGGCAGGGAATTTCCTCTGAAGCCGGTAAAGTCAATGGGCACTTTTAAAAATCCAGTGTAGAGTTAGATGAATCAGTTAGGTGCCTGACTGTGTCTTAATGCCCTGGATGCAGAACACCATCTCCTGTGCAGCCACCAGGCTTCTGCTGTCATTTATCCCTGTTGAGAAGGAAGCAATGACTGCACAGACTGGCATGACCACGAACAGGACAAGAGAGTGTACTTTCTGCACCATCCTGATTTCTGCTGGGCAGACTTGGGGAATGTCGGAGCAAACTCAGCAGGAAGAGGCAGAAAGGGAGGAAGGGAAGGCCTTTCACTTTTTTTAAGTGCCGGGATTTGCTGGTGAGGGCGTCGGTGTGGCTGCACCTGTTGTGCCGCGGCGGGGTGCGGTGGGATGCGCTGCGGTGCGGGAGCCGCCGCCAGCTGCCAGCCCCGACTCTGCCCAGCAACCCGGCCACGCTCCATCTGCCGCTCCCGTAATGAGGCGAGCCGGCCTCTGGCACAAGCCAGCCCTCGCTCCCCTATTCACCCGCATCCCCCTTTCAGCGTGCTATTGTTCTTCCCTAATGGCCTTACAATAGCCCTGCCTGTTGCCTTTACAGCCGCAGTGAGGCCAACCAGGGAAAGTCTTAATCTCTGCTTCAAATTAAAGGGACTCCTCTGAATTAATAATGTTGCCAGGAATGCACTGCCTGATACGAGGGGATGTATAGCACTCTTCAGCCCTCAGCAGCTGTGATTAGCTGGGGCTTGAAGTGTCCTGTCACAATATTTCATCCTGCTCCCCCGCCGCCCCCTCCCCACCGGCAGGGTTGCCACATGGCCTGTCTTGTGCTGCCTTTTCAAGCCCTGTGCCAATCACGCAGCAAAGATGCCCCAGATAGGGTGACAGATGGAGCCGGGGTAGTCCGAGGCTAGACTGGAGCCTGGAGCACTCGCTCACAGCTCAATTCGCCACAGATTAACCATACAGAGCAGCAAGGCAGGAGAAGGGGAGCCCACCTGTATCCCAGCCCCATGCATGGGCAGATCCTGGCAGAATCTGTTCTGTGGCCTGATAAGAAACCCCTGACAGCGAGTCTCAGTGGTGCTCTGGATGAAAAAAGAGCCGGTCCTGTGAGCGAGAGGTTTTCCTCTGCTGTGAGGGGTAGGTTTGCAGATAGGTATGGAAAAAACATACCCCCATTAGAGGGTCATTGACATCCCCAGGCCTACACAATCACAAGATTCTAGCCTTGAACATAAAGGCAGTTCCAGCCTGACAACCTTGTTCCAGCCAGAGAATTCTTATTCCAGTAATAGGAGAGAGAGCTACAAATGAAAGAAGACAATAGCCCTATTTTTTGTTTGATAACATTCCAACGTAAAGACTGAAAATTTACTGCCAAATTTATTTCAAATAGATTAATCAAGGCGTATTGTTGAGAAGCAGCACAGTGTAAAATGGAAATTTTCTAAACTGGGCAATTCCAAAGTCTGTGTTAGAGAACTCCTGGAGAAAAACACTTCAATTCACCCATATCCATGGAATTGTAGCTGGCACTAACTCTGCACAAGGTCTAGTTCTGCCCTTGGTGCAAGACTGAGCTCCTCTATAGCCTGCCAGCCACTGCTGAGGACTCTGCCAGGACTCTGCCACCCTCTCTGCAAAAAATGTCCCTGTGCTGGTCACATGCATGATAAATTTTTCTCCCTGAGCAGTGTAAGAGAGACAAATCCTTTTGGCTGCTCCATTCTTTATGTTTGTCCAGCTGCCCAGTGTTAGAGGCTACAACTCCCACACATCAACAAGGTGTCTTCTGCCTTTACTGGATACCTGGACTGCTTTGACAAAGGCTTCTGCTGCTGCTATGAGGTTTTGCTGTGCAAACTACCTAGTGGTATCATCTCCTGATATTTCTGCATGCTATTTCTGCTCTATAAATTTGAACTAAAACTCAGAACTTTACACTAAAAATACTGGCTTAATGGACTGGTTTGCATATAGAGAAAGCGAGCCATGGGCCCCCAGAATGAAAGGCTGGATCTTGAAGGCCACTCTTCAGGCTTGTGCTTACTAAACCCTTGTGAGTTTCATGCATTAAAGTTTCATGCATTCTCTTTCTACTTGATGTCTACTATTTTTATTTTGAGACATCTATTTCTGACTGCATGTTGCTTCCTGCCCTTATTGTCCTACATGGGGGTAAGTGAGGATGGCACTTATATTTGTCCAAGTGATATCAAAACACATCTCTTTGTGCTTTCTCTGAGTATTTTAGGAAAACCCTGACTGCATCCCAATGATTAATGCTGACATTCCCCAGTCAAAGCACGTTTGCATTTGTTGAAGACCCCTGTTCACCAGGGCAAGGCTATTAAGATCCCTGAGGTGTCTGTATATGTGTAGGTCTCGGGGATGTGGCATCTCCTTTGTTGGTTAAGCCCATTGCTTTCTACGGATTTGCTAATCTTGGAAGAACTGTCAGGATACTGTGTCAGATCACTGTGGCCTCGGTCCAGCATGCAAATGCATGGATATGTTTTTGCCCTCTGGCCAGGAGTGCTGTATCAAACAGCCTGTGACGCTCACAGTGTGCTCAGCAGGTGCTAAGCGTGGGTCAGGTGTACCATATGCCATATGGTCTGCTTAGCACAGTGTATCTTTTAAGTTCTTTAAATTACAGGCCAGGTAAGATAAAGCAAGTAAAAATGCATCTACAGAGCAGGCCAGGGAATATGCACCAGTAACACAGAAGTTATTCCTTACCATATGAAAGGACTGAGAGTGGTGAAGAATTGTCCACTTGACTTCAAAAAGGTTATGGTGATGAAAGGTTTGGGAGTGAGGTTTGTTTGTTCCTTTGCTTAAAGAGGAAACTATGCAAGAGATCTCTGCAAAAGCAGCAGATGAGGCAGTTCCTTTAAAAATGCCTATCCTATGGGAGGCACTGTGTGTAGAAATCAATCAAATTCCCATTTAATGATTAGCCAGAAGGCTGGTGACAGGAATACATGCATACTTTAAAACAATCTACATGGGAAAAGGAAATTAAACTGTTTTAAGGGTCTGAGGTTTTTATATATCCTCTCCACAACACATATGTTTGCAAAATGAATTTCCTTAAGAAACTCTGTGTTTTGCCAGGAGCTAATGTGAAGCTCAGAGACATGATTTTGTAAAGTTACGTTCACTGGAAAGAGACAAGCATATTTACAGAACCAGCTGGGATTTGTAACTGCTCTGTTTGTGAGCTCACTTGTGGCAACTGCACTGGCAAACGACTGCAGTGTTCAATTTATCATTTGTGTGCATATTTGCTGTCATTGCAGGCAGAAATTTGGCATGCAACTGTGCTTATGTTTGTACACATGCAATTATGCCTTGCCTTTTTATGGTACTAATGCACCATCTTTTTCTTCATCTTGATCTGAAGTGACTGTCCCTTGCACATTAAGGTGGAGAGATCACCGATCCAGCTACATACACTTTAACACACTTTATACACATACGTCCCAGCTTTACTTAGAAATGTAGGCCTTCCTCACCACCCAGGGAAAAAGGTAAAATCATGATGTATAGGCTTTCCCTGCCCCTCCAGATTGTTTACGCTGCTCTCTCTCCAGGACAAAATCCTCAAACGACTGGTGTGTAAAAGAGGAGAATAGGGGAACCACGTGCCAGGCTACTGGAGGCCTGTCCTTTTCATACCCTGTAATTTTGCAGGGGATTGTTTCAGCAGCGAAGGTATAATGCAGCTATCCGGGGAGTCCTGCCCTTTGAAGCTGGGTGTTTTGTTCTGAAATCAGCCAAAGTTCAAGCTCATACGTGTGCGGAGCAGCGCTGGGGGAAGGCAGGGGTGGGTTTTCTGACAAGGCCGCATTTCAGAGCACGTGCTGCCAACTGTTGCCAAAGGCACATATATGTAGATATTACTTCTGCTCGGCCCCAGCGCTGCCTTCCTCATTGTTCAGTGCAGGCAGGCGGCAGGCCCCAGCTGACAGCTGTGCATTGCGTGTATCGCTAACAGCTGCCTTTTCCTGGGGGGAAATTAAAAGATTAGGGGGATGTGGGCACGTGCTGGCTTCTGGAGATGGAGACAATGCTTGATTTAGGGTGGAACTTGTCTGCAATGGCCCACAAAGGAGGGAGGCTGGAGGGAGACGAAGGGTCAGGGGGGCTCTTGCTTTGCGGAAGACAAAAGGAGGGAGGAAGGAGAGGAGGAGGAGGAGGAGAAGTGAAAAGCGGCTGCGGCAGGGCTCTGAAAAGGCTGCCTTGGTCCAGCAACAGCTGCTCCCACACAAGAAATTTGAGACGGTCCTTTCACAAACACAACGGCTGGCAGAAGAATAGGGAGGCCACACTTCACCAAAAATGAATCGTTTGCAATTGAAAAGGGGGACTGAGAGCTCCTAGTGTTTTTAAAGGTCTGCATCTAGACGACTAAGAAATGATTAGTCAAAGTACATCACAGAACAGCAGAAAAGTGTGCCACAGACGGGAGGGGGAAGTAAACCCCTGCCCTGCTATTAAAAGTTTATGCAACAGCTATGCTCCACAATAAGCATTACGGAGGAAAGCATCCGCATACGTATATGACTATGTATATATATCAGCTGTGGCATTTTGCCAGGCTGCTGGCCTTGAGCTGGAATCTAATTTGTTTGGTATGGTTGGAGCAGTTTGTTTGAAATTACTCTGACCTGCACCTGCTTGAGAAATGACAGGACCACTCACATCAGAAGACGGCAGAGCCGCACTGAGTGTGGTGGCAACTTGCCTCCCTGTCTGATCACTGCCCCAAACACTACCTGTGAAAATTCCTGCCAGGAGGGGTATTCATAACTTTATTAGTACTTCTGTGTTGGAAGAAAACAAAACAAACAAGCAAAACAAAGGGGGTAGAAATGAGCTCACATGAGAAAGGCCTCTTAGAGCATCATCCTTATTGCTTCCCAAGGTCAGGGCATGGACTCTCTGTGCTAGATATTTGCTTTAATAAATGACAAATAAATATTAGTGTAGTCATTTTCCAGATGATTCCAGCTAGTCAGTAAAGTTGGTGTGAGGTTTACCATTTCCCTCCTTCCCCATGCTGCTTTTTGGCAGTGTGGTGCTTGAATATCACTTTGAAATCTGTGAGTATGCATTTACTGAATTCATGGGGATAGTGGCGCAGATTTTCAAGGTCAGCCTCTGCAGTGGCACTAAAGCTTTCTGCAACAGTCAGCAGCCTTTGCACAATTCAGTGGCAAGTTGTTACGTGGTTAACTTTGTGATGGATCATGTTATGGTCAAAGAAGGAAGTAACTGAAGGAGATTATGCTGTACATTAGAGATGGTAATTTGAAGAACATGGGCCAGGCAGCAAAAGAACAAAAAATGGTAGCGAATTTGTGAGAGCTTTATACTTTAAAGATGACTTTGCAATTTACAAAAGCAAAAGAAGAAAAGACAGCTGGCTGATGATGACATTTTAGTCATTAACACACTGCCAGGTAGCTAAGGTGATTTATTTGAAATCTGTGGCGCTTTGAATACAAAAGAGTGGATGAAACAGGGTGGGATGCTAGTTTATGGTGCATTGTTCATGGTCTGGTTGCTGACAGAGACAGCTCCTTGGCTCTGTTTATTCCATGCACAGAAAAAGGTGCGGCTCAATGGACAGCCTACTCTTCCCCAAAACTAATTTTCCATTTTTTTGTGGGGAAGGAGAATGCTGGGTAAGATATAGACTAGTTTGAACTGGTTAGATCACACTGAAATAAAAGGCCCCTTTTAACAGCAGATGTTGGATTGTCATTGGTGTGATATAGTGTGACACCTTCAGGGCAGATATTTTTGTAGTCACCGTGTAGAACAGGATTACAGTCCTGCCTGGAATGTGTAGAAAGTACTGGCATAAGTATAAGAATTCCCCATGTCATGTTGACAAATCCTACATATAGGAAAAAGATTACTTTTATTTCATGGGATTACCATTTTGTTATTAATAGAAGGAATCGTTTTGTTTACCGCATATATTCAAGCCCTCCAGTTGCACTTTAGACTTTTCTCAGTTTTCTGTAAAAAGATACAATATAAATTAATCCAATAAAAACATGTAAGTTTTTTCACTTGAATTATGCCTTTCCTTTTTTTTTTTTTTCCTGAGCAATTTTCAACTTGTTCAAAGTTTATAAAGTGGGATTGGTGCTAAAATATTAGAGAAACCATATTCTACCTACTCATTATACTCTTCTCCCCAGAAAAGAAGGATAGAAATTTAGACGATAACACGGGACCATGTCTGAAAAAATGGAATATAAAGTACAGAAAAAATGTGCTAAGGATGAAAAGATAATGCACAGGGAAACACTGTAATGTAAGGATATACATTTTGATCCTGTTTGAACTAGAAATGCAATAATGCCCTTTGATAATTATATAGCACTGGCTTCTCTTTAGCCAAAAATTACAGCTGGTGAGACAGCAGTGATGGCAGTGGAAACAACCCAATGTAAAACAGGTGTAGGATGATAGCCTGGGCCATAGTCACTGTGTAGTAAAACTTGAATCACTCTTGAGCATACAACACAGGTGTCAAGCTAATCCTTGGCAGCTTGCCAAAAGAGCAGCTATGTCAGATTTTTGTCATAGGGGACATAATCTATAGTTTCAAACAAGCAAAGAAAATAGTTCAAAAATTAAGAGGTTAATCTTCATGATGTTAACCTGGGGAAATGCTGGTTGTCCTAGCGTCCTGTCTAGCTAGCAAGGGCTGAGCCTGTACTCTGCCATCCTTGGTGCTTGCACAGTGTTCGTGTGCTGTCCTGCTCAAAGTACACACAGTCAGCTTCTCAAAAGTTAAAGCAGGTGCCAGTGTTCTGTAAAACATTAGGAAGAGAAAAAGACCTGCTTTAATAACACAAGCTGCAGAAGGGACAGAGGATTTAGGATATGGCACCTTATGAAAATTATCTGATTTTAGTGGTAAATGCAAAAATGCAGTTGGCCTAATGCCTTGTTCTGATCTAGCAATGGACTCCTGTCTGGAATCTTGTGTACCAGTCACATTGCTTTTATTTGGCTACAAAAATAACCACCCATACCCCACACCCCCCCAAAAAAAATAAATCCCCCAAAAAATCCAACCCAAAACCAACCTAAATGAAGAGTTCACTGAGAAAAATATGGGGAACAAAAAATATTGCTGGCATTTATGAGGACTCTCTTTTTCCATTTAGAGGGAAAAAAGTGGTAATACAGCTGTTTCTAAACAAAAAAACAAAAACAAACAAACAAAAAAAAATTAAGTGGCAATGCCAGTTCATAAGGCAGCATCTTTTAATTGCTTGCTTACTGGATTCTATGACAGTGTATCATTTATAATGCACAACTTGAAACTGTTCACCTTGTAGAGTGTGAAGGGGCATGAAATGCAAACCCAAAGCTGAAACCTTTGGAACAATTCATTTTTGAAAAGGGAAGGAGGGTCTCACTGTGCTTACTGCTATCTCTATGCAGCAGATCAGGTTAAACTCTCAGTACCAGCAGTCCATGTTCAGCCAGAAAAGAAGGTGAGAAGTGAAAAATGGTAATGAATTCATTAATGCTTTAAAATTACTATTAGGTGTTCTTTTTAGAAGAACTGTGTCAGGATGAGAGTGTTCAAGTTGGGGACTGGAACTGATGCACACATTGTACACAGCTAGGTTCTGTGTCTTGTCTCCAGAAGTGTTTTCAGCTACTTAATTCTCTTTGAAGTATGAGTCTCAAGACCCAGATCACTTCTTTGCTTTGTTCCCATGGCTAACCATTAATCTATGATGATCTGCAACAGAAACTCTGCTCTGGTGTGTTCAAACATACTGTATGTCCATACTTTTACTTTCCCCCTTCTAATGATACTCACATACCACATGTACCAGCTTCAGATTTAAAGAGCCTGAGGTAAAAACTGCAATCAGCATGCAATATTTCCTCCATATGCTACTACATGAAAAATGTAGAGAAGGCTTTGTTTAATGTGAAGTTAATTTTCCTGTGGACTAGGTTAACTCATTAGTAGATGACATTACTGCATTACTGCCTCAAAAGCAGTCCTGGAAATTAAGAGCAGACAGTTCTTTACAATGCGCTGCAGAGACAGCAGCAATTCATCAGAGACATTTGCAAATTGTGGCACTGTGTGCTCTTTGTACAAAAGGCACAGCTGCCTGCAGATAACATCAGTTCAGCAGCGATGGGGTCCCATTTGTTTTTCTCTCTGTCTCTTGCTGTCTTGTTTGGGGAGCAGGTGAATATCAGCTGGCCCAATCTGCTCAATCTCCAGACTGGTCTTCTGGGAGGCGAAACCCACTGAACTGAGGAGCAATGCACTTGTTTGTCTTGCTGATTTGGGAAAGCATTGCCCAAAGGGAATTCACCTACATCTTAGCTACCGGCTGTGGAGAGCTGTGAAAAACAGTTGCACACCCATGTACAGACCTTTCAGGGATGTCTCAGTGTTTCACATTACTCATACTTACAAATGTTTGCACCCGCGGATTGAGGATTTGTTAGGGCTAGGGCCATAGACACTATAACCTTCAGTGGTGGCTGCCACAGCAGTGAGAATTGCTTAATGTGTGGTCTTCTCTGGCTTTTTTGCTCTTAATATATGTCATATAATGTGACAGAGTGCGTCGTTGTGTGGACTTTGGTACTGTGTGGGTAGTTACAACGGCCACATCTGTGAAGCTTCTTGCACGCTACCTTTGTTCTTTTCAGCTTGAGGATAACATGAAAAGTTAGAAAGGAGAAAAGCAAGTTGAAACGTGTGTGTTTTTGGCAGTGAAAATTATTCTATTTTCCAGATAGATTTATACATGTTTGGGATAGCATGTTGTACAGCAGTGGTTGTCCTCAGGACAATAAAGCAGTGAATGTTCAAAACAAACTGTGCTGAACAGAAAATACCAATCTTACAGCAAATCTAGCCTGATGCTACATTTCCCAGCACAGACAACAGGAAAGAGTGTAGATTCCTTCCCATTCTTTTGTGGGAAGGTGAGTGGGCACCCTGGGACCAGGTGAGCACATTCCACTCATGCTAAGTCTACTGGATCTTGAGAACATACCTGTTATCTGACATCAAATGTCACTGTGCATTTTCACACTGATAGCTTCTCTCTTTAAATGACCAAAAGCCAGAATTTGGTCTATGTGCAAAGTAAACCAGCCTGGAGGGCATGATGCTGCTCACTGGTACTTGGTATCGCAGGGCAGTGGAAGGCACAGGCTGAGGGCCAGCCCAGGACAGACCCGGTTCTGTGCCTGCCCTTCTGTACATTGCCACGCTGCTGCAGTGTAAACTGCACACTTACTCAAGCACTTCTGATTGTGCAGTACCATATTCTGTGCTGTGAACACCCACTGTCCATAATACTTTTTCAGTGACTCTGGAGGAGCTCTGATGATGACTCAGTTTCAGCGGAAGCTATCTAACTAACTGTTGTAACTATGATAAGCATCTTTATGCATATAGTACCTGCTTCAACTTGCTGTGGGTACAACTACCCACCTCTACTCAATCACAGATAAGGAAAATGATCCCTCAGAGAGAAAACCCAGTACGCATCCTGTAAAAACCAGATGCCAGTTATAACATATGCAGAGCTACTGTGCGCGGAAGTGATAAAACATCTTGGGCAAGGCATCCATTGAGGTTTCTGTGAGTTTCCCCACAAGAAACCCCACAGTTAATATATGACCATGGGGAAAAGTCCTCATATTCAATACTAAGGTCTAAAGAGCTGAATTTTCTAGTTCTGGATCATGTAACACCAGTTTATGTGTTTTATGGCACTGTGAAAATAAATCATCCTGGATCTACTCTACTGCACTACCGTGTCCTCAGTGTACTGGATTATAGCAAGGTAATGTGGTGGCTCTATGATCTGATTTAAAAAAACCTTGTCTTTGGTGACAGAATTCTAATTGTGACACAAATAGCAAGTTTTCCCTCAGGTGTATTCACCAGAGCCCTTAGGAAAATTTGTGATTTTGTTAAAAATTTGTGTTGACATTTACATATCTAAAATGTTGCATGTGAGACACACCAGTGGGCTGCACTACTAAGTTTTTGAATAAGGAAGGAAGGAAAGAGCAGGTGAGAAAAAAGAAGTTTACAGCTGTGATAAGGAAAAAAGTGTGTAATCCCCAGCTTTCAATTGTGGACCAAATGTACCAGGAAACACCAAACAAATGGTTTTCATCCCTTCCTCATGCTGGAAAAGGAAGATGATGTGGCTGGCATTCCCTGCATCCTCTGAAAGGCATTCACATCCTTACTGTTGTGAGTATGAAGAAGATGAGGCCTCGAGTGAGCTGTGTGTGCTGTGTCAGATAACTCAATTGGCTCCACATTTTGACTGCTGGAAAATCCTTACTCTATCTGAGTAAAATATGACTCCTTGGGTGAGCCTGGACACTTGACACGTGCTGAAAGGACTTTGTGTGAGGAGACACAATCCCCTGCCTGGGTACTGCCAGGCTAGGGGTTTGCCCAGGATTTCCTGACTTCGTTTTCATGAGTGCATGACCTAATAAATACATGCACATGTGCATATCCTGATCTCTTACTCAATCCCTGCCCCAGGTCAATTTTAACATTTTCTAAAAAAAAATATTGACAATGTCTTTGTAAGAATAAAAATTAAGTGTTCTCTTTCTGAAATTTTGCTATCATCTCTCCAGAATCCAGGATTAAAAAAAAAAAAAGTAAAATACAGAACTCTCTCAATTTACTCAATGCTTGGAATAAAATTTCTCTCCTTGCTGTTTTTGTCAGAAGGAAAAACTTTTGTGTCAATTGTCCCAAACCCACTGCAACGTTTTTTGCTTCTTCTCATACTTTTTTTCCTGCAGAAGCTTAAGCACAGCTTAAGAGAGAACTTGTGAGAAACTGTTTACTACTGCATGAGCTGCGGGTTAAGTGAAGGAGATGTAAAGTGAAGATGAGGAACGTTTGGAAGAAAAGACACAAACTCTGGCTTGGAGAGTTTCGATTTGCCAGTGATCATCGTGCTGTTTTCAGCAGGCCTGGTGACCAAGTGTGTTGGCTGCATTTCAGTTTGCAAGCCAGCAACAATTTTGTCCCTTCCCTCTTCTCATGTGTCAGCCTGGTGCAGTGTGACTATCAATGCTAGCTTTTGTGTTCCTAATGTGTGTGTGCGTGTGTGTGGAGGCAGAGTGTGTGTGCATTTAGTGAGGTGGTGCCTGCAAGTGAGCAAAGACAGATGAAAGTGGTTACGGGCTCTCCTCTGACCCTCAAGAGTCCTGCTGTGCTGCTGCACTGCCTTCATGGCTCGGATCCAGCAGAGCTCTCGTGAATGCCCTTTGCCTCCAGTGTGTGATAGCTTACACCTCTGCTCTGCAGGAATGCTTCAGCCTGCAGCCCTGGGGTTGTGCTGGCAGTCATAGCTGGAGCATAGGAGGAAGGAAGGGTAGCAGAAGCTGTTGTGAGGGGAGGGGGAATGCATACTCTGAGGTGCTGTCATGATGGCTGTATACACCCTGGAGAAGTGGAAGAAAAAAAGTGGAAAAACTGGTGATGGGGAAGGGAGCTTGCCAGCATATATTTGGTAAAGCTCAGGGAATGTCAGGTACAGAAATGCAACATTATCTGAATAAAACCACATAAATATATTATGCCCTAAAAAAATATGAGCATTGAGTTATCATTAATGACCATTACAGATCATTTAGCCAACTTTGACTCAATGCCAGCAATCCTTGTTTCAGGAATGAATGACTCAACATATCTGGGAATTCCCTTTTTTCTCCAGGGTCGTACCTACATTTCCTTCAGCAGATCAGCGTGTCCTTCCTTCAGTTGCTCCAAGTACTTTTCCATGAACTTGAAAGTCCTGCTCAGTGGCTGCTCCATCTGGTTGAGCAGGTAGCTCTGCAGAGCCCCAGGCCTCTGAGTGGTAGGGGTTTGTTGGGTGGTGCTCTCCAGCAGGGATTGCATTAGCTGTGTTTGTAGCACACCGCACCCTGTCTAATCCAGTGGGGACAGGCAAAGCTTGGGGCCCTTGGACTGCAGCACTTTCTGTGTTACTGGGGTCATAAACATAAACAATATCACATTAATGTGTGCACACCAGAAATTGATGTCTCTGCTCTCACTAGGCTGTGGGTTCAAGCCTGCTCCTTGCTGGCAGTCAGCAAAGGGATGTTTTTCTTCCCACTTGTTTTCTACAACTGAAAGATCAGCTACTTTTAGTAGCTTAGGTGCAGTCCTCATTCAATGGCAGTAACACAAATCTGCACCAGGCCGTGTTGAGGTTTCCAGATTACTGTTAATGCTTTCCATAGGAGTGCCATCTTCCAGGGTGAGTAGGAAAAGACCTGTTAGTGCACAGTTTTTCTTAGTCACTTTCAGAAGACAGGACTGAAACTAGGTAAAGGTTCATGCTTGGACCAAACCCCTGTGGCTGGAGCTCCTCTCTGGCTGTGTCAGTGTGTGTGAGTCATCCTTGAAGCAGAGCAATCCTTGTTGTCAGGGTATCACAGGATCTTGTGTGCACTCAGATTTCCTGACAAATGCAGCTGAATCCTGCCCCAGGTAGAGAAAAGAATTTTTAACCACACTTCTGGCTCACTGAAGGGAAGGATCAATTGCATTGAAACTGGGATGCCATATATTTTTTCCTGGCCAAAGGCTGCATTCAGGGATAAGCGAATATCTGCCCCTATGGGGGGCATGGCAGTTTGAGCCTCTTTTTTTGCAAGCACCATGAGTGAGGGCAGTGGGACCTAAAAGGCAATAGCCTGGGTTGCATTTGTTTCTACTCAGAGCTGTGAGTCAGAACTGAATGCTTGGTCTGATTGTGAAACAAAGTGTGCTCCGTGTAAAGATACAGCTCCCAAACGCTTTGTATTTTAGCCATAGAGAACTGACTGACTAGAAAACTGGAAAACTAGAAGAGAGGCTTGGGAATAGGAACTGCAAGAGGAAGTATTAGGGAGACATGGTGGGTTTAGCCATGTCAGGACAGTGGCAAAGACAGGGATATTTTTTGAAAAGCAAATGCATGCAGTACTAGTGAAGCAACAGTGGACATACAAACAAGGAGACCTTTCCATGTCTAATTTGAACAATGTAGATGATGTCTTTTCCCTGGTCTCAAAAAATTGAGATCCAGACACGGTTAAGGCACAAGGGTTTTTTACCTTGGTATTTTAATAAGCATCCTCATTGGTGCACCACTTCACCAAGGTGGAACATGCCGCGGTGCACACACACGATGGATCACCTGTACAATTTATAGACCTCACAAATTAGCATATCTAACAAGGATTGGAGGCCTGGATGACTGGCCAGATCTCTAGATAACAGGATGTGTTCTAGAGAAGACCTCTCACTGTTTTATTTTCACAGGAATTTGCAGAGCTGGAGGCTGGCATGGAGAACACCTTGAGGTTATCAAACTGCCTCGTTGGTGTGAAGCAGTTCTCTCTCCAAAGGATGAACTGGAGACTAGAACACACAACAGTTACCTGATAGAATTGTAACAACAAAAAACCAAAAAACTACAACAAGAAAAAAAAAAAGCCACAAAAAAAAAGGGAAGGTGCGGGAAGGTGCGGGGAGGGGAGGTGCGGGGAGGTGCGGGAAGGGAAGGGAAGGGAAGGGAAGGGAAGGGAAGGGAAGGGAAGGGAAGGGAAGGGAAGGGAAGGGAAGGGAAGGGAAGGGAAGGGAAGGGAAGGGAAGGGAAGGGAAGGGAAGGGAAGGGAAGGGAAGGGAAGGGAAGGGAAGGGAAGGGAAGGGAAGGGAAGGGAAGGGAAGGGAAGGGAAGGGAAGGGAAGGGAAGGGAAGGGAAGGGAAGGGAAGGGAAGGGAAGGGAAGGGAAGGGAAGGGAAGGGAAGGGAAGGGAAGGGAAGGGAAGGGAAGGGAAGGGAAGGGAAGGGAAGGGAAGGGAAGGGAAGGGAAGGGAAGGGAAGGGAAGGGAAGCCCCAGTACATTGCACCTACACTGCATGTTCAACCTCTTCACACTCTGAAAGAAAGCATAGGGTGCTGTGGGGACAGACAGATCATCAGCATGCTCACAGACATTCTCCAGGCAGCAAAGTCACAAGACCACTCAGCACTGACTTCTCAGGCAGTGGGGCAGCCCCATCCAGGAGGGGAAATGACACATTCATGTCAAATGCTATCTGTGTTGGACTAGGAAAGTTCTGCTGTCATCTACCATTGCTGCAGTGATGTTTCACTGACTTTGTCTCCCCTTTCCAAACATATTGTCTTCCCTGAGGGGTTTGACCATTGCTCTAGCCTAAGAGGTAAATGTGAGGACCTCTCCAGTGCTGCTAAGCCTCACTCAGGCCCTCTTCTTCCTGTCTACATCACAGTACTCTCTGGCTACTCCTGATTTCTACATCCCCTATGCTGCACTCTATGGAAGAAGACAAATGCTGTGATTTATTTCTTACCCACCACTTAACATCATGGCACTATTCTATTTTATGCAGCTCCTTTTCTACTAATAAAGTTCAAATTTTGTGGTTTCTTCCTGGACGCTAAGGATATCTCTGTCCCTTATTCATCTCCTGCTGTGAACCCTCTCATGGGAACACCTGCTACTCATCACAACCCACACACTAGTTTTGGGTTCACTGCAGAAGGAGATGGCTCAGGAGTACTAAACAGATCAGCAAAAGAGGGGAAATTTCTATGATGCCAAGATGATTTTTTGCCTTTTCTTTTATATAACTTTTATATAACTTTTATGTACCCTCAGTACTCTTAAGCAAGCATACTTGTAATTCTTTAAATCTGATAACTTAGTATACTCCTAGTATTCTGTTAGGCCAGGGAACCAAACATTTTGGAGGCCAGAAATGCAAGCTGTCTTGGGAAACCTTCCCTTCCTTCTTGGATTTTTTTTGTTTGTTTTTTTTTGTTTGTTTGTTTTGTGGGTTTTTTGGGGTTTTTTTGGGTTTTTTTTGTTGTTTTGTTGTTGTTGTTAAAATTCTATCAGGCAACTCACTGTCATGTGTTCTAGTCTCCAGGTCATCCTTTGGAGAGAGAACTGCATGACATCAGTGAGGACGTTTGATAACCTCGAGGTGTTCTCCATGCCGGCCTCCAGCTCTGCAAACTCCTGTGAAAATAAAACAGTAAGAGGAACATTGTGTGTGGGGTATGGTACCATACTATGTTCAGAGTTGAACATAGAGCTGCAACCAGCTTCCCCAGGAGCAGAAACTTTGTTTTCTGTAGTTGATGGTTGTTCATGAGTTAATGCAATGGTATATTTATTTGTAAAAGCAGAATAAGAACAAACTTCTTTAATCTCTCGTATATAAATTGTTTTACCAAATGTGCTTCCAAGCAGAAGAGTGACTAAAGTGTCAGGTGCAGCCCTCATTAGGTGGTATATAAATTATAAATTAGCCTCAAGAAAAAGAGTGTGTTAGGGAAGGAGTAGCTTCAGTTTGGTCACATCTTCATCTTACAAATTCACCAGCACTGGTATGAGCTGAGGAGGCATTAATAAAGGCGGAAGCTTCCTCTGCTTTGAGGCCCAGAATGTACATCTAGAACATTTTAAAATCAAAATGCCAGTATGAGTCAGATTTTCATCAGCCAGGCATTCATCACCAGGGTTTATCCTGAAGTACTATTAGTTATACTTGGAAACACTACCAATTTAATAATAAATAAGAGTCCTTGTGATCAAATTCTAAAAAGCACTGTAATTTTCTTCCGAATACTTGGGTGAATAGTATTTTCCATCAATAGGTTCCTACCTTTTTCGGAATTAGTATGTCTTCATCATCCTTGTTTCCGTATAATAAAGCTGTAAAAATAGACAAATGCTGCTTGGTATGCCTGACTGCAGCTACTGTTTTACAAAGTCACTACAGACTTAGAATGACACATAAACTTCTACTGTTATGCAAGAGATGTTTTGATGAAACATTTAAGAGTGAACTGAATGTTCAGGGCTAAGAAATGTCTGCTAAAGAACTGATTTTAAGTTTCTCATATAATTATTTTAATAAAAGGGAACTATGGGTTCCAGATGAAGACTAAGCTTTTAGCCACACTAGACAACACTGGGGTATTGTCTTCAGTATTAAAGGGTGCTCAGTTCGCTCATACAAAATATTGCAGATGTGCTAAACATAATTTTAAACTGCTTTGTTCAGGATTCAGACACACCTTAAAATATACCTTAATAACTTAAGGTATATTTTAACTCAGAGCAGAGCCAATAAAAATTTCTAGGATGCCAGCTGAGTAAGAATTTGAAGAAGTTGATTAATATTTCTTTAGAAGGACACATTTTTTCCCACGCATTGGTAGAGCAGGAGCCTATCAATGTAGAATCGCGGACACCATTATTCTATATAAACTACAGTCATTGCCCATAAAAAAAGGAGAAAGATTCTATGTGGTAATAGTGAGATATAATTTGTAATAAATAATATATAATACATATATTTGTTTGAAGTGATCTCAAAAACTACCAAGTGTATCCTCGCATGATGTATTGAATTCTGCATTTCTGAGAAAGTTTAAAACATACCAATAATAATTCCTCCATTTCCTTTCTTTTAACACCTGCTAATGATTTGAGGTAACAACTTACTGAGGTGAATCATAGGAGTACACATCTCTTAAGCTGTTTTTAAGGTTGTTTACAGACCTAGCATTAATTGCAGTATTGATTTGCTCCCTCTTCTTTCCTTAATGCTGTCTGTATAGTCTAGAGACTGAAGAAGCAGCTTGATTTAAGTTAAAGCTTAGCTTCCAACTGGAATATGTTGTTTATCAGAAAATCATCACCAGTGTTTTTCCAATGCATGTGCTTACTGCAGGTCTTAGGAATATGCAGATATATGGAAGCAAAATCCATGTGTGACTTTGTTTTGGCCAACAAAGGCATCATTAGCCTCTCTTCTGCAAAAATATTCTAAAATCTGTAACAGAAGAGTAAAAGGCAGAAATACTAATTACATTTATTTTGTGTTTGTTTTTTTGTTTTGTTTTGTTTTATTTTAGTTTTGTTTGTTTTGTTTTGTTGGTGTTTGTTTGGTTGGTTTTGGTTTTGTTTTTTTTAAATCTCTTAAATGTAAATCTCTTTAAATGTATCAACCTTTGTCATGAGTTATTATTACTAAAACACTTGCAAAAATTCCTGATCTAGGTCAGGCTCAAAGCAGAGTGGTGTATTAAAGCTTTTTATTCTCTTATTCACTCACATATTTTTCCATGCAACTCCCTTTTTTTTTTTAGTTTTATAACCTTTGTACAATGGTACCTGTGCTAACTTCCATCTGAGGTGGGCCATGCCATACTTGGCCTTGTCCTACTCTGTTTGAATGCCTCAATAATATGGCATGAGAATACTGCTAGGAGTTGCCTGGGAAGCTGTTCCACGACTCTTTTCCCATCTTATTCACAAATATGTTACAAATACCTCAAATGATTACATAATTGTTTTCAAGTAAATGCACAATTATGATTCTAATGCAATCATTAGATTATAATAGTTTATTATCAAGAAGGTGTTGGTTTATAAAGCAAATATACTGGGCTTTGTGCTTAAACTCCACCTTTGTATTCAGATTTGCCCTGCAGCACTGACAGGTTAAATGCCTGGATACCCCCTGAAAGGTGATTTGGTGGATAATGGTACAAATGAAGACCCTATTTTGCCATCAGGGGTTAAAGTGCTGTTATATCAGCAGGAGTGCTCTTGATCTCACATCTGGTTACAGACCGAGGCATAGTTTCTCACCACCACTGCTGTGGAGTTGTGTCACCGGCAGTGTATTTTACTGGCAGAACTCCAGGTGAACTTTTCTGGTTATCAGGGTCTGCTTCTGGAGCAGTGCACTAGCATTATTCTGATCCCTTTTTTGCTCGTCTTAATGCCCAGTCAAAATCCTGATGTACTCTGTGGTTCATACATGTGGATTCTCTCACACGCAGTTATATAAACGTTGTTTTTCCAAGTTTGACATTTCACACTGCTGAGGAGAGGCATGGGGACAAAATATGTTAGCCACTCAGCATCCCTATAAAATCTCATTTTATCTTTGGGGGATTGTCTGCTCTTTTCTGTTGGTTCATCTGTGTTGGTCCAGAGTGAGGCTGATCAGCAGAGAGACTGCTGTGTTCAGCACTGCTCACTCTTTATGGTTTCCCCTTCCTTTGCATTAAATTTTCCTCTTGGAGCTTAAAGTGTACAGGTTAGTCTTTCTTACTTACTCACAGCCTATTTCTATGCTGACTTCAAGAAATATGAAAAAATACTCAATAATCACCAAAAAATCACCATAAAGAAAAGTCCTTTGTGATCTTTCTTCATGTAAGAAAAATGTGTGATTTTATTTTGCAATGCAATTTTAAATTGCATGCAATATGTTGCTGCAGAGCTTAATTTTCATTCAAATAGATGGGTCATTTTTTTAGGACCCCCAGAATGCCAGAAGCATGCTTGTGTTCCTCACACAATCTCTCCAGCTAAGCATAGAAGGTGGGGCTCATCATCCTTGGAGTGCTCATGTACTGGGATGCTTTGTGATGATCCCCAGCCTCCTGGACAGGCAGTGCAGATGATGTGAAAAGCAGCAGTGCACTGCTGGAAGCCAGGGTATCTGCAAAAGAGAAGGAAAGATCTGTAAAGAAGTATCTTCCCAAGGGCATTTTTTATTCTTGCTTGTTGCAAAAGAGTCCCTGCCTTCTGGGAAAGCCAGGTTCTGCTGAATAGGGCTGGAAGTGTTTGCCCTGGCATGAGATCTGCAGGGGCTGGAACATGGAGCCTTGCTTAATACATTCATTTTTTCTTTCATGACATGAAGAACAGAAGTATCTGTGATTGCTAGTGACTACTGAGGGTTCCTGTTAATTTCAGTCTACAAGTCAAACTATGAGAGAACCTGGTGACATCTCCCATTCCTAAAGTATAATATTGTCAAAGGTCAAAAGGATAACAATTTTAACTTGGACTTCATTAGAAGGAAATATTACAAGATCTTGTGTGAAGAGAAAGGTTTCCAATCATTAAAGGAAAGAAAAAAGAACATAATTTAAAAATAGTGTCTATAAGGGTAGGGGCAAAAAAAGTCAACTCTTTACTTGATGTTCATTAGAAATGATAAGTAACTGTAATGAGAAAATAGGAGGTACATCATCTAACTCCATCAAGTAGATAGTTTGGTCATGCCTGTTTCCTCTCCTTGGGTGGTCCATCTGTGAATATTTTACTTACTGGTGATTGAACTTGAACAGGAGAAGTGAGTGATCTTGTGGCAGCAAACATGCTCAGCTCTTTCCCTAGGGCATTCTGAATTGTGGTATATTTAGTTTTGGTGTAAGAAAGAGAGCCAAAGAATTAACATCAACAAATCCATACTGTACCTCACCTCAGCATTAAGACCTGTGATGGTGGGGACAGATGTTCTTGTCCTTTGCTTGGCTGTTAAAGAGGTTTCAAAGGTTAGTCTGGAAGATTGCTCAGGGATTGAGCACAGAGGCATCTGAACCCACTGCGAGCAGAGGCGACAGCACAGCAGGGCTGCAGATGACAGCCTACCCCTTCCTGGAGGCTATGGATGGACCAGGACAAGAGTTCCCCCCCCAGGACTTATCCACTGGAAGGCATTTCCAGCAGTGATTGCTACAACCAAGAGCCTTTTGCCGATATACAATACTGAATACAGTCTCTTGCTGTGGGAGGCCTGGTGGGGTTTGCTTAAACTGCTGATGTACATAACCCTTAGAAGAGACACAGGCCCAAGTGACTTCTGTTTCTGTCTTTGCCAAAGTTCCTGCTTGCTTAACCCAGCAAGTGACTTTTTCTCCATGCCTTCCTTGACTAGGCTTTACTACTGAAACATTTTGCCAGCCAACTGCCAAAATTCAATTTCCTTCTCTAATCTTTCAACTTCCTCTGTAATCAGCCTTTGAAATCTGCCTGGAAAAAAACCTCATAAGCAACTTCGGATTTCTTGTAGCACAAAAAGGAGACACCAACCCTCTGCACAATTCCCTTGGTTCAGATGAACTTTAATTGTTTGATGTTAGCTGAAGAGATTGCTTAAAATTTTCTCCCCAGACAAGTTGCTTTTCTCTCCCTCTCTGATTATTTTTTGTGACAAGAAATGGCCAAGTGCCACTGACAGAGACTGAGGGTAAATATAATGCTGGGACTGAATTGTACAATGAATGAGTGAGGCACACCACTGGTATCTGAATTTGCAGGTCACCTTGGGTGTCTCTTCCAGGAAAGAAGGATTTAAGTTTACCCGCTTCTGAACTTTGCCCTTATGTAAGCACTGATTTCCCACAAAAAAAGGAAATTAATGAAATGAAAAAGCCTCAGATGTGATGGCTGTGTAGGAGCCGGAAGCACTGTTACTAGAAATTTGATGAGTGATAACAGCCCAAGCGTAGACTGCTTGGGGTAGGCAGGTTCAGTGTTACACTGGTTTTATAATTTTTTTGAGTGGAACTGGGGCA
Organism: Poecile atricapillus; assembly: GCF_030490865.1. Classification (NCBI taxonomy): domain Eukaryota; kingdom Metazoa; phylum Chordata; class Aves; order Passeriformes; family Paridae; genus Poecile; species Poecile atricapillus. Next base: position 104,008,931 of record NC_081289.1, on the reverse strand, counting down.
CTTGTGCTGCTCTTATCTCTGTAGTGTCTGCACGCTTCAATTTGCTCTTTCTGGGCCTGGGAGAGTTCCTCTGTGAAGAGAAGAGTTATGCTGTGTTTGTTAGCGTTGCCTGAATGTGAAAGAAGTGTGTAAAATCTCTCAGGGACAGTTTGCTGTGTCTGAAAGCTGGTGCAAATTCAGTAGTACTACTCCAATGAACCGTGCTGTGCACTGGAGCTGCTTCCATGCTGGGAATAATTTATACAGATCAGGTAGAAAGTTGTGTTTTGTGTTAGTTACTGACTTGTGAAGTGCATTAGGCCAGGGGATTTTTTTTTTTTTTCCCCCCAAGCTGAAAATAGTTGTGGTTATATTAGGCCTGTGTAAACTTTCTCAGATTTCTCTGATTTGTAAAAAATAATTCTGTTGGCTTGTGTATCCACAGCTGTTAGGAAGGCCCTCTTTGGCATGGATTTAGTGGTTTGCTTGAACAAACCAGCAAGGCAGGAAACAGGCGTTCAAAGCGGTGCTTTACTGACAGTGAATGCTGTGGAGGGGGAAGAAGAGAGAAGATGCAAGCCTTCCAGAAGTGGGTTTCCTGCACAGACCTATCATCCCCAGAGAGCAGGAACCAATGGGTCTGTAGTTTCAGGCTGACAGTCTTGCAGTATGGGCTTTACTGACAGGCAGTTTTTAAAACTGTGGCATGGAGCATTGCACAGTCTCTGAGTACAACTCATTGGGAATAGATTTTGTGTTTGTTTGTTTGTTTTTTTCTTAGTAACATTGCCATTCACCCAGACTTGCTCCATAAAAATCAGGGACATGACACACTCCCATCCAAAGCAACAACTTCAAATATGTTGTTTGGGACACAGAGACTTACAATCCAAACCAGATCTCCTATACAAAATTTCTGCAGACCTTAATGATTCAGTTTAGATTGATAGTATCTGTGTCATGTGTGAGGTTTAGCTCAACTAAATCTAACAAGCCCAAAAGTTTAAGACAAACACTGTGTTAAATGAACATCTTGTCCATTCCATGTTTTGTTTTGGTTTGGTTTTCTTTTATTGTTATTCCAGACACAAATACTGAAGTGAAGATTTCAAAATCACTCAAGACATGCCAAACAGTTATAGTCTAATCATAGTAGAATAGCTGAGCAGTGGTTCATCACTTAAACAAATGAAACAGCATTTTCACTTGCACATTCAAGTAAAAAATTTTTATAGACACTGAGATCTTGTCTGAAGAGCAGAAAAACCAGGTGTGTTTCCTTTTTTTTTTTTTTTGGTACAAATGAGAAAAACAAGACTAAATTCCTTGGAAAAATTTAAAGATTTTAGAAACAAACACACAAATCACTTTAGTACACTGTGTTCTTTTTCATTTTCTTCATTATGCACATAGGTATCATGCTTGTCTTTACATAACTAATGGTCATGTACATTTGTTTTTCTCAAATAGGTTTCCTTTCAATATAACCTGCTGCACTGTGTAGATAAAGAGAGCAACCTTTCTCCCCCTTCTGATTCTCTCCTGCACCCTTTCTAGTTTGAAGAAAAATTTATGTAACTCTTTGATTCTGGGAAGAAGTAGTTTTTGCAAAATTACTAATGATTCTTGGTAGAATATAGTTCAAGTAATACTTGGATTGAGTCTTCTGCAAGAATGTAGTAGTTACTTTAATGTCATCTTCAAAACATAAATGATGTGAGCCCTACGTACTGTGAAGACTGTATCCTTTCAGGATATACAGTGCCTTTGGCATTCATTAATATGCACTTGTATTTTCAGATGAAATGTTTAAATGTTTGATGGTAGACCTCTCTATATTTAGAGTAGGTTTTGTGGATGCATATTTAGCATGTAACTGAATTGTTGATATTTTAATTTAAAAAAATGTATTTGGATAGTGCTTTTCTCATCAGTTAAAATACTGATTTTATATTGGTCTGAAAACATTTTCAAATACCTTTTTTCTGTGCTGTATCTTAATTCACTTTCTCTCTCCCCCATCACAGTGACATTTGACAGACATCACACTGTAGAGTACTTGGAGAGAGGTTTTGGGGGGCTGCTGGATGCCATGCTGAGGTATTGTCTTTCTGTGTGGTAAAGCCAGTGGAGTTGTTCCCTTAGCAGTGGGAGGATCAGTGGCCAGGTGGCACAGCCAGCAGTGTGTCTGGGAGCACGCACTGCTTCCTGCTACGCTGGTGCCGTGCCAGCTGGCCGCCCTGCTCGGTGAGGAGCCTGGCATCCTGCCCTGCAGAGCTGTGGGACAAAGTCCCTGAGACTGGAAAGCAGTACCTACTGCTGTGACACAATTTGGATAGTGCTGTTTTCTGTGATAGCTTCTTTCCTAGGGGTATTTCTAGGGGGTGATCTCAATTTTAATTGATTTTTTTTAACTGTCCTAAAGTTGTATAAACCATGATTAGCAATTCCTCTCATCCTGGAAGGCAATGATATTGCAGCAGAGAAACTGTGATGGTGAAGGAAGTGGTTTGCCAAGGTTTACAATGCCAGTGTCAGACCTGTGTGCATTTGGACTCTGCAAACCTCCTCCTCCCACTGAGGATGGCCAAGCAGAGATTGCATCTGTGCCTTAGCATTACTTTTCCATCAGCAGGGCTGGGATCTGGGCTAAGTACATCTCAAGTGAAACACTTTGCTTCAGGCCCATTTTGCCAGGGTATGAGTTTCCTTCTTAATGTGACCACCTTTGTTCTACTTGACACATCTTTTAAGTCAAAAGAGGAAAGAAGAATGAGATTCCTCTTGTGGCACAAAGATGTGAGTTTCACAACTTGTCAGAAAATATCTTGTGTCCCAGACTTTAAAGATATATAATTTTGCAGCTGTTTCAAGAGATTAAAGTGAATGTTTTCTGGGAATAAATGTCTACTTAGATGTGGCATTTCAAATGAAACTTCAAATGTCATCTTTAACAATTTTAGATTTTGTCTCCCCATCTGGAAAATGCAATTTCTCAGTGGTCTTAACTGCAGTTGCACGAAAATCACTGGACTGGTGTCGACTTGCATTTACTGAAGATGTCTGGATTAATATTCAAGGAGTAGCTGAAAGTTTGTCTTGCTTTATTTTGTTGTGCTCTGTATTGGCATTATTTGCTTGGATAGTTGTATTTGCAGATTTTTCTGATTTGTGTATAGCTTTAAAAGTGCATTCCTTTTATAGCTTAAATGGGGAAAAATCCTACAGGGTGGAAGCACTTTTCTGGCAGGATCTAATTGTATAATAAACCAGGTGTTTTCCTGTTACAAGGTTATCATCACAAGTTACTCCCCTTGCTGACACAATGGCACTGACAAAAGTTTTGATGTGCATTGTAGACCCAGCTTTTTTTTCCCCTCACCTGCTCTCTGTGTGAAGCAGCAGATAGCTCATATCACATTGAAGACAGTCAGACTCAAGGTCTGGCAGCTGTCAGATGTCTACTGATTCTACTGGATCCAGCTGTCAGATAAAGGCAATCAATCATTCTTAAGTGGTTAAATGACAACTGTAGTCCCTTGTCCCACCTGCTGTATGAAGCTTTATGCTTAGAAAAAATTATTTAATTTGTTTGTTCTGTACAGCATAGATAAATCTGAGGTGTAAGGACTGCTTTGCTGTGTAATTCCCACATTACAGAAAATGCAGTGTTCTTAGGGAATCCTTACAGGTGAGGTCATGCCATGGAAGAAAGGAAAAGTTATATGGGGATGCCTCACCTCTGTTCCTGGGAAGACCATGCAGGAAATCCTTTTTAGACACATGGAGGACAGGGACGTGATTCAAGGCTGCCAGCACAGCTTCACCAAGGGCAAGTCCTGGCTGATCCACCCAGTGGCTTTCTGTGGTGGACTGGCTCAATCAGTGGACAAGGAAAGGACTACAGAAGTCATTTATCTAGACTTCTGTGAAGACTTTGACACAGTCCCCCTTACACACAGTCCTGAGACAGTCCCTTCCACAGTTCTCTCTAAACTGGAGAACTGGAAAGAGATGGATATGATGGGTGAACTATTCGGTGGATGACAGATCGTCACATCCAGAGGGTAGTGGTCAATATCTCAGAGTCCCAATGGAGATTAGTGATAAGTGGTGTTCTTAAGGAGTCTGTATGGGAACTGTATGTTATTTTACTTCTCCATCAATGACATAGACAGAGAGATTGAGTCCATCCTCAGCAAATTTTTGGATGGCACCAAGCTGAGTGGTGCAGTTGACACATCTGAAGGATGCGATGCGATCCAAAGGGACCTGGACAAGGTTGAGAAGTGGGACCAATGGAGTCTCATGAGGTTTAACAAGACCTAGTACAAGATGCTGCAACTGGGCTATGGAGACCACTGGTATCAGCACAGGCTGGGGATGAACAGACGGAGAACAGCCCCGTGAGAAGGCCTGGGGGTGCTGGTGGGTGAGAGGCGGGGCATGACCCAGCCATGGGCACTCCCAGCCCAGAGAGCCAAACTTGTCCTGGGCTGCATCCAAAGCAGTGTGAGCAGCAGGGGAGGGAGGGGATTCTGCCCCTCTGCTCTGCTGTGCCCCTACCTAGAGCTCTGCGCTCAGCTCTGGGGCCCCCAACATCAGGAGGATGTGGACCTGTTGCAGCACGTTCAGAGAAGGGGCCACAGAAATGATCAGAGGCCTGAAGCACCTTTACTATAAGGAAAGGTTGAGTGAATGGCATTGTTCAGCCTGGAAAAGAGAAGGCTCTGGGGAGACCGTGTTGTGGACTTTCAGTACTTTAAGGGGGCTAATATGAAAAATGGGTGAAGCTTTCCAACAGGACATGTAGTAGTAGGCCAAGGGGTAATGGTTTTAAACTAAAAGAGGGCAGATTTGTGTAAGTTACAAGGAAGGAACTTTTAACTATGAAGTGGTAAAACACTGGAACATGTGGCCCAGAGTGGTGGCAGATGCCACATCCCTGGGAACATTTCAGGTCAGATTGGATGGGGTTCTGAGCAAGCTGAAGGTGTCCCTTCTCATTCCATGGGTGTTGATGATCTTAGAATATCCCTTCCAACCAAAAATATTATATGATGCTATGATTCTGTATTTTGTTATCTTTCAATATAAACATTGAATGTTGTGTCTGAAACCTGCCGTGAATATGAAAATTCTGTCTTCTCAGAGAATATCTGGGGGACTAGATTTCCCAGCCCACTGCTGCATCAGAGATAGCAAACCTTAGATCATTCACGATCATTTTACAGGCACTTTCCTGAAAGGTAAAAAATGATGGAGAGAGGTTTCCTGTTGTGTATTGCATTTAGGTGAACACTTGCAGATTGATTAAAATCTTCCACTTGGAGATGACACTGCATATGAGATTCCTCGTCTGCTTCTGCTTTCAAGGTAACTGTTCACCCCTGCTTTATTTAAAAATGAGAATTTGCTCAGGGCAACATTAGAATGTAAAGGTTTTTTTTCCTAACACCCAAAATACAATCCATTTGCTTTTAGCCATCAGTTGAATCCTGCTGCTCACTGGGTAAAGGTAATGAACATGGTGATGAACCTTAATGTAGGAAATGAGTGTCCTGGTGCCAGACCATTTACAGTCCTGGCATTTTTATTTATTTATTTTTTTAATATCTATTTCAAGTAGTTTCCTGCTGCCTCCTTTGTTTTCTGAACCCTGACATGGAGTTCAATATAAGACATATTCTCTAATAATAAGAGGTTGTTTAAAAGTCTTGCTCTCTGCAGGAACAAAGAGGATTAGGTTCTTTTCCTGTGGACCATTTCTGTCCTGACCCATCAGTATTTAATAGCTTTCATTCCTGAGTGCTATGCTGCTTTGGAGGAGGGTAGCTGCAAGCTTGTTTGGACTGGGGGATTTCTCCACCCTAGCCTGCAAAAAGAGTGAAGGGAGTCTGTGGCTCTTGCTGGAGCTTCTCAAACTGTGCAGGAAATGATTCCTCTCCCCCTTGTATGCAGCCCTCTGGTGAGGGTGGGGAGCTCTTGTTTTCCTAGTACAGTTGCTGAGAGATCTTGATAAGGAGGAAGGAGAAGGGAAGCTTCAGAAGGAACAAAACCACAACAAAAAGAAAAACTACAATAACAGTAATTATAAAAATCTTCCCAAGCTTTCTAATTTTTCTCTTTTAATATAACAAAAAGACTCATGGTAGTTGTTTGTTTTGTGCTTTTTCAGGAAATAACTTGTTTGGATGCTTTATACTTATGGCTCTTTGTTCATGCCACTGTATGGTCTCCAGTGTTCTTTATTGTATGCAATCTACCATTTATCATGATCACATTTTCAGTCTTTATTCTCTTCTTTTCACCCTGATTTATCAAGATACCTGTAGTTCCTGTATGTTCTCTTTCAAGGGTCTTCCAGAAATTCTTGCATACTCTTCAGTACATAGGGTAGATTTTGTCCTGATGTACTTTTTACTGAAGTAAAAACTGATTTGTTTCTACTTCCCACTTGAGCAGAACAAGTGACTTATGGTCATACTGTCCTCCAGTTCTGTATCAGGGAAAAACATAATTATTACCTTTTGGGGCCGGCAGTTTAAAATCAAATGTGTGTTATTAAGGTCAGTACTGAGTCAGCCTTGGAGGCTGTGATTCAGCTGTGATGCCCTGTGCTTTGTGGAGCGCAGCCCAGTGCTCCAGCTCTCCCTTTCTGTGGCTGCCAAGCTGTGCTCCTGTGGGGGTGAGGGCAGTGCATAGCTATGCGTAATGGCTGTGTCTATATTTGTAAGCTGTACAGTGTAAGGAATGTTCCCAGGCACTGGAACCTGGCAATCTATACTCTTAAATTGCTAAAACACTTGGAGTTTCAACCTCTGCCAGATAGAACTCTCTTAGAAAATTGCCAGGCACTTACTTGAAATTTAGTGTGGGCCATGGCCCACATCCAGCAGGCAGTTTGCATCCAGCCACCCTCTTCTGGAAAGAAGGGAGGTTTAATAGTAGGGACACAGGTTGCTCTGTGCCAAAGAATGGCCATTCACATGCTCGATTTGCTCAAGTAGCTGCAGCTACTTCTTTTGCTGGTAAACAGGCAGGCCCAATACCAGTGTCAAAGTGTCAGGAGATCTGAGATGTCCTCCCATGGCATGTTCCTTGGCAGAAATGCATGCACTACCGCTCTCTAATTAGTTAGGGAGATTAAAGAAAAGCAGTTTGACTTCCTCATAAAATCCAAAATAAAAATCAGGCAGAGATAGGGAAGTGTCTGTTGCCTTTTAGACCTGACAATCATTGCCACAGGGTGGGACACAGCAGACCCCGGGCAGACAGAGGGAAGTGCCCTGCAGAGGGTTAGTCCTGGGGCCCCTGTGTGCACCGCAGTGGTGGGGTGGGACCTGGCCAAGGGGTCACCGTGGCAGCCCATCAAGAGCACAGGCACAGGGGTAAGGCAGACTTTGGCTGTGCTGGACATCCAGCAGGGGGAATGGGAGTATCAGGGAGTTTAATGATGTCACTGCCATCAGCAGCATTTCTGGTGAGTGTGCTACCTGACTCCCTGCATCTGGGCAAACCAGCTGTCTTTCCTCCTCTTCTCCAGGGCTGTTTTGTTGACAGTGATCTCTGATGAGTGTGGTACACAATGAGGTTACATTCGGTCCATTTGCTTTAATGAATATTGCTGAAGACCATCCTCCTTTGTCCTTTTCTGAACGTGTTTATCAACCTGTTTCCCACAGTGAAATGGCTTTCTTTTGGGTTTTCTCTTGCTCAGCAGGGGAGGGAAAATCTATGTATGCATCAGAATTCTTCTCAGTTCCAAATGAAATATTACCACTGGTGAAAACCCTTTGCCTTGTAGAAGTTCATTGTACAGGTACATTGTACATAAATACAGGATGAACCCATAAAAGGTCTGGAGAATTAAATGGCACAGCCCAAATAAATAAAGACCATCCAAACAAATAGTCTTTGGTTTGGAAGGACTTTATTTGTGCCCTGTTCATGGTGGAGGGTATTCCTGGTGTAATAATGAAAGGAGCAACATCAAGAGTAATGTGGCAGTGAATGGTATGCCTTGTGGTTAGAATTCAGTTTACAATGTTTATATTTTATTTGAGAAGCATGAAAAAAAGAAACAGAAGGCTGCTTTGGGTATTCCAGTACGACTTGGAAAGTAAGCCAGCTTCTCACTTCCTACCCAAAACAAACAAACAAAAATACCTGCAAAAATAAAGAGGTTTTCTATGAGATGCTACAGAAAACCAGTCTAACTTTTTGGAAGCTGAGCTATTTAAATCAAATTGCTTTTGGCAGTGTCATAGCTATATATGACACTGCCAATAAATGGCAGAAAAAAACCCACCCTGAGTTAATTTTGCTTTTATAAAGTTTATAAATATGAGTAATGGTTTAAGTTGAAAAGCTCTTGCTGTTGTCAGCTGTTTGTTCTTATTATAATTAGAAGTGTATATTTAACACATGAATTTTTATCTCATTACACTTCATCATAAGTGTAAAATCTTGGTTTTCTGTAATATTTTGTTCTTGGAACATATTGTTCTTTCAGCACCTTCATCATAATTAATTGGTTAATTACCATTGCAGTAGAATTTCACAGTGCTTAGAAATGTGGTAAATCATCAATAATTTTTGAGAGAACTTGATTAAAAAATCCTATCTGTTAAACATTTTTACCTAATATGTTAATAGGTTTTCCCTAGTGGTGACTGCTTTTTCTGTTTTGTCATGCTTACCTGATTTTTTCTAGCTGTAGAAACACTCAATCCCCTGCAAGTTAGAGAACATTGTAAGTACACTCTGCTAAAAAAAAATAGTCTGTGAACAGATTCTGTCATGGAAAGGACAGGAATGTGGATCTTTTCCTATATGGATTGAAAGAGGCTATGGTCCAGCTCACTGGTTTATTACAGTCTGACTTCTTATAAGAGATTTTCTTGGATGTAACCTATTGTTTCTGTTCTCTTTTCCTCACCCTTTTCTCTTTTTCATTCTTCAGGTAATACTGAATGACAAAATTTTTTCTTTCATGTATGTTTTTGCCAGCCCCAGCACTGAACTCTAGTTTTCAATGGTTGTCTTGCAGATATAACTGATATAAGGACTACAGAAGGAGATATTTTGGTGGTTTATTTGTTTGTTTTGTAGTTTTGGTCTATTTTCTTTGTTTTGTTTTCTTTGTTTGGTTTGGGTTTTCTCACCTTGGTTCATTTGCATTGCCCTGAGTTCCCAGCATCAAGCAGTGGCCTCTCTAATGTGGGAAACTCTTCATTGATGGTATACATGCTGCAGAAACACTGACAAAAAAATCACCCAAGCACTGATTCAGGGTGTACCCACCTACTGTTCAGTCTTTGTAGTACTGAGAGCATGAGCTTTTGAGGTGGTGTAGTGCAGCTAGAGAGTCCCTTTTGGGAATCCAGATCCAAGACTGCATGCCTTCACTGGCCCTCAAAATACTGTAGTCAAGGGTAGGGGCAAGCAGAAAGCTCACTGATGGTGCTCTCTTAAAAAAAAAAAGGAGAATGTTTTTGTTTTGTTTAATTTTTTTTCTTAAAATATGCATGCTTTTGTTGACTGGTACATCCTGAATAAAACTGAAGGATTTTGAAAAATAAGGTAAATATATTAGACTGCTCTTCAAGAGGGTATTTATTAATAAATTGCTAAAAGCTTTTAGGGAGAAATTGTACTATGCTACTAATGACTTTTCAGAATTATCCTGTGATATTTTTCTTGGTGATATTTTTCCCTCTCTTTCTTTCCTCTTCACAGTGCAGCAGTTTATTTGAGAGCTTCCCTTGACACTATGTCTTTACCATATTTGAGAGACCATCTCACAGGTAGTCTGTGGAGAAGCACTGCTAGAGGTGGCCACCCAAAAGTACAGTCCCTCTTGCTGTGGTTCAAGCATTGCAATATGCAGGCTGGTGTCCCGGTTTAGGGTGCTCCATGCAGATGGAAGGAAAGCTGTGAAGCTGAGTTTTTGTCTTAACAATTTACAGTCTAAACAGGAGAGCAGAGAGTAGTGCTTGGAGGACTTGTGCACTTACCTTTGAGCAGAAGAAGAGGAAAGATGGTGAAAGAGACCTTTTTATCTCAGAGTGCAGATTTGGAGCTATTTCTAACAACTTCAAGGGGGCATGACAAGACCCTAAAAAACTCTGCTCAGGGTGCTGTGATAATAAAACCCCAAAGAACATATGTAGCAAATATAGGGGAAAAACTCCTTCAAACCAACAAAACACACAAAACTGGAGACAAAAAGGTGAGTTTCAGAGGTAACAGTTCCTTTCTGAAGAGATAGCAGCACACAGAACACACATAGATAGCAGGTTTTATGGACTAGAAAAGGCTTTGAAGGAAACACTAAAAAAAAAAAGGTGGGGGGTGGGGGGGAGGGAAGAAATAGAAAGAAAAAAAGACCTTGTTTGATTTCTAAGTCCCCTAAGCAGTAACCACATCCTCTCTCTCTCACAGCTGCTTTTCTTTAACCACCCAGCCAGTGCAGTTCATATGGGCAGCGCTCATATTGAGAGTGAGAACCTGTCACTTGGCCATGATGAGGAAACACTTCCTGCTGACCTTTCTCTTTGTGTGTTTTCATAATTTATGGCAGCAAAGTTTGTTCAGCTGTTAGGCTGGGGTCAGTGTACCACCTTCTAGTCCAGTTATGTCTTAAATTTGGCAGACCAAGGACAGACCTGATGTATGCAAGAAGCCAGGACAGTGAACATTGCCCTCCCCATCCACCCACACAAGTGGTTTTGGGCATAAGATGAAGGAAAAAGAGTTCTGAGAGCTTAGTTGCGTGCTGACCTTGACAGGTACAGTGAGGGCCTATGAAAAGCTTTGTAATTCTCAAAATTGTTAAAGGCAATATGTCACTGCATCCCTTCTCCTTCCTTAGAAGTGTCTGGTGGAAGAAAGGACTACAACCAGACCACAGGTGCAGGTGTTGTGAGTGATGGCAAATGCTTTGAAGATGGGAGTCTGCCTCTAGAAAGGGAGGGTCTGCTGGCAGCAGCATGCTCTGGGCAGCCTCTGCTCACCCTGCAAGCCTAGCATCCTCCCTGGGAGAAGCACTAGCACTGCTGGTGCTGGGGGTTTGTATTTTGGGGACTGTCTGAGGTTTTATACCAGGTATGAGAGAGAGACAGTAGCTGTAGATCTTGCACAAAAAAAATCCCACAAGAACAGGACCCTGCTTCCCTGTCTTTTTAAAAACCTTTTTAAGGGAGTTGCACAAATGCTTAGTAATGCAATCTGATTCAAATTATCTGAAAGGTAACAAAATTAGATGATATATGTTTTGCAGAAATTTATGAGAACTTCACACCTTAGAGCATCATGTAGGGAAAAAATAGGACCCACCCCCCCTTATTGTTTCTACATAACTTATTTTACTTTCTTACAAATGTCCCTCTTTACGTCTTTGTAATTTTCCTTTTCCCCTTAATTATTATAATATTTGGTCTGATTATCTTCTTAAAATAATAGTTTTAAAACACAAATAAACAAAAGATATTTTCTGAATTTTCTAGAAATTGACAAAATTGAAAAAAAATGATCCAGGAATCATATGAAAAAAAGCTAGGTATTTTCAAAGTTTGCCCCCTTGCATGCCAGTTTTTAAGTGTTTCAGGATCTGCTGTGTACATAGATTGCTGCATTTGTGGGGAGGGGAGGACTGCTGTTGTTCAAGGGGAATCTGTTGGGTAATATATGTGGAAAATCCACCACAACCTGTCTATTTCCCTACCAAGATGAGAAGGAGGGGGTTACTTCAAATATCACAGAAGGAGCTTGCTGCTTGTATGAGACAAAAGAGAACCAGCTGGGATGCTGGAGCTCAGAGGGTGCAAGCGGCAGATCTAATTGATGTGGCATCGTAAAAAGCCAAATGCCTATGTGAACAAGGCTTGTGCCTTGGTCGATGTCAGAGAGCTGCATCAGTGTTAGCACTGCTGGGAAATATGTAGCTAATTTCTTTTGTCAGGACAGAATCAAAGCCTACAGAAATCTGGGCTTGGAATCCAGAGAAAATGCTATTATTTTTAGGGAAGTGGGGTGCAAATGACAGTGTGAAAGCTTAGCAGTGTCCTCACAGGTTATCCAAGCATGTGATAGAAAAGTGGCTGCGATACCCTTTGTACAGGATAACCTTTGTCTCAGATGTGCTTTTGTTAAACAGTAATTGTGGATGAAACAAAAACAAACCTCTGCATTCTCCTGTCTCTATCTATTGGTCCTGTTACATGCCCGGACAGGTAAAACAGTGCTTAGCAAGCTGGCTGCACTTTGATTTTGCTGCACTTATCCAAGATCTGAGAAAACACATAACAGTTTTGACTGCAAGGGTCAGTTGCATATTTCTGGGAATACTGCTTTGGTTTTAAAATGCAGCCGTTCCAAGTGGGTCAAGCAAGGATATCTTCAATGGAGCAAATCATTCCCAGATACATTTGTGACTGGAATTTAGTCACTGCAATTTAAGGTTACGAATAAATTGTGTGGGATAATAGTAAAATACTAGTTAAAAAAATCAAAATGTGATCAAGCTTCACAAAAGAATAATATCCTGAAAACTTTTACTTCTCACTGATTCACTATTTTTTTTTAATGTAACAAGTTCCTCTTTGATATTTGTAATAAAACCCACAAAACCCCATTAATATTTAGCCCTGCTGAATAATCTTCCCACATAAGAGGGGAATTTTTCTTGTGGTTTTTCAATAGATTCTCAGTCTGTTTTGTTTAAACACCTCTGCAAGTTTTTCTTTTAAGTCTCAAGATTTTTCATGAGCTTGCAGGTGGTTTAGAAAAGACAGTGCTCTGCTTTTAGTTTTGTTTTTTTCTGTTCTAAGATAAAAAGGACTCTAGGATATTTTTTAACTAGTTTTGTTGTAACTAAGAAGAGGTTTGTGTGAGAAATAAAGAACATCAAAAGCAAGCAGAAGCAGAGCAGGACAATCCCCTCCCTTGCCTGGCTGGTGATGTTGTGCCTGATGCCCCCAGCCCACAGCTGGGGCCTCCTGGCCCTCCTGGCTGCCAGGGCACTGCTGACTCATGTTCATGTTCAACTTGCCACTGACCAGGACCCCCAGGTCTCTTTCCATTCCACTTCTCTCCAGCCTCTCATGCCCCAGTCTGTCCATACAACCAGGGTTGCCCCATCAGCTCTTATTTTTTTGTCAAACTTCACACAGTTGGTGATTGCCCAGGCCACAGATTAGTTGAGGTCTCTCTGCAGGGCCTCTCTGTCTCAAGTATCATTGTCAAACTTACTGTACTTTTGAATGCTACATCCAAGTAATTTATGAAGGTGTTGAAGAGCACAGGGCTAAGGACATGAACCCCACCAGTAACAGATCACCAGTCTGATGTCACTCCATCCACGGTAACCCTTTGTGCCCAACCCATGAGCCAGCTGCTCACCCACCACAGGATGTGTTTATCCAGTTGTGGGCTGCACATTTTCTCCAGGATCCTGAGAGATACAGCATCAAAAGCTTCACAGAAATCAAAAAATATTACAGTCAACTGCCTTCCCTTGATTAACTAGGTGGGTTATGTTGTCATAAAAGGAAATTGAGTTGTCAAGCAGGACTTCCCTTTCATGAAGCCATGCTGTCTGTGACTGATGACTGCATTGTTTTTTAGGTGTTTTTCAATAACTACCAGAATTATTTTCTCCATAATTTTACCAGCCACTGAAGTGGGACTGCTCTCCTTATTTGAAGCTTTTATGGCAGTTTCAGTCCTGTCACCAGAGATTTTTAAGCCGGTCTTTTTTGTGTTCACTGTGACCAAGAGAGTCAACAATCACCACTTCACTCACGAGACTTTCTCTATTAACAAGCAGCAAATCAAGAGGACATCTTTCCTGGTTGGCTCCCTTAGCACCTGTACCATGAAGTTATCATGTGTTTTAGAAACGTTACCAGGTTTTAGAAATCTTGTGAACCGGTTTCTACTAGCTGTGTGGTGCTCTGACTTGACGTATGACAAGTTGAAGTCTCTCACAAGGACAAGGGCTATTGATTTAGAGGCAACCTTTAGCTCCTTAAAGAATAATTCATTGGTGTTATTGACTTGGCTGGGTGGCCTATAGTAAATTCCCAGTTTACTGTCCTTCTTGTTGTCTGTGGATGAGCACTCATATTTTGTATAACCTGGAGATTTAACTTACTTTCAGTAACACTTAAGATATGTTTCTCAGCACAAAAAAATATTATTTATACACTTCATTTTCAAAGGAAGGATCTTGGCAAAAGTATACAAACATTGATCAATCTGTGAATTGCTGTATACTTTTGGAAGGGGCCATATAAAAATAATGTTTACAGATTTGTCAGAGTTTCTGTATATTCCTTATTTTATGCTGTATAGATTATTTGGAGCTATTTTTTAAAAATTTGTTTTTATTTTTAGTTTTCTGATGGACTGAATCAGTTTAATATGTGAAACAATGGTGCCAGGAAGAAGAGTCATCCCTATAACCTGCATCCCAGCTCTTTAACCTTTAACCCTTTCAGAAACTACAAAACAGTAGTATCAGAGCAGTAAGGGCCTGTTATGCCTCAATTCTTGTAAGCCTCATATGCCTTCCCTGGAGCTTCATTCCTACAGCAAATTAAAGTGAACTATTCATACAGCAGGCTACAGTCTTCAAAGCATTATAGTGTAAGAATGTAATTTAGACGTTTCCCAGGACCTCTGCCATCCCCCCCAGCACTTAGAAGGGGACCAGGTTTCAGGGTGACACCACTTTGGCACCTCCCATGTGAAGGAGTAGGGGAAAGGAGGTTAGAGGATTTCTGTGCTCACTGATCTGTGCAAGTATCCTATCCTGCTTGGCTGGTCTTCCTATCATACCCTCCTCTGCAGTTTTATTTAAATCCTACTTCTTCTTTAGTGAGAAAGTGCCATCCAGCTGGAGCAGATCACATCTGTGGACATACACCACTTGCCCAGTACTGTGGCCAACTCCTGCATTCTGCTACACGATTTTGGTCTGCTACAAGATGAGAGCTGCTCTGGTCCCTTTGCAGATGACTCCACGCCACAGCCATTTCCAGAGCTGTGAGCCAACAACTTTAACAGAAACAGCAGGAAGACGTTGCAGGGTCAAACAAAATCAGTAGTACTGCTGCATAAAGACAGAGTGACATCTGCAGAGCCTGATTGAGTTCAAGCTGTGTATCCACATTTCTGTAAACATTGGGCTCAGTCAAGTGGGCTTTTCTCTGCTGAACTGTACTTGTATATAGCACTTCTCCTTGTGTCCCTCACTCCCATTCAGAAGGACTAGAGTCCTTCTGCACCTTGCTCCAGGATTGTATTAGCTGTGCTTAGCAATGGCAGATGCCCATCACCAGCTCACTCCCGTGTCTGATCAACATGACTCCAGGCACATATAAGAGATGTCTGTAAAAGAAAGCAGCTGCATTTAGAAATGCACACATCTCTTTCAGGGTTTAGAGAAGAGATATCAGAGATAAAGCACTTGTCCTTTTCATAAATTAGCTAAAAAAGGTATTTTCTGCTAAGGTTCTGATTGCGGCCTTTTGCTTCATAGTCTGTAGGGCTCTGAAATGTCGCCTGACATTTTGCCATGGTCATGAAATGTGACTTGTCCTTATTAATTCAGTGTTCAAGGACAAGAAAGAAGGATTTCTTGGATTCACAGATCACTGGAAGAAAAAGGTACTTTGCTCTGAAAATTGAAAGGAGTCTCGGTCTTCTGGGAGCTGCCTTTAGGGTGTTGTATATTTGCAGATGCACATGTAAAGCTAGGAGGAATTTCCCTTCTCTGTAGTTAGCAGGATACTAAACTTTTCAATGACCTGTATTAATAAACCCTCAAAGGTGTTTGTTACAAAAAAAAAAGTTCCATTGATCAGCATCTTCAAAGACAAGAAATTCAAAGATTATGACTGACTCTGTTCTTGAATTAATCATTTGCTGAAGGTTTGAAATATAATGCAATTCCATCTACCATATTGTAACACTTAATTGCAGGGACTAACTCACTACCTTTAATCAGATGGAGTCAAATCTTGCTCTTCCAAGAAGTGCATTTATATTTCTGGATCCTTTAGAACATCAAAGAACACCTGTAGGAGAGGGGAAAGGACCTAGTCTTCTTTTTTTTTTTTTTTTTTTCCCTTCAGAAGAAAACAGTAAAAGTTGAGCAAATCTGAATCATGAAGTGTGCCTGGAATTTCTGAGGACTGAGTCCTGAGTGCTTACTCTTACAGGTGCATTCTACCACTGCAATACTTTTTTATTACTAGTTAAGTAAGCAGTATTAGTAAATACATTGTTAATACCGTCCATATCTTTAAATTGTAAATCCTGTCACAGTTTGTTATAGATTTTTTCTTAAAGCATTTGGCAGATTCTTTCCCCTTATAGTTAAAGGTAAAATTAGTGCTGTCAAATATAAACACAATACAATCCTGGAGCAAGTCAGAAGTTAGGTTACATCCATATGTCTTTCACAGCACATTTTATTTGTTTTATTTGGGTTTTTTTTTAGGCTTGTATGGAGGCTTTCTGCAGACCCATATTAAATGCACACACAAGAGTGTTACCTTCTAAGACACACAGAGAGTTACCTACTAAGAAAGGACTGAGTGGAAAAGGAAGCCAAGTTTTGTAGAGTACAGAGAGAAAACTTACCCCATGTTAAAGTTAATACTTGAAAAGGCTGAAGTACTATCCAAACAAAGAAAATGAAAAGGATCATAAGCCCTGGCAGGCTGATTATATGTCCAAAAAAGAGCTTGAGAAACAGTTAACAGATGTAATAAATCTCTCTTCAAATGCATCAAGAACAGGAACAATGCCAGAGAGTTTGTAGGGCCAAATAGATTATACAGGTATCAAAGGAGGACTTAGGTAAGACAAAGCTGTTTCAGAACAAGTAAATAAAGCCTTCAGAGTAGAAAAAGTCAGGGAGATTCCCATCTTGGAGCTTTTCTTTGTGACAGGCTCATCAGATGACCACCCCAAAATTAAAATTATGGAGCAGTAAATAAACAGTAACACAGTACTAGAAGCAGGTGGCATTGACTTAAGAGCTTAGGAGATCTTCAGAGGTGAACATCTCAATTAATACTGGTGTGTAACCACTTGCTTTGCACTGCTTTCATAGCTCGTAAATGTGACACCAGACTAAAATTTCCAGCATTTCAGCCAAGGTTCCAGGGAGGTAGGGTCATGTAAAAATAATATGCATAGTAGAAAAACTGGTAGAATTAGTAAGAAAAAAAGTGGAAAGAGTGAACACAGGCAAATATGATGTGTTTGCAAAGAGCTGATACTAACTTGTGCAAAGGGAAGTCCTACCTCAATAACCTGCGTGTTCTTTGAAGTGATTTGCCAAAACATGTTAGCTATGAGAGACCTTTTGATACAAACTACCCGGATTTCTGAAAGGTTTTTGGCAAAATTCCTTCAGCAAGGTCTTTGAAGTGTGCTAGATAAACAGTCTAGATGTACAAGGGAAAGCACAGATGAAAAATAAGCTGAAAGGTAGTAACAACACTGGGGAGGCAGAGAATGGTGAGCTTTCCTGCTGGGACAGGGACAGCAGTGGAACTCCATGACAAGTTTGTGCTAGGACCTGGGATGTTCTGTGGTACTCACGTACTGTGGTACCTTAATAAAATAATGACCACAAGTGGGAAGAGGATATTGTGCCACATAAAATTCTGACCTAACATAGTACTGATACTTCTGTGTTAAGGTAGGCTCTTCTCCATTTTCTGTCAAGCGGGTTGTAGCTGCTGACATAGGTACCTAATCAGAGATCTATACGACAGATGTTATACACTTCTAAGAAGCTTCTCAATATAAACATTTGAATGTTGGGTGCCTTAGAGGTGAGCAGTGGGTGTTCATGGGTCTTAAAAAGGCTCCTTGACTCTCCGTGTAAATTTTTCTTAGAATGAGCAGTGCAACTATCCCTTCATATGTGGATCACTAACAGATGCATCCAATGAGACACTCTCTCTACCTGTCCCTAATGTAGTGAATATCACACCATTTTTCAGCAGTCAGATGGAATAATTTTAGGTTACTCCATATGACATATTCATGGCAGATTGATAGTTCTATGTTAATTGATAATGAAGAATTTTATGAAGCTCTGAGCTGTGTTCCTTTAATACTGAAGACTGACACATGAGGACTTGTTACCAATTGAGGTGCTTTCCTGTGGGAACTTTGGTAGCTAAAGTTCTGGTTTTGTGCCAAGGAATCTGCTCAACTCATTTCATGTGCCTACAGTGTCAATTTGTTCTGGTATTTGTTTTTTACTTTACTACTCTTAATTTTTGCTGGTGAGATATTTGTTCTCCAGATCCCTCCATCATGATGCAAAAAATGCTCTACTGGACTTTGAGGTAATTTGTTGTTATTTTGGACAGAGAGCAGTGGAACAACTGTTTTTGAACTTACAGACACTTCACAGCACCCCAAGGAGACCTGGGCAAGCAGAAGTTCCCTAGCAGGTGCAAGACAAGGGCAGTGATGACTGAAGTCAGTCCATATTGTTCAGCTTGCAATGCGCTCGGACTTCAGTGAGTGCCATGTATTTCTTCAGGATGTTTTGCTCCAGAGGTGAGTTAATTTTGTATATGCCCTCTTACCTTCACACACTTTTCATGGTTCCATTATCAAGATACAGGTCTCATCCTTTTTGGTGACATTATTGGTCCTTACAACATTTTAATGAGAGGTTAATTTAAATTTTCAAACCAAGGTGAATCTATCTGTGATGAACTCACACAGAATATGGAAGGGATGACACTGTAACAAGTTTTTTTTGTTTGTTTTCTGACATAATGTTAGTGGATATCAGCATGGAAAACCATGAAGCTGAGTAAAATCAGGAATTTTAAACTGAGAAAGACCTGAAGACTGTAGGCTATTCTAATGCAACAACAAAGGTATCAGTGGAATTGAAACCATAAACTCCACTGTTGATTTTGTTTGTGTGTAGATATTAAATCACATACAATTACATAACAGTAGCAGTGTTATTTACAAATTTGTAGCCACACTTGGAACAGATGCTGCATTTGAAGTAAATTGTTTAACAGAACAAACTGTCCCTGCAAAGCCACAAGTATTAATATTGTAATGATGTTCTTATTGGATAAGCTATTGTATATAGATGACACACAAACCACTCCAACAGATACACTCTGGCTTTTTGTCAGTAACACACAGCATGAAGAAGCTGAATAGCAGTCAAAAATTTTCCTACAGAAGCTTTCTTTCTATAAAAAAACAGTCTACAACTTGATAAAACTCCAGGGTATTTGTAGCGGAAAATAGTTAGTGGGCTTCTTCAAGCTCTAGGTTCAGTTCATATTTCTGCCACTATGTCACAAGACATAATAGCTGACTTTTGAAAAATTCCTCCTGCTAGTCTGAGGACCACTGAAACCAAATGGAGCTTCTGACATCACATTGTTGAATGCTTAAATCAGTACTGCCCATTTTTGAACATCTCACCTGTAGTGCCTGTGCACAACTTCTTTGTTTGAAAAACTAATTGCAATACTCAACATCTCTCTCTGTCTGTCCACCTGTCTCTGTCTGTCTCTCCCTCCTTCCACCTCCTAGAGACTTCAAGTGATCTTAAAAGACTTGCAAAAGTCTAAGTCCTCTCAAAGTTTGCACCTTCTTCCACTGAGATTGTGTAAAACTGAATCTCTAATGCCCATGAGGACCTAGCTGAACCCTGCAGGGCTAGGGACAGTCTTTACAGTGTTGCGTGTCACAAAGGCTCTTCAGTGGCACTGCAAGACTGTTGCATGGATCTTTAAAAAATAATTACAACAGTTGAGGAGTAGTTATTTTGATTTTCTTCTCAAGTGTTTGCTACTTGCTTCTGCATAAATGACTGACACTGATCTTTAACTACTCGCATTCATTTCACTACTAAAGGGACAATAACTTATCTGTGAGGGAAATAAATATTGTGATACTTAAGTAATGGAGAGGATATCTTCTGATTCACCTTTCCAAAAATTCTTAGAAGGTTTGATAGGAAGAACTTAAATTACTTTGAGGCATGATGTGACAATGAATCATTAAACAACAGCCTCAGGAAATCATGGGGAAGAATGATTTGGTAGTGATGTAATTATGGTAACTGCCTGGCAGAGAGAGTTGTTTGTATCAGTGGTTAAAGTGCAAATCTGAAGAAAGGAGGAAGACAAACAGTCATTAAACAAAAGCAAAAAATTATCAGTCCTCTAAAACATTTTCTTCCAATGGACAAAGGTTTGCAGTATAGTTGGCATTTATTTTACATTCAGCCTTTCTGCTATGACATTTCTGTTTATTTCATCTGGGATTTCAAAGGTAATTTTTTCCTGTGTGGGGTCAGACCAATATGTGAGCACATGTATGGAGGAGATGGAAAGATCACCTTAATCCACATCCTGATAAAGACCTCAGCAGCTTAATTGGAAAAATATTATGCAACATACTGTTTTTGACTCTCATTAATGAGATCAGAGGATATCTACTTTGTTTACAACTCAGATTGTCTTGTCTGCCTCCACAACAATTCTGAGTAGACAACTGCAAACATATTTTCTTCTTTGTGGTTATGTGGTTGTTAAATTAATCAAACATGTTTAAACAAATTTTTTATTTTAATTGGAAGTTTTCAAACCAGATGGCCTTAGACCCAAACTAGATTCAAATCAGATGGCCTTAGATGAGGTGTTTAAATGCAGTGGAGTAGTCTGAAGGTGTCTGCACTGTTTTTAAGGTGGAGAAGCCTGAGAAGGTCTAGGTAAGATCATTTAAAACATCACTACTCCTAGCTGCTTCCCACACCTTTTCAGGTACTGTTCACCACCTCCTCTGCAGTGGCACCAGATAAAGTGTGTAGCTGCTGTGAGCTTCAAGAGTACTATAACTGCACAACCCTCCTTGATCAACAGCTTAAATGAACTTAAATGCTGCAAACTGGAGTGGTTAAAACACTAGCAAAAATCCTGACTTTTCTACTCCTCCTATGGGAATAGTAGCAAAATCACTTTAGCCCAGTGTAGTGTATCAGTGCAGTTAAATGCAGAGATTTATTTAGCACAACCCTCTTCTACTGCCAGCTCCCTTCTATCCACCCAGGTAATTTTAATATAGGAAATTAAGTGGCCAATGGAGCATTTGGAATAATGTTCTCCTATTCACACAGCTGCAACTGCAACAGAGGTATCTCCATAAGATGTGGTTGGTGGAGGAGGCCAGCCTGCAAATGTGCACTGCTGTTTATGGTGATTCCAGCACCTGGAAAGTGGCTGTGGAGCTTCCAGAGTGGGCAATGCCAGACCAGCATGTCCCCAGGGGACATACTTTTGCCTGTTTTCCAAACACCTAGCTGAGCTGTACCTGTTTTCTATTTCTGAGAAAAAACATTGGTGAAACAAGTACTGTTGTAAAAAATGTTTGTTTCTTAAAAGTACATTACTGATCAAATCTGATTGGGGCATAGGAAAGGGGAGCCTGAGTTCTGTCCTTCCAACCATAAAGAACTTCCAGGAAAAGATACCAGGTCCTATTTGTTGACAGAGAGCCCCAGGCTGTAGTTTCAGCTATAGGTTAGGGTTACACTGAAGCAGTTGTTGCTGCCCTCTCATCTGTGTTTGAAAAGCAGTATAGCACCAGAGCAGATGAGGTCAAATATGTATATTAGCTATATCCAACCCATTCCTCATTCTTTTGTCTGTGAATTTGAGTGAAGGTTTCTCTGGAAATACTTGTTTCTTGCTCTCTGACTAAGCTCCCCATCAAATTAATAGTGATGTCCTGGAAGTGTAGGAAAGTGGAATTTTCATATGCCTTTGCCAAATTTTGATAATTTAACACAGCTGAATCCATTATACTCTCACAAAAAGAAGTTATGGATCTAAACAGCAATTCTAGGAGTCTTTTTTCCAACTACTATAGCACTGGCATGAATTCAATTACTTACTTGTTTTAATAAAACCTGTGAATAAGTAACTATTACATCCAATGCAAATGACTCAATCAGAGTGCAACATTTTCTCTGCTAGTGTTTCATCAGTTTCCTAATGAGCTGTGTGTTCAAATTATGATTTTCTGTAGCACTTTCCTGAAGAAGGCAAAGACTAACTGAATCTCAGATGCAGTGATTAACCACCACCAAAAAAAAATACCCTGCCAAACAGTGACTCAGGATTTGCATGAGTTTGCAGCTTGTATGACAGTCAAAACTGGCTGTAGGAAATTTGATAGCTGAAATCTGAGAAGGGGAATACAAAGCTGGTTTGTTATTGTAAACCTATCTAATGGCTGTTCTCCCTTCTCCTTCTCCTGTGCCCTCTTGCATACACACACGCGCGCACACACACACACACACACACACACACACACACAGACACACACACACACAAGACATGTGACAGTATGATCAAATAGCAGCTGTGGACTACCTTACCATGCTGTGCTGGTAGCCACATTCCTGTCCTGTTGCCTTACAGACTTACTGAAAACCTTTCCAGCCCTGTTAGCTAACAGGTGAAATGTCTAACACGTGTCTGGCTCATCCATGCTCTATGGAGTTCAGTGTGCCCAGCCTGGGCAAAACTTAGGCAAAAATGCCTTCTCAGATGCCTAAGAGAGAAATGGAAGGAACTCTTCTTGCAGACAAAGTGCTCCAAGGAGCAGTAGTGGTTGAGGGTCGCATTTTCTTTGCAGCATGGAGGATGTTCGATGTTCTCTGGTGGGGTTGAGCCATGAATGACTGAACCCTTCTGAAACCTTCTGCATCTTACTTTCTCTTGGGTTTACATGACATCACTATGCAAATTTTGTCAAAACCATTGCTGAAGACAAAGTCAGGAACTGGAATCATAGTAGATAGGACTTCAAAATTGAACTATTTAAGTTATGCCCAAAGATTTGTAAAGTTGGATTGCCCACTTTAACTCTCTCTAAGCCTGATTTTAACATGTTTACGTGAGTGATCTTTACTCAGCATATAGCTCCTCTGGGGGAGAGGCTGTTTCAGAAAGCTTACTGGACACGGTTTTACAGATTATTTATTTATGGTGTCAAGGTTCATCCCTATCAAGGTGTTTATGAGAATCATAGCGGGCTAGCTGCCTGCAACAATGAAATGAGAACCTCAGTACATCCTGTTGTTTGATCTATGTCCTGTTTTAAAGGCTGCTGAGAATTTAGGGTGCATAAGGCAGGACCATGGCTTTGAGCTTGAGGATGTCTGTCAGCTGGTCAGCAGGCTGGATCTGTGTGCATGTTTATTTCGTTGGAGGGGTCTATTTTTGTGTCTGTAGTACAGCAATGTTCTGGCCCAGTTTTAGGGAATCCAGGGCCTTAATGCTGAAATACTGACAGTAAGTAGTAACAGGGTTTCTCTGGAACCCCTCGGTAACATGTTGGCAGTTAAAATTTTCAATGAGAGACATTCACCCATCTCTACAAGATCACATGTGGTTCACAGACTTTCTTTTGTAGAAGGGCTAAATATGCTTCCATGTCATACCATAGACACATATACTTGGAGAAGAAAATAAATGCCTTATAAATGTTCAGTTTTTCTAGCCTATTGGAGCAATTATATCTTGGGCTTTTGCTATGCTGACATAAAGGATCCTTTTTCATTTCATTCCTTGATACCTTAATGCAATAAAAGACACGTTACACTTTTGGCTGGCCTGTTACTGTATGGAGAGCAGGGATGTATTATCATTCTAGCTGTCAGTCTGGAGGCTTCAGAGGGAGCAGGTTTCCTGTTTCACTCTTAGGGATTTAAACATGTTACATCTTCAAATTTTAACAGTAAGTGTTCATAACATGATAATTTAATGGATTTGAGCTTTACTCTGAGTTGTGTAACAGGTAAAATTAAACTTCAGGGCTTATCTAGAGGCTTGGCTCAGAAAGGGATTCATTAGAAAAGCTCGTTTACATAATTGAGGCTTCCAGGACTAACTTCCCGTGTAAACACAGTGTGATCAGAAAGCTCTCCAGCTCAGGAATGGCTGCTTTCCAATCCCACTCCACAATGTGGAGTGCCAGTAGTCTGTCCTTCAGCTCTGGCTTAATGCACTGGGGGCATCAGAGGTCAAAAAAAGAAAAGGCCAGTTGCAGGAGAGCTGGATTTTTGGCGGGTGGACATGGGAGGCTGGGATTTCATTCCCCCCATGCAGTCATCCAGTGCTATCTGACATGCTAATGAGCCCTGTCTGGGGGCCTCCCAGTTGCTCCCAGAAGGGCACAGAGGTCTTGCACCATCTGTCAGCCTATTCAGACATCTCAGAGAACCCCCAAAGCCTAAAAAATTATAAGGTATAAGTTTCTGTAAGAAGTCTCAGAGTATGTAAGATGCCTTCTGGAGTTTGAAAGTCTAACATGTCTGTGTTTACAAAGAGCCACAAAAAAAAAAAAAAAATCACAATTTATGCACTTGAACTTAGTTAATGTCTGTACTGTATTTTTTATGCACAAATGCAAACTTGCTGCACATCCACATGTTCACATGTCCCTTTAAAGATAGCATATAATGAATGCTTGTCACAGGTGCAGTAATTTTTGACACTTAAAACCAATTTGCAATGATAAAATAGATCAAAAACCATCAAAATTCTTTCAGTATATAACACTTCTAATTAAATACTTCTTAACTGTAAATTTTTCACAACTTTCAAATACAAATGAACACAGCATTTTACCTCCACCATGGAGAAAATGTTGACCTTTGAAATCTACCTGTTCTTTTCTTCCTTTCTCTGTCTCTCTCTCTCTCTCTCTCTCCCCCCCCCATTATATAACAATGCAATTTTGCAAAATGTGTTTCTTAGCAGTATAAAAACCAATTTATCTTTTTGAGACCAACAGAATAAGGGGACTGCTTTACAGAATGCCTGAATGAGGAATGACCTGATTCCCGATGGTAGAAATGGAGTTATGAAATACCTTACAACACATGACTACCTGTAAAAGCACTTTCATTCTCCTCAGATCAGCCACATCAAATCTGAATGCCAAAAAATGCAACACATTGGTTTTGGGAAAAATGATGGCAGAAAACAGCTGGATGATTAGCTTCAAAGCAGAGCTAGGAAACCTTTTCTATGAGATCTTATGTGTGTTTTTCTTCTATGGTCTGCATCACACCTCACCAATGCTTTTCTTCTTACCTTTTAATTCTGACAAAAGAAAAGCTGACAGAATGACAACTTCATAAATGTAGCATGGTGTAGAGAGTTATTTTCCTCCCAGTACATGACATATCTGACTGGGACAGTAAATCCCACCTGCCTTTAGACTGTATCTCACCAGAGACCATTACCAGAGTGAGAATTCAGTACTTATGCTGTGCTGGTGGTGTGGCTGGTGTGTGCTTACAGGAAAAGCATAAATACTACAGATTGCAAAATTAAGTGTGAAACCACTTAAGATGTTAACTGCTAAGTGTACATTTGCAGGATAATCTTAATAAAAATAAGCTATGTTGCCACACCATAGAGGTCCTGTGTTCCTCAGCAAATACAGTGAATAATGCTTTAATTATATGTCCTACCCAAAGTGGATGCAGCACGGTTTCTTGCATTTTATGTGTCTGCTTATGAACCTGTACCTTCCTCCAGTTTTTCTGTCACTCTGTCACAAAAAAAAAACCCTGTTCCCTCCATTCCTGAGGACATACACTGTTTGAAAGAGCTGCAAAGTTGTCCTGCTTCAGTTCAGATTTGCTGTCTAGTGGCTAGAAATACGATTGTTGATATCGATTTACAGTTAAGAGATTCCTGAAGAAAATAGCCATCTTGTCCTGTAGAACCTGGTACTGATTATGAATATGAAAAGCATTTTGTTCAAAAGTACAATGTTTTTTATGAGGAAGCATATCCAGATGCATTACACTTCTGATATTTTTATCTGTTAGTTGCATCAAATTACAGAATTTGTTAGAGTTAGCCAATGTCACGTGTCAGGCTTTTTTATTTCACCATGCTTTTAGACAGGTAAGTGGATTGGTTCAGCTGATTTAACCTGCTGAACTTCTCATTTTGCTTATGAGGATGCAGGGGCCTAAGCTTTGAGGAAGATCTACAATCTGTGACCCATCCTCAAGCATACCTGCTCCCTCTTATCTTCTGACAAAACTATGTGTTAACAGAAGGAATGGGCCACTCTATAAAGCTTGGGTATAGAATTATAAGGACCATTTAATTTGCAGTAGAGTGCTTGGTTTTCTAAGGGATCAAAATCTTTAATTTCAGGGAAGAACACAAAGAAGTCTGAAGTGACTAGCCTTTGAAAATGAAGCCATTTGTTCCAGTTTCAAATACTGTTAGTATTCTTCCATACTAATGGCATTTCTTCTTTAACCACCTGTTGGAAGTGTTAGAAGTGGAATATGCATGGCATTTTCATTTGGTACAACCACTATCAATGGGCCCCACTGTTCCAAAATGGATGATTTCTGCTTTATTAGCTACCCTCCAAATAAACACTGAGCAGTGTTGCAGAAGTACAACTGCGAAATTATTTCTTTGGCACATCCAAAATTAACACTTTAATAGTTGTTTTCCTCTTCTCTAAACTGTCTTGGTTTTCTGACCCAGTATTTCACATTCCCTTTTGAAACAGGTGAAAATAGGGCAGTAAAAAGTATTTAACTAATCACCATGGTTTTTTAACTCAGCATAACATTGTGCATGATTGATGTGAAAATGACAGCTTAAAGGATTCTTTTTTTAAAGACAAGTATGGATATCAAAGTAAGGAACATTTCCAAAGAGGTTCCAGCTTTTTTGTCCCTAGGAGGAAATCTTTGCACTCTCAGCTTTACTGAAAAGGGGGTGTCTGCATCTACCCAGTGCCTGAGAAATGATGAGAGTGCCTCAGCCATTCGCAGGATGCCTTCTAAAGATTATCTCATTGGTAAAGAAGGGAAGAAATTCTGACTGGAGGAGGGGCAAAAAGAAGAAGAAAAGAAGCCCAGGCTTCACTACTGCAGGATCTGAGTTATTGCATGTGTTACCACTGACCTGACTTGGTGCGTTGGCATGGGGAGTATCTTTGGCCCCATAGTTCTATAATGCTTAAAGAATTTTAAAATTATTAAATTTAATTAATTAATTAATTAAATTTTATAAAGAATTATCAATTATAAATATATAATATAGTATATATAATTATTCTTTATAAATAATTAAATGTTCTTTATAAATATATTTAAAATATATTTTAGATATATAAAAGTAATTATTATTTATTAAAATGCTGAAGGAATACTTAGTTTTCTTCCTCATAGCATAGCAGTGAATAAGTTGATATTGGTTCTCAGTTGTATATAGAAACTATAGATATTATATATAATCATCTTTTATTCATTTTGGGCAACTAAAAAAAAGCAGATGGCAAGTATTCTCTGGATGGTTGGTTCAAAAGGAAGATACTCATACCTTTGGTACATAGGGAAACACAAGAGGATGTGTGGGGCCTGGTTATGGTTTGTTTTTTGGCGTATTGCTACTAGGTGATGGAGGAAGTGTAGGGAGTCAGAAGTCAGCATATAACACGTACATATTTGAGAGCTCACTGGCTATTGATTCCTCCCATTTATATTTTGCTTCTAGATTACAACATATGTAAAGCATTCTGGAAAAGCAGCAGACAGTTTTTTATCATTTCCACTACCCCCCAAATGAGAAACACATCCAGGGAGATGTGTCAGGATGGTTGCTGTGACGACTGCATTTACCTGGTTTGGACTTCAGCAAAGAGAAGCAGCTCTTGTGTGCCACAGACTGAGGCATGGCCGTTGAATCCAGTGCACCAGAGCATCACTGCAGGGCATGAGGAAGAGGGAATTTTGCTGACTCAGTCCTGCATGGGCAGGATCTGTGGCAGGAGAGGTACTCTGTCTGCAGTGACCAGTATATATCCCCACTGCAAAATCCAGGGGCTGCCCAGGAGGCAATGGGACCTTCTCCTCTGGCCTGGGATTTGCAAGGTGCATTGGGGCTCCCTGTGATAGGACCAAGGGGACATGATGCTCCCTATTAGTGCTGCTGGCTTTTAATGAGCCTTCCTGGTGACTTCTGAGGGGACTCACTACCTTTTGAGCAGCACATGGCTGGTTCATGTTGGCATTTGATTTGGGAACTTATTACTTATTAATCTGCAAAATAAATCACATCCTGGTATATGGTTACACTCACTATATTATGAAATAATCTATTTTATGAGATTTATATCATGCATATTTTTCATTAAATACCTCTTACATTAGATAAAGAACTATTTTTGTTTCAAGGAGTTGCACCTGCCACTTCATGCTTGTTTAGTGCCCTTCCCAGTATAAGATGAGCTGCAGATATACAGTGCCTCCTGAGACTCTTAAAGAAACATTACAAAACATAAAAATAACAGCTCCCAGGGGGCACACAGAAACATGCTGCATTCAGCCCTCCCCTCGATTTTCTTTCAAGGGGTCTTCACTGTTAGATTTCTCTCTAAGGAGCTATCAGGGCTAGACTCTGCTTGTCTGTGTAGATGCCTAAATGAGGACTTGATTTTAATAATTTTGATGAAGATGGAAATATATTTCCTCCTTCTGATCTACTTGGTCTCAGTTGTCAAAGTGACAGAAAATATTTCTCAAAGGACTTTACTGAGTTTCACCTGTATGACCAGTTATACTTCAGCCCAGACCATTTATACTTGCAAGAAGGGAGTGGCTCTCGTCAGACAGAAATGTGGATATGAGTAATGTGGATATAAGTAAGATACAGAGCTTTGCCAAGCCAGGACAAGAACAGTGGTGAGTGCCACATGCCAGCCTTATGCGCTGTTTCACCATCTTAGGTGCTGCCAGCTGTCTTCCTGCTCATGGCATGATGGGAGCAGCAAGAGTTTGCTGGCTGTCATTCAATGAGACTGTGCTTTTATCACTAGCCAGGCCATGAGTTTGGAAATAACTTCAAAAATTCCTTGTATAGTGGTGTCAATGCCCATCCATTTTAGTGGTGCCACATCACAGACAATACAAACCTAATGTGGCTCACAGCATTCACCTTCTGCCCTGAATGAAGAGAAGCCTCTTGCCTTGTTAGCTGTGTAGCTCCTGCAGGAAATAACAAGAAAGGCACGGAAAATGTCATTTGCACAGTCACATTTTGCATGTGGAGTGCAGGCACCCTCTCTGTTTGTATGAGCCTGCTCTGCTGCACACCATTTCCTATGAGGAGGAGGCAGGATGATCAGTGAGCCAGCTTTTGGAGTCATATGCACTAGGTCAACAACTCTCCAGGGCTTCTATAAACATGGGCATTTGGGCACATTGCCATTGCTGTTTGGCCTCTCTGGCAAAGCTTCCTGACTTTGCAGGACACAGAGGGTCAGATTGCTGTGAGTGCTTGTGCAACTCAGGGAAAGCACCTGAATTAGACACACAGGCTGTCGTAACTGCTTTGAAATCAGCTGATGTCTTCCTCCAGACTCTTCACACACAACTTTTTTCACTAATAGGCAGTGATGTTAAGTAAAGAAAACAAGTGATTACAGACCAGACCAAGAGATGAACTCCAGATGAGCCTGGAATTGTTCCTACTTAAGCTCCCAGCCCTAGTGCTTTGCACTGATTTCTGGGAGCGCTCAGAGCATTTAGATCTGACCAGCACAAGGGAAAAATTGCTAATGTTGTCTTAATTTACTTTTGGCGTTGACCCTTTGAACCTAAAAAACAAACAAACCACTCCCCAAACCCCCACACCAGGAAAAAAGGTAGTAGAAATATTTAGACTCCATAAATGTAAACTTTTCTTTGCATGCATGCTGGTGAAAAGGAATTCTCTTTGAGGACATAGAGCCAGAAAACATTCAGAGGATGTCATCAAAGAGAGTGGCTTGGGGAAACTCACCTGCCACATTTGATGTTTCTTTTCAAGCATAGAATAGCCCTGCTTGAATTGTCAGGAAACCAGGAAAAGTGTGGTGCGACTGACAGGGCCTGCAACCTGATGCCTGCAAACCTGCAGGAACAGGGACCAGCAGCTGCCTGCTCTACCCTACCCTACTCCAGCTTCCCATGTGGTCTGAAATTGCCACCGAAGCCTTCCCATAAAAGGCTGCTCTGGAATTCACAGCTGGAAGGGGGAATCCTGGAGAGGTGTTATTTCTGATTCAAAGCACCAGGGGGTGCTGGAAAAAAAAAATTCTGTGTAGAGCTAAAGGAAAGAAAGGGTGTAGGGGAAATCTCTGGCCTGACAATCCACTGCCTCTGACTGCGTATGCATTTAGGGAAAGCAAAACACCAAACTAATCCTTCTCCGTGTTATCTGCAAGGATTCCTGCCAAACAGGTGTCAGAAAAGGCCCCTCTCATGTAAATGTGACACAGCTACTAGCTGACATCTGCTGCAGTAAACGAGGTCTGTATTCAAAGTGTGGGCATGCACTAATTTGAAATCAAATCTTTGGAAGCTTGGAGCCTACACACTTGTGATTAGTTTGGCTCTAGGTCATGAAGTTTAAGGTACAGGATTTCTTTTCCTAATGCCATGCCTAAAATCACTGCTGATGTACTGTGCAGAGGAGTATGAATGAAACCTGAAGGCTCTGAGTCTTCATTTTTATTATGTTTGCAAGGTACTTGAAGGAGATTATATAATATGGCATAAGTGGCTGCCTGCTTTACACTAGAAACTTCAGACAATTGAGGATCATGCAAATATTTCTTAATAAATACTTGCAAAGGAAGTAGTGGTACTTTTAGCTTTTAGAAAAACATGAAAGGCCTACTTTTTTTTTTTTTTAATTTTGAATGTTCATGAGTACTTGCTTAACCCATGTAGAAGGTGTCTTTTCAGTTTCTTTTCTTTTTTTCCTTCTATTTTCTTCTTTTCTTCTGAATGGGGATATCCATGTACCAGAAATTATGTACTATTTCTAAAACATTCTAAACGAATATTTCTAAAACATAGGGTTGTGAGGGGCAAATTTGGAAGGAGGAGACACAGATCTATTTACTCACCCTTATGATGTTTAAAGCCAGACTAAGAATCAGAGTTTTGAAAGCGTTTGGAGATCCAACCAATCTAAAAATTTGGGAAGAACAGCTTTAACACAATTCTTGATCATCTCTGAAGTGATTAATCCTTGCACTTGGAAGTTCTTCAAACTACTGCTTCCAATAAATATTAATTCCAAAAGGATTTCTATGTCTGATTTATTTCATAGAGATGAAAGATAGCTGATGGCTTAGCATTTTAAAATTTCAGATTAAGCTGCTAAGGGACTATTTGCACAGTAATTGAAAATAATTATGAGTGTATACTTGCTTTGCTTATTATTGCTTTTATGGCAAGGAGTAGTATTAACATGTTTCTTATTATTAAACTAGAGAGTTGGCCCCACAATTAATGCACTTCCACTGCCTGAGACCTCTGTGGCCACCTGCTGTAAGCCAATGTATGAGTTCAGGAATTATTACAGGACTCAGGGTATTAGCCTTGGGCTAAGAAGCCTGTCAGAGCATGATTAAATGTTCCTTTAATTTTATGTCTTTTAACAAAAGGCCTATTTCTGTGCAATCCATCTGTAAGAGCAGGGCTTGCGCCTTTGACATGTGTGAAATCTGCAGCTGTCAGAATCTTTCTTTCTTGTGAATTTCCAGCTTGAGGAAAAAGAATAATGCTAGATTTTCTGTCAAAATATCGGGTATTTTGCTGTGAAGTGTGAGTAGTATTTTATTAGCTTACAGCATTTTAAAAAAAGTCTGTGTATGCATTCCCTTTTGCCTGCAAAATGTCTGTATCCTGTGGCACAGATTTCATGGTGATTCCCTTGCCCTGATGGCAAGTGAGACCTAGAGGAACATCTTAGATGCATGCCTCTAAATCAATACTCCCCATACTTGTTACTGGCTTATCATGCTGGAGGCTTGGGACTGCCTGCCCTGGTTCCGCTGGGTGCCCTGCATCAGGAGCCACAGTGACACGGGGAAAGCACTGAGCTCACAACATCACTCCTAGGATGCAAGCTGAGTTTATGGCATGGAAATGTAATCCTGTGTCTCTGCATACACTCATGTGCCTTCCCCGCATGTGATGATCGCAGGCATGTGATGAACAGTAGCTCCATGTAGTAAACTGCACTGACTGCAACTTAATGCTTATTTGAACTGGGACTATGCCATAGCAAAATTAAATCTTCCTCTCTGCAGTGAGACAGATGATTTTAGAATTATACTATTAGTTTTACTTTCATGTGGAGTGTTAATTTAAAGAAAGCAAACAATTTTAAGCGCATGAAATATAAATATGCTATTTCCAGGCATAAAACCCCCTGTACCATCACTGGCAGACCATAGACTTCACTTTGTGATCAGCTGATAGTTGTCCAAAAGGCTTTCCCTTCACTAAGCACTATGATCTGCAGCCAAACACCTTAATTTCTTTTATTGCAACATTTGAAGGAGCTTAGTGATTTCACGTGGAGTTCAAATGGCAGTCCTCTGTGTCACATATTCAGGCACATTGCTGGTACTCCATGAGTGGGACAGGGTGGCAGTATGCCCTTCAGACGGGAGTGTGCTGGCAGATTGTCCAGGCCAGCTGGAGAGCACTCTCTGTACTCATCCTGGCATTCAGTTTCAGGAGCTAAGAGATAAACAAGATCAAATAAAAATCAGTTTTCATTTATTTCTGCAACCTGCAGTGATGTTTTGTTCTCTAAATGGTTTTTGTTTCTGTTTTTATTTCTTTCCCTGAGTCGAAAATCATTTGCCATGGCCATGTGCTGTGGAGGGGAAAGGAGATAGATTGCCTCCCTCTTGGCACTGTACCATAGGTGTGTGCATAGCAAAACATTATGTCTATTTCTTGACAGTTTGAAAAGGTAGTTTGTACTTGAAAAAAACTATATTGTCTTGCTTCTTTGTGCAGTCATTAAAAATATATCAGATAGAATCACAGAATAGTTTGGGTTGAAAGAGACTTTAATGATCATCTAGTTCCAAAGCCACTGCCATAGGAAAGAACACCTTCCACTAGAACAGGTTGCTCAGAGACCCATCTAACCGGGCCTTGAACACTGCCAGGGATGGGACATCCACAACTTCTCTGTTTGTGCCAGTGCCTCACCAACACCACAACAGAGAACTTCTTCAGAACGTTTTATCTAATCTAACCTAAGGTGAAATCACCCTCTTTCACTTTGAATGTAATCTCAGAAGCCAATTATTTGTAATAAACAAATAGCAGAATTACAGAAGTTCCAACAAACTTCAAATGTAAAATCAAACTGACGCTGTCAAAAAAGTAATAGCTCTCTTAATTGACATTCATTCTAGTTAATTGGGATTGTTGTATTAAGAGAAGACAATGCATTCATTTTTACATGTAAAATCTTGAAGAATGTGTAGTCAGTGTAAATATGGCAGAGGATGCTTATTACTACCATTGTCAAAGATAAAGGTGATGCTGCTTTTGATTTGACAAGACGCTTTTCAGGATTATTGCAAAGGAGTCCATTTATTCAGCAACAAAGTGCAGTACTTCCTAGGACAAAAGGTGACCACTATGGCTGCTAAAGGAAACATGGTTTAGGTGCTTTAGGAAATCAGCCCTTGTAGGCACTTGCAGCTGTGCCACACTTTGTTTACCTCATTACTCCCAATTGCAATGTCAGCATCTGAATAGACAGAAATCTTTCTAGAGTCAGGGTCTAGACCACAAAATGAAGTTTTCTGCACGCAGTTGACTCTGCAGGGAAAACACAAGTCAGATGACAGGATAGTTTCCAAACTGGCATCTGGCCAGGTTGCTGGAGTTAATAAACTTACTTTGGCTAGAGAAGAAAAAAGCACTACAGGAACCTTTAAAGGAAGTATTTATTCATTAATTGCCTAAATTCCCCCGATGCTGCGTGATGCCAGATGGTAGTGCTGAGGACAAGCCTGCCACGTGTTACCCGTACAGCACGGCCAGCCTGGCTGGTGCCTTCCAGAGAGAAGCCGCCCCTTTGCTCCATTCCAGAGGCAGCCGTCAAAGCTATCAAATGCTTCAGTTCATCAGCAGAGTTTCTGAGGTATGGTCAGGTATTTTCCACTCAGTTTCCAGGGATGTTGAACCACCTGCTCCCCAGGAATAGAAAGGTTCTGTACCTGGCACTTCTAGAGATGCAATTTTCTACCTTTGTGAGGGACACTGGCAAAGCATTGCTTTGATATTCAGATAAAAGGGTTAGCTATTTAGAAAAACTAACATCTTGCAGGGCCTTGGTATTTTGCTCAGCCTGCTTATTTTTCTGTAGTCCAAAGAGGAATGGCTACAAATCAAGCCTTTTAAAAATATTATTCAGGAGATGTGTGCATATAAATTAAATATTACTAACACAAGGACATGAAAGTAGTTATCTAATGAAACCAAATTTGTTGTGTGAGCAAGTAATGAATAGACCCTCTTACAAATCTGAAAGAAGTGACAAAAAATCAATTTATATTTTTTGCACTTATAATATGCTCATAAAGTTCACTGCTACTGAGAACTGCACAGATTTAACTTGTGAGGTACACTGTGGTATTTTCTAGGTGGTAATTTTAGCACATGTGCAGACAAGTACTAGTGAAAAATAGAAACTGCAGGCTATATATATATTTTTTTTTTGTTAGTATGAAAACATATAAGCAGAACAAAATTTTAAATATTCCCCTTGCTAGCAAAAAACCTTTTAATTCCCCATTTGCAGAAAGGTGGAAGATATAAATTTGCTTCTTTTGAGGAGTGCACCAGAGCTGTTCTCAGGCTGTGTTTGATGTCTGTTTATCTACCAGTCTCCTAAAAAAGCACAATCCACTTCAGCTGGACTGAGGTTTGCAAATGAGCAGTCACTTTGGAGCATCAGGCCTGTTTTCAATTGACTTATGTTTTAGAGACACAGTCAGTCAGAAGGCACAGCTTTAAAGTCCCTAACCACATCAGAAGGAGATGAAATATATGTACAAAGCTTTTAGCACTTTCATGACATGCACAGACTTTTGATAGTCAGACAGCTTCCCTTTTACTCTCTGTCTCCCCAGCCCAATTTGGATCACTAGGTACGTATGACGAGCAAAAATGCCACAAGGCTAGTTTGGCTATCTTGGACTAAAATGGTTTTGAAGTTAATAGGAAGATTTTTGCATGGTGAGATGTTGTCGAGTCTTTTGTGTGGTGTAGGAGGGACTGATGTGAGAGGGAGAAGAATCAATTTCATTCAGGAATTCAAAGTATATTGGGGTAGGAGGTTAACTATATTTTATGTCTGAGGACTACTTGATGTGAAAGATGGGAAAAGTATCCAAATAGACAGATCTTTTTCACATGGAATTTCAGTTGAGAGAGAGGAACTATCAAAGAACAGCAACATGCTAGTATTTCGGGTGAGAATGTTTGGCAAAAGGCTGACTTATGGGGGAGGTGGGACAATAATGCAAAGCCAGCAGGCTTTTGGAAAGCCAGAAAATAGTGTTCTTGGAAACTATACAGAATGATCACATAGAAAATTTGTTTTAAGATGAAAATAAAAATGCTAGTGGGAGTTAATAATCCCATAAGACAAATATAATGCTGATTCAACCTACCTATGGCAGTTTGGGAGGCTGGAAATTGTAGCACGTAGATCAGTCTAAATCCTTACTTTGAAACTGGAGATGGAAGAGATGCAAACATTCAGGCTACTAATAGGTATGAGGAATGAATTGAAGATGGTCAAGCATGGACTGAAGTGAGAGTACTGAGCAGCATTCTACAAGGACAGTGTTAGTAAGAGGTAGAGTGAAAGAAGTTGTAATCCATCACTGGGGGGAAAGGAAAAGCTAGATGGTGCTAACAAGGCTAAAACATCTGATGCTTGTTACGGTTTACCCTTTACCAGGAAGGGCAGCTGACTCAGCAGTAGAGAAGTAAGAATTGAGGACAGACCAAAACAGAAAATATTTAGCTAAGGCAGAGATTTCCAGTTTCTCTGGACCTGACTTGAACCTGGAGGACTGGCTGTGCCCAGCCCTGAGCCGCACCTTCGGGAACGTCTGTCCTTGTTGCAGAAGGCAGGGGACTGTAACACGTAATGATAGTCCATAGTTTTAAAAAAAAACACAAATGAAGAGGAGATTGACGTTATTGGCCCTGATTGTAATTTCAATTCCTAGAAAAGTGCTGGAACAAATACTCGGACTGAAATACCAAGAAGATAAATACGGGGATGAACAGCAGACAGAATGAATGTTCTCAGGACAAACGATTTCAAATCTGTCTAATTTTCTGCCCTGGCAGCATGTCATGCTCTGTGTACAGCAGTCAGTTTTCTTGATCTCTCAGTAGGACTGCTTGACAAGCAGGTGATGTCCTGATAGACAAGTCAAAGGGACAGAACTGGGCAAAATTGCTTCAAAGGGAGTGCTCAGATAGGAAGCCAAGTCCTAAATGTACAGATCAGCTGCATTGTGTTGAACCAGAAGGGTGTGACTTTTTTGCAGCCCACCCTGCTTTGCATTCTCTTCAGTGTTTTTCCAACTCACTTGTAAAGTCAAGTAGAGAGCATGTTGGACAGGTTCAAGTGATACTCCAGCAAGAAGACCCAGAGTTCCACCTAGGGCTGCGCTTAGAGCTTGATATGATTGTGGTAAACTGGATATGATTTTAAAAAATAAGATGCAGTTCATTAAGGGCACTGCAGCAGTAAACCTGTGGAAGGAGTCGTATGGAATAAATCTAGTATTTATATCCACATGAGCAAAACCAGGTACAAAAAATTCTTTGGAAAAGTTTTATCTTTTACAGCAGATCACACACTGTTGTTGATGAGTCAACAATGTCACCCTGTTGTATAAAAGATAAACATGCCATGGAGATCTCTGAACACATCTGTTAGTTTTAAGATGCATTGTGTTCAACCCACAGCTGTCCTGTTTTGGACACTGGACTTCCAGAAATAGATAACCATCTAAGTAAAATCCAAAGTAAAGAAATTAGAAATAACACATGTGAAGACAAATTTATGGAAATGGAAATTGTAAAGGGAAAAAAGTCTGAAGGGAGACTAGATAATGGTCCTCAAGCACAGAGCGTATATAGCTTCATAAAAGAGGTACTTTTTTTAGGCCTACTTGTGCTAGCAAATGAGTTAAAGTTGTAGTAGACAATTGACAGGAACAACTGCTAGCAAAGTCTTACTACCAGTACGAGAGAAGAATTGCATGAGGTATTTAAGAATGTCACAAATCTTTATCCCTGGAAGAAGAGAAGAGATGGTCTGCAGGACCCTTGGCATAGAATTAGTACCTTTAAAACAAATGAAACAAAACTGCATACTCGAGCTGTGGATTGACAGATAAACATACACAGTTTCTTCATTATTGATGGCCCCTGCACTAGAAACATTTTTGTGACATCTCTTATAGATTTTTTCCTCTGTGTTTAGAATTTTCCAACCATATGTATCCTAAGAAAAGTAAAGCAGATGGAGGCTTTTCAGAGCTTTTTTAACTTACCTGTTTATTCATCCTTCTTTCTGTGTTTGGAGACTATATGGACACATATAGTGAAATCTCATTGTTGTTTTGCTGGAGCTTCCCTACTAACTGCAGAGTGTAGCAAAACAGTTTACTGATTTATGTGTTGTTACAGAAAGACATGCATGAGATAATATGTATAACTGCCTGTGTTCTCAGAGCTATGAATAGCAGATTTGCTGACTAACAAGTTTTTGGCTACTCCTGTCTTGATGAACCAGAATGAACCAGATGAACCCAGAAATTTTGCTATACCTCTAGATACAGCTATTCATACTTGCCACGTTATTGCTAAGTTTCAACAAAAAAGCACTAAACCACGAAAAGCACGTATAGAAAAAGTACAAAATGTGGGCAAATATATGAAAAGTTGATGTGCTGTATCCCCAGGTCATCAAAACACTATAGGATTTCCAGGTCTAGTGATTAAAAATGTTTGATAAAAGCAGAGGCCAATCTTTCATAGGCTTTCAGACCATCACTTCTGAAACTAGACTGGTTGGTTATCTTATCTGATTTGTACACATTTGGCTTTGCAACTCATGAAATTTTGCACTAGGCTAAGACAGATATACAGATTATTATTTTTTTTTCTTTATTAGAGGAGGAAATGTTGAGACAGACTCAGCCTGTTTTTCCAAGACATTCTCCACCTGAAAGAATCTCCCCTCACCTCTGGCTCTTGCTGAGGAACTGGAAGATCAGAGTGAGCGAGGTCATGTTTATTTATGCTGAGTTTAAACCTCAGACAGATTCTGTGTTCAAAAACATCAAGTTCCTGTTCATTCCAAGTCTGATGTTTTTTGCTGCATCTCTCTTTTTTCCTTAGGAAAAGTATAGAAAAAGTCCTATTAACCAGCAAGGAACTTCAGGTGTTTTCTCCCTGACTCTTACCCTCAACAGGGCTTCTCCTTCCTTGTGAGCAGCTATGAGGATTCCTTCTGAATGCATAACGTCTTACCTAGTGCTGGGTTCAGCTGACAACTAGGGTAAGGTCACTGGAAGGCTCCCAGAAGCTTGCTTAGAGGAAGTCTTTGCTGTGCTAATACTGTTCCAAGCAGCTGGAGATTTAATAAGAAAGTTTGCAAGACAGCTGTTATTTCTATTGGAAACATGAAGACTATTGTCAAGTAAAGCTGTCCTAAAGACACATTTCTTGTCAACTCAACAAGCATGTTTAAAGTCATGGAGATAGCTACAGTTTTATTTACAGGCTATTGCATCCCTTGCAGTCAAATGGATGGTGTGGTAAGTGTGATCTCGTGCATATGAAAGGTTTCTGTCTTTATCTCAGGTGAAGTAATGAGATACATAGATAGGAAAGATAATTTATCTTAGGGGCAATTGGAGCATGAGATGCAGCAAACAGGAAGAGTTTGGACTAAGCTGTCATATGAACAACCTCTCTCATCAAATCCTATGAATTTTATTGGTGCAATTAATTGTGTTGAGATATATGTCCTTGCTGTTATGAGTAAAATGAGGTCAACATTTGACCTAGGACACCTAGATCCTGTGTTTCAAGATGGATTTAAAAAAGGTAGCAAGTTTGCCCTTCCTGATTTGACTTGTAGTCAAGCCCAGTCCAAAGCCTAGTAATGTAAAGAGATTTATTTATGTTATTGTCCTTAACAAGGACAATCAAAAACTGAAAAAAGACTATGCAGACAAGAATATGCACATTCTTAAAAAGAGTTTATCTGTGCTGCAAGGAGTTTTCATTACCTACTTTGTGATCTCAGGAGAGCCCTAACCCGATCTACTTCCCATGGCAGATCATTAGAGTTTAGTTCTGAATAGTCAGTTTGGCTGCAGCATAGGGGCTTAATCCCAAACCACTCATCTCCATAACCTCCCCTCAGATGAATTTAAACTGGAAAACAAAGAACACAGGCTGAAAAAGTATGTGAGCAGGAGTGGAGGTTAATAGTTGTGTGTACTTATGATTGCACAAGAAAGTTGTCCTAGTAAATTTTAAGTTATTCTGAAAAGTGCCTTATGGATGACTAAATATGGAAAGAGGTTTTTTTCATTTTAGCTCTATTTACTATTATCTTTGATCATTTTGCTGAGCTGTTACATTATGTGGGTGATGTAATTGGAATTGCATCAGGATCACATGAGGCAGGAGAGGTACCAGTGGCGCACACTGTAGGAAAAGAGGGTTGGACTGAGTCATGCTGTGCAGCATCTTCTGCATGGGTATGGCAGGGCTGAGCACCCACCACAGGCCTGGCCTGCCTGCAGCTCCAAGTTATCTTCCCTAAAGATAACCATGTTCATAACGTTCCCAGCAGCCTGTCAGGGCTGTGAAATCTGAAGTGTCTCATGAATCATCAGCATTCAATCCACTTAAAACTTAACTTCCCCTGAGAGCTTTGGGACTCTGAAATAGCATGGTTAGCACTCCATGCTGCCATGGTTAATGACCTCTTTTTCTATCAATATCAGTTTGCATCATAGCTCTTGTAGGAGTTTGGGGAAGTCCAGGGAGGTAATTGAGAACTTGGAGGACTTAAATCTATGGAATGAAGGGGCTGGATGCAGGCTGAAAGGAGCTATAGGAAACAGGTTTCCTGAAAGAGATATCTAAAGGGGGAAAAAGGGAAGTGTGAATTCTTGGGATAGAAAGGAAATCACAATTCCACAATAAGTTTGGAAGTTATCCAGTGGAATATAACAGTAAAGCTCAAGGAATCATCAAAAGTCCATTCTATTTGTTATGAACTGTAGGAGAAATATTTCCTATTTTATAGCTCTGAGGGGAAGCATCCACACTTCACACACAACACCAGACACACATTTATTAAACGCTGTGAAAGAGTGGGCCATGTCCTCATTAACACTGGTGGTTGGGTGAGGAGGTGGTGGCCACAGCAAGCCTGTGCAGCTCCTTCGCTGGGGCTGGGTTAATCCCAAACAGGAAGACTCAGAAAAGAGCTTCCGACCTAAACTTCAGCCACAGCAGCTGCAGGCAAATCATAAGGCAGGGATGGAGGACACAAGTTTCAACAGAATAGGCATCATCCATCTGGGCATGGTTAAGCCATAGAGGCTTGGAAAGCCCTAAAAGGAGAGATAAAATGATAGCTGTAACTTTTGTAAACAGGAAAGGCTAAGTATTTCTGAAGCTATTAGCATCTTGCCAAGATGAAGGAGGGAGAGCCAAGTTTCATAAACATGAGAAAAAAAAATCCTGACCTTTTATTATTTTTTTTTTTTTTTTACTAGACGGGGCCCTTTTACGAAAATGAAATCACTTTCAAGGACAGATTTGCTAAGGTCTGTGTGTTTAAAATGAGGTTTTGGGGTTGTTGTTTTGATGTGTTTGGTTTTGTTGGTTATTCTGGGGGGGATTTTTGGTTAAAAGCCTTTTCAAGTATGTGGTTTTTACACTTTATAGATGACCTATTTTGAAAATTTTCTTAAGACATAATTTAAAATTCAAATGTCAAAAATAAAACATTTTTTTGTGAATAAAAACAAAATAATTAAGATTTTACTTTTAATTTTGATTGCTCTAGTTTTGTGCATTTTCCACACTATCTGTTAATGAACTTTTTTTTTTCAAAGGTTTTAATTTTCTGCTTCCATTTCTGGCCAGGGCATTTCTTGATGTCTCAGAATGGTAGAGCTATTGGCATGCAGTTGTGCTCTAAAAAATTTAGTTGCCTTTAATAACAGCATGAAATACTGGTACAGTTTGAAATATTGTAACAGGGAGCAGGAGAACTACACTATGCAAAATCTTTGATTTCTGCAAGGAAAAAGGAGACAAAGGGAGAATCTGTAGATTCAAAGATGAGAGAAAATATATTTTGTTAAAAATATCCAAAATATAGTTTTGGATAGACTGGAGACAAAGTTTGAGTGAGAAAAATGGGAAAACACACACACAAGACATGACTTGTCATCAGAAAATAAACCCTGTAAGGTGCTTGATGCTGAAAAGTT
The DNA here is from genome assembly GCF_030490865.1 of Poecile atricapillus. Lineage (NCBI taxonomy): Eukaryota > Metazoa > Chordata > Aves > Passeriformes > Paridae > Poecile > Poecile atricapillus. The sequence goes on along the minus strand of NC_081289.1, from coordinate 103,967,453 downwards.
TTGCTATAAGGAATATGCTATCGGATTACAGGCTGGGGGAATTCTTGCACACCCTTTTGAATCTGCTGCTGATAGGTGCCACCAGAAGGAGAAGCTGGAGTCTTTTTCTCTCTCAGGCTGAGTGTGGCCTGTAACAAACAGAGAAAATACGTATCATAAAGGTCAGTTTCACTGTGGACACTGCTTGTGAAATGGAGTGATTACTTTAGCAGCCCAAGGAACAAGTGTTTTGATGGTAATTCGGTCCTCCATTCTGGGCCTCCTGCAACAGCAGCAGTCCTCCTTCTGTCTTTGTGTGGTCTCTGGCTCTCTTCTTCCAGACCACATTGACTTTTTGTGATCAATCCATTAATCACTGCATATGTCGTACAATATTCTTATCAGCTTGAGAAGCAGCACAGCTTTTTCCAGGAAGCGCTTTGGAGGGGCCCCACATTCCGCATGAAGTCTCCTAGTGCCAATATGCTCTGGTATGGAATGACATCAAACAAACTAGTGATTTCTTTGGAGTGTGTCCTGGAAACTTGAGGAGCTCTTGATGGCATCTGACATCCCATTTGCCTTGAAGTTAACATTTTGATGATGTCTAGCCTGGCTTTACCTTTATATACTTATAAGCCATAGATTTCAAGCTGTCTAACAGAGACTAAACTGTTTTCCAGCCAGCTGCTGCAGTCTGATTCTTGGCATAGGGGTAATGGATAGGGTTACCAATCTGGAAATAGGTGTAAAATTAGTAAACACCTTCTGTGGGGAAAAAAAAAAAAAAAAGGTAGAAACATCAGTCAATTTCTCATAAAACTAGGAGACAGAAAACACTGTTTTCTGGTAGCCATGAAAATTTTTCAAGAGGAACATTTATTTCTTGTTTTCAGTTTAAGTTTCCATTGTATATAGCACCAGTATTGAGGGGGGACAGAAAAAAAAAATGCTGCAGGAGCATAAGGCCACATCTTGCATTACTTGTAAAGCATCTCTCAAACCAGTGGAAGGCTACCATCTCACACAAAATGAAGGTCTGCCACGCAGTCAGATGTAAGACTGTGAGAGATTTTCCTGCTCAAGCAAAGGGTTCATGGTCATTGTGTGTATGCTGGTTATTTAAAGTACAGGTATGGCTCTCCCTTAGCTGGTATTACAGCATTTCCAGCTGGATTTTGAAAGCCTTTCTTGGTGCAACAGTCATAACTGCAGAGTCTGTAACCATTTTCTGTCAGATCTTTTGTGTTTCTCTTTTCTGGGGGTGGGAGGGGTGGTGTCTGCATGCTTGGAAAGCAGGATTGTCCTCCCCAGGATGAGTTTTTGGGGTGGCTGCCACAGTTGGTCAAATGCAGCTGCTGGCTGGGCTGGCACCAAAACCAGGCATGTCAGGTGGTATATTGCCTCATGCTCTGGCACAGCCCACCTCACATGCTGTCTTGCAGTTTCTATTGATGTCTTCAGAAGGTCTCATATTTCTAGTTCAGAAAACTCAGCATAGTTTGGAAAAGTGCTGTTGTACTTCAAAACTAGGTCACTGGGGGAAATGAGAGAAAACTGAAAAGATCAGTTTCTCAGAGGGGTGATTTCTGTTAAGACAGTACGTAGTCTGTTATGAAATGGCTTAAGAGAATTATTTATGCCTGTTGAACAGTACAAGCAGGTTATCATTTGCAACACATTTAGGCTTTACAAGTGACTGATAGATCATGCTGTGACCCAGTTAGGAAAAAGATATGTTCCAGTACCTGATGGTAGTTTAAATAGTTCAACACTTCAATATAAGAAATATTCCTCTTCCCTTAATAAAATAGGAGTTGGCACCTACAGCTTTTCTGAGGCTCCCCATGCCACTCTATTTCCAAAGTATTGTTTGAAGGTAGTTATGGACAATGTCTGGAGAAGCTAAAATATTTTATTATTGTACTAGAGAGGAAGCAGATAAAAATGTGTTGGATGCCTGCTGGAGAACCATCTGAACCAGGACTTTCTTCCTGTGTACCTCCCCAGGATGTATCCTGTGTTATGACCATATTTTCCCTTGATGCTTTGTTACCATGTCATTTGAATGCAGGTCTGAGTCAAAGCCTTGGAGTTTAATTTGTCTGACTAACAGACATATTTAGGTAAACTAAATCAGCTTGAATGAAACCATGAACTAGAGCAGCTGAAGCAATACTCCCAGTCTGTACATTCTCCTTCCTAAAGACACTGGAAAGCCAAAGAAGAAACTGCACAAACTAAAAGAAAACAACCTCATTGGAGGAAAACAAGTGAGGGGATGTGAGGAGCTATTCAACCTGCACTGATGGTGATGTCTCACATGCTCTGAAAATTCAGGTTGCAAATCACAGACTGCAGGTGACCCTATGCTGCTCATGAGAGTGGGTGAAACATCTCAGCTGCAGGCAGAACACCTGGACTCTCTGCCCATCCAGGTGCATGGGCCACATCTGCACCTTGGTGCTGAGGCTCACGTGAGACAACCTAAAGCCCTTGTCCAGGCATTTGATGGTCTGCAGAAATGAAAAGCTGACCACAGCAAGATAGATATTTTAGAAAGACAGGCACTGCCTCAGCAGTTACCAAAGTTGTTTCTTAGAAGCTGACTAAAAATCTTCCTGTAGGTTGAAATAATGGCACTACATCACACTGAATGGAAGGAGAGAGGGGAGAGGGAAGAGGTAATTTCATTTATTTCCAGTAGGCATTGTTGAAAAGGACCCAGCATGAATAGAGATGGTGTTTTCTTTTTAGCAGTTTCACAGCTAAATTAAGCTAAACTTAGATAATGAGGGTATTGCTTTTATATTTGGGGTGTACAAAATATTTCCATTTAATATTTAAAATAACAAATGGCATCAGAATACAAATTGGGAATGATGCTACTCACTCTGGAATTGTACCATTTTCTCCAATGGGAACAGTTCCCTTAATGAAAATTAAATGTGATGTTAGAATAAGTACTTAATAAAAAAATATGAATGTTAACAATCATAAATATCCTATTATTAAGAGACCTGCAGGAAAATTCAGTGGTGTGTCTAAGGGATTCAGTTAAGAGATTTGCAGTACAATAAATGAGTAAAAGAAAAGTAAGAGTCTGTAGACACAAGGGGAATCTGAAATTTCCCTCCTAAGACGCAGAGACACATAACTGAAATTATTTTTATCATCCCTGTGTCTGAGAATTTATCATTAAAATAAGCTTTTATGCAAACTCTGTATACCAGACTGTGGTATTGCTGGCTCTGACCCTCATTTAAACTGTCAATTAAGAGTAATTCTTGTCACCTTCTTGTAAAATATATGCAAAAGTGAAACAAGACCTGTGGTTTCTGCTGTTGAAAAATTTCCTTGACATTTATTAACTCTTTTACCAAGGCCTTTCACTCATTACTACCTGCATTAATGGGAAAAGGTTACTCATACTGTTTCAATACTGTTTAAGGAGTCATATTTAGACCTCTTCCATATAGCAAATCTTTCCTGTACATCAGTGACTACTGTATGATTATCAAACTCCTACTGGTTTACGTAAGAGCTGTCTGATAAGACTGTGAAATATGGTAGAACTGCAGCATTTTGGATTTTTTTCTGTTAAAGTGACTGGATGGAAAAGCAGCTTTATTCTCTATAGGTTCTGACTGAGCTCTGGAGAAGAAAGTTGCTGCAGAAAGATGCTTCTCTTTTATGTGCCCCTGTCCATGGCTTCAACCCTGAGGGTATCCTGAGAGCTCACAGGGCACCTCAGTTTTCATCCACATCAAGTTCTACTGTATGCAATTCATGACAGTAACTTCTGTTAGGACCACAGGAAAGAAGAGAATCTGCAACATGTAGAAACTTGTGTCCCTGTCCTGAGTGTCTCAGTGTTGGCAGCCCAGATGTCACTCAGATTGAGATGCACTAAAGGCAGCTGTGTGAACTAGTCTTTGGTGACTGAAGGGTTGCACACCTGCACTAGTGTCAGATTGTCATACTGTTAGCTAGGTTTTCAGTCTCTTCTTTAAAGATTATGATCATTGACACCATTCAGTTGTGTACACCATAGGGAATATATACAGAAAACTGGGGAAGATTCATTTACCTTTTCAGGAGTGAATCTGCATTGGCTTCCCTAGAATTTTTGTTCCTCTTCAACAAGCTGAGGGAAATAATGTGGTCGTATGAATCAGCTGCAGCTGAACGAAAAATGAAAAATAAATCACTGCTGTATCACAGGCTCCAGGCTGCAAGAGCCAACAAACATGTGCAGTGTAGCTCATCTTTGTTCTTCTGGCACCAAATAACTCCTAAAAATCCAGATGCTATAACTCAATCCAGCCTGCTTCTGGAATGAAGACAAAATTCTCTTTTCAGATTGACAAGCTGCTGTTAATTTTAAAGGCCATCTCATACATATTGTAGACCCACTAAAAGAAGTAAATCTGGCCTGAAGAAATCCATAGGATCACTAGGTTCTCAACACCTTAGCAAAATGTCACTGATCTTGGAGGGTCATTGAATCCTAGAATCGTAAAGGCTGGAAAAGATCTTTAAGATCATCTAGTCCAACAATCCACCTAGCATCACCACCATGTTCACCATTAAATCACGTCCTCATGCTCTGTATCCACATGTTTTTTGAACACTTCCAGGGATGGTGACTCCACCACTCCTCTGAGCAGCCTATTCCAATAATTTACAATCCTTTATAGGGAGAAATATTTTCCAGTAGCTGATGTAAAACCTCCCCAGTTTAAGTATGGTGCTCTATCCATAGGTCTCTTTCTTGGCTGTGGATCCTAGGAGAAACCAGATATTTTTGTCTGTCAAAGAGGTGTCAGTGGCATGACAGCTGAAGGTCAGAACTGATAACATGCATACATAGAAAAACCATTTGGTAATTTTAATGGCCTTTTTTCACTCAGGTTGAAGAGCTCAAAATTTGTAGTTGAGTGTTTTGCTTTGTGCCTGAGTGGACATGCTGGGGATTGAAGATGGACACCCTGAATAGGCCAAGAAGGGACTGGTGTGGATCTGTCAAAAAGAACCTACTCTACGCTAGTGCACAGCTCCATATGGGACTCCCTTCTCCTCTGTTGAAGTACAGGATACCTTCTTACCACCACTTCAAGAGGAAAGTGACTTCTGCTACATTACTAGGATTTTTGGTCTTTTCAGCTATATCCCATTTCCCTCATTTGCAAGATACTTCCATCTTCTTCTATGAGGTGTCTGTAAATTTCACATAACAAATGTATTTAATTTTTCTTCCATATAAAAAACAGCTGAAAAAAATATTTCAGTGGCTATTGTTTGTGCTATCTAATGAAAAATTTCCCCTTAATTGCTTGGTAACTGTGATAGTTCTTGATGTTAACAACAATTACCCACAAAGGTTTTGAGATCAGGATATTGCTGTGTGGTGAGTGAATAGGAGCTCCTGAAGAGATACAGCAGACTAAATCATCAATGCCTGCAAACATTTTTTTGGCTTAAGAATTTTTTAATCAATTTATTTCCTGGATGTTGCTGCTTTTTTTGGTTAGGTATGTAAAACAAGAACAATAAGGATGTGTTGCTAAAATGTTTCAACAGTGCTATCCATAGGATTTTTGCATCTGTTAATGAGAAGAGGTGTATTGCAAATGAAGTTTGAGAAAAGACGTATAAGCTATCTTATATAAAAGATCGAAGAGATCTTCTAATTAATTGTAAATTTTTTTCAGCTTTATTTAGATGATACTTTCTTGTAGGGTCTCAATGATTCAATAGAGATAAAAATGCACATGTACATGTACAAACTGCTGTATTTGCTGTGACTTCAAATACTTCTCCCAGGTTTCTTTTTGCTTGCATTTGAGAAGAACCAATTTTTAAATTTTGTGGCAAGGTTCACGAGAAAGGCATTACCTTCAAGCTGGTGACATAATTCACTCACCTAAGGTCTTACTATTTCTTGCCAATAAAAATGTTCAATCCTCAACAATTTTAAAAGAGATGAAGACCAGAAATTTTTCATTTTTCAGTAAGGAGGAGATGTTGCTCATGCAGGGAACACCTAAATTTTAAATAAATAAGCCATGATGATACTAACCTGGTCATTCATTGCCACTGCTCAACTGAAGACCTGGACCAAAACTCACTATTTGGTCCTTTCATACTACTTTTGCAGAGACAACTGTTTATTCAATTAGGTTTCAAAGTAAAAAAAACCAAGTGAATTGGGATCTTCTAAATCAGTATATGTGCCTGCATAAAAGCATGTGTACTACTGTATCTGTCTATTGCCGAAGAAGAAGGCATTAGGTATTGTGAAGAGCTATTTTCTCCTGCTATTTTTCAGTCAAATTGTATATTATGTTCTGATTGAAAATAATATTCTGCCTTCTTAAGTTTATGAGTTTGTGCAAAACTTTGTTGCATTCTGAAAGCTTTGATAAAAAGAAAACACAAAAGATTTTTCCACTTTATGGTGCTAGAAATTGACAATCGAGATGAGAGCCAGGTACAAAATGGTGTGCAAATATGGCCGCGTAATTGCAGGACCTGAGTGTGTTGTTTGCAGAGCACTAAAAAATGCCCAAGTGGTCTAGACACACAGATGTAACATCATTCTGAGTCTAGCCTCCTCTAAATATGTGACACACCAACATTTTGGGTCTAAGTCATGACAATGCTGAAATAGCAGGTATTACAGAGGGGATTCCATCTTTCGCTGGTTATTTTCTTACCTGGAGCAACCTTCTCAGCTCTTCCTGCACCAAAAGGTTGGCACCCAGGAATAGCCTGGGAGGCAGCGTTTCTGCTTGTCCTACCATCAGTTTATCATGCAGATTGTGGAGCTCTTCCCAACACCTTTGTGTCTGTGAATACTTTGAAATACTGTGCCTGGCATGACAAAGGTTGACCTTTTGGTTTCATCCAAGTTACTCAGTGAGCATTATATAGCTGTCCTTGTCCTGCTGGGTGAGAGAGCATTTCTAGGAGTGTCATTATGTTCCAGGGCAGAGCAGTGGGAGTGAGCTCATTGCAGCAGAGACACATGAAGTGCAGAAAGACTCGTTTCATGATCCCTTTGTACCAGTTAGTGAGATGGATGCAATTGCCTCTTATCTCAATCTATTTTGGTTCTTACAAAACTCCTTTCCTGAGAGCTCCGAGAAAGCTGGAGTCTGCAGTGTTAATTATATTAAGCCGTTCCTTAGGAGCTAATTGAACTGGTAAAGGCTGATGGCTTTGTTGAGCACTCAGCACCAGAATGCAGAGACTGTTGAGTAGAGACCACATAGCCATGTGGCTTGGTGAGTCAAGAGCCAGCATGCAAGTGACTAGTAAAACTGTTGTCCAAAGGGTTTGTTGCCACCATTTATAAAATGAATATAGCCAGGTAACATAAAGGTAAGATCTATGCTGAGATGGGTGATTTTGCACAGCCCCAGCACAGTCTACCTAAACCTGCCTGTAAGATGCTCAGAAACTTCTCTTCCAAGCAGACGGCAAGATTTTTAGACAGCTTGTGGATCCAAGTTGCTTGTCAGACTGAAAGTCCTAGGAAGTGAAAAAACACATATAGTTATATGAGGTAAATCTGTAATATATGAGCTTATGAAAAAGTAGAATAAAAAAGCTACATGTGTGAAGGAAATTGTTTTGAGATATTTCTGTAATATGGAGCTTCAGAGATGAAAAAAAAGAGGTGGAAATTAATCCAACCTTTAATGCAGCCTCTAGTAGTTACCTCTTTTTAGCTAACTCAAATGAAAACATACCACTGTCTAGTGAGCCAGGGAGCTCCAGGACACAGAGGCATTTCAGGTACTTTACAGGACTTTCAGCATTACAGAATTTTGTGTGAAAGGTAACATCTGAAAACTACCTATTCTTTTATGAGTTATGTGAGTTCTCAACCTCTTCTGGATGAGCTGACTTTATCCTTTCCTTCAGAAAGCTCCAGACCCAGTAACTGTTGCATCCATCTATAGGTGAATTTATTTTGTTTTGCCATTAAAGCAAATTCTCTTTGCACTTAAAAGCTCAATGTCACCTTTAGCCCTTTAGAACAAATTCACTCCTTTGAGAAATGAAAACTTTTTTTTACCTGAGTTCATCACAAATTTACACTTAGATTTCTTTTACCTCACCTCTACCTCATTTCTCAAGGTGATGAGCAAACCGTGCTCTTGTCCAGCGTGTTCCAAGTTGTGTACAAGATAAAATTCTTAACCCAGAAACGTTAAATGTGTACCCACATTGCCATGTGCCATGTCAGCTTTGCCAAATCTACACAGACATTTGGGATGTAGCTATTGCAAAACCCAGCTGAAAAAACAAAAGAATATTTGAAGTAATGTCACCTGGGACACCAAGTTTTTATAGTGAAATGTGATTCCATCAAAGACAGGATCTAAGAGGAAGATGTGCTAGTACTTCTATTTAAATACACACTGTTCCTTGCTATTTTCCTATAACAACTTCAAATATGCCTTCCATTCCCAGGGTCTTTACCTACAAGCTGTCATTAACAGGAGTTAAGAAAATAAATATTGATGGATCAGGAAGAGCAAGCTTTGATGTCCAGGGCCTGGTCTAAATGCTTAAACCAACAACAACAATGCTTAAACCACAAACATTTCCTTATTTGTGTGGTATCTTAAAGCACAAAGACACAAAAGCAGAGAAAAGGAGCACTTTCTACCTCCTATGCACAGGAGTACCTGGGTACTTGTCACACATGCAGAGTCTAAATATTCATAATGCTTTTTTTTAGACTCTGGTGAGTATGAGTAACTTTCTCTCTCCTCACTGATACCAGAGGCTTACTGGCTGCTTCCAGGACTTTTGGAGGAAGAGGTTTTATGAGACACCTGGTTTCCTGCCCAACACTCTGGCAAAGCTCCAGCCCCTGCAGTTGGATCTCCAAGATGTATTTGGAAAGAAAATTCTCACTTTTATTCTAGCACTGCATTTGCTTTGGTTTCTGCATTTGGTTTACTGCATGTGATGGAAATTTGTCAAACACTTAATGTTATTTCCTTCAGTGCTGGCTTATACCTCTCTGTGATTTTTGTCTCCCCCACTAGTATTGCAGCTGGACATCAAGGGCTTCTTCTTGGGTTTTCTTGTCTTAATTTTAAACTCTACCTTGCTTGCTATTTTTGATCTGTTGATATCTTTTTAGCATCACCAGGATAGTACTGGTATCAGAAACTTCCTCGTAAAATACAAGCCTTGCTCGTGAAATATAGATATTGCTGGCTATACCATTTTTTATTGGTTTCATTACTAGAGATAACACTAAAAATCAGCAGAAGAATGCAGCCCAGGTTTGTCTTAGTGCAAAGGCTGCCCTGGGGTCGCTTGGCACACAGATGGTGACTGAAACCAGAACTCGTTAGGGAAGGGTGGTGGCTGGTGCTGCTTGGAGAGTGTGTGCGTGCTTCCCTGCAGTGGGGACAGCCTTCCCCACGGTGATGTCTCAGTGCTGGGTGTCCCACTTGGTGAATCCCCAGTGGCTCTCCTGCTGCTTGGTGTCATGCTGGGAAGATATGTGCAGTGATAAACATCAGTGTTTTCTCTGCATTTGCAAGGGTCAGTGAGATTTGCCTCCTCTGGATATTTTAATAATGAGTTGATATTTTGCATGGTGTGGGGACTTTTTCCCTCGACACTTAATTAAAGTGGTACAGTCAAGTTGTATTTTAAGCATTGTTTATTTATTTGATTGTCTCCTGTCATTTTGTTGTTTTTCAGTTTCTTAATTGCAGCACAGGATTTAAAGTTAGACAAATAAAAGAAGTGTAATTTACCATTAATGAATAATGGTTTTTTGAATTGCAGTTCTGTGAAACTCAGCAAATTAAAACGTTAATTAAAATGTTAGTTAAATTTCTCTAACCAAATAACATGCTAGGCTTTCTACTGATAGGAACAATAATAATTGGACTGCCATGAAAAGAATTATTTAATATAAATGCATCCTTGTAGTGAGAGGCACTTCAGTGCTTTACATTTCATTACCAAAAAAAGGACATTTCAGGAAGGATATTACGTATTAGCACATGATTAACAGAAACAATGTCATATTGTATCCAAGGTAAGACTAAATTCAGGAATAAAGTTAATTTGCAAATACATGAACTCCAGAGCATATGATGCTTTACAGATATTTCCCTAGATAATGCAGGGAAAGGAAATCTTCTGCATCTCCACAGTAGCAGGCAGTTACTCATCTTTATGAATTTCAACACCTCTGACACACATACTTTTCCAGGAAAAATTGATGTGCCTGAAATGTGTATTGAACTCACATTAATTAACTGCTCTGACAAGCTCCATGAACCAATGATGCCAATGACAGTGCCAAAACTTAAGGATGTTTAGGGATCAAATGTATTGATTGCATAAAACCAAAAAATGTTATGCTAGTATATTTAGATTAGATTGAGTGCCAAGTTTAAAAATCCTTGATGTGGCCATTCACTGCCTTCCTCATACCTTCAGCACAATCTTTACATCATCTTTAATGTCTATACAGGTAGCATATAAGTAACTATGTCATTTCATAATATAGATTTTAGTTGAATCACATGACAAGTTAAAAGTCCTTGGAAAACATGCATCATTATTAATTTCAAGTAGTAATAATACATAAAGTTTATTTTTGTGCCTTTGCAAATGTGCTCATTTCCATGCAGGGTACAGTGGTTTCCTGTAGATGGGTAGAGTTTTTAGGAAATTTGAGATCTCCTTACTTTGTATCTTCTATCTAGAAATGTTATGTTGTCAAGCTTGGGAAACATCCTGAAAATAAATTTGTTTGCTTCATCTTAAAACCTTCTTTCTTCCCAAACCCCCAAACAAGGAAAACAAAACAAAACATGGGTTCAGAGATCAAAGATATCATGAGTCTACAGATTTTCTCTTCTTTCCACGTCTTCCCATTTGATTACCATCTTTCGTTCCACTTGGGCAGGACCAAGATTAATTTAATTAATTTATAGGGCCAGGGAAAGAGAGTCTGGAATTGTGGAGTCTATAGCTCCCTGCCCTTTAAAAAAAGTTTTACAATGGAAAATTATCACTACATGGCAATTTTCTCAGTTTTGTCCTGAATAACATCAGTCAGTCCAAGTTTCCCCTTCGGCTGTTTTGTTTCTCTGTTGTCATGGGCTCTACAGCTCCCCAGGACTGCCCTTAGGAGTCAGAAAAACAGCTTAATCTTCCTAAGCTAATGAACATGTTGTTACCAGTACATCATGTAACAACTCCAACCTTCCACGCTGAGATTGTTTATAAGCATTTACTGATATGAGGTGCTGCTTTCTGGTCTCTTTCTTCAAGTAAAAGACCAAAGAAACCAGCTGTGGAAATGACACTTGAATGTGATTTGGGAGATAAAGGTCTGATGAAGAAAATAGCTCTGGTGAATATCTACAGTGGGATGAGTGGAAAGCCTCCCTCATATAAAAACAGTTCGGAAGAGGACTTATAGTCAGCAGAGGACTTATCCTTCTGAAGAAGGTAAATTGTCTAAAGAGGAGGTTTGACTGAATGAAACTCAGGCATGCGTCTTTCTGCATCAAGCCTCCATGAAGCTGATACCCATTTCCTGAGCTCTAACAATAGAACCAGCTGATTTTTCTATGGTGCAGCTTTTTATTATTGGACTTTTATACTGTGCAAAGACCTACAGGATCAGTGGCAGAAGCAAAAATAACCTACACCTAATTTATTACACACAACTCTGACATAGGCCACAAGACTGGTTTAGTCTTGAGCAGCACTTCAAACCCATAAAACCCAATATCTACAGCTGGAAGTAAAACAAGCCCCCTAAAATAAAAAGAAATGGAGTAAAAAGAGTCAGACCCAGACTCTTTTGGAATAGGTTGAGGGAGTGTTTAGTAAGGAAGAGTAGGAATATTGCTGGAACTACCCAGGCCACTTGGTCCTTTAGATGAGATTGTACTCTGTGGGTTGTTTTTCCCATGGATTCAGCTCTCTTGCAGGCTCAGTCAGGTGGCAAGTTGGGGGGGTCCATGGAGAAAACAGGTCATACCACTATTCTGAGTTAAAACTGGAAGAGTAGTGCTAAAAAGAGCAATGATTCTGTATACAATTGCTTTATTCATTCACAGTAACTAATGTTTGTGCTGCTCCTCCACAGCAAAAAGAAAAAAAAAGATTGTGGTAACAGTGGACAATAATCAGTTAACGTATTTTCCTTTGCTGCAAGGTGGAGAATTTTACGGATTATTTTAAAAGCAATCAGAGTCATTGCTCCACGCAGCACTGGAAAGTAAAGGGTTCTTTCCTTTAATCTCTTTACCAGTTACAGATTCACATTATGTTTTTCCATCTTGCCCTGGTGATGGCTTAAATCTATGGTGGAAAGGGCCAAGTTTCTATACCATGTATTTGTCACACTCTCCTTCAGACACCACTGACCTCACCTGAGTTTCCAACCTGCTGGTCTCTTGCTAGTGACAATTAGCTGAAGCCTTAATATCCCTTTTTATATTTCACATAGACCTGGAGCTAAACCGTTTTTCTGAATTCAAAGAAAATTAATAGTTTTTACCACTTCCAGGCCTAGTGACATGGGCATTTTTCTTCACCTTATGAAAAAATGTTTTTCAAAGCATTTTTATATACAATAGCATCCATAAATTAATTTAATTTACAAGACATTTTGTTATTAACAAGTTGATTAATCTGAAGCTTTCTCCCTCTCCTGCACTCTCATAAGAAATGTAAAACTTACTCACCTGTATTGCTGTCTGTGCACACAATCTTGGCTCAGAAATGGAGTAGATGTGAAACAGTATATTATATTGTAACACACATTATTTTCTGAGCTGTATATGTTATGCGTAAATATGGATGTTCATCTTAGCAGCAAAATTATCAGAAACAGTAGCATCACAGGAGTTGTTTGGTGTTTGTGGAGATCATCACAGAGACATGCAATTGCCCTCCATAATGCAAAATGTGACTTTCTCCAAATTCTGTAAGAAAAATGTTAGTATAAATGCTTTGGCTACCAGTTTCACATTGTCATCTTTGTTATTTCTAATCTGTAACATCTACCAGGACTTGTGCAAACCATTGAACATTATCTTGTGAGACAGTTTTCCCTAATTTAGAGAGGTATATATTTGACAGGTGGCCCACTCAGTGGATAGGAAGTTGTCTGGAGGGTTGTATACTCAAAGAGTTGTGGTCAATGGCTCGAGCTCCAAGTGCAGAGCAGTGACGAGTGGTGTCCTCAGGGGTCAGTGCTGGGACCAGCTCCGTTTAACGTCTCTGTGGCAGCACAGTCCGTGGGATCGAGGGTGCCTACAATAGGTGTGCTGAAGACACCAAGCTGTGTGGGGCAGTCCACATCCTGGAGTGAAGGGATGCCAATGACATTGGCAAGATGATCTTTAAGGTCCCTTCCAGCCCAAAACATTCTATGGTTCTATGAACTGAGCAAGAACTCCTTTGGTAAGATTGTAACTATGATATGATGTTATTTATAGCAAATCATCACAGTTAATTTACTGGAATTTTAATGTGGAGGCACAGGAAGAGTAACTGGAGAAGGAAGTTACCTAATATATATTTTAGGAAAAATAAGAACTTATGTGTTATAAAATGTTAATAACTTTTTTTTTTATCAACTTATTTTTCTCCTTCTTGGTTTTTTTGGTTTTTTTTTGTATTTCTTTTTAAGTTGTTTTGCAAACATGGAACACCTGGGGGTTCATTTTTCCTCAAAAATGAACCTGGTGTAAAATGTTCATGGTTATGCATTATCTACAAGTGATCCATCATTACAAAATTAGAGAAAAAGCAAGTGCTTCATCCTTTATCAGAAATTATTTGGCAGTGTTAAAACATAATACAGGTTTTTAGAAGAGGTCCAAACGGAACACAACATAGGTTCATATTTTCAAGTACTCAGTTCATAATAAGAAACTAAGAGGTGAATCAGAACTTCCTGTAATGATTAATGGACAACAGAGAGTACTGGTTCTCAATTAGATTGCTCTTTTATGCCCCTTTTCTGCTCCCTCTCATTAATTACAGTTTCCTGAAAATATTATTCTCTTCTTGGAAATTCAAGAGATGACTGGTCAGCAACATCATAGGAGATTGTTGTCACATCATGCTGTGCTTTCAGATGCTCCTAAGTTGCATTCATATTCAGAAAAGTTAAACTGCATTCTCTAATTGTACACTCCTTATTTATTTCTGTCATTTTTACCTAGAAGCCTCTTCTTAGGGCCACTGAAAACAAATACCTGTTTGTAAGGTAAGGACTATAAATCTGGCAGAAATATTAATTTAAAAATGGCTTGGAACTCTGAGGCAAAGAGTTCCCTTTCTCTATTTTCTGTTCATGATTTACATTTTTGCTTGAAAATTGAATTGTGGTGTCTATATATCTTGCTCTTGTTCTTGCCCTTGAAATTGCCCTTCTTACACTCCCAACTTCTTTTTTCTCTTGTCTACACACAAGAGTATCATTTGAGTACTCAAACATGCTTACTTACTAACTCTCTTTCTCTCTGTACCCTCCTGGCTATCTGCTGTATTGCAAAAGCTCTAGGTAAACCTTCCAAAAGTAAACAAGAATAATAAACCATGAATTAATAATGATAGTTAGGGAACTTTCAGTCTTACATGAGCAACATTTTATGTAATCCTACTCACATTACAAAACTCTGATCACTGCTTGCATTTCACAGGCAAGGAAAATGAGGCTGAGAGGGCTAGAGAGACGCCCAGGATTGCATGGCCTGTCTGTGGCACAGCCAGGGTTTGCATTTGGGATTTCTTGGTATCAGGAAAATTTGGAGTTCACTGCATTACGAGATATTGCTGACTTCAAGTGACTGGAGTAAACAAGTATGTTTACAATTGAGAAATGTGTTAACCTTTTTTTTTTTTTTTTCTGTTTTTCATCTCTTGGCAGCCTCAGGAGACCAGATTCTTGAAAAAGGCTCATGCTAAACATTTTGGCTTTCATCAAAATTAAAGTGTCCTGTCTTTTGTGAAGGTGCTCATAAAAGGGACTCTGTTTCTTTTCTAAAAAATCAATTTTTTGATCCTGGAAGTGATACAGAATGGATGATTCTTAAAACAGCCATGGACAAGTAGAAGAGGGATTAAATCAGAATATAGATTATGCCTGCATATTAATCATTTACTTTGGCCTTTGAAATCCAGAGCACTGCCTTGGGGTCTTTAAGACCCCTGAGAATCTTAAGGACCCGTGTTTCCTAGGAAATGTATCCTACAGGGAGCAGAAAGCAAAATGACCTCCAATTCACATAAGAAATGGGAGGCATTGAGTGTTTATGTTCAGTTTCTTTGCAGTTAATGTTAATGCAGTTAATCTGACCCAAATTATCTGTTGTCTGTATTATCCTACGTATCCCTAAATACTATGAACGTGTCCACATCCTCAGATTTGTACCCCAGATTTGTATCCATCATGCCCAATATGCCAAACTACCTACTTTTAGTTTCTTCATTGCAGCCATCATAAACAGTGATACCTTTTCAGAGGAATCTGAAGAAAAATAGTCTCAGGAAAT
Source organism: Poecile atricapillus (assembly GCF_030490865.1). NCBI lineage: Eukaryota > Metazoa > Chordata > Aves > Passeriformes > Paridae > Poecile > Poecile atricapillus. The sequence continues at coordinate 103,951,899 of NC_081289.1, read as the reverse complement.
GTCCTCTGCCACAGCTATGTGGCATAATGTAATAGCCAGGACCTTCACATAAGTAATGAAATATCTTGTGTAGCTTTTATTTGTTGGAATTAATTTCCCCTTGCATTTGTCCTTCCTTTCTTCTGTGGGATACTGAGATTAAAATGAGTAAGCTCAGAGCTGTGTCCCTGTAGTGTGCTGCCATGCTGTGTAACTACATTGTGCTGCTCAGAGGAGGGAGGAGTTTTAGTGTCTGCTATATTATATATTATTGTCATTATTATTATTATTATTATTATTACTATTACTATTACTATTATTACTATTACATATATGTCTAGATTTATCTGAGAATTTCTGAAACAGATGGAAGTCCATCACTGGCAAAAAATTTTATGACTCCTTAATTCAGGCACTAAACAATGAAAAGAGTCTGTCTAAAGGGAGACTGGTCAAGTGGTTCACAGCTGGCAGAGCTAAGTCACATCTGTGACTTAGATCCATGCAGCACTTTTATTCCTGGTGGCATGAGTGTTTCTGGAATATGCATCCCTCACACCCCCATGAAGCATTGCAGTTGGTGCTGTGACCAAGGAGGGTCCTCAAGGCTGAGAGGACCCATGGTGAGTGGTGGGCAGTGAGAAGAGACTGTCCTGCCTCTGAGCACTGGTGGCTCAGTGTGCCTGTGGGAAGCACCTGGGACCTCCAGTATCCAGGCCATGCTTCCAAGGGCCCTCCTGTAAACTTTCTCTGAAAGCAGAACCAGTGTGCAACATACTGGTTAAGACAGGGATGCAGCATTTTCTGCTTTGGAATGAACCAAGTGAACTTGCACCATAAGTAGGCTGTGACATGTTTGGAAAAAAATATTCTGCTCCAAGAAATGCTAGATTTCCATAGAGGAAGAAAAAAAATTGTGTATGTAAGGTAGGATAAGAGGAAAAAATTTGACACAGTCTAGTGCTCAGTATTTCATTCATAAGAATGCTGTTAATGTGGTGAGGAAAAGGTCTAGAAATAAAAATCAGTATTTTAAACTCTGAGTCAGAACTGTGATTCTTTGACCTGTCAGAGGATTTTACTTTTACTGATTTTTATATTTTCAAATATATTTGAAAAGGATAGTTCCTTTCCTTATTTGGGGATAAACCTTAGCAATGAAATACTGGGTCTGGGGGTATTTATTTACATCTAGGAATTTCTGTTTCAGAACTCTCAGATCAGCACATTGAAATGAACAAATTCCATTAATAAATCCAAGTATAAGATTAATTGATATCACTGAAGAATTTGTTCTCTCAGAGCATTACAAAATCACAGAATTGGTTGGGTTGGAAGGGACCTCAAAGATTGTCTCATTCCAACCACCTGCCATGGGCAGGGACATTTTGACTAGACCAGATGCAGGCATGGGGCACCCACAGGTTCTCTGGGCAAGTGCATTTCAAGAGCACTTGATCTTTGTTTGTCCCTTTAAAAACATACATATACCATATATATTTTTAAATATGAAATGAGAGGTATATATACCTCTCATAGAGGTGAAAACAATTATGTCACTGCAAAGTAAATTAAGGTGTGCATTCACAGTTTGCCAGCTACTCCTTGCTAGCTGCTCCTATATGTCCTCCTTCACCATGGTAATTGTTCAGGAATGAATAGCTCAGAGGAAAGGGTGAAGCATCCTGCATTTAGTGAACAGTGTTGCCATGCAACCAAGGTCATGCTTTGGGCTAGTGAAGCCACTGAGAGCTGCTATCACATCTAATATTGCAGGATCTTGTTCAGTTACTATTAGGTCTTAATTTCCTTACTGATCACTTCCATTTTTAGTGATGAGTAATCCTTCTTAGACCAGGTCCCATCAATGTGCAGGAAACAGAGGATCACACTGTAATAGTTGGGGAGACTTCAGTGTCCAAATAGGGGAAAATGAAGTTCCCATGTGTGCTAAATAAAGACAGAAGCCACAGAGCTCTGCACTGGTCTCTTTACTCTATCTTAGGCTCACTTGTGAACCAGTGTTTTTGCCAAGGCATGACCTCCAAATTGCAGCTCACACCAAAATAAATTTCCCTAGCTGGAGGAGTCAAATCTGTTGAAGCATAAAAGTGCAAGGCTAGGAAAAAAAACATTCAGGGATCATGCAAGTTGATGTGTAACCTGACAGATAATTAACTTTCTCAAAGAAAACCAATCACTATAGCAGTCTTTGTCACTCTGCTGTGCAAACATATTTAAATACCCTTTTTCTACTCTCCCATACTCTAACTTTAGCCTACTTTTCTCCTGGTAGTTGTCACAGTGGACACCCATACCAGCTGATGACCAACAGTTATATGATTCTAAGACATGCCCTGAGCTGATTACTTGTAGTAGAAAAATGAGAAATGTAGAATTTAAAAACATCACATGTTTAATTTCAAACCTCTATAACTACAGATCCTTTACCATTACACTGATGACCAACCATTTGTTACCTATTTCAAGCCTGTGCATTTCATTTCTTTAACTCTCGGCCTTTGCAATTCTCTTTGCTGATGTTTTTCGTGTTGATTTCAAATCACCTCACCTGCTTCTTGGTATAATTTTGAATGCTGGTCCTGTCTTTGAGAAAGCTTACATTCCTCCTGTACTCATGTTTCTTGGAAACTGTGACAAACACTGAGTATTACTACATCACATGAGCTGTTAATGAAAGTTGACATGACAGGATGCAGGACCAGCCACTATCTGACTTGCCCATCCGTATGTCTGTGCCATATTTCTGCAACCTAAACTCTTCAGTGTCAAGCTATGTGCAGACACTAAAAAAAACAACTTTGCAGACTGAAAGAACTTGCTTTATAAGTAGAAGAAAAGGCAACACATTGATGAAGCAAACAAGGGGGGCACAGTATGAAATTTTCTGCTTGTAAAATGGTTTCCAAACAAATGCATGCTCAGTAGGGAAAGTGCTGCTTAATCAGGAGATTTGAGATGATATGGCTGTTCCCCTTGAGAAATGGCAGTGAGAGGAGAAAGACATTTTCATATGGAAGTTTTCTATTCATTTCTGGAATGGTGCAAAAGAAAATATTCCCACTTGGCAAGGAGAAGAATTATATTATCCTTGGAAAACAAAAAAAAAACAGCACTGGGTGTGCCAGCTATGATCTTTGCTATGTGAAAAAGAACAGAAATTTCTCTGCTGCTCTTGAATAGAAAACATGATGAGATGTTAATCAGTCATTGCTGGAACTTGTTAGAGAAGGAAAACAAGTGATAAATGTAAAGATGGTCATGATCATTTTAGTTCTGGACTTTGTTTTGCGTATCTAGTTCTAAAGAAGAAAAAGTAGTCATGGATCTGACAAACAACTTCTCATGCCAAAATGTGCCTGCATCCTTTTTCTGTAGGTTTGGGAAATGTAATTTTTTGGGCTCTGGCAAAATGCATAATGTGGAATTAATAACTTTTGCAGTATTACAATATAAAATAAAATCCTGTCCCTGCATTAAATATGAGGAAGGGCACAAAGTCCCAGAATTCAACAGAAGCTGAATGGCCTGATCATCCATACCATGGATATATATGGCCCTGGATGTAAAAGGAAGGAGCTTTTGGGATAGATATGTATGTGGCATAACAAATAACACATGTTACTACTATACTGCTGAGATCTACTCATCCAATATAATATCAGATTTGGGGATGTTGCCCCAATAATCAGGAGAATCACCCAGTGTAAATAACAGAGAGAAGTCCTGATCATGACCGGGAGAAAAGCTACTGGTTATAGTAGTTACTATTTTGCTGGAATGGACCATGTGAAGAAGGAATGACAGATTTATTGAAAATGATGCATAGGATGTGTTGGATTAAATGCTCTGCTTGAGAATTGTTTTCCTGACTAAAGTTCTTCATATTTCCTGGATGATGCAGCAGATTGCATGAGGCATTTTGTCTTATGCAACTTCATGTCACATTACACAGCTGATGCAGCCTTATGTAATTACGCTGGCATATGCTGAAAGTTAAACAAGAGGAAACACGTGTTTCTGAATGGTGAGATATTGTAGTATAAATAATCTTCCTTTTTCCCCGCAGTTGTGTTGGTTGGCAGAGAACAAAGATCTAGACTTTGTGATGACAAAGCTGTAAGACGTTGGAAATGATGACATTGGGCTGACTGGGCAATTATGCATTCATGGCCAGACTGAAGCAGGGAAACGCTTTATCCAGTAGTGCTGAGAGATCAGTACCACTGAGACTACTGCTGTCTTTCCGTGTCTCACAAAAGGGGAAAAAATTCCTACTTCCTAGGTAGGACCTCAGTGCCTCTGTTTGACCCAGGACCCTATTTTAAGATCATGTATTATAAAAGCTCAGTTAATTACCAAATTAATGACATTTCTATAGAAGAAGACACTCTGCATGTGTCTAAATATTTCTATACTGCTCAATTTATTTTATATCACCGTCTGTTCTCTTGTCTTTCATTCCTGATCACATACTGGCTCTCTCTGGAATGCCTGACAATGGGTGCTTCTGCCTCTGTTCTCCTTCCTACAGAAAAAAAATTGCTCAACTTAGAAGAGAAGGAATTTTCTTGCAGCAGCAACAAACTGTTTTGTAACCTTTTCTCCTTCATATCTGCCCCTCTTCTTATCACTGTTAGACATGGATGCTCTTTCAGCAGAAAAGACAGAAGCTATGTGACTTGCTCAAGAGGCTAAGTGAAATTCAGAATATCAATCAAGAAATTAATCTGAATTATTATTGGAGAAGGTATTCAGTCACACATCATGTGAGGTGTTGTTTTTCACAGTTTGCAATATCAGTGACCCACATACTTCATAAAAGTATTGATGAAAGCTAATTCCAGTGGGTTTTTTTTTTCCTAGAAAATTCTATTTTGGGATTAATTTACCCAGGTGCGGAAGGAAACATGAAACTAAATTATAATATAAAGGCTAAATTAGTGTTGTGCTCTGCAGTTTGTTATGTGTAGCCTTAGGAATGCCAAGGTTGCATACCTTTCTTTGAAAGGGTACATTATAGCCTGACATTTTTAGTCACTTGGGTTTGTGGAGTTCTCAAACATGCTACATACAAGGAAACAGCAAGTTACATAACTAAATCTCAAAGCTGGTGGTATATGAAAGCACAGGCATTCCACAAAGATCCCTTTCAGGGCCAGATATTTCAGGGTCAGACTGGTACATACAGCTGCTGGGATTCAGTTAATTCAGGGAGTCAAAGGACTTTCGTGCCATACAAAATTCAAGCAGCCTGTATTTAGGCCAGTCTTTGAAAGAATAATGTGAGAACTTACCATTGTTTGAAAGCTTGCTTCAAACAGGCGTAAACATATGTATTAGGAATATGTATGTAACTTTCCTCTCTCAGAATAATAATAGTAATAGTAATAGTAATAGTAATAGTAATAGTAATAGTAATAGTAATAGTAATAGTAATAGTAATAATATAATTGCCTGCATGCAAGTCCTTATTCATCTTGTTCTTATAAAATCTTCCCTGCCATATCTACAGCCCTAAATGATGTGTTGATACCTATCTATCCCAAATACTCTTTCCACTTCTTGTCCAGCTGCTCATCTTGCAAAACATTTAACTCCACGGTGCTTCTTATGACAGCAGCCTTGAGACAGGGAGCATCCCCCTCTTCCACTCTGCTGCCTGGCATGCAGCTACCAGCTTTCCTCTCCCACTTAACCAATGATAAATGTTTAGTAGCTCAAATTTCATTGAAAAACCCCTAACAATAATGCCAAAATCTAAGAATTTCTTTAAGAGGGCACTGTTCTCTGATAAGGGAGTCCTGCTATATCCTGCATCCCAACTCTTAACTCCTTAGTCCTCCCCCAGTGCTACTCTTTCCTTTCTTCTGGAATACTCATATAAGTCATACTACTAGACTCCTCATTGAGGACATTGTTCAAAAATTGGAACTTAAAGCCTGCATAAAGCATAGGCAAAATCAACATGTCTGTGCTGTAAGAAGCAGGATTGCATTTCTACACAAAATGAAGTGTATCAAGTGCACACTCAGCAAATCTGCAGATGCACATGAGTGGTGCAGTCACATCTGAAGGATAGGATGCCATCCAGAGAGATCTGGAGAAGGTTGAGAAGTAGACTTAAGTGAATCTCATGAAGTTTAACAAGACCAAGCACAAGATGCTGCACCTGAGTTGAGGCAAATTCCTGGTATCAGCACACGCTGGGGATGAGCAGATCGAGATCAGCCCTGCGAGAAGGCCCTGGGGCTGCTGGTGGGTGAGAGGCTGGGCATGACCCAGCCATGGGCACTCCCAGCCCAGAGAGCCAAACGTGTCCTGGGCTGCATCCAAAGCAGCGTGGGCAGCAGGGGAGGGAGGGGATTCTGTCCCTCTGCTCTGCTCTGGTGAGATCCCACCTGGAGCCCTGCATCCAGCTCTGGGGTCCCAGCACAGGCAGGACATGGACCTGTGGGAGTGAGTCCAGAGGAGGGACACCAAGATGTTCAGAGGAATAGAGCACCTCTCCTGCGAGGAAAGGCTGAGACAGTTGGAATTGCTGATCCTGGAAAAGAGAAGTCTTCACAGTGATATAATTGCAGCCTTCCAGTTTCTGAAGGGAGCCTAAAAGAAACAGAGAGTGGGACTTTTTTCAAGAGGATATAGTGACAGGATAAGGGGGAATGGCCTTAAGTTGAAGGAGGGTAGCTTTCTGTTAGATATTAGGAGAAATTTTTTTACTGTGAGGGTGGTGAGGTGCTGTAACAGGTTGCCCAGAGAAGCTGCAGATGGCCAGTCCCTGGAAGTGTTCAAGGTCAGGTTGGATGGTGTTCTGAGTGATCTGGTTCAGTGAAGGGTGTCCCTAACTTCAGCAGATGACCTTTAAGGTCACTTTCAACCCAGACTGTTCTATGATTCTATGAAAAAGTGGAAAAAAATACATTACTATGGAGTGAAAAGTTCTGAATTAATGATTCATAATTAAAATGCTTCATTTAAATATCTTGAAAGTGTAACAACACATTTTGAGTAATTTCAAAAATTATACTACACTTCCTAAGAGATTTCTTTTCTTTCAGAAGTTGCTGTTCAGATGTCTTGTGCCCTAATTTCTCCCATGAACTGCATTGTCTGTAAAGCTGCATTTCCCCAGGCACCAAGAGGCCTTCTCTCCCATTGTGGTTGATGTTTATGAATGTTTTTTATTTTCTCAAAACTGCATTTTCCTCTTGAAAATGGAATTCCTGCCTGTGTCTACTAATCATCCCCTCAGGCACTTTCAGAGTCTTTACCCACAGCCTCTTTTTCACCCTTCTCCCTCACTGCATCTTAGTCTTGTGCAGTTTGTTGTTTTTTTTTGAGGCTGTATCTTGCTAAACCCCAGTCATCTATCTACTGTCCTGAAGGAGGAAATCACATCTCCCTCCTACTCCATGTTATTGTGTTCTGCATTGTTATACAATGTTACCTACATTCTGAGTTCCACTAGCAGGTCTGAATGCTTTCATCTGCCTCTCTTAATTCAGAAAAAAAGTGCAATGGATGTCTTTGAGGACTGAAGATGCATATATTTATAAATATAAATTTTGAGTCTCCCATTCTCTTTAATCTTTCCACTTGAACTTGATTCTTTTTCCCCATTTACATCTGGTATCCACTGGTAATACTTCAGGGGACTGTAAAAAAAGGCTGGGCATGCACCCAAGCACACATCCTGTTCTCCAGTAGTCCCCTGCAGCCTAAAATCCACACGGCCAGTTCAGCTTTCTGTTCAGAGCCTGAAGAAGTCAGCTTTGCTCAGGGACAGGGTGATGGAGCTATAGCTCTCTGCCCCTGTGCAGCTGCGTGGGACAGGTTTAGTGTGCTACAGGCACTCAGTCCCACTTAGCCTCTGTCCCTGCCATCTCTGAACTCTTTGGCTCTGAGCATTGCCACAGCCCCACACAAAGTCAGTCTCTCTTGTGGTAGGACTTGCAGAGGTGAGCTGGGAGGCCCCAGGGCATGCCCCTGTGCAATCTGGGATAGGCAGGGATTATTATGGGCAGCCCAAAATCAGGTTTGCCTGAAGATATCAAAAAGGTTTGTGCTCTTTGGCTTTGTATGTCACCTCCCAGCTGGCAAATCTACACTGCATGGTATTAATTTCACTGCTAAGGTTGGGATGTAGGATATTAGTTTCTTCCTGGTGTGCTGTTTTTGTTTGCAGCCAGGGACAGTATGACCCAATGAGATCCCACTGTGGTTTGCAGATGATGCCTGGGTCACCCAACACAACACAGAACTGGATTGGGAAACCCCCCTGCATTTGATGGTATTCTGTGTAATCACATTTGTTTGTGACATGTTGATGGCTGTTTCTGCTTCTGTTACTTACCTGACATGTTTAGAACTGACAGGTTTCTTGTTTCATCTCCTTTTTCAGCTCTCAGAAGTATATGGAAACCATTTCACTATCTATCGCTGAAAGTCCCACAGCTACTTCTAATTACTCCTTGTTTTCTTAGAAGTTATTTTTTAAATTGTATTTTATTTCATGACATTTCCACAGAATTCACAACTTAATTAACACTTCCACCCTGAAATAATTTGAAATAGGTTCCATTCTAGGTCTTGTTGCACCAATATTTTATGTCTAGTCTCCTACAAAACCTAGTAAAAATTCCAAGACATGTTCGTCCTAACATGAACTGGAAATATTTCTATGTCCCATGTATAAACTAAACATTTTCATCTGTTCACACAGGATTTAGTAAACCCATTTCCTGGTCACAGGTGGGAAAAATGACCCTATTTTTCTCCTCCATTTACTTTGCATCACACAGAAACCTGTAAATAAAATAAATAAAACCTATAGCAGGCAGATGTGTTCTCACCTCTATCTGTCTGGGCTCGTTGCTCTTTCACACAATTAATGTAATTAATTATAATTAGAGACATTTTCAAATGGTACATCACGTAGTGCATCTGCCAGAATTCTTGAATGTCCAATGTCCTTTACTTTGCTGATAGCAAAAGTTGCTGTACAAGCCATGTAGATATTTAATGTTGTAGTTTTCCTTGTGTGCATAATCCCTTATAACAATTTAGCAGCATCTGTATGCAATAGCATGTTGGTGTGGGAGCTACTACTGGCAGGCTCCTCCATGTGAGCCCTTGGAGAACCAGGTGGCCACATGAATACATCATGGTGTGAGCACTTCTGTTTGAAATTTAAGTTAATTTGATATACAGCGTGTTTTGCAGAACTGGGTGAGCTCTTTCCTCCTGCAGCTGTTGTTCACTTATCCACCAGCATTAGCTGCATTTCTACCAGCATTATCTGCATCCTTGGGCCCCTCTGAGAGCTCTGTCTTGTCTTGGGGTACTTATTGAGACAGAACTTGGGGCTGTTGCTTTTCTGGACTCTGGGAATTTACCCATTCCTGGGCACATGCTGCTGGTCATCTCTTGCTTCACTCCAGTTTCTCTTCTAATTACATGGTATCTAATTGAAAAAAGGGATCTGGAATGAGGATGACCAAGAAAATTCAGAGGAAAAAGATGAGTGAATTTTAGACTATCCTGATTTGGAAGGGATCCAAGAGGATCATTGAGTTTGGATCCTATGCTCTTGTTTAGCTGTTGTGCAATTGAAACACATTTTGTGAACTGTTTGACCAAATAATATTTATTTAGAAGGAGAAAAGGGAAATGCTTAGTGAATGGTTTCAAAGTTTCAGCAAGTCCTGAGCAAAGTCTCAGCAGCACAAGTCCATTTTTTCCTGCTTCAGATCTTCCTCAAATAGTGCATCAAATCCTTTCACATGTAGAAAGTCTATAGCTAAAACAATTTTAACAGTGAAAGGGAGAAAAAAATAATTATGGAAGCAGGCCAGCATTTCAAGGGTTCATATTCTGCCTCAATCTGCAGAAATGGGTACAGATCTGTCTGTAACCTCCATGTTTGTCTGACAGTGGCACATGCAATGAACAGATGTTATCTTCTATTAAGGACATATACTTTAGGGGCAGATTTTAAACAATGGTCTCATTTTTTTTTCAGCTGCAAATGCAGGCATCAGGTAGAAGTTTGACAAGCACAAGACATTTAAGTATGTGATTGTCCCTGCAAGCAAAGTATTCAGACACTTAAATTATGTAAATTACTTCATAGTTATTTGTGGATGCAGTAGTGGATAGGTGATGCCTGATGAAAACCAAGATTCTGAGGCTTTATTTTGACTGTATTTGCTCATGGAAGGCTCTCTCTCATTTTTACTGATCCCATGTAAATCCACTGGTAACTAGAGTCCTGATAAATATACTGAAAAATACGCATTATGTAAGCCCTGGCATCAAACAACTGACAAGCTTGAACCTACGCTATTGCCCTTGTCATGCAGGAAAACTCAATTATTTTTAATGGCCAGACAGCTGTATTTGTCCCTCAAGAAAGATATCCACAGAGGGAGAAGGGGAATGCTCCATGTGCATTAACAAAACTGCACGTAGCTCAGATGATATCTGCATGGAGTTCCATGGACTTTTAAAAAGATCTCCTGGGATAAGTGAAGGATACTGCTTCAGCTATATTCTGCTTCCTCATATTTACAGCTAAAACCACCTTAAATTAATGTATTCCAAACCACAGTTGTATTCAGATATGTGTTGGTTAACTGTTCTTATTGTATGGCATACTGAATTGTCTGTCTTCCTTCACTGCTTTCCTAGTACCTTATCATTGTTAAAGGCAAAATTCCCACTAAAGCTGCTGACTGACCTGGTAACATTAGCAGAGCTATGTGGAATTCTTATTAAAAAAAAAAATAAAAAAAAAAAATTACTTGATTTATTCAAGAGAATCATAGAATTTTCTGGAAGGGACCTAAAAGATCACCCCATTTCATTCCCTTGCCATTGGCAAGGGGCACCTTCCATGAGACCAGGTTACACAAAGTCCCATTCAACCTGGTCTTGGACTCCTTTTGCAATGAGACGTGCACAACTTCTCTCCAGTCTCATCTGCTCCAGTGCCTCATCACCCTTACAGTGAAGAATTTGTTTCTAAATGAGAAGCAAAGTGATGTCACTGGCCACTCATTCTACAACACAGCAAGGTGCCATGTGGCATTTGCAATACAGGTGCATGGACACTTGCTGAGAGTGTCCTGGTACTGTTCTTTATATAAATAGCATGAGAAACCGAGCAGTCCTGTCCTCTCTGAGTTTGTTTTTCTCTGAGGCATTGGTGGATACATTGTGCTCAGTAAGTATTGCCCCTTGGCAGGTGGTCCTTTTAAGAACAGGGCTGATACCTTCTGCTAGCAAATGGGATTCATCCTGCAGGTGAATGATGGCATGTTGCCCTCACAGATGTCAATGCATAATCTCTACCAATAGATAATCACCTTCCAGCATGTTGAATGACCTGTGTGATCTATGTACGCTAAGATTCATCATTCCATTTGAAAAGAGAAAGCTGGAGGGCTGTGAAAGAGTCCTCTCTGTTCTCCTTGCCTCACCTTACTCATTTCATCCTCTTTAAACTGCATGGCATTTTTTGTCACTGACCAGTTCTTCCTAAGGATTTGAAAAAGATGTATTTTCTATTGACTAGGATAGGTTGATGTGGTTGGAAACAACCTCTGGGGATCTGTTAGTACAGTAAGTTCAAGGATCAGCAGGAGGAAAGAATAAACTCAAGGGAGGTAATGTTTTGGGTAGGTGTTAAAATAGTCTTATCATAAGTGACTCATGGGTGAAAATTTCCTGCTCCTGAAAGTAGAAATAAATACATTAAATAAAACCAGCTTTTTATGAATGGAATGGTTTGTGATCTCAGGGCACATAGCTCAGTGGATACTGATGCACTACAAAGTAAAATAATGAATCTGAAGAATTCATAACAGGTGAAATAAGACTGCACTGATAAACTATAGCTGTTTTAAGAAGAAGAGTGACGACCCACAAGATGCAGCTCAGTTTTCTCGTTGCTAAATGTGGCCAGTGCTTTGTTTTGTGAGGATTGCGCTGTTGCCCAGCTTTAACCACCTTTGATGCCAAATAGTAGTATCAACATTGCAACAAATAAACATTCATGGGACTGCATGTCAGAAATCAGTCTCCACATTAATTTGCTTGCCAACCTACCTCTTGGGTAGGGTACTTGAAGCACAGAGTGCAGTGAGCTGTGTCACACGCATTGTGTGGTATCCTGGCAGATGAGGGGATGTGCTCAGGGCTGGGAGCAATGAGAATACAGCTGTAGTGATGACAGGGGTTTTGCAGCAATTCAGGGCATGCTGTTAAATGCCACCAAATTGCTCTGACCTTTGTAATCTTACTAGCAAAAATTAAAAATTACATAGCATTTTCCATCTGACTATGTGTTACCACTTGGACATTTCATGATGCTCCCACAAGTTTGATTCATGCATCCCTATTTTACAAGAATATTACTACAGAAATTCATGACATTTTTCCAGATATCCACTCAGTTTTCTGTTCTCAGATTTCAGATCCTTAACTACAGATAGCTAAAGCATGATCTTTTAAAAGAGAATATGCAACTTGAAAGAAAGTTTTATTATATTTAAGGTCATTTATTGCTTCTATATATCCAAAGGTGCAAGCTTCTTTAACTCATTACCTGACCTCATTTTACATTATGATTATAACCCAGGTTTTAAGTCCAGTATGTTCCCAGCTACCTTTCCTCTGTGTCCTTAGGCAGATGGAAAATGCTTCAGTTATTTTTCAGTTATTATAGCTGTCAGATCCTATGTTATTATTTGTTCTTGCTTATGTAGAACAATTATGTTCTGTGCCTTCATAAAATGTTTCATGCTAATCAAATAATAATGTGAAAAATAATTCCAAATCTAAGACAAATATTAAGATATAAACCTGTCTTTAGAATAACTCTCCATTTCTCAAGATTTTGTTTTTACTTCTTTGGAAGCTTTTGTGTACTGGAATGATTACCCCAAAATGTGGTATTTCATATTGAAGAATGTTCTTGTAGGCAAACTAATGTGAAGGTAAAAACACAAATCAGTCAGGAGAAGAACTAGTCCAAATTGACAGTTTATACCTAGATTGCAGGAGATCAGTGCCAATGATTTAAATACAAAGGCATTTTCCAGCCTGTAAGCCAAATGAACACTTTGGAAGGCATGGGTACAGAGTTTGTGTTTACAGTCTACAAAAGGTTAGTGTTCGCTGATGACTGTGACTGCTGAGTGAAGGCTGGCAGAACCTACACTCCAAAAGGTAATCCCAGCATGGATAAAACAAAATGTTCCCATGGTCTGAAGTGAACTTTCTGCTTATGCTGGTGAGCAACTGGGCAGAGAGCTTAATTAAGAGTCTGCTGCACAGCCAAAAGTGTGCCTTGTAAGTCCACAGTAATCTCACAGGGGCACACGTTCGTATCGTTAGCCAAGCATGATATCAGTTCCATAACTGAAGCCCACACCTCAGCTTTAGGAAATGCTGTGATAACAGCAGCACATGCTTTTGCATGAAATATGCTGTAGCCCTAGTGAATGAACAATCTCTCAAGGCAACGTGATCTGCAAACAGTGTGAAGTTGAAGCAGGATCTTTCACAAATTGCCTGCAAGGGAACTTTCCATTTATTATATGTTGTAAACAGCTTCTCCTTCCATTGTCTACAACCCCTGCTGGAAAAGTTGGTAAGGAGATCCTGGACCTCAAAACTTGTTAATATTCTTAATGCAGTTAATACCTGCTAATACATAAGAAGATAAGAATGAGTCATAGTGAGCTGACTTTTCACACGAAAAGTTCGACTCTCAATTTAAGACTGACTGTGAACCTCACTGTTTTGTAAAATGTCCATCAGACTGTGGTAATATTGGCTTACTGTTCTTATTTATAGGCTCGGTGTACAATGATGCAAAAGCCGATCAGAACAAAACAAAGGAGATAAAATTCCTCTAGGTCAATGTGATTGATATATTTAATATGTAGAAAGCAGTTAGTATGGAGAATATGCAAATATAGGGAATATGCAGTATCTAATACTCAGATTTTTTATACACATTGTATATGCATATGTATATATGAGTGTAAAGTGAACTAAAGAAACAAATTAAACCCCTGCTGACTTAGAATATGAAAACATTTGTGAAAGCAGTGTGAAGAACTACAGTGATGATTATTGAGCAATTTTCTGCGGTGGAATTTCACATGGGGCTCAAACTCCTTGAATGGTTTAAATTTTCCTGTTGTTCATGTGCATATGGGTGCTTAGCCATTTTCAAAGTCTGAGACAAGAACTGTGTCAGGATTCTCAGCAATTTAAGCAAAATGAGCCATGAAGTGGTAGCAGAATGGTGGCTCAGTGGGTTAGTAGGAGCTGAGAGTGGTGTGAAGGGTTCTGAGGAGAGCAAAAAGGGAAATTGGTGAGCCATTTAGCTTTTCTGGGATGGGTATCTTATCACATTATCTGATCATAAAGCTGGATTCAAACATTTGTTTTTTTCACTGGTCAAATTTGGCAGTTTTTTCAGTATTGGAAAGGCTTCAAAAATATTTTTGTCTAGATTTGTAAAAATATCTTTCATTGATATTAATATTCCTAGGAATGTGTCTACCTCACTGTTTATGAGACATATCCCATGCAGTTGCATTTTGCTGCTTTGATGGCATATGAAAGATACCCTGGAGCTGCACGCTCTGACAGCCATTACAAGCATAGATGTCACCTCAGTATTTTGAGCATGAATCTAGCAATATGTGGTGTTTTCTTCAGACCCTTAAAATATTGAAGGTCTCTGGAACTTTTGTTTTTTAACATATATGCAATGAGAAACTTAAAAACACAGGTTTGCATGGACCTGAAGTGCTTAACATGTCCATGCATTTTTCAAATTGTTTAGAAATTAGGGCCCTTACAGGGAGGTTGATAAAGACAATTGTCATTGTCATGACAATGCATGTTATTTTACCCTGCTGTTCCCTCTTTCCCCCATCATTCTTGGCCACAGTTTTACCTTTCCTTTTGGGTACTTTATGATATTTCCAATCTAGATTAGATCTACGGCCTGGTGATCTTGTATGAAATCTTAATAGGTTATGGAGTCTTGGAAAGACCTGGTGAATACTGAAAAAGTTTTGAGCTTCTATACATTTATACTCCACTTGAATGGTCCAAAATGCATATTTTTCAGAGGGTATGATAATTGATATCATAGCTGGAAGAGACCTACTTGCTGAAAAGATGCCTCTCAGTGGGAGCAATTGTTGAATTTCAGCACTATGAGAATAAGAGTTTTGTTAAAAAAAAGTACCAAAGCAGATTGGGGCTCTTGGTAGTTATAATGCCATTCAAAAAAGAACCCCAAACACTTTTGACCCAAATCAAAATTTCATATACATATATATAGGGTGATACTGAATGTGTGACAGATATCAGAGTAGCAACTGAGTAGAGCTCTCTAGTTGATTCATATTTGCACCACAGCCTTTAAGAACTCAAAGGTACTGCCAGTGCATGTTCCTCTTATGGCATTTATAAAACAAGGTTTTGTGCTAATGATTCTGTGTGCGCACACTCTTCAAAATGTGCCTACAACACGCTTCTCCTTGCATATATGGTTTCATGAATTTATGACTACAGAACACATAAATTTTTCCTCAGGCTGGAAACTATGGTGCAGCGTGTGCTCAGAAACAGCAGATCTTATCAAGTAGGATTAGCAGACAGGATGAGAAGCACAGTTCTTAGTGAGCTTACATCTGCTTTACTCACTTCCTGCATATTGTGGATTGCTGCAGGTCAGGAACAATGACTTGTTATCAGCCAAGGCAGTAGGAACTCTGAGTTTAGTTAAAGAGCTGGGGAAAAAGAGATAAATTATATGTTCTTAGACGACACTTGTAGGGGATAAAACAAACTTGGACAAAGCAGTATTAAAGAGAA
The DNA here is from genome assembly GCF_030490865.1 of Poecile atricapillus. Lineage (NCBI taxonomy): Eukaryota > Metazoa > Chordata > Aves > Passeriformes > Paridae > Poecile > Poecile atricapillus. The sequence continues at coordinate 103,935,990 of NC_081289.1, read as the reverse complement.
ATTCCCTCTTTTAATTATGGTGGCAGCTGCTCCAGGTACCCTAATGTCTTTACCATAATATCTGTTAATCTTGGAACAGTGCATTAACTTCTCATAGTCTGTGCTGCACAAACACAGAATAAAATGCAGGCTGCTGTGGGAGGTGGAGTAAATTTCACTATAGCTCAGCTGGGAGTATCACCTGGTGCAAGGTGAATGTGCATTGTGTGAAGTGCTCACTGTTGGTCAGCTGGGACCACTTTTTAAACCTCTTCAACTTGTTTATTCAGATGGGAAACACTGTTCCTTTCTCAAAGGAATTAAATCTGACAGGCATATTAAAAATACTTAATACACTGAGTTAAAACAAGCAGGCTTTATATAGAGAATGTAATGGTATAATAAAAGAGCAGTATGACTAAGAGATGCACTGCACAAAAGTAATCAGATTCTGTCAATTAAACTGCTCCAAATTACAACAGATGTAGTGACAGCGGCATGGTGAGAAAGGAATCCTGCTCCTTATGCCCATCCCAGATGGGTAGTGAAGTGAGACTTGCTTGTGATGTTGCTGTAACTGTCTGAACTTTTCCCAAAATCTTAAAGAGCACTGTGGAGTTCTTTTCTAACAGATTTTGGTTTTGATCACTTTGAAACTATAGATTTTCTGTGTTTTTTTAGCTAAAATGAAATTACTAACATTTTGTGAAACATGACTAACATTTTGTCAGGTGCAGTATCAAGAAGTTCTGGAACTTCAGTGCTGGAACTTCAGCGATGGAACACTACAAAGGAAATATCTGTTGCTCATACACTGTCCTCTGGATTGATTTCATAATGAGCCATTACATGAGAAAGACTGAACCTCTAACAAGTAGCTTGACTTGGTCAGTTCAGAGCAAACACTAGAGCTATTGAGTACGATGGAGTAACATGGAAACTTGTAAAGATGGCATTGCTTGTGGTATGTGTAGTTATTATTATTAGAGTAAATAAAATTAAATTAACCTTGTAGCAAAAAAAAAAAAAAAAAAGGATTGTTTCCTTTCTGACTCCTCAGTGTATACCACTTTGCATCCAACTGACACGGCTTTGAAATAATTTATCACACACACTTTGCAAAGCCGAAAACAGTGTATGCAGTGTTTTAAAGACAATGGGGTTTGTTCTTTTAAAAAGGAACCTGCAAAATCTAGTAGTGTAATGATATTCAGTCAGGTGCTAAGACACACAGAGGAGGAAGAGGTGATTTGAGACAGCCCACATGGCTTCACAAGGGTATATCTTGTCTGACCAACCCAGTAGCCTTCTATAGTGGAGTAACGCTGTCAGTGGATAATGGAAGAGCTACAGATGCCATTTAATTGGTCATCGGTAAGGCCTTTGACTTCTGTCTAAATTGAAGAGTGATGGATTCAACAGGTAGATTCTTAGGAGGATTAGGAACCGGTTGGTCACATCCAGTAGTGAGTAGTCAATGGCTCAGAATCCCAATGTGCATCAGTGATGAGTGGTGCCTCTCAAGGGTCCAATTGGAACCAATGTTATTCTATCTCTTCATCAATGACATAGATAGAGGGATCATGGGCACCCTCAGCAAGTTTGCAAGTGACATCAAGTGGAGTGGTGCAGTTGATTCACCTGAAGGACGGAATTTCTTCCAGAAGAATTTGAACATGGTGAAGAAGTGGGACCGTGGGAACATCATGAGGTTTAAAAAGTCCAAGTGCAAAGTGGGTTGGGACAGCCCCCAGTATCAGCACAGTCCAGGGAATAAGCAGAGGGAGAGCAGCCCTGTGAGAAGGCTCTGGGGGTGCTGGTGGGTGAGAGGCTGGACATGACCCACCCACGGGCACTCCCAGCACAGAGAGCCAAACGTGTCCTGGGATACATCCAAAGCAGCGTGGGCAGCAGGGGAGGGAGGGGATTCTGTCCCTCTGCTCTGCTCTGGTGAGATCCCACCTGGAACCCTGCATCCAGCTCTGGGGTCCCAGCACAGGAAGGACAGGGAACTGTGGGAGAAAAAGTCCAGAGAAGGCCACGAAGTTGATCAGTGGGCTGGAGCATCTGTCCTGTGAGGAAAGGCTGAGAGAATTGGGTTTTTTTTCAGGAGAAGAGAAGGCTAATTTTGGCCTTCCAGTACCTGAAGGGAACTTATAGGAAAGATGGGGCAAGATTAATTACAAGAGTAGGCAGTGAAAGCAGAAGGGGAATGAGTTCAAATTGAAAAAGAGTAGGTTTAGATTAGATATAAATGAAAAGTCTTTTACCGTGAGGGTGGTGAATCACTAGAACAGGTTTCCCAGGGAAGCTGTGGATGCCTCATCAAAGGTGTTTAGGTTGGATGAGGCTCTGAGCAACCTCATTTAATGGAGGAGCTGGAACTAGATGATCTTCAAGGTGTCCTTCCAATCACACCATTGTATGATTCTGTGATCTCCTTTCTCTACCTCTGGGTTAGGTTATTTCTGCCTAGATGCTTTATATATATTCAAACTGGAGCTCATATGTCCTTACTTATGTAGTTTTCCAGAGTTCTTTGCCAATGGCATGGCATTTCCCTATTACAAATTGTTAAGTAGCTTGTTTAGAAACCACCCTTTTTACTGCCTCTTCTAAGTCTTTACTGAAGGTGTTAAATTGGCATTAAGCCCTACCCTTTGCTGCTTACCCTTTTAGATAGCCCAAAAAGCCACCTCCTCCAAACCCCTAGCAGTTTTGTCTCTTAAGATCTTTTTTTTTTTTTTTTTTTTTTAATCCTATAGAAATCATTTTACCATTTGAAAAGTTTTCACCAAAACGTGTTGTTATACTTTATCCATCTACACAGGCACTCTTTTTGGTGTTTTCATTGCTGTGGTTTCCCTGGGGATGTGACTCATCCAAACACAGAACAAACCAGGGCAGAACTTTCTAACCTGGCTGCTGCTGGCATGGATGCACTGTTGTCTCTCCTTCACAATTTCTTGTGAGCGTGTCTGCAAATGCTCACAATATTGAACAGTGACAGCTCTTAAGTCTGAAAATATCTCAGGGTTTAACACTGCTGGAGCTGACAGGGCTGGGGTTTTTGTAGCCTTCATGATTTACCTCATAAAAGTAAGTGGAGAAAACCTGTGCACCTTCTGATGTACAAAAATTGTCCAGTTTCATCTAAAATTCTTTTTGGCTTTCTCTTTTGCTACCTGCTTTTAAGAATGAAGGAGTTGTACAGTTGAATTTTGATTCTTCAATGTCCTGTCAAACTGTATATAATATAAAGTGATTTTTTTAGCAATGTAAATGGTAACCAGTCTACCTATCTTTTTAGAACTTCCTTCAGTTCCTGATGCTACAGTCTGGGAGCTTCCACTCATAAAAAAAAAAAACGCTGAAATGAAAAGTTCCAAGGACTGTCTATCTTTCTTTGTATCTAAACATATTTCTTCCTTGTGGTTTGCTTTACAGATATTTCAATGGAAAGTGATAAAAGTTCTAGTTCTTAGAAAGCTAAAAACTGCATTTCAGGAATAGAAAAGCATCTATTTCTGCCTAATTTATAACTTAAAAAAATATTATGTTAAGTATGAAGAACATGGAAGGCAAACTTCAGCTCTGAATTTCACCTTCAAGGTGTATGCTTTGGGTTAAAAATTTATCAAAAAGAAGGAAACATTCTTGACCATAGCACATATCCTGCAAACACTCAACATTTACTGGAAGAAGATATAGGAGTCTATTTGCTTTGGCTGTAAACAAAAATCACACACAGAATCACACAGAATGACTAGATTGGAAGAGATCCTCAAGATAATAGAGTCCAACCCAGCCCTAGCACCTCAACTAAACCATGTCACCGAGTGCCACATCCAGTCTTTTTTTAAAATACATCCAGAGATGTAAGGTTTTTACTCCCTGTGTGTGTTCTTCATGCAGATTCTATGGCTGTAGTAAATGCAAGCAGATCTTAAGCATTACTTCTGCAATCTGGACTTGGGCAGTTGAAGGATTATTTGTGCATGACCCTTCTCCACCTATTTTGTGTACCAATTCTGTGGCTGGTTATGAAATTGTGAGTGGTATGGTGTTGTGGCAGTGAAGCAGGGAAGGGGTGTCTGTCAAGGGATCAATATTCATCCAATTTAATCGCTGTCTGAGGTTTTAATTCCCATTTCAAACAATTGAATGTGATACTTGGAGTATTTCAATAGAGACTGTGACCTAGTAATTTCAAATCACTCAAGAGACCTTTGTGAAACAGTAGAAAAATGACCCACCTTTTCATTCTTGCTGTTACTGGGCAATTTCCACCCGGCAGAAAGGAAATGAATTACAATTACCAGGGCTAGGAGTCATTCAGTAGGACAGAATGTATAAACCCAAACTCAATTTAATTTCTATAGTGCATGTTTTTCTCCTTCTCTATCTCTGTATCCTACTTCTCTACTCTTCCGTAACTGTGTAACAGTTGGGTACAGAGTTACATTTCCAGGATCCAGACCTGACCTGCTTTATTTTTTCCTTTCCAGGTCTGGGTTGTTTGTTCCATACAAACTTAAAAACAAAACAAAACAAAAAACTCCAAATAAATTCCATACAAGAATACCTACTCTCAGCTCTGATATCATCCTTTTAATGGCTAATTAAGCCAAAGGCTAAGTAGCAAAAGAAAGGTAGGAGGGCAAGAACATGCTTCAAAAAGATTTAAAGCCAGCTGTAGTTGAGGCAAAACAGCGCTTTGAATATGCAGCAGAGCTGAAGGTATAGTGATAAACAAGGACAGAGACTGGATCCTGTCATGAGAATATGTTCCCATATGCCAGTATTTCATGTGGTTATGAAGTGTACAGGAAGAACTGATTTCAGAAGGTGCATCAAGATAGTTTGACTGAGTCTTTCAAGAAAAAAATATTTGACATAGTATTTCTGAAAGAATGGTGTATAAGAGATTTTAATTAATGAATTTAAAGAAGATACAGACTGGGATTGTTCATCTAACACACACAGAGAATTTGGCCTGAGCTGGTGCTTGGACTGCCTGCAATATGGCTGGGAAAGCCATATTCCTTTGGCAGTTCTACTGCACTTTCACCTTTAGAAAGCTCCACTGGTGATCATCAGTTCTTGCTTAGAAAGCTTAATGCTCTGTCTCTAAAGAGGTGTGCCTTTGGGAAATTTTGGTGAATTTTGGTGATATGTTCCTTTGAAGGACTTGTGGTATCAGTAGTATAGTGGGATTGCAGATTTGCATTCCACTGACAAATTTAACAGTCAGCATCTCTTCAAATTTCTGGAATTGAACAAATCTAATGAACCTTTATAGAGGTTAATAAAACACAATGAAAGGAAAAGCAAGTGACCCTACTAAAATTTTTGTTGCTTTTTTTTTTTTTTTTTTTTTTCTGAAGCTCTTCAAGGTTTTGGTATTTGCCATACCAAAGATATTGCTTTTGAAAAGATAACTGCAAGCTGAGTTCAATGGCCTTTTGTCAGATCAACTCCCCTACCGTCTAAACGAGGAGTCTTCTGTTTGATAGCTCTCAACATCACTTCCCAAGGTGGGAAGCTATTCTTTGTGCGCTCAGAAGGGATTCTGTGTTCCTCCAGGATGGCAAGATTACCTGACAGACAGCCACGCAGAAACAAAACACAGTTTATTATAAACTGTCCTACTTGGTGATAAATCGTTAGAGACTGTCTTTCTGAAGCACACAAAACTTAGACTTTTCTAATTTTGTCTAATTTTGTCTAAATTTTGTCTAATTTTGGCATACATAGGAGTTATTTGAAACCACAAGTGAAGCATCCTTATTGCTATTCTTGATTGGTGATATTAGTTGAAGAAATATACTCAACAGAGGAGACATGACGTGAGGTGCATCATAGTGGGAGATTGTTATAGCCACACTATTCTCCAAGAAATCCAGGATCCTGGACATATAGCAGATAAAACATCAGAGGGACAAAATTAAGGAGGACATGTCCAGCATTTTTCCCCACTATAGGCTGTTTACCGGGCTGCTTACCTCTAGATCAGCCCAGTGCACAGGCTTGACACAGGGATGTAGTTGCGTCCTGAGGACATCAATTTTGTTACTTCACTTTCTCATCATCCTCTATCAGGGTTAGACCTCTCTATGTGGAGGAAGCTCCGTGAATTTGCAACCAGTAAAATCTTCTATAGCATGAAATGGAAAATGGCTTCAGATGAAAAGTATACTGTTGCCCTAGGCCTACTGAAACTATTATCTACTGAAGAAAGCACTCCACCAACATCCGCCAATGCCTCTTAATCATTGAAACATTGAATAATCTGGATTGGAAGGGACTTTACAGATCACTTTGTTCCAACCTCACTGCCATGGGGAGGACACCTTCCACTAAATCAGGCTGCTCAGAGCCCCATCCAAACTGGCCTTGAACACTTCCAGGTATGGGGCATCCACAGCTTCCCTGGACAGCTTATTCCAGGGATTTACCATCCTTACAGTAAGGAATTTCTACCTAATATCTAACCTAAACTTACCATCCTTCAACTTAAGACCATTTCCTCTTTTCCTATCACTAATAGACTAATATCTAATTTCATATCACTTTGAAGATTCAATCAAAACAATAAGTGTGCATCAAGCTTAGATCTACTTGGTGAAACATGGCTTCACATGAAAAGTACCCCATCACCCAAACAGAAAAGAGCTGCTTCAAAATTCTTACTTGGCCTTAAAACATAGGCAGTTAGAGAAAAAGTGTATGTCTGAGAGTGTTTTTCCAAACTAGTGATTCAGCCTCTAGCCAACACTTGAAAATCAGGGCCCAAAATTAATAAGAGAAGATTCCTGTATAGAGTTCTACTGAAAATTGTCTAGCAAATTAATCTTCCGATTAGCTCTAGCTATAAGTGTTTTGGTAGTATGTGGTCTATCTTTTAGGATGTGTCAGGAACAGTTTAAAAGGATGTTATAGAAATACTAGAGGCAGTGTAACACATCTGTTATGAAACAGTAACCTCTTGCTGTCTCCTAGAAACACAACTCACCAACAGAGTTTTGTCCTACTTTTAAAAAGGCCTCTAAGAAAGTCAATTGATAAAAATGTGACAATGTGTGACAGTACTTGAGAGAAAAACATGGAAGGGACACTGGCACTTAGCTTTTAGCCATGTAAATATTTTATTCTTGCAAATATTTAACAGATTGTGCCTATGCAAAAAGCTGGAAATGAAAAGGTAGGGGAGTGAACACACCAGTGTGTGCAGAGTAACAAAACAAGATAAAACATATGCTCTGTATCTCAGTCAAATACTTAAGAACATTGAAGTAAATCTGCAAGATGCTATGGGAAAGGAAGCAGGCTGTTAATTGCAGGCTGCTGTTAATTAGCAGAAGCGTCTCTTCTTGATTTTCATTGTTCTGACAGACAACTATTTTTGCTTATATACATTTTGTATTAGATGAATGTAAAGAGCACAGAACAAATATCTTTGAGAATAAGTTGGGCAAACTGCATCAGGTTTTCTCTGCTTCCCTATTTCTGAAAGTGTTGTGTTGTGACAAACCACATTTCTCCTGTAACAAGACACTCAGATGAAGACCCCTTAAAGAAGTTGACTAAAGAATAAAGACCCCATGTTTTCTTTCTGGTATTGCAGCTGTTACCAATGCGGTGGGAATGTGAGAAATACTTCCACCCCAATTCTGACTACTGACAAAGGCACCCTAAAGAAGACTGTGACATCCCAAAGTCTGCTCCAATCATCTTAATGTGTCCGTGAAGTCCAGTAGGTCAGGCAGACATCCCTGGAGTAGGTCTGCCACTGGAGATTCAATTGTTTTCCTGCAGTTGCGGTATCTCTGTACACTGAACATAAACCTGGCAAACCGGTGAGGGAGACTGGTGATTCTGTCAGTAAAAATGAAGAGACAAAATGAACTCACAGGAACCTTGAAACTCCAGAGAAGCTTAAAATATGATTCAGACGTTGTATGTGGAAGCTCCAGATGTATAACTGATATGGATTTGCTGTGTGGGCTCAGGTTACAGTTTGAATTCAACAAGTCTTGTTGATAATCAAGATATTTTTTCTGAAAATGGTTTAGTCACTTTTGATGTATTTTTGATATAGTTCATGCTATAGGTAAAAGCAAACACTACTCAATTACTTCTTTCCTAGTTTTTGTACTGTTCTATCTTGGTGTGAAGATATAATCATCCTGAGTTTTAATTTTTCTTATATTATTGACATCACTGTGATAAAGCAAAATAATTTGTTATGGTGAATGCTTGTAAATTGTGACAAGAATTGAAGTTAAAGAACAGGAAAGAACTCTTTTGGGAGTCTAATTCTAAAGACATTGTCACAGACAAGGTCTCTTTAATATGTTTCAAATAATATTTTATTGTTATTTCCTGCCTCTTTTTATCAGTAGAGGTATTTGTGTAGCTTACTTTGAAATACTGGCCAACTGGCCACCAAGTCCACATCAGCTGGACAGCCACATAGATAGATCATGTATCACACGTGGATAGATCATGTATCACCAGAAAGGTTGATGAAATCACTCCACTTACTTAACTGAAAGGGCAGCCTGTTTGTAAGCAGGGACATAATGGGAAACATTAAATGACGGGTGAAGAAAGTGATAATAACTTATCTAAAAATCCTGCTCTTAATTTATTGTCTGGTATAAAAAATTCTGGGTTATGAGATGGAGGAGCAACATGGTGGGTGGCCCTGGGACAGGGCTTCCTGGCAATGTAGGCACTGCCAGATTTGCTTCTTGGGGAAGTGCACAAAAGAACTCGATCTGATGCCTTCAGCAGAGCAGCAAAGGTAGCTTTGCCCCATTAGAAAGGAGGAAGCTGACAGGGTCAATACAGGCTGAAGTGCCCATGCTGCACATAAGAGAGCGCAAATCCTCACAGAATTTCTCTGCCAGACCACACAGTCACCCTTGCCAAATGTACTGGAAGTTGCTCTTCTCCCACATCTGCCTACCACCTTGTTTCTCCCACAGTGTTCCGTGACCTCCTGACTCCCTGCACCTCCCAGGCAGCTTCTGTGAGTGCTGGCTGGGAGGAAGCTGATACCCCTGTTTGGGAAAGGAAACAGGAAGTGGTGGGCTGGTGTGGGACATGGCAGCCATGCTACAGGGAGCAGAGAAACAAAAAACAGGACAATCACTGGGCTTCATGTGTGTCCTGCCATCCTGTGCCCTGACAATGGGGTAGAGAATTTGAGATTATGGGAGCAAACACTGGGGCTGGGAAAGACGTCTGAGATCAAGAACAACCATTAACCAAGCACTGCCAGTTTCTCCACTAAGCCCTGTCCCTAAGCACCACATTGTCACCAAACAGTGATCAAAAACTTTGGGAATCGTTATTCCACCAAGTCCCTGGGCAGCCTGTTTCCATGCCGGACTACCCTTTCCTGACAAAGATAAACAAGTATTTAAATAAAAGGAAGAAACTAGTAAGGGTAAGGAAAAGAGGAGTACAAAGTATCATGCAATAAAATGGAGGTGGAGAGCTCAAAGAATCTGGCTGAGTACAACAGCAGCCTGAGGTGTAGAGAGCAAAAGCAGTGATAATTTTACAGAGGGAGCCAGATCAATTCAGGAGAGGCTCACCTTTACCTACAACAGAGGAACTGAACTTTAGGACCAGGGAGAATTTTTAGCAATCCTCTGTTCCCTTGCAGTGCTCCCAGCTTAAAAAAAAAGTACAAATGCCCATCTGCAAAGGTATCTTCTACTTGTGGGATGCTGCATTGTAAAATAATGTTCTGCAAGTGGGCTGTAACCATGCTTGTTAAATACCATTAAGTGAATGTGACACTTTATAATCAAGGCTTGCTGGAACCCAGCACCTGTGGTTGTTTCCCTCTTAAGCCACCTCCTACTAAGTTCTTCTTGGAAGTGCTCGTTTATGTACTCAGGTACCTGTCAGTAATCATAACCTGGCTTCCAATCTCATAAAATAAAACGTTGCCATTATCAAGGGCTTTTGATAAGCTACAATTTAAGAGGGCATGCAAATGGCAACAGAGCCAGAACAAGCACTTTTTGCAAGTGACCTCTACTGCTACTGCTAACATGACAACATTTTGTACCAGTTACTGCATTACTGGAACCAGTCCAAGTTCCCCAGTTGTTCTGAGGGAAATTTAAGTAGGAAAGCAGTACTTTAGGCATACTGTGAAGAAGGAAAATGCTGCACCCAGAAGCTTAGCGTATGAGAGGAAGGGCAAGGTTTTAAGTGTTGATGGTACTTACTGCCTATCTGAAGGACATAAAAGTCCAGATCCACCTATTCACAGAGAGGAGGAAAAGCCTAAAAATGGAAATAGATCATGCACAATCAGTCAAAGTCATGCCACTGTTTTTTGATAGCCTATAAATACCATTAAAAATATGCCAGGTATATGGCAGTCGCAGGTCTGACCCAGTGCTTCTTGCACTCGGTATGGCTATCTCCAGAGAGGTGCCTGGTGTGGGACCTTGCTGGATGGGGGCGTTGGAGGGCCCTGGATCTCTGCCTGCCTCTGTGCACTGTGGCTGCCTCTGTCCGCTGTCAGTGCCCACAGGCCTCATTTTGTCAGCTGAGGAGTATTTTTTGGTGGGCCACCTTTGCAGGTTGTAGTGCAGCTGTAGGGACTTACTGCAGGCCCTCTCCATGGCAATCCAGCTGTGCAGGAGGGCAGACAATACATACATACATACATACATACACTCATACATATATATATATATATATATGTGTGTGTGTGGGTGTGTGTGTATATATATATAGACAATATACAATAAGATACTCATAATGACTGCCCCAGACTATGGCAGCTTCTCCAAAGACTTCATGCTTGCAGGCATCTTCCCCTATTACCAGATAAAGGCAAAACAGAATTTGTGCACACAATAGGCCACATTGGCTGCCTTTTTGATATCTCTCTCCCAGACATACAGGGCAATGGGATTCTACTGCTGCCTTTGCTGGCCCTACCTGCAAAGGTGGCAGGCTCAGGCTGTCATCCTTTACAGCAGAGTCACATTTTCTTGTTACCCAGTGTTCTTCCCTGACAAGAGAGACATGCAAACTTCTGGACCTTGTCTGGTAGAAAGGGCACAAAGGCTTGTTCTCTGCCCACACAGGATGCATGGGTGGCAGAACAGGTGGAGTCAATGCATTGCATAGTTGGCCTCCTCCCAGCTCTGCAGGAAGATAGGACAGTATTTGTCCAGCTCCATGGCCATGCTCTCCACTCGCTGCAGTGGCCTGCAGGGAGCCGATGATGAGTGGCTCCCTCTCACGGCTGCTGCAGTAGTGGGTGTCACATTAGCAAGGGAAGAGGTGCCATAGCCTGACCTGGAGAGGGGCAAAGGAAATGCCCAGGTCCTTCAGGAAGAAAACCCTCATAGCCTCCCAGAGTGAGCTGTCCCCTTCCAGCTCACCTCTGCTGCTGTGAGTGTACCTCCTGGGTGTCCCAGATGCTTGAAGCTGGCAGGGAGGGGGAAAATACTCCAGCAGCTCTGGGACTGGGCATGGAGAGCTACTACAAAGAACTCTCCTCACTCAGTGTCAGTACCAAAGGCCCCATTCAGCACTTGAAATCTCGCCAAATGCTCAGCTGGAGTCTGGGTGTGAGCTGGGTGAGTGGAAGGTGGCACTAAATGTAAGCAGCAAGGATGCCTAATATCAAGTCTGAACTTCCCCTGATGCAGCTTTGCACCATTCCTATGTGGCCTGTCACTGGATCTTAGCAAGAAGAGATCAGTACCTCCTCCATGCAGAGGATAGAGGAGCACTTGAAGGTGCTGTCTTTGCTCAGTGCCCAGACCTGCTGCCCTCCCCCATGCCAGAGCTGCTAGAGCAAGCTGAAGATCCCTCTGGAGCCTGCATACCTTGCATTTGTGCCCACTGGAATCCATGCACAGAGGCGGTGGCTGCTGAAAAGCAGCAAGATCAGGGGGTGTTTTAAACTCAGGCTTGTTGGGTGCTGTGATGGAAAGCTGGTGTCCCAGCAGAAAGGCTTGGCAATAGGCAGCCTTGCAATGCAGAGGGGAAGTTCTGGAGACCTCCTCAGTGCCAACAGGGCATCTCAGTGTAGCTCCAGCAAGGACCTTCAAAGGAGCCAATCATTGCTGGAGGGAAAGCCCATGAGGTCACAGAGTGGTTCAAGTGGAACAGACCTGCAGAGGTCACTTTGTCAAATGTTCATACTCAAGGAGACTTATGTAAAGCATATTATCCAGGACAGCTTTGAATATCTTCAAGAATGCAGAGTACAGTTTTCTGGGAAAAAAGTACTGGCACTTGTGCCAGTGCTTGGTCACCCTCACAAGAAACAAGTATTTCCTGATGTTGAGGATGAATCTCCCATGCATGTTTCAATTTGTGCCCAGTTCCCCGAGTCCTATCGGTGGGTGCCACTGGAAACAACCTTTTTCCCTTGCCCTCACACTCTCCCTTCAGACATCAGTATACCTATCCAGAGCCACACCTATTCATAGCCTTCTCTTCTACTGGCCAAAGAGTCTGAGCTCTCTCCACCTTTTCTCTTACGGAAGATGCTCCAATTTTTTTGCACTCTAAATGCAGCCTTTGGCTGCACTCTCTCTGATAGCCCAGTCTCTCTCCAGCAGTAGGGAGCCCAGAAGTAGGTATTGTGCTTCAACTGTGGCCTTATCAGTGCTGACCAGAGAAGAAGGATCATCTGCACATTGTGAAAAAAGTTGATCAAAGACCTACATGAACCAAAGAGTCTCAAAATTTGCAATAACACTCTGATCTTGCATCCTGGTTTCCGATAGTGTAGAGTAAATGTCTTCTCAGAAGATGGGGTTGAGATGGTCTGTGTGGTGTTTCATCTCCAGCTGGGCTTAAAACCATAACAATTTAATCAAAATTGAGCTGTCACAAGCATTAAGAACAGTAAGGCTTGAGTGGAGTAGTAGGATCAGTACTGTAAATGAATGGAATCAAAGTTTTTCACTAAGTGTGTGTGGTCAAATTCTTACTAGTGTAAATTATAAAAATGAGCATAAATTCTGAAATGGCATCTGATACGCATATTGTGCCTGTAGGAGAAGGATAGAGGGAATGAAAAAGAGGAACACAACATATTTCTAATTAGGTTTTCTAGATTTCACCCATTCTTCTCAGTTGACTGGCCCTGTGTAGTCATAATTATGAGGTCTTCAAGGAGCAAATAATTAGCATGTAAATAATTTTGCCATTCCAGATAGCCTCTAACTTCAGTGAAAACATCCCTCACTAGTTCTCTCTTGCAACAACCAGGCCACAAATATACCATTGCTGGGAAAAAGTTTTGCTCCTTCTGCCCATCCAATCCTTCTGATCCAAGCCAGCAAGCTTGGAGTGCTGTAACTGCCAGTGTCACTTTACCTTAAGTGTTCTTGGCAGGAAACAATTTCTGTAATTCCCTCAGAGGAAATAAAATTTCAGAGATCATATGCCCAGTGACCATGCTCTACTAGGATAAAGTTTCTCAGCAACAGCCTCCTACTACAGCTATTAAAATAAGAGTCTAATCTGATGTTAAACTCTGAACAATACACAAACTTGAAAAATGCAATAAGGATTCTTCTAGTCTCTAAAGATTGGAGGACATCTTTTTCCTGTTCCTGTTTTAAATAAATAACAACTTAAAAAATTTGCTCTAGTCACAGCAGGTTTTTCTGAAATTCTTCTAGGGCATGCAGAATTTCAAGATGAAATCCTATTAAGAAACCTGAATAAACAGCAGTGATGCTTCTGTGTTTTTGAAAAAGCAAAAGTCACACTTCACTTTTGGAAACAGAGTTAGGGGAATCCACAGGACAAAAAGGTAGAAGTAGGAGCCAAAAGTCAGCATTTAGATTATGCACACAATGTAGGAGAGAGAAAAGCACTGCACTTAAATACTACCAACCATGGTGTTATAAATGCAAAGGCAAATTTGGGATAAAATCAAAGAGAGAAATTTATTAATAAACAGCAAAGAATAACAATGAGAGAAAAAAACCACAATAAAAATGGTCAGCGCAGCGCTGGGTGGACAGGGTCTACACCCGAGGTGTAGGGTTCCCAAATCCACGTCTGAGCGCTCTCAGGCTTGGGGTTTTATAGGGATTTTAAGTCCTCAGGCTAAAATTCCAAGCAGGCTCCATTCACCAAGTGTTCTTGATTGATCGGTGAATGGATTTCCTGGCTTGGAAAAATAGACCTAACCAGTGTCCGGACAGAGTCTCCTCATATGTAAAGAGACTCTGTATGTATTTTAATTTTGGGTTATCAAGGCAGAAGTGGTGTGATCCGGGGTTGGTGCCGATGGAAATCTCGGCAGAGTCTTCCCTTTTGTTTCCAGTGATTGTATCTCCAACACTGGTCTGACAGGTGGGGGATTCAGGACTAGCGACGGATACTTTTCTGAGGCTCGTCTTTGTCGACCTTGATTGTTTCCCAACCGAGATCTGCAGGGACGTTGGTCAGGTCCAGGGTTGGGTTCCTCCTCCGAGCTAGTCCTTTTGTTGTCCTTGATGGCTCCCATCCTGTCTATTTTCCGAGCTAATGTTCGTTATCTGGGTGTTGGCTGCAATCCTTTGCCTTCGGAGAAAAACTCCCGGCCAGGCTTGGAAGAAGGGTTTATATATACATCTTTGGATTTTTATTATTTCAACACATATACATCTTATTTATATCTTTACGAATTTTTATTTACACATAATTTATTACAATGGTGACAATGAGAATTTTTTTAAGGAAGGGGATAAGAGACAACAGACACAAAGTGAAGGAAGTTTCTATCTGAATAGAGGGAAACATTCTTCACTTTGGGGGTGATTAAGCATTGGAACAGGCTGCCCAGAGAGAATATGAAGTCTCTTTCTCAGAAGATAGCTGAAGCAACCTGCTGTAGGTAAACCTGCTTTAACAGGAGGGTTGAACTAGATGATCTCCAGAGGTCCCTTCCAACCCAACCATTCTGTGATTCTATGGTAGTAATGAGTTTGCATGGTGGAGCTATCTTGTAAGATTCCCAGTCTCACAGACTGGGTTAAATTCCCAGCTGGTTCACCAAAAAGGCTGCAGTGGGTTCAGCCTGCCTGGATTCCAGGCATCCACCAAAACTGCTCTGTAACTCCCCTCTGCAGCTGGATGGGGCAGAGAAACTATAATGAAGGGTCCATGAGCTAACAACAGAGAGACAGATCACTCCTCAAATACTGTCAAGGGCAAAACAGATTTGAACTGGGGATAGTATTTGAAATAATTACTAACAAAATCAGAGCAAGATAATGAAAAGTAAAATAAACCTTACAAACCCCTTCCTCCTTCCCAAGATCTATCTCCTGTCTCCAAGTGGTGCAAGGAGACAGGGAATGGGGATTACAATCAGTTCATCACACATTTCTGTCTCTGCTCATGAAGAAGAGTCTTTTTCTCACTCGAGTATGGAGTATCTCCCACAGGAGACAATTCTCCATTAACTTCTCCAGTGTGAGTCCACAGAAACAGCTCTCCGCAAACTGCTCCAGTGTGAATCACTGTTCTGCAGGGTGCAGTCCTTCAGGCACAACCTGCTCCAGTATGAGTCCCCCACAGGGTCACAAGTCCTGCCAGGAGATCTGTTCCAGTGTGGGCTCCTTTTCACAGCTCTGCAGGTCCCTGCCAGGAGCCTGTTCCAGCACTGGCACCAGCTCCTGGGCCTCCCAAGAGGTCACATCCTCCTCTCAGGCATCCACCTGCTCCAGCCTGGGGCTCCTCCATGGGCTGTGGGTGAATCTCTGCATCCCCGTGGACCTCCACGGCTGCAGGGCACAGCTGGGCTGCACCAGGGGCTGCAGGGGAATCTCAGCTCCAGTGTCTGGAGCCCCTCCTGTCGCTTCTGCACTGACCTGTCTGTCTGCAGGGCTGTTCCTCTCACATATTCTCACTTCACTCTTGTCTGTCCACAATGATATCTGTGCAATAACTTTTCCTTAAATAAGTTATCCCTGAAGCATTACCACCAAGTTTGATTGCATCAGCTTGTCCAGCAGGACATCTGTCCTGGAGCCAGCTGGCATTGGCCATACCAGACAGGGAGGAAGCTTCTGGCAGCTTCTCACAGAATCCAGCACTGTAGCACCCCCAGTACCAAAATCTGGCCACACAAACCCAACACATTTTGATACTGACAGACAATAATGCCAATTGTACATAACATATGCCAGTGTCTCTTGATTAGACTTAAATGGTTTAAAAAGAGAGAAAGAGGGAGAGAGGGAGGGAGAACAATGATGGGGAGGAAAAATTTTAATTTTACCAGCTATGTTTTAGTTTGGTTGCAACAAATTTTAATTTTACTGTCTATAAATAAATTGCATTGTAAGGATTCAGCAAGAATAAGTTATTATTCTTGAAATTTAGTCTTTATACATTACAGTTCCTGCACTTATATCTTACTGGCTTTATAGTGTTTCAAAGCTATTAGCTCCTAATTTCCTTTTAGGATAATAAACTACAATAAAGGAATACCAGCAGCAATTACACTACATTCTAACACTCATACTTTTTTTAATGTGATGTTAATCTCTGAGAAAGTACTTTATAGGTAATTGACTGTCCATTCCAAATCCACAGTACTTCTGTTGAAATGGTCTTTTGGCTTTCATTTCCTAAAATTATTATGAGACCTGTTATCCATTGACGTATCATTTTAAAAGAACACCATGATATCTTTTAGGCAAAGCTTTGCAAAAGGCTTTTTCTCTGATTATTGATAAAATTTGTCAAATTAGTCAATCAGTCTGACAGGTGAAATCAGTTCAATCCCCCCTGGAAATTCCTCATGTTCCCAGTTCAGCATGTTGGCAGTGTAAAAGTAATGCCCCTGGGGTTGTGCCCCAGAGCAAACACACTCTCACATGCTGAGCAGGACACAGAACCAAGTACACAGCTGCCTTGAAAGAGGTGATATGGTCAAGTGCTGGCAAAGATCATTAGGCATACCACCTGAGATCTTCTCTTAAATTTCATACTTTTCCTCAGTCAAACATAGCTTAGGATTTACTGTAACACTTGGCAGCATAGTTTGGGTCAAGTTTGTCTGAAAAAATGTCCTGAGAAAAACATGGTCCAGCCAAAAAATTACATTTAGGCGGAAAAACAATTTTTGTGTTCTCTACAAAGAAGCCCATGTTCTTTGAAGGTATGTTCAGTTCTCCAAGAGAGAGTTGTGTATTCAGAAACAAGACGTTTTTCAAGAAGAAAAAAATAATGATCACTATAGAGGTCATTTAGCTGAGAGATTTTATACATATATATATATATATAAATGATTACAAGATCCTCCTGCCTTTTTGTACCATTTGAGGATGATCCTGCAGCATGTTTCTCTTATGCCTGCTCTCCCAAACAGCTATTTACTTCCTCTGTATTTCAGTCCTCATTGGTTTCCACACCAATCCTGGAGCTTCAAACTGATGCTCCACTTTCTAAACACCCTCTCTCTTTGAGGTTGCTTCTCAGAAAGCCCCTCAGCTGGGTGAAGTGAAATGCAAGCCAAGGAGGCTGACACCTTGAACTGCCAGTTTTGCCCTCCCAGGCCTGAGAGGGAGACTGCCATCTGAGCAGTGTGGTTGTGTGTGTGAGTATTCTACTATTCTACGTCTGTGTAGCACAGCAATGAACCACTGTGGGCTCTTTTCTGCCTCACAAAGTAGCTCTGGCCTACAAGGATACCGGCCTGAGCTCATTTTCCTGCTACATGGGATAATTCACTTTTATGATGTTTTAGAACTCTGTAATGAAAGCTTCCTTAAGCAAGGGGCAATAAAGAGATTTGGTGACTAGGGACTTAAAGAATAGTAACATTGGGCTTGCATCATCTGTCTCTTGGTTTCCTCCATTTTTGGTAGAATGTAAATTGTGCTTCTCTGTCCTCATGCAGCTTGCTCTGTAGGTCAAACTTAGGAGTAAGGGAAGGTCTCTCCTTCCTTGTGGTCTGTGGGCTAGTATAGCCAGTAACCACCTACCTTCAAATTAGAGGGGGAAGGTAAACTGAGGAGGTGCCTCAACACCCTCACAGTGAAGAATTTCCTCCTGGCATGTAATCTGATCCCACCTTCTTTCAGCATGACTGCTTTAACTCTTGCTCTGTTGCAGTCCCTTAGGCTGCTCTTGGACAGGCTGCCTTCGGGGCCTGGTGGGCAGCCATGGGGCTGCCCCTCTGCGTCTGCTCTCCTGCTCCTGCCCCTGCCCCGCCCCTGCCCCTGCTCCTGACCCTGCTCCTGCCCCTGCCCCTGCCCCTGCTCCTGCTCCTGCTCCTGCTCCTCTCCTGCTTCTACTCCTCTCCTGCTCCTGCTCCTGCCCCTGCCCCTGCCCCTGCCCCTGCTCCTGCTCCTGCTCCTGCTCCTGCTCCTCTCCTGCTCCCGCTCCCGCTCCTCTCTTGCCCCTGCCCCTGCCTCTGCCCCTGCCCCTGCTCCTGCTCCTTTCCTGCTCCTGCTCCTGCTTCTGCTCCTCTCCTGCTCCTGCACCTCTCCTGCTCCTGCTCCTGCTCTTCTGCTCCAGGCCCAGCTCTCTTCTCACCGCAGTGTGGTTCTAGAGGGATATGGCACAAGGGGAGGTGCACTTGCAGGGACTGACATTTCTCATTAAAAGAATGTGCAGACTAATGACAGGCTGCTGTGTGGGAATGTTAGACTCTGGCTGTGATTAGAGAGTAACTCATCTCTGAGCTTCAGCACACGAAAACTCTCCCTTTGTTTTTCAGTGAAGTTGGAGGTAACATACAAATAAAGTAGTATCAGCTTGTGTCACATTACCTGATTACATAGTCATTATCATGCTCTTGTGAATGAAGGTATGATTGGTTGCATGTCCAGGTAATCTCTCGATGCTGTGTTAAGAAGCTGTTGCACCAAACATGGTGTTCATTTAACCAAACATGCTCATTCCTACCTACCTCTTAAATGTGAAGGAAAGATCAAACATGAAATCTGGAGCAATTTTTTTGACCCTAATGTTTCAACTTAATTTCTAATCAAAGCTTAAACTGCTCACTGACTCACAGAACTTCATCTAAAATATCATTTTGTTGTTTTCTTGAAGATCTATTTGACAATAACATTGCAGAGTTCTTTGTGCCCAAGATACGTGGCTTCCCTTATCATAAAGCACTCTGCTACTGTCATTATGCATTTCTGCAGCTTAGCTCTTTGCCCTGCCATGTATTGCAGACTAATTCCCAAGAATGAAAATACATTTCAAAACAAAAGAAGGAAAACATTCTCAAGGCTTTATCTTGACCTGAATGTTCATGTTTACTTATATGATGCAAGTTTTGAGTAATTAATGTACCTTTGACAAAGTGAACACTAGGGTCAAAAAAAAAAGAATCCAATGTAAATGTTGTGATCATCATACAGTGGTTGCCTCTGGTTAATGTAGCTTCATTTTTCATTGTGTCAGGAAGGCTGCAAATAATTTTTTCTCAGAAGGTCAGAGAAAGAGGTGCAGTTGGACTATTAAAAAAAAAGTAAACAACTCCCTGGGAAACTAGTAAGAGAAGGCATATGAAGCCCTAACCTTTAGATGAGCCTCAGACAAGGCAATGCCGGTTTTCCCAGACTGGAAGTTCCTTGTGAGAGCATTACTTTTGCAGCCCTAACATCCTTTGGCTGCCTTGTCTCAGTCACACTCAAAATGTGACAAAGGGTTTTTTGTTTCCTCTTGTGTTAACTGAGGTGTGAGAGTTACGGAGACAGACACAAGTCACAACAGGACCACAAAATTCTGATCAAATGTTGATGTTTTTTTCTCCCTGTAAGGTGATCAAACACTGGCAAATGTTGCCCAGAGAGGCTGTGGACTCTCCATCCTTGGGGGATACTCAGAATTCAACTGAATGTGATGGCCTGAGCAGAGCTCTGATCAGGTGACCTCCAAAAATCCTTCCCAGACTGTGTTATTCTTTGAATTTCTGTGTCTTATAAAGGTGACAAGCCATCTTCCTGATGCAGAGGGACTTACTGAGCAGAGGACATAGAGAAAGTAAACAACTTCTCATAAGAAGTCTGGGAAAACTCACAAGTCAAAGTCAGGGAAAATCAATTTGTGTGAGATACAAGATCAAGACAAGAGATTTGTCTCTCCCACCAACCATATCCCAATTCTCATTCCTTTGGTCGATCAGGACTGTGGGGGAAAAAAAAAAGAAGTTTATTTGTTAGAAAAGAACAGATTTTTCTTATGGTGTTGTTTGTCAGAACAAAATAATCTTAAAGTTCATGAGCTAAGACCTTCACATTGTCCTTTTTTCATGTTTGTCTAAGTTTTTGGATCATTTAATTGCGGATATCTTTAAACCTTAATGCATGAGATCCTCAGTTTTTAACTCACACAATTATTACTTTCTCTACTCTGCCAGAAAATAATGTGAAATAGCAGAATAATTTAAATTGCAATTTTCACCTCATCCCTGTTTTCCTAAAAAATATCCCAGTCAAAGAAGGCTGAAAACAGCTTTGTTCAGTAAACCTATTTATTTAATGAGAGTGGATTATTGTCTGGAGACAGGGAGAGTTTCTCAGAGCTAATGAGAATCTCTCTGTGGTTGGCCTTAGCTTCCACATGCTTATTTCCTGCAGGGGAAACACCTAAAACCAAACATGCAAACTGGCAAAACTCCACTCTAGGAAAGATCCTCTATCATTTTCAGTGTCAAAAGCAGGTTGTGCTAATAATGTTTCAGTGAATTCTTTGCCTATTTATTAATCAAAAGTGTGATCATATTTGTATATGTCTCTATAGACAAAGGGAGATTAATTATTTTCTTAGAACTGTCTAGTTTTCTTGGGCTACACCAAATTGGCAAATTATGTATATACACACAAGAAAACAAAGAGAGAGGAATTGCTAAGATTAAGACGAACATGTGCCAGAAGAATGTGCTGTCACTCTGCTATGGCAGGATTAGCAGCTGTTTTGCCTCCTCCTCCCCCTCAGCCTTTGGGAGATGTACATTACATCTACAATATTGGCCTCTTCCCCCATTAGGGAGGTCACTGACCTGCCCCAGCTTCCACCAGTGTATGCTCACAACATTAACAAACATTTAACAAGGTGATAAGAGCTCAGGGGATTAGCATCTGGAGGGGAAAGACCATGACCTCTAAAACTAGCTCTTAATTAATAAAAATGGACAGAAATGATCTGTTTCAAAATCTCTATTTAGCAGGAAGGGGATAAAGCAGGTTCTGTTTGTTTTTGCAGGAGGGAGAGAGGAGCACGGATGGGACATGTAGTTGGATAGAAGTGGTAGATTTCTTGAGGGTCAATGTCAAGTGTTAATGTGAGAAGAAGCAACGAAAATTTTTTATTAACTGGAAACTAGTTAGCTAAAGATTAATTCAACTACTTGCCTCTCCCCACAGCTGCAGAAAGCTTAATAGCAGGCCTCTGCTAATAGGTATTATTTTCCATACCATTTGTCAGAGACAGGTTTCCTGCATGTGTGAATCTACTTAAAGAAGAGTTTCTTGTTTTTAGAATTAATTTCACAGTATTTATGTCTCCTTTCTAGAGGAAGGAGATTGGGGGATTTTATTGAGACCCAGTATGTAAAGCACTGCACTTTTTTGTGGTTCATTATTTTTTGTACTATTTTAGTAAAATTTGGTGTCAGTGTGATCTAAAACAATGTTTGAAACAACCATGAATACTTTTATGCACATAAACACCATAATTGAAAAACAGAAATAAAAACATGTAACAAGTAAATTTGAACTCTTTTAACAGTATTTAATATGTACTCGGTCTTTAACACTATGGTGTTTTGATGGTTCATTATTTATTGTTCCAGTTTTCAAGTCTGAAAAAAAAGACTCCATTGTTATGTTTCTGTTAGTGTTTACATAGTTGCTGATCAAAATAAAGCTATACATTAGCTAAATGTTCTCAAAAGAGAGTAACTGTGTGTAATTCAATTCCATTGGAAATAAGGTAACCCTTTTTTTGACTATATGGGTGTAACTGGGCTCTGAGAGTTTTTTCAGACTTGTTTATACACTGCCGTCCCCTGATTTCTCTGCTGAGACAACGGGGCTTACAGCCTGAGGGGAAGGTGCAGGATGGTCTGACATGCACCCCTGGTCCGGCTGATGGTGTGAACAAGGGCATGCTGCAGCTCTGCTCTGCAGAAATAACAGCAAATACCCTTTGTGATCCTCTGAAGTGTTTTTTTCCCCTACTCCAGTTTCCTGGGTGTTTGCACTGTCTCCTGGAGCAACTTGTATGCAGCTGTCAGAGATCAAAATTCAACTTTTTTCCTTCCCTTTATGAAATAAAATGAGTGAATAGTAGGCATTCATAGGGCACAGGCACAAACTGAGGATCTGATGTTTGTAATGCAAAGCATTCATTATTCATGCAAAAAATAGTTCCTGGTATTTGTTTATTGATACTTAGAAAAGGTGAGAGCATGTTTCCATGGCTGTTTGCTTGCTTTTTATATACACTGATTATTCTACCTGGAAATTTTAATTTTCTTTTTTGCTGTCATTTTCCGTAAAGCTTTATCTCAACTCCCATGCAGATTCTGTATAAATCTGTTACTAATTTCCTTTTATGACTTGTCCAAAGGAAAATCTTGGTTTTAGTAAAGTCTACGTTCAGTTTCGCCATGGAGTAATTTAATAATCTGTCACAAAAAACCCAGGACAGTAGTGGACACAAGTGAAAAATGATTTTTTTTTTCTGTCTGCTTTTTGCTAGAGATAATTACTATATTCAGCTTTTGTTGATTTTATTTTGAAAGAACTTAATGGATTGTGTTAGTGGAAGTTAATTTGAAATGCAACTAGTATAGTTTGAGAGAAACAAAATTGCCTAATGTACACATCAGTAATATGAATATACAGAGAAACTCTGCTTCACAGAAAAGATAAACTTTTTCCCTGAAAAAGATTTCAGGGAAATAGCCATCCAGGAATAAACAGCTGGAAACAACCATAAGATGACACACTCCTAGAATTGTCATTTTGGATCGAGGGGTGTGGGGCTTCTCTGACTAATCAGTGTTTTTTGCTATGTGCCAGGAACAAGAGTGACATTTAGTTCTGTGAGATTTTCATTAATGAATCATCTCTAAGGGTAATGGCTGCAGTTAAAAGGTAAAACCCAATAATGCATAAAAATAGCAGTAATGGACAAAACATTTAAGAGAGAAAGAAAATTATGTCTCCCAGCAATATGCACCATCAAAATACATCAGTTTTCTTTCAGCTGGGAGCTGCTTTCTGAGCAAGTGGCACTGAGGCTGGCAGAAATGACTGCCAGAACCAGCCTTGGATGTCAGAAGTCAGGTCAACATGTGGCAGTGTTATGACTGAAGAATGACACCTCAAGCAAGGCAGGCGGACAACTGGGCACTGCAGGAGTTTGACTCACAAACATCTCATTAGTCCATTTTTAAGCAGCAGGGCAATTAACAGGCATAAATGTGTCTTTTGCTGCCATGGTAGCCCCTGACAGCTCACCTTCTAGTCAGCTGTAGAGGTGTGACTCATCTCTAGCATTTGACTGCCAACAAGAAGTCTATGCTGCCCTAGACATCCATGCAAGTATTAGCCTAACTGGCTTACAGCTCCCATCACTAGAGAAGAGTAAGGTTCATCCCAGCTACTTATCCAGCCAGGATGCTCTGGGCAGACAACAGTAAAAAGATGGGCCAGGGGCTGTGACCACACACTGGCCTGGCAGTACTGTGCCTGCTGTTTTAGGCCTCAGATAAGGAATGCTTTTGTGAAGCCACGGGAAAGGCAATTGAATGTCTTAAATCTAATCCAGTTTGGGAAAGGCAAGATTAGCAGCAGGGCATGTCTTTAACTGGAAGCATGAAAGCTCAAAATCTTTTGACTCACCCAGTTGGGCATACTACTGATGGCAACTATGTCAAAACGCAGCCTCTGATCAGCTCGGAGTTATGCCCATCTGTTGGGCTAATAGTGTTGGCATTAACCAACTTTCCGTGTGTTTGGATAACACCCAAACATGTTGCGCTCCTCCCTGCAGGGGGCAAACACCAGGCTAAGAGGTGCCTTTTATGGGCAGCCAGGATAGTTTTGCATGGGACATCTGTTCTCCAAGAGGTCCTTTGGGTCTAATGTAGGGCTCTGTTCATTTTGGCCACTGCATCAGGGGTGGGGGGAAGTTGGCACATGTGTCTGGCTGCCAACAACAGTGATTGTTTTAAGAGTGTCTCAGTGTGCCAGAATACAGGCTGTAGGCAAATACTCTTTACCAGTCTTGCAGTGAGAGACCCATGTAGGTTACGAAAAAAATGAGTCACAGAAAGTGACATACAGCTGAAAAACCACAAAAAGCCCTCTGTGACTGGTCATCCAGGAATTCACATAAACCTGAAAACTAATTTGTGCCTACTAGGATAGAGCAAAAGGGAAAATAAATACATGGGGGTGAAACATACGTAATGTAAAAGGTGTGTCAGAAGCATTCCCTTTCTGCTTGTGAGATTGATTGTTGTGCTAGCAGGGGGTTTGCAAACGGGTCACGATGCCCTTACAGCCCAGGTTTAGTGGAGCCAGGCAAATAAGAATGGGATCTAGCACCACCATGCATCCCCAACATGGCTGTGTGTGTGGGACTACACACTGAGCTGTGAGGTGTGAGGTGTAGCAGGAGATGTGAGGCCTGGTGGCATACACCAATAAGTTTTCCTGCAGTAATTGATGAAAACTAGCTTACCTGGTAGCAGGTCATTCCTTTGCCTGTACCCTGCTTCTTCTGCTAGCTAAATTGCTGAATGATTTCATGGCTTCTGTTATCAGCTTGTAGCTGAGATGTGTATTAATCTAAAGAAAACAGACAACATATCCAAGGCCTTACTAGATAATGTAAGCTCTGTTTGTCAGGTATAGCTACTATTTTTCTGTAATAACTCTTAAAACCTTTATAAGTTTTAAGAAAAAAGAGCTTGTGTTTTTTATTGCTTTGACTAAGAAAACACAATGTATTTGTGCTGGAGCCATCAGTTTCCTAGATTTGTCTTGTTGTTCCAAGAAAAAATAAAATACAAGAACTTTTGCTCCTTGACATTTGAAAAGGGAGATTCAACATGCAGATGAAAATGTAGGCCTAATTTTCAGGCACTTGTTTCTTAAAAGTTTAGTCTGAATGTTTGAACTGTTTCATGTCACTCACTGGCTTGCAGTCAGCAAAGCTTAAAAAAGAGAGAAAAAAAAGAGGAACAAATTTCAAAACAGAAGGAACAGCTGCACTGGTTCTCTACTATGGCAAAACTAAGCAAAATACCAGAAAGCACCAGGTAATTTAATAAGGCAGTTGCATATGAGGCATAAGCTAAACGTACCAGACAGATATAAATGATACCATTGTGTTATGCTTTTTTGCTAGGAAAGCACATTTTAAAAGACTGTGTAATTCTAAGGTTTAATTTAATAGAAAAAGATCCCAAACCCCCAACGCATGAAAGTTGATTTGATTTATAGGATTTAGTATATATTTTTCCAGAGCAGATCAGCTAACTTTTAAGGGTGTATTTCACTCTTCTTTACCTGGGCACCTCCTTCCAGAAGAAAGTCAAGGATAGTAACATCTCTCTTAAACAAATATCTCTTCTACTAATCTGTCTACAGTGATAACTACATAGACTACAGAATATGTTTAAGTTGTAGAATTGTGTGTCCATACTAAGCATCAGAATGAATTCCCTGAAGTGATTTATGGTTTAAGACCTGTGCTTATTTGTACAAACCATGTTAATGAAATGATAAATGCACAGATGACTCTGAAAGGATGGAAACTTCCAGCTGAGTTTAACTTGAATTCTGTTATTAAAGAAAAAAGTTTAAAAAAATACGAGAAAAAGTCAAAGATGATGGCTTTTGTAAGAGAATATAGACCGACATGTCAAACCAATCATAAGACTTCAGTCAAGGTCTGTATGTTTTATCAATAGCTAATCTCCTAGACCTAAGGGGTCTAAAGAGACTAAAGGAAACAAATATGACCCCAAAGGGAAGAAATGGCTGTAAAAGTAAACACCTTTCAGATGAAGAGAACAACAGAAGTGCTTTCATTTTTGGACTTTGTGCAACAATCTCTACCACTTACTTGAGTTTTATCACATCTGCACCAGATTTCCACAGCTTAAAGTATAATGAAGGTATGAGCAGTTTTGTTTGGTCCAGAGTTAGGTGACTGGACTGCTGTGCCTTGACATGAGCGTATCATCACTCCAGACTTGAAGAGCAGGGCTCTCTGGAGTCTAAAATATGTGAATGTACTGCACACACTATATTACACCTCAGTTTATATTGTATGGTAACCTTACTGAAAGGGTGCCGGACAGATTGTTGGAAGGCAAATCCACTGCAGATTACTAAATACACTGAGAACATCTCTATTTCAATAAATGGACCAGCACATGATGTTAGGAACTGGGTGATCATGTGGGGAAAGTTCTGTGTGTGCTTTTTTCCCCACAGGCTCCTTTTTACTGTTGTCAAAGACTGGTTGCTGCCTGTGATCACCTCTAGTTTCACATGCTGTGACACAATTGCACCCTTAAATTAACAGAAACTTTGACTTCCTCACCAATTAGTCAGTGTGCTATAGGTCTCGTGGCAGTATATAAGAAAATATGAGGGAATTTTGTTCTGAAGTAGGTCATTCATGGGCAAAGCTGGATACTTCAGAGGGAGATTCTCAAGCCCAGCAAGCTCACTAGGTATTTACTAAAGCTAATGAAGAATGGGTAGCCTGAATCTTCCTGACACTGGTTCATGTTTGTCATCTTGGGATCTACAAACCTGAGCTTTCTTCTATAGGTAGTCACCTTTATCTGTTATTTTAATCATCTGAGCAGGGTGTCACTGTTTCTTTGTAGGAAAAAACAGTGGGAAAGCATTACTCAGTATTTATAGAATAGCCTTAAAATAAAAAAACCCTTGGTTTAGGAGTTGGAGGCCAGAGTTAATTTCCTCTTTCCAAACAAAGCATTTAAAAAACACACTGATCTTCTTTGCAGAATAACGTTCAAACTATCAGCTGATGGGATACTTTTGTTTGGAGGAATCCTTCCTGCTGACAAAGTGTCCTTCTGCAGGAAGAACATAAGAATAAGTAGCATAGCAAACAAAAAGCATGATTATCCCTGTGGTTAGCCTGTTCATCTGAGGCAAGGGAGTTTGGCAAATAATCTTAATTATAACACCAGAATCACATCATCTTTATTATTTTCTGTAAAATATCAGTTGTTTTCTGAAGAGTCAAGGTTGATGCATAGGTGAGAGGTGTTCTAAAGGCTTACATGGAAGTCTGAGAAAATGGCTTCCCATGGGTTTGGGTCTTCATTGTAGTTGAACAGGAAATAGACAAAAAGTTGCTCAGAGTAGATTTTCTCCTCAGATGCATGCAGTGCCTGGGGAGTTTTGGGTCAATCAGATAAACACAATCAGCATTGGAAAAAGTTGGGGCTGGGTTTTCAGGATCAAAATTTTGTCCCTTGTGACATGTTTTCCTCCCTGTTTGCATTAGGGCATCAGTACGGAAAAAGCAAACACTGCAGCTGTTTTTGCATGCAGATCTGAATCCTTGTATGATATCAGAGCTACTGGTGGGATGAAAAACTCCTTGTAGTTGTACAAAGCTATCTCAGATCTAGAAGCAGCATTGCTGTGTTCACACAGTCCTCTCTGCAGAGCCTGGTGATGTTGGCACAACATCTAAGCACAGTTGGACCTGTGCTAGTCCATTTACTAATATAAAGTATCTACATTAGAGAAAAATATTAGAATATAAAGACAACATATTAGCTTTCTTAATTCATAAGAAAAAGAATTGTTGCGATTCTCTTGACATGCACTTCAGCAAACGTCAAATGACGTAACTTGGTACTTGACAGTTGCATTACTCATGGTAAAGAAATCATGGTGTTTGTGTACGATAATTTTTCCTTTGTTTTAGTAGAGCCTTTGTTCTACTGAAGGTATGAAAGTCAAAGGAAAGAACATATTGTACACTTTCTTTAAAGAATACATCACAATTTAGATCTAAAAAAGGCTTCTGGGGAAATTGATTGGAAAGTAAGTGCTGTAGTCTGCATGACAGAAGTAAAATTTTGATAGCCTCAAAATTATCTTCTTAATGTTCCATGTTCTCTCAAAATAAGGGTTTCCCCCTTGAATAATCAGAGTGTGGTACAAGACTACTGAGTGTGTGAAAGGAAAAATGGTGATGGAACTTGGTTCTGAAATAAGGCATGCATGGGCAAAGCTGGATACCACAGAAAGGAATTCTCAAAGTCCAGCAAGCTCATTAAGGGTCTGCTAAAATTAACGTAGGAAGGATAGCTTGAGGCTCCTTCAGGATGGCTCATATGTTATAACCCTCTGTGCCACACCATACACAAAAGCAGAACTACAGATCTGGGCAAGAGCTGCCTGACAGAAAAGATGCTGGGGGTGCTGGTCAACAGAGGTGGAACATGAGTCAGCTGTGCCCAGGTGGCCAAGAAGTCCAATGGCATCCTAGCCTGTATCAGCAACAGTGTGGCCAGAAGGAGCAGGGCAGAGATTGCCCCCTTGTACTCAGCACTGGTGAGGCCACACCTCAAATTCAATGTTCAGTTCTAAATGCCTCACTGCAAGAAGGATATTGGGATGCTGGAGCATGTCCAGAGAAGGGCAGTGGAGCTAATGAAAGGTCTGGAGCACAAGTCCTGTGAGGAGAGCTGAGGAAACTGAGGTTGTTTAGCCTGGAGAAAAGGGAGAACTGTATTACCCTCTACAGCCACTGTATCAACCTCTACCTGCAAGAAGATAGTAATGAGGTGGGAGTCAGTCTCTTCTGCCAAGCAGGAAGGGACAGGAAGAGAGAGGAAATGGCTTCAAGTTGCACCAGAGGATGTTTAGATTGGACATAAGCAAAAGTAACTTCACTGGAAGGATTATCAAGCACTGGATCAGGCTTCCCAGGGATGTGGTTGAATCACCATCCCTGCAGATATTTAAAAGACATGTAGATGTGCTATGTAAGGATGTGGTTTTGTGGTGGACTTGACAGTGCTAGGGTAGCAGTTGGACACTGTGATCTTGAAGTCTTTTCCATTATTTCATAATTTTATGATTCTATGAAATAACCTGTACTTCTGAAATAGGCCTTTGAATTTTAGGTCATGGGTGCCATCAGCATACTGTTCCACCACAAACACACCAGCATCTTAAAATGGCATTGTGCTCTGTAGTGTGAAGGATGGTGCTCTTTCTTCTTTGGCTAAGGCATCCTGAATGAATGCTGAAAAAATAATTCATTAAAGCATTTTCTCAGGAAAAACTGCTGCTTTACATTGCCAGGCATGTCTTGCAGAATATCCAAGATGTGTGACTAACCTTGTATTTCTGCTTGAACAAAGAAAGATGCTTTTCATTATTCTGCAATTATTATTCTTCCTTTGCTACCACATCACCTGTGTAAAGACACAGAGGCACTGTAAATGTAAATTGACTGCTTTCCACTGGTAGTTTTTGAAAATATTGCCCATTATTGTAGGATTTTTCTTCTATTTTCTTTTCTTTTGCCCATAATTTTCTGAGTTTTTTAATCTTTAAACTTATAGCAATATTTTTAGGATTTATATAATGCATTAAAAAAAAAATGGTTTAAGTAAAAAGGGAAGGTGCAGATAGACTTTCAGAATTTCTCATAATAACGTAAATGTAATTTTCTAATGGTGCTGTTATAAAGAAAATTTACTTTGCCCACAGCCTTTGAGTAGAAAATTTAATTTTTCCTATTCAATTGGGAGATTTGGGCAGTGCTTGGTGGAGTATTTTAGCATGCATGCTAGCAATCTCATCCTGTCCTCACAGTCATGGAACATTTACGCTCATATAAATGTTCAGTTTTTCAGTTGAGACATGCAATATAGGTAGGGTCCCACAGTGGTTTTTCATCCTCCACCAGCTTGTTTCCTTCATGTGCCTGACACTAAACCAACAATGATACAAGTCTCAGTAGATGCAGGACCAGTTCTGGTAAATACAACAATGTGGACTCACTTATTCCTTTGTTCTGAAATTTTGATGCTGCTTCATTGTCTTCTGCATGATGCTGACATAATGGTATTTTTATCTGACTATTGTCAGCATTGAGTCACAGGGGACTTAAGCTGAATGAAGTTTAATTAAACTTGGAAAAAGTAACACTGAAAGATAAAATTCTCTTACGTTTCAGTTGTGGTGAGGAGGCCTTTTATGCCAACCAAAACCCGATCTCAGACTTCAAAGGGATGTTCGGAACAATTATGCACGCTAAAAATGGAGAACATAGACAGCTGTCTTTTATTCCCACATTTCTTCCCTCTTCCACCACCAATGCTCGTCATTCATCTTAAATGCTCTTTTTCTTTTGTATTTGATACTAGTTCAGATGGTAAAAGCAAATCTTCTGCCAGGCAAATTATTTAATGGATAAGACTTTTTTCAGCCTATAGGAAAAAAGGATGCTGTACTATTTCCCCATAAGGAGTTAATGTTTTAACTAAAACATCAGTAGCATGGCAATAGTATTAATTACCAATCTGCTACTTAAATGCTATGATTTAAAGGCAAGTGCCCACACATCAGAGTTGAAACAAAGCCGCTACTTTTCCACCCACTAGGTTTTGTTAGTTTTTACTCTTTTTTTGGAAGGGCTGGTTTATTTTGAAATGCAAGGTGATAGGAAATGCTTGTTCATCTTGATCTCTTTGCCTATGTGACCAGACTCAAAAAAATTATGTACAGAACTGTATGTATTTAGCACTGTCCCTTCCACTGCAGGCACTTTAACGGGTTTGATGCTATGACTTTATCACATGGGATATGCTAACCTAATTCCTTATGGAATGAGGATCCCCATTACATTAGCAAGAGATACTGAATTGGTAGCAGATCTATTCACGAGACTGAAACACAGCAGGTTTTGAGAAAGGAATTGCAGAGGTGAAATTAGGGAAATCTCATACTGATTACTCAAGATACCTCTTATTCACCTGGCTGGAATGACAGATTTTCCTGGGCTAAATTACTTTAAAACAGGAAACTACTCTGAATTATCATCTACTTGCTTATAGCTTTGCCTGCTGCACGGGGAAAGAAAATAATGTTAGAGTTTGTCTTGGTTAGGCTCCAGTTCAGCTGTGGTTTGGTCTCCATGAATATTTCACTGAGTTGTAAAACACTGGGCTGTGCACTAGCCCTTCAAGGGGAGCACAGTGTGTGTAGCACTCTGCTGTTTAGTATGTCCCCATGATCCCTACACTGACTAAAGCTACAATCACCCTTGGGAAGACATCAGTACAAAGGACATCTCCATTTCAGATGCATGCAACTTTAGTCAAAAATCTTCACTGACTTTAGCTTAAAATATGCCTGTGCTAGTACATTTTTTTTGGCACCACTGCTTTGAAGAAAAAGAAGATTTTTCTGCTTCATTCATAGCACAACTTGTCTCTGGAGAAACATTGCTCCAGAAGGAAAATAATTTTCAACAGATAAGCAATTCCAAAGGTATTTATTAGCTATCAACTCAGATAAACCTACTTGTAAAGAACTATGAAATCCCACTTCCCACCCTGCCCTTTTTGTTTGTTTATGGGTTCCCAGGCATATTAATTATATTTCATTTGGCTTTGCCCCAAAGACTTCTGAACAACAGGGCAGAGGCCACTCATTTCAATTGCTGTGGCTTATATTTTGTTCCCCTGAGAATATTTTAATTAATTTGATGCTTATTCTCAAGAAAACATGTCAACTTCTCCATCCCACATTTATGAGTGGCACAGCCCCATGTGTACCACTGACAGAGATCCTGTTTGTTGGCTTTATGTAAATAAACTCTTGTAGTTGTGAGAAGTTAGATGTGGTACGTGAGTACTTAAATATAAAGAGACACTGGCAACATTGTGAGCTACCAAATATGATGCATTTCATCTTCTTTCATCTGTTTGCAAAGCCAAATCCCTGAAGAGGGTTTTTTGTGAATGATGTAGTGAGGGGAGCCGTAGTAACTGCTGAGGCTTGACTGAGAAGAAAAGTTTAGAATGATTTTTGAGATTTTTATATTAGCTGTGCTTCCAGTTTTTGACCAAATAGTTCAATCACATGCTTTCTTCCTTCCTTCCTCCTTGTCTGTGGAAATAACATCCTGGTGCTGGAAAAGCATTTCACTGATAATCAGTGTTGATGCAAGTTTGCAATAGCTCTTTATATTAACAAAATGACATATCTTTAATTATATTTAGATAAAATATATATTTTATCTAAAAATCTGAGAAAGTAGGGGGAAAAGTAGGTTTTCAAAGGAACTTTTTAGGACATAATTTTGAAAAATTTTGACACAATTCCTATGAATGCCATTAACAGCTTGGAGGAAGCTTCAGTTGAGTCCTGCTTTCCGGAACGCTTTTACAGATAAGCTCTTTTTTAGGCCAAGGGTCCAAAAACTCTATCTAAAATTGTATTCTTCTTGTTGCATTGTGGCTGATACCCAGTTTGATTTGTAAGTGGTAGCTGTATAAACAACACTGATGGTAATACTTACATTTGTGTGATATGCATCTTGAAAGCCAAATGCTCCAAGATTTCTTTGCTCATATTTACAAATCCAGAGGGCTATTTTAGTGAAATTCTGAGGTGAAAATGAAAATTTGCCTTCCAGGATTTTTATCACTATTCTTACAGAAGAGATTGAAAACTGGACTAGAAAAAGCTTCAGCCTAGCAGTTAAGCAAAAAGTATCTGTAATGTGTTGTATAAATGGCACAACACTCAAGTGCTTTGTGAGGCTATGATGGTAAATCTAAAAGTACAGGAAGCACCATCTTCCTTAGGTGGTTAGAAATAAGGTAGCAGGCAAGGCAGATTAGAGTAGGAATTCTGGTAATCACTGCTCCTCAAAATTTTTCAAAATACATTTTGGTTTATGTAGGGAGTTCTGAGTTGGCTGTGACTCCATTTCTTCATGACTGAGGTCGATAACTGGGTGTAGGTATTAACTGGAAGTATAAATGCTTACATCTCAGCCCTGTCATCACACAAAGACTGTTAGCAGTTCCCTGCCATTGTAACTACTTAGAGTGAGTCATTATACTCATTTCTCACTCTCCTACCTTTGACGGATAAACCTGCTGCCAGCTACTTGGCGTTCTTGAACTACTTTGCCTCATGAGGTTTTTGTGAGCTGGAGTGCATGAATCTTTAAAAAACCCCAGAGAGATAAAGTATAGAGACCATACAGAGATCCTAGTGCAAAATGCCATCTTTTGGAGCTATCTTGGTTAGTTTGTCCTGTGAAAGACAACTGACAGCTCCACTGGCATAGTGGCATCCCGGGGACTAATGACATGTCACATACCTTTCTTTCCAAAAACGTCCAACATTTTGACTGTGTCCTGATTGCGGATTTTCAGAATCCTGTCCTCATGTTTTAGACAACTTGAAATATGTGGCAAAGAAGAAGGGAACTTGTTTTTCCCAGATTGTTTTTTTCTCTTGAATACATAGATGCCTCTTATGGCCTCTTAAAGAATGAAACAGCTCTGATAGAATGTGTCTCCAGGTAAAATAAAAGCTGTGTGTCAAGAGTGAGCCACTTCACAGTGAAAAGCACAATCATGCACAGCTTCCTGTGCAGCACTGTCTCCTGTCCTCCTGAGACCTGCCCCAAGCTCTGCTGCTGCGGCACCCTCCTACCTGGCTCCATGATCAGCAAGCTTAATCACACTCCCCTCCACTGGAAAATTGCTTTTCTGGTTTTGTTGCCTGACTTTTCTGCTTTGTGGGGAAAGGGAAGGCTCAGGAGCCCCCAAGCTGCTGGAAAAATAATGTTAATGCTATTCAGAGATGAGACATGGGGGGATGTGGCAGGAAGAGGGCAGAAGTGCCTGTAGCCTTGATGCCTGATGACTGTAGAGGGAAAACGTGCTCATTGCTGTGGTGTCATAGTAGTGGTCAGCGGATGCTATTTAGTGGTGTTGTCACTGACTCACTAGACCTGCTCTTATCTAATTGACTACTTTTTCTCTTTGCATACCTTACTAACTACTCTTTGCATACCTTATTCTTAGATTTCTGCTCTGATAGTGCAAAAGAATGCCACAGTAAAGGGTATGAAGTGGTTGTGCGTTAGTGGTGTTTTGACAGCCCTGTAACCAACATGGCCCATGGGCTGGATCAATCCATCCAACCAACATCTTCCTGTTCACCAGTGGAAACAGAATTTCTATCTATGCAAGCAATGACCACTGACTAAAACAACTTCTCATAAACCAACAGGAAATGCCCAGGGGATCCAGTGCACAGCTGGTGTGTCTGTGCTACGCTATCATTGCACCTGTGGGTAACTCTCTGAGAACGTTCTGACAGAGAACAATGTTTGTAGCTATGTAGGTAGGAAGATAGAAAGCCTCTGGATAAGAGAGATGCCAGTGTTGATGGAGCTGCTAGGTTCCAAAAATCAGTGGGTCTGAAGGTTTATAACATGCTCCCCATTTCAGGTGTATTCCATCTGATGTTTTTGCACAGTGCAAAGTAAAGAACCACCTCCAACTTACATTTCACTAACATGCAAAGCCAATCTTTTCTCAGATAACAGAATCCTAATTTCCCGCATTATTCCATTTCACATTTCAGTCCCTCTGAGCAAGAATGATTCAGATATGCACAGACATGTACCACCATTAAAGAATTGTAAATTGGCATGATCTTCCTTGTTTCTGGTGGAAATACTACATTTAGCATACCCTGGTGCTACCTTCAATTTGTCTGTGGCTGTGTTATGCCTGTGATGCACAGCAAATCTCCCATGGGCTGGGAGGTACTTAGATCCTTATTTTTCTGTATCACTTCCAGCAAAAGGTCTTTTCCTTGTATCAGAATACTGTGATTAATCTATTGTGCATTACATCCTATTTTCAGGCATTGAATTTCTTCCTGCTTTTGTTTGTCTTTTACTCAGAGTCCTTTCTGTACGAAGAATTTTCAACTGCCTTGGCAACACCTTCCATCTCTGCCATCATAACAGTATACATTGTTACATTAACATCATGCTCAGGTCTCCTTCCTACAGTCCTAAATAATGATTATTGAAAATTTAAAACAAGAGTGATGCCAAGATCCTTAAGGAATTGCCGCACTGTCATTCTTCAAACTTTTGCCATGCCCTTTAAAACCAGCTACTTTTGCAAATTTATAGTAAATTTGTTAATTTTCATGATTTCCAGTTTCAATGATTTACTACACAGATTTATCCTGGATACTGTTGATTGCTAGAACACATTTCACAACATTTTTCTTAAAGTGATGATTTTTTAAAATTAATAATTTAATAAATTCTAATAATTTATTAAAATACATGTAAGGTCTGTCATAATTTGTCATTGTAAACATTTATTACATGCACAAAGCTGCTCTGTAGAGGAATGGTACCTTACCTTGGAGACCTGGCTGAGTCACACCACAAATGCAAATAAACATGACTTCTGCTTCTTACACACTGCCTCATTTCAGGTTAACACAACATGTCTTGCCAGAAACAATACGTCTGGATCTAGAAAATCCTCTCAGAACAGAATAAAAAGGTTTTCATTAATATGGAAAAGAATTTCTGTGAATATTTGATCACATAAAAATAGATTTGCTTTGGTTGTGTCTACTTTTCTTTTATGTAGTCCCATTGGAGTATTCTAATAAAAAATGTTTGCTAGCAGCAGTGCAACAGGAAGAATGCATTCTAAATAAATTTAAGAATATTCATATGTAACACGTTTTGAATGTGCAAACCTGTATTTTTGCCATGACTCTGAATCCAGTCTTTTTTTAGCAACATGCCTGTGCACAACTATTGAAATAATATCTTTAGAGTAACGTTCACTGGCACATGAAAAAAATATGGCTTTTGTGCACTGAAAATTAAGAACTTTTGTATTAAAAATATAGGTCATAAAACATTGAAGCCACAGCATGTGTGGTAATTGCTGCTTGTGCTTGCCAACAGTTACTTAAGAAAAGTCATGGCTCTACTCCAAAAGAGTGCTGGAAAAAGAATTAATATGTGAAATCAGAAACTGAGCAATTTGCAGGAAAAAATGCTAACCATAATAAATTTTTCTGTCAGCTGTAATTCTAAGTTAAGATTTATATGTCCAGTAGAGGAAAATTGCCTTTGGAAGAGTTCAGAACCTATGTCTGCAAAGGCAACATTATTTCTCTCTTTGTGACAAAATGAGTCCACAATATAAAACTGAAATATAGTTTGTTGCAATTTCATTTGCTTGGTTTCTCAAAGGATATCTCTGGATTTCCTTCATAGGCACACCAAAACATTATTGTAGCTATCAGCTCTGCTATCAGAATGGTTTTGGTACACATAGTGATACTCTCTGGAAGTACTTTATAACAACTTGAACTATGGAGCCCATGGCATGCCACCAGAAATGCAGTGTTATGGGCTAGAAGTCAGAATAGAAAGCTTAGAATGCTGCTTTGTTGTAAATCGTATTTGGTCCATCTCATCTGTGGGTGCCAGTTCCATTTCTTCAGATAAAGATAAAACATAGTATAGATACTTATTTAGATTTTGTTAAGACAATTGCACCAGTTCTATTATTATGTTTGAATTTAAACTACAATGACTCTTTTCTGATGCATCAAATTAATGATCACTACATTTGTACTAGTAGGTTCTGCAAGTTGTCTCCTAAAAAGGAAGGCAAAAATACCTTTTTAAAATATCTGAAATATCTTGGTAAGTATTTGCTAAATGAAAACAGATACAGGACTTGAAATTCTTTTACCATCATTGTTTTGAAAATTTTTGTCTGTGCTCAGTTGGGCATGTAATGGGCTGAGAGAGAGGGAACATTTTTTCACAAATAATTAGGCTGGATTCCATCTTTTGATGGTTTGCTGTTTTACTTTTTCAGATGAATGGATTGATATTTTTATCAATGTTGGTGTGACCCTGTTAAGAAAGCAATAATACACTTATGTGTATTATTGTAAGTATACATTTATGCCTGCTTTTCCCTCTACTATACAGTAAATTAGTTCCTGTGGTTTAGTCTAAGCCCAGTGCTGGCTACAATTTGAAGTCTAGTAGCTATTCTCGTGGCATGATCCCTCCAGAGTCATAGACCGATGTCCAGTGCCTGCCCAAAATGCTCTCACTCAGGCACTGGCGAGTGTTTCTGCTTTCCACATCCAGATGCTCTGCTGGGAGATGCACAAGTGTGTGTAGGCCATATAGGCACTGTGCCCTTCTGTGCAGGGAACAGAACAGTGTGGTTTTGTGGTCACAGAGTGTACACCCAAGTGTGTGGTGATAACTCGGTGTTACTGTGAAGTGCACACAACCACAGAAATGCAGATGCTGAAGGCAGATAAACTAGTTTGAATGATGTTTTAGCAGTACTTCAAAAAAGCAGAAAACAAGTATAAAATTCAAGAAAGTTAAACCCAGAAAAACTGACTGAAAGCAAGTGTGTATCATCCTAGTTCCATCCTAAGCAAGTGTATACCATTCCTAATTTGGAAATATTGTCATGACACATTGCTTCACAAGACATTCAGTTGCTTGGAAGTCACATCTGGCTTTGTTCTTCCCATATTTCTTCACAGACTTGCAAGACTGGAGGAGGTACATATGACCTTGCCATTGCTGCATTCCTAAGCATGTGTCACACACATAGTGTTCCCTATGCTTGCAGCTTTGTCACGGTGACCCTAGGTGCATTAGGGGGCCTGCAGTCCAAATTGCAGCTGGCAGCATCAGTATTCCTGCGAACAGCACAGACACCTCTGAAATGTGGGAATCCTTAGCTTCACTGCCTCCAACTCCAATGCAAGGAAATGCATCCTAGCAATGTTTTAAATATTGAACCTTTCCCTTTGTGAGAGCTCTTTCAGAGATGGATTTGTTCAAAGCTAGACTGTCCTCATCACCAGATCTCCCTTATGTATCTGGGACTTAATTCTGCCTTCCTGCCACTTAGTTTCCTGCAGTACGTCTCTTTGGTCACACAGTCTGTCCCAGCTCCTCAGTGCACTGCGGCTTGCTCCACCTGATGGAGGTAGGACCTCCACACCTCTGCTGTGTCCTACTGGCAATCTTCTCTCTCCATTGACAGTTCTTTCAGTGCTGCTGTTAGGCTGGGTTGCTCTGGAGCATGAAGCTTTTGCAATTCAGCTATCTGGGGACTTCCCTCCAGGACTGCTTTCTCCTCCTGGCTGTCAGTTCTACTCCTGACTCAGACTTAAGGTAATACATTTCTTGCATATATCTCTGAATTTCTGAGACAAAATTAACTGGCCTGTGCACTGCTGCCTTAGTGGGTGCTTCCCCCACTGCAAGGCACCCAACGCCAGCCTTCACCCTTCCTTTTTTCACCCTCACAGGCCCTGCTCCTCCTTCCTGCCTTCCTCACCTAGCCCTATCCCATATTTGTCAAAGGCTGCTGGTGGGTAGTGCTGCTGCCTCTGCACTGAAACCTCCTGCAGTGTCTTCTTCCAGTAAAGGCAGCCTGGGAATCCTGGGGCAGAGCGGCCAGCTGCCACTGTGCCCCGGGCACTGGTGAAAACAGGGTCCTGGTGAGCAAAGCGAGGAGAGTCCTGCAGGAGGGATGCGCCTGTCTTGCCTATCACACCTACTCTCAGAAGTGGAAGTTCTTAAATTGCCAAGCTATTGTAGCACATTTGAACTTGGATAGTGAGTGTTCATTCTTTGCTGGAGATATTTTCTGTTATCATGGGGTGATTATCTTAACAATTTTGCTTACAATGTTCTGTTCCACTCCATTTTTCCTGCCCTTAAATGACAGTCCTAAACAAAATGATTTCTTTTGGTCTGCTAGAAGTGACTGCACATTCTTACATACTGTTTGTTCCACTTATACACCACTACAAAACCCTACATTTGATATGCTATTGATGTTTTAAACCAATTTAAGGTAGAGAAGAACTAGGCTGCTTCCTCTGTCTCCACCAACTCTCCAGATAATTACCAGTACGATATTGCCTTGTACTGATGTAACTCATTAGTATAATAATAATAATTTTGAAAGAACATTTTAAATTACAACATTTCTCTGTTGGTCGAGATGTTCTGCAAAGATAGATTACTGTGTTCCTGCACATCTATTAAAAGTGTACTCTTCGACCAAACTAAAGGGCATTGGAAACAAGTCACATACAAATCTGATTTCCAGCCTGCATAAACCATTTACTTTCCTCTTTCCTAAGATCACAGTTTTCTCTGGGAACTGACATTGATGGCACATCAGAGTGATCCTGAAACTTATAACTAATTAGAGAATTGGATTTTCTGTAACAAACTAACACAATAGATATATATGAATTTTTTATATTCTGCCTCTACCCTTTTGTTCTTATGTCTCCTTATGCATGCCTGGCTTACAGACTTTTCAGTGAAGAAGAATGTCATTGCAATTACATGTTATGAACATTATACATTTCCACCAGCTTTGTCTCAAGATTCAAGTATTCCTCACCTGTATGTTTTAGGCTTAGCTGCACACTTCAGGATAGTTTCTTA
Source organism: Poecile atricapillus (assembly GCF_030490865.1). Lineage (NCBI taxonomy): Eukaryota > Metazoa > Chordata > Aves > Passeriformes > Paridae > Poecile > Poecile atricapillus. The sequence goes on along the minus strand of NC_081289.1, from coordinate 103,896,420 downwards.
AGTAGGTTTATAATTTATTCATTGGATTTCTTGTTAGTTCATGCTGCTGAAGTGATCTAGATTTTCTCTTTGAATGCATATCCTGTCAATGTTAGCTGCATTATATGGACTTATTTCATATACAGTCAAACTGAGGTGGTAGTGTTCATATGATAATAACATGCTGCTCCACAGAATGAAATATTCGCTCCTGCACTAGTTCTTCAGTTTAAAGAACCAACAATTGCAACATGGAAATTGAAACTTGGTCCAGAGACAGTAATATACATCCCAGAACATGCATGTAAAAAACAACCTAGAAAGAGGAGCATGCATTGTTCTGCATGTGTGTGGCAGCTGTACCAGATGTGGTCAAAGAGCTGCCTTTTGAAAATCTTAGCTCCTGCCTGCTCCAGTAGGGAAGTGAAGGTGAAGTCTTAGTTTTTGCACTTCACAATAACCAGTATATGGCAAAAGCAGCAGCTGATCATATGATTCTTGAAAATAATCTGATTGATCATCACGAATCATAGAATATCCTGAACTGGAGAAGACGCATAGGGAAGTCCAACTCCTGGCCCCGTGAAGGATGCTCCAATAACCACACTGTGTGCCTCACAGCATTGTTCAAATGCTTCTTGAACTAGAAAGACTTGGTTCTGTGACCACTTTCCTGGGGAGCCTGTTCCAGTATTTAGCCAACCTCTGGGCCAAAAGTTTTTATGGAAAGAGTGATAAAGTACTAGAATGGTCTGCCCAGGGAGGTGGTGAAGTCACCCTCCCTGGATGTGTTTAAAAAAAGACTGGATGTGGCACTCAGTGCCATGGTCTAGTTGAGATCTTAGGGCATGAGTCGGACTCAGTGATCTTAGAGTCTCTTCTAACCTAGTGATTCTAGTAATTCTGTGAAAAGCCCATAGGATTTTTTTTGTTCTAGTGAATATGGAAAAACTGAGTAAGAAAGCATTTGTTTCTGTGCTCTAAATTCTTAAGGGACACGCTGACCTGGTTTGTGTATGCTGCATTCTATGGCAATTCAGACACCTGGTTGATCACTCAGGTGAACACGTATGCAGCACAATTCAGAGTAAATGAGTGTTCAAATGAATTTTTAAATGATCTGAAGATCTTATGTACATGCAATAGACACATGTGGAAAGCCTCTGCCTGCTGAAAATGGGGTTTTGAGAATAGCATGCTTCTCTTCTGTCTTTTGAAATAACGAGTGTCATTACAGTCTAGTATTTAGCTGTATGGGAGACTGTCCATGCTCCTTTCATGAGACTTTTTTCCCCATGGTTTTGCCAAGCCCAGCAGTGAAATTTTAGAGTCTGAATAATTCCTGTCTGAAAGGAGTGACTTTTCAAAAGCAGATGTCTTTCAGAGTCTGGATTTCTTTTCATATAATTTCCAACTGTAAATATTGTTGCTGTTCCCAAGAATAGGAAGTGGAAATTTTATTTTTTTACACAAAAATTACAATAAAAATACATCAGTGTAGACATGCTTTGGAGAAGAGATTTATGTGAAAGCAAGAGATTCCTTCATGTCAGGGATGCATCTCATGAAGTCTCATTGGGATTTTCTTTCCCAAATTAGCCACATGAGGAAGATTAGTTTGGCTAATGAATTTGACAGAATTGCAACAGCCAGGCTGTGTTCTGAAAATTCCAGGTATGACCCCTTCTTACAGATGGAAAGCATGGTTGGAGCACGGAGTGCTTGTCTCTATGAATGTTCTAAACACTCCCTCTGGTGGTGCTGCCTTTGAGGAAGAGGAAGACATTACCTGATGGGGTACAGAAGTATGAATTCTGAAAAAGGAGGAAGGCAGGAGATAGCAGAGGACTGATTTGTGGAATATGGTGCTCACAATGGAAGAGAAGCAGGACTTCTTGTAGGATGAGCTGAGGTGTCACATGGAGCTGCACAACAACAGGTCCATACCTCACAGCAGGGGCCAGAAACTCAAGAGATAAGTCTTGATAAGACTGCCAAAAAATTTCCCATTAATAATACTTTACCTGAAAATGCAGTTTTGGACAGCTATGTACTTAAAGATTATCAACCCTCACTGGAAAATTCTTGATGTTATTAAAAAACATACTGAAAAGTGAAAGGTGAGGATTATTTGTTTGCTTGGTGGTTTTTTTTTCTTGTTTGCTTCTGTAGTTTTCACATCCCTAGGTAAAAAAAAAAGAATTTTCAAAACAAACTATTGGCTTTCTCATACCACAAAATGCATGGGGCCTTGAATCTGCTTGTGAGCTTCACCTTAAGAACAATTCTGGGGTAGTCTATATTTGACACTCAAAGCCACTTTTTTCTTATCATGTTTCAAGATAATACATTTTAACCTTTTACTCTTCAATAGGACACACTGCAGCTGCAATGAGAGGCTGGGCTTCCATATGGTCCATCTTTTCCTATTTCTGTCTCAAATTCTTGATTCTCTAACACCCTGCTTAAAGATGTCCGGGTGTAGTGGTACTCTTACCATATTCCAGCAACTTAATATGTTGTCTGCCCAAGAGATGGTCCACATTTTATGCAGGTTTTTGAGAGAGAGAATGATTGTTATCCCAAGGCTCTCATTACTGTGGGATTGCTTAAGATAAAAGAAAAGGCTTCAACATATATGTGGATGGGTGTCTTAAAATGAGCTATTTTTCTTTTGGGCCCTCCATGGGTGATGGCAATACCTTTGGATCCTCTCTGCCAGCATCTGGAAGGCTCCATACACAGTGCTGCTGGTGCCTGAATTGGAATGTTTGAGAAAACAGGAGGGTGTAAGCAATTAGGTGAGTGGAATGTGCAAGTCCTGAGCCCTTAGTTACATTCAGGGAGCACGTCAAGCTAAGAGAAGATAAGAGAGTGTTTGAAAATAAACAAGACATGAGCCAGCAATCAATAACTGCCTGAATCATAAAGCAACCATTAGCTCAGTCAGAATCAGGGTTCTTGGCTAACCTAGGCCATGTAACTGGTCTTGAAATGCGTAAAAGACTGCTGTAAAACCAAAGGAACAGTGTGTCTTGCTGTCCAGGACAGTGTAATACTGGAATGACTTGTCTGTGAGACTGTGATGCCTTCACCCCTAGAGGTTTTACAGAACAAGTTGGACAAACAGCAGCAAGGAATAGTTTGCATGTATATGGGACAGCCTTGGACACAGGGAAGGAAAGAACAGCCAGATGACCTCATGAGAACATTTGTCCTGTTGTTCTTCTCTGATACTGTGGAATTATTACTTTGCTCTTGTTTTTCCTTCTCTTCCAGATGCTCTTAGATGTGCCTTTGTGCAAGTTTTCTCAGGAGGGATACCTCTACTGAGTGGGACCTTTACACTTTACTGTTATACTGAGAGTAACATTTAGGTAGGTATCTTCTGAACACCAAAACCCTCCTGAAAATTCAGTGACATGTTTTGAATATTTTCTGAAGCATACTGTGTATGTTGTATGATTTGTTCCTAAGTAGAGTAGTTCTGTTTCAAGTCATCCAGCAGGGAAATCTTGAAGAGCCCATTCATTCCCATTCTGATTTCCTCTGGACCTGTTTGGTCAGGGGAAAGCCAATCCATTGAGATGTATGTGCATATGTGTTTGAAATTTCTGTCCAGTGCACAGTCAGATACCAAAGATCATATAGCAGCTGCCAAGCCTACCTGGCTAAAAAGAATGCCTCTTTTGTCTCGCATGCAGACCCTTAATTTCTGATTTAAGACATACTGTCAGCAGCAATAGGATACCACAGTGTTATACCTATCATGAGCTGTGGAATGAATCCACAAAACTCTCCAGGCTCACTAAGCATCCTCATTTATTGGAACCATTGAGACTGTGCACATGCTTATAGTTAGACCTATGCTCATGTGTTTTGCTGGAGGTAGGAGGGGGTAAAAATAATTCCCCAATATTTCCAGCTTCACAACTCTCATAAGCATCAGTTTATTTAACAAAAATTAGGTGTGGAGCAAAGCAGCTTTGGTAGCATATACCACAGTAGTACTTATGTTGCAATTCTGCTATTGCAACAGGTGATCTAGTTTGTTAAGACCACGGGGTCAATAACTAAATTTACAAAAAAGCCAGCTGCTTAGTGATTGTTTATTTAATGTGCCAAGTACTACTACTCTGGCCAAAATTGATCCTCTGAAACAGTATCTTCCAAAGCATACCAATAACAGCCTTCTTCTTCTAAAAGATAAAATAAACATGCAAATAATGTTTTTAGAACATTGATCTTACTTAAACATCTCTAGTTCTGGAAAAAGAGTAAGTTTCAAGCCCTGTGTGCAAGTTATTCAGTAAATGCAAGCATGAAAAATCAGCAATTGTCTAGGATGGCCTCTATTCCATTTTTAACTTCCCTGTAATTTAAGCCAAATGACATATGCAATGCATGTATATCTTCCTTAAATGTGCTTTTGAACCTTGATGAGAATAGGCTGGCATTATAATTTGTACCATAGTGTTGGTCCAAGGCTTAGAACAAATTAATTATAATGGGTTCAAAGTTCTTCAGGTATGTTTAAGGGATTGTGCTGACTATATTTATGTAGTTAAGCACAGATGTACCTGTGCCTATATTTAAAGAAAATCATGCTGCACATTACATATATTTTTGTAGTTTAAAATGTATTATTAATGCATTTTTGTGAAATCATATGTCAGCAGTAAGATGAACACTTGGTAAAAGTTATCCAGGAATTATATTTGAAAAAGAAGTGGGATCCAGTACACACCAGGGAAAAATTCCTTGTCGTTTGGACAAATGAAAGTGTATCTCTCTTCTATTGCATAGTCCATCCCCAATGTATATCTTGCAGTCTGCTGCTGTGTACCTCCACCAGGGAGGTAGAGAGGCAGCAAATCTCATTCCCTGCTGCCTTTGTCCTGAGTAGCCTGAACTCATTAGGTTTTGGCAAAAAAAAGTGTGTCCAGTGGTCCCACAGAGGCCCATCAGCTTTTCAGAACAGTTGTGCTGTAGCATGTGAACCTCATGATGTGCCCAAGGGATACCAAAGGATGAAGGACTTCCTCTTGCTTGGACTGTCCTTATGATCCAACAGATTTGGATGCAGTGCCCTTTAACAGCAATGGGAAGACTTTGCTTGGCTTTGGTTCTAGGGTTGATCTAGGAAACAACTTGAGTTGGATGCAATATAAAAGTGAAGAAAGGTAGAATTGATGATAAATTAATTAATTTTAAAATGTCTTCAAATAAAAGTAATAAATGGCCTTAAAACATCCTCAAACTAGCAAGTGTCAGAGTCAGTCTTTAATTTAGGACACAGTTGGGCAGTTACTTGGGTTAGCAGTGTGGAGAGCCAAATAAAGTGTGACCCATATTTAGTACACTAGAGGTCATATTGAAAAATTTGCAGTTTTGCCAGACAAATTCCTTCATAGGTATTTAAATGAACTTTTTCTGAGTATTGAGAATCAAACTCTTACTGTGATAGAAGAAAAAAAACAGACAGAAAAAGGAGGCTCTGTCTGAAATACCTTCGCTTTTTTCCCTTGTAAAGTTCAGCGATGTAATGCTGTTGGATTGCAATTACATAGAGTTGCTTCAGTGATAAAATTACATAACACCTTTACTTTCTCCTGTCTCCATGACATTTTGCACTCAATAACACAGTCACCATCTTGATGTGTTAGTGAGTTTGTGGTGAGAAATTTATTTATTTATTTTTTTAACAAAAGTAAACAAACCTCTCTTATTTGAAAAGCAGACTTTTTTTTTTCCATATGTAATATGCTAGAAACATTTCTGCGTGATTTATTCATTTCACCCACAGGATAGTTAAACTACCCACTGTTTGGCCACATTTCACCAAATGTTAGATTATGAGATAGGTTTTTACAGGAGAAACTTAGAGTCTGAATGCAAATTGTACAATAAAAACATGTTTTGATTCTTACTTTTACATGATGAGGCTCAGGTGTTTGTGCAAACTGGAGCCTTCTAAATACATTTGCATTCTTGACAGTCAGTTTCTAAGTTCAGGGTTATTCTTTTCCATTACAGTGTCTGATGTCAAACGTGAACTAAACCCAGGTACACAACCCTGAACTCTTTTTCCATTTGTCAAATGAGCAGAATATTGCCAGAAGTTGTAATGGAGAAAAAAAGCATAACCTAAACCTGGGAAACATCGAGCCAGAGTGAAGAAGAATAAAACTTTTAGCAGGGATCTCAGTTTAAACAATCTATGGAGGTCACTCAGTACCACACTCTACTTCTTCCAAAGATGTAACAGGGAAAGAAAAGGAAAAGGAAAAAAAAGTGTTTCACCTCTCCTACTTGATGGCTCCCCCCTTAATTACTTTTGAGAATTCTACCGCCTTGAGACTTTTCCAGCTTCCAAGACAGTGCAACTGTGCACCTTCTACTCAGACCAGCTGCACTTGAGAACACAGGTCCATGCAGGAGCCACATGGAGAGCCACAACTTCATGTAATTCACCTTTCTCCTCCCTACAATGTATGGCCAACCTTGTATTTTTCAATATTCAGCTGCTGCCAAGCCCCTTTTAATAAATCTGCAAGACTTTTTTAATATTCTGAATGGATATTAACATGGAAAACACCATGTCCTTCATGGCAACTGGTTCAGCTTTAAATTGTTTCCAGGTTTTCTTTCCCCTGGTATGCTCCTTCAGCAGGCAAGATGACTCCTTCTGCCAAGCTCTGCCTCTGTGGTGAGGATGCCCTCTTCAAGTGCAGCATTCCCTCTTACTTTCTGCTCACTCAGCTGAGGGACTGAGCAATAATTAACCTGAAAGGTCTTTTCTCATGTCCTGTGTTTCCCATGGCTTTTTAAACATCTTGTGCTGAGGTTTTTTTGTCCACTGAATATGTTCGTTTAATATCACTTTGGAGTGCTAATTAGAGAAGATTCCTTGCCTAGCCTATGGTCATGACCAGCCACAATAGATGTCCTGCAACACATTTTAAAGAGGCATTTTCCTTTCCCTCTGTTGACTGGAAGGTGAAATGACTAGTGTGGTAAGGAACTGAGAGCCCTCTCCGTGGGGTGGCAGATCCAAGACGTGTGCTCTTGATGTGGGCAGGAGACACTACCGCTGGAAATATGATGACTGAAGTTCGTGATGGATATTCCTGCACAATGGCACAATCTTCCTTTGGAGTATGGTGAGGCAAAACTAACCTTGCTCAAAGACAAGTGCTCTGCTCTAAGTCAAACACAAACTGAAAAGCTGAGGACCAGGCAAGGGTATGTAAGATGACTCACTGTGAGAGGGTGTACCCTTAATCTAGATGACTCAGTCCTTGGAGTGCTAGAAGACTTAGGACTTGTTTCTTCCAGAAATCTGTGGAGCAGTAGTCACAATGGTGAAGATACACTGATGACATCTGCCAGTTCAGAACTGTAGAGGTACCTGGCTGACAGACAGCACTTGCAGTCTTCTAGGTAAGAGCTGGTGTGCCTTTTCTTCTTTCCCTCATGCTGGCTCCCTGCTAAAATTATCCTGCTTACACTTCTTCCCGTATAAAATGACTTATGTTCTTGTCTCCTGTTTCAGACAAGCCAAGTCTAAGCAGCAGAGAGCCTGTGAAAAGTTGTTGTAATTCATGCCAGGGCCATCAAGGACATTTCTGGACATCTTTGTGAACTCATTTATGGATTTTATGACCAGCTGTTTGTCAGGAATGACGAGGCTGTGCACTTCGAAACACCAGTCCCCTGTAAAGGAACGTAGTGTCCCATCTTGCATTCCTGATGGTGACAATGCCAGGTCTGAGCAGGGCCTGCAGACCACATCAGCAGTCCTGGCAGATGAGGGACATCCGCAGTGCAGAAATGCTTATCCTGGGCTACAGCTGTGTCATCACAAAGCTGGAATGTACAGTATACGCTTTCCACGGGCATAGCTCTGAGCACAGAAATGTGTATACCATCAACGGCACCTGCCCCTCTATGGAGCAGTTCAGCTGTTGTGATAGCTGATGAGCTAAATTTAAGGTTTGCACATGCTTGATTCAATTTAATACCTTCCAAGGGGAGCTTACAGGGGGAAAAAAAAACCAAAACAGCTTCAGGATCTACATTTATGCAGAGTTTTAAAATATTTTTCCTCTTTTATGTTTATACTTAGCTGGGTCTGAAGTCCAACTGTTTTTTTTATAACAACAATCCTGGTATATTATGTATGATTCCCTTTATTACAATATATAATATGTGTGAAAATAAAGCTGCAAGTTTTACATGATACTACTAGTAGTATTCCCTTAGAATTTCTTGCCTTATTCTCAGATACATTATCAAACTTATATTTTTCAAGACATCCAAAATTGCCAGGGAGCACATTTGATCTTTCTGTAAGCTAAAGAATCCAATACAGCAGTTTTCACTGGATTTAATTCCTTTAACATTTCCTAAGAGTATAAAAAATAATGCTATGACCACATCTTTGGAAAGATATTCAAAGCATTAGAAGCATATGCTAAATATGGTTTGTTAATCATTCAGGGAATTGCGATACTGCATAAAACAAACGCTTTTATCTTGAATCTGTGCCAAAAAGCCTTTTTAAAATTATTCTCCTACTCTAGCAAAGCATAGCAAATCATTCCACCAGAGACATTTCATGAGTATTTGAGTACTGGCAGTAAAAAAAGGACTTGAAGAAACCTTAAAGTCACAATACCAATATTATTTCATAAATTACAATCTCCTTAGTCAAATATGTGACTTCGTGTGATGTAATTCTTTGTCAGCAATATAAACCTGAGCATTACTAATGCAATAAAGTCATCTTTGGGACTAAAATTAAACCTAAAGTCATGTTGCCATATTTTCATGTGTCCCTCTGTCTGGTGTTATCAGAACTGAGATTACCCTCCATGCATCCAAGAGTGAGTTCATTCAGGTCAGCTTATGTATTCCAGGAGCCTTTTCATGCAGAGATAAACTTTGAACAATCGCCTATCTTGAAGTATTATGATAGGCAAAGCCTAAAAATTGAGAAATTGAAGCTGCCAAATTTGAAACATCTAGCATGAAAACCCCTTAGTCACAAATCAATTGAATCTTTACTTCCAAGAGCTAAAAAAGGGAAAAATACAGAAAGGTAGACATATCTGTACCATGTTTTGTGAAAACAAATGTTTGCAACCACTAAACACTGCCCTGGGGTTATAGTAAACAAGCAATGATAAGGATGGTGCCATGCTGACTAGCTAGTGTACCGTAGGAGGTATTGTATATCAACAGCCTGGCAGTGTCAAAGCCAAGTTAGAGTAGCAGGAATTTAGCACTTCACAAACTCGTGACCCCAAAAAGGCCATGGTGTGTGTCAGGATGGATTCTAAACGAGGAGGGCGAGGGTGGCAACCTCCCCTGTGCCTGGAGACCCTTCTCTGCTTGGTGTGAGAGATATCATTTGTGTTGTGATAGTATCTGACTGGTACATTGGCCTTTTCTTTTTTGAGCTGAGTAGCTATGTGTCTTCTCTTTCACTTGATTTAGAAAGACTTAATATGATTTTTTATCTCCCTGCTTAGAAAATCTTGTGTATATATTTATCTGCTATAGACAACAACCTTTGATTAGCTGTAAGTAAACACTTGCATTCTTTTATACAAACTGAGTACCCTTCTTGCAAAATTGCTCAGCACACTGTGGAGTAATTTACTCTTTAACACAAGTTATATGATAAGTCCTAATAGTATTCTCGTTAACACAGATGAATTCCTGTTGAACCTGGCATGAGTGCAACTGAGATGTTCATCAAATTCATTAATGTAACTGTGGCTCTGCACATCATACTCTACATTTCTGAAAGTGAGGCTTTGGCATGACATTTCAAATTACCTGTTCTGATGTTTAGATTCTTTGAATAACTTAAAAGTATTGCAACTGCAGTTGAAAGAGAGTTTTCATACATTTGATGCCTTGACAACAAGATCCTGTATCAGGGCCCAGTGTGAACTTTCCAAAGGACTGTTTACAGTTATGTATTACTTATACTTTTGTAGCCATCATAGGGGAATGACCTAAGACAGGGAAGTGTGAATGGCAGAGGAGTTATGTGCCAGCTATTATCAGTTGCACAAAACTCAGACTTCTTAGTCCTACAAACCCTGTTTTTTAAAATCCTACTTGCGGTCATAAATTTCATGCATTTGATTTTATTTATATGGCACAGGATCTAAAAGTAGGTTAAATAAGATATTGACAAGTTTCTCAGCTCAGTCTTTTCATGTTTACTGTTTGAGATAATAGGAAAATACCGTATTTGTCTTTGACAGCTAAAAACAATGGTCACTGAAGATGGTAGCTATCAACTACAATTCAACACTTAATGTCAGGTAAATATTAATGGCAATGTTTTCCTTTCCATTTCCCTTTTTGCTCCCTCTCTTTCCAGGAATACAGTGTTCCCACGTACAACTCTCCCTTTACTCTTTCACAGTATTCAGAATTGTACTGCATGTACCAAACATTTCAGACATTGTAAACCAAACTGTTAATTGGTCACATTAATACATGCAATTTCATGCATCTGTCATATGAAAAAATAAAAAGGTCCCAGGAACTAACCAAGAACTATCCCAAAAAGCAGCATTGAAAATGCAAGGAAAAAAAAAACAAGGCAATGCCTCTAAAATGTAGTCTGCAGCATACCCCCTTGTTTGGTTCTGCGGTGAGTTCTGGGCCAGCATGTAAGGGAACACATTTAGTACTCTTCTTGTGAAAGAGGATCTCAGTTCCTGGCAGGGGAGGAGGCACAGCAATCTCCACCGAGTCTCCTGTGGTATTTCTGAGAAATGTCTGCAAGCACAGCCTATGTCCTGAGGGCAAATACTACCTCCAGGGCAGGACTCTCCTCTGCAGCCTGCAAAAAGACCTGACAGCCAGAGAACAATCATTCTATCTTATAGATAAACATTAAGGGAGAGCAGGACAGAGAAAAGCAGGGCCAAAATACCCAAAGGCTAAAAAAACTCCACTGCAAATTGACTACTGAGAATATGTCAGGATTCAGGATTTTCTGGAGTGTTTATCTAAGTACAGTTCTGGCTCAGTAGAAGCAGTGATCTGTACCATGCAGCTTGATCATTGTATTGCTATGCTGCATGACAATATACTGTAGAATAAATACAATAATAGAATGGAGAAAGATAGAAGACGATGGAAAAAAACAAGTTAATATGCTATAAAGCTTCTAGAAGACTTAAACCAAAGACTCTCATTGGAGTCAAAGTAAATTTCTTCTCATCTAGAAAGAAGGTAAATGGCAGAGAACAGTGAAGCAAAAAAGTTATTACCTCCAGCGAAATTTAACCAAATCAAATCAGTTCTGCCCTTTTCCTTTTAATATATAAAAAAATTACTTTTATATTTTATTTTTATATATGATATTTTTATTTATTTCATGTTGTCATTGCAGACCTTGAATTCCTAATGCATTTTTATTTAATGCCATTGAGATTGGAATTTTTTTGGCCCCGAGGTGCGGAGCGTGTAGGACACTGGTGTTTGGTCAGAGCAGCATTAACTGAGTCTTGCCAAAAAAGAGTTCTGTGAAATTTCAGCTTATTGCTTCACTTTGGATGTGGGCCATGATGGCACAAACCCATCACCTCATGTGACCCAAACAGGACATAGATTGTCCTTATATTGTTACCTGCTTAGAGAAAGACTTCTTTGTAGAAGCAGGCCAAAGAACATATTTACCTGCCGTAGCTTCTCTGAGTATTCTGCTGTGAAAAAAGTGCAACTTATTTATCCTAATAATATCTCTGAGGTTAATTCATATGGATGATGTCTTTCTTTGCTTGGCAAAGTAAATTTGGCTTAAAATAAACAGAATTATAACCATGGGAAAAAAAACCCCAAACAGCTTCATATATAATCTAGTTCTAAAAAAATCTTTCTAACAAAGAGAAGACTATGCTAGTACCTGTAACTGCAAATGTAAACTTGGTTGGTGTCAGAAAAAAAAAAAAAATCAATTTTCTGCAATACAAACAAAAATAACAAGACTGATTTGAAGATATTAATCCTTAGCAAGCCTTATGAGCAGTCCCTATTGTTGAAGAGTCTAACACTGCTAAAATCAAGATTTGCTATTAGTTTTCCATAAACTTTTCCCATTTGTTTGCCATAAATTTGAATTTCTTGCAATTTTTGTATATTTAATATTTGCAGATGTAAGAGGGAGTGTGAATCCATTTAAAAAAAAACCAAACAAATAAAACTGAGTAGACTTCCAGAGAAGTCTTGTTGGTTTTTTGTTTGTTTTGTTTTGTTTTTACTGAAAAGCAGTGGAAGAAATGATAGTGCAGGAAGACCTACAACATAACGAAGCCATAAAGTAATAGACAGCATGAAAACTTCAAAATTAAGGCTTGTAACTGTGATTGTGCACTTGTGGGAACCAATAGTAATGACAGGCTTAAAGCACATGTTTTCACACTGTCTTACACAATATCCCAAAAGCAAGCTAGTTAGTTATAGTCTGCTCAGAGCTGGAGGTGAGTGCAGAATTACTTGGGCAATTGTAATTAATAGAAATGGAGTTTCTGGGAAAGAAAATGTTTGCTAAATGAAAGATCAAGTGAAATTTCAGTGATATGTGTTGGCTTTGCTACTGTTAAGAGTTTCATCTATGATTTTATTGCTGGGATGAGGCATTAATTCATTCACATTTCTACGACCGCAGTTTGGGATGTTCTGACAAGCACCTTCTGTAGTTTTGTAGGTGTCGTGGTTTTAGAGTATTAGCTAAAAAAAATCACTAGAAAACTTACTTACTTCTTGCTGTGAGATATGGATTAGAACAAGAGCAAAACAGGCTTGAAACTTAAAAGGAACAAAGAAAGTTTATTAACAAGAGCTATAAGGATAAGAAACCAGAATACTTCCAGGAACCTTTTTTCCCTACTACCCAACCATTCCCTTGTTCACATGACAACATAGAGACAAAAAAAACCCTGGTGGTTAAAACAGTCTCAATTTTGCTATAGTCTTTTTATCAGTCTTTGTAGAGAAAAAGAAGTTCTCTTCTGCTAATGTATGGAGTTTTTCACAAGAAAACCATTTTCTTCATGGCTTTCTATTTCTTTGATGCCAGCTGCCCAGAAAACTCTGCCATCAGTTCTCTCCTCCCACTTCACATCACTCTGACGTATGTATGGGTCAATGAGTCTAGGGATGTCATCTTTAAGGATGAGTTATTCAAAGGCAAAAGTTCTCTTAATCTGTGTTTGTGAGCCTCTCTGGAAACAGAAGTTTTCTCCTTGCCTCTTAAAGGCCACAAATCTTCAACTATTGCTTCTCTTTTTCTGTTTCAGCATCTCAGAGGATCACAACTACTTCCCCATTTGCTTAAATCTACACTTTGAAATACTCTATTCCTCCCCAAAATACTCTTTCATGAATTAAAGGAGTTTTTTAGAACACTATTGTCCATTTCCATAGTTTTAGCAAAAGAATATTTCAGCTTATTAAAGCATCTTCTTATTTCTCTCCCCACCTGAAGCTTAATTCCTTTCTTCACTGTCTTTGATAGTTTATGTTGCCTCTCTACATGCTGATCACTCTCTTTCCCTCTCTCTGGAAAAAAGGATTAATCTGCAAGTCTCATCTGGGTAATGAAAGGGTTAAAATCTTGCCCAGGCTTTGTAGCTGGTTCTGTGATCTCAGTCGGAGCAGCAGCTGGAGCTGTCTGCGACGGAAGATTCTTCATGGCTGCTCTGGAGGAGTGTGGTCACTGTCTCAGCCCGCTGCAGGTCAGTGGCTTTCTCTCTCTTTACTCGGCAGTCTCTGGTGAAACTCAGCAGCGGCAGAACCTGCAGCTGAGCCAGGGAACCGGCCTGGCCCAGCAGCCCCACTGCACAAGGCCCAGCGAGCCCTCCAAGAAGGGGCTCCTGACACTTCACAGTCTCCATCCTCCCCAGGAACCCCAGAGCTCCGGCCAGCCCCGCTTCCCCCCGCGGCCTTGTCCGGCCTGGCGGGGGGACGAGGCTGAACTGGAGCCCTGTTACCTCTTCAAAAGCCAGAAACCAAAGAGAGCAAGAAATTCCCAGGCTTAGGTCTTAAGGTGGTGTTCACAGGTTGATCTCACTTTTCAATGGCCAAAACCACTGTCAATTCTCAGAAATGGTTAGTTATTGGCCAGGAGATAAATCTCCCATCATCCTCAACAGTTTCAACTTCCCTAGCTCTCAAAACTAATCTTAAAGGTGCAGAACTTAATGTATAACATAAACCAGGCGTTTGGGGATACCAGTATCATAAAGTCACCCCAGGACAGTAGGCTGAATTAAAAAATGCATGGACCCGTACAGGAACCTAATGGAGAGAATCCTTGATCATCAAAAAAACCCATGGAAACCAGAAAATGACAGAATGACAGAATGACACATTTGGATTAGGGTAATCTGGAGGGGAGATTGATGTTAAGCATGAAAATTTAGGTTAGAAGGCTGGAAGAAAAAATTATTAGTGGAACATTACAATATGAAAACTGTATGCCTGTAGGTCATTTGGGAACATATCAGATAAACACAAGTTAGGAATTTATTTAGTATATCTGGTACTGCTTTTAGTATAAGGCTTCTGATGCTCCTTTATTATTATTATTCTTTTAAACTATTGAGTTTTTTGAAACATTTTGATGAAGGGTGACCTTAGGGAAGGAAACATTTTATTTTTATGCTGTAAACATATTTACTTTTTTATTTGCAATAACTGGAATTGGACTCTGGAAAATCAATGGATTTAGAAATAGTATGAATAATGTATGAAGGACTTGAACAAAAATATGGCTTCCATTGCAGTAGGGGTCCATTCTTGTAGCATCAGGGCCAAAAAGCTGGTACACTCGTGTCTCATGCAATGGTGCTATGGCTGTGACTTTAATTTTTGTGGTCCTTCTGAAAACTGCAGTTGAGACATAGGACCTAACTAGGCATCAATCCTTCTGGGCCAACAGCCAAGCCTGGCATGTTTGTGCAAGACAAACAATGCAGTCAGGATGCCACAGACAGCTAGAAGAGATTAGAGAGCACATGAGCTCCTGGGTGTGTGTCAGTTCTCCCAGGACCACACATACTCTGCATGCATGCGAGCATGTTCCTGTTTTCTGTTTAGTTTTCAAAGTGAGTGCTTTGGTAGTCAAGGTGAAACAAGAATTACTAGAAAACATTCTATTCTCCTTTTCATAAAATATACCGTAAAATTGAGAGAAGACTGGTCAGAAACTTTCTTTGTACTTCTCACTACTTTTTCTCTCCTTGTTGTAACCTCCTCAGCTTAATGGTTTGGAAAGTGATAAAACCACAGAATGTCAACACTCAGTCAAAATCAAAGAACAGAAAAACTTACTGCATCCATTTGACCACACAGTTCAGATGGCAAGTTCTGAACAAATCTTGACCTCACTAGAGTATTTTATGAATCTCTCTTTAATGAGGTTGAAAATTTGCCCCTCAAAAGTGCAACTGTTTAAATATTTGATAAAGCAGTTTCAGCTGAGGACTAACACAGACTGTGTCACCTTTGAGCAACTGAATTAAAACTTCGTACTGCATATGCTATAAATGCAAATATTTTTAAATAAAGAGAAGCTATATTACTGACAAAGGCATCAACCACAGGCATGGTCCCTGGCAGAAATAAACTCTTGTGAATCTATTGATATTTAAGGGTCTAGCATCTTTTTACTCAACCTGTCTAAAAATGCTTATCACTGCTGTGTGGGTATCATTGCAAAAGGAATTGTTCAATTGTACAATTTCAGGTTAAGTGATCTTAAGAGATTCATAAGACTCCTTTGAGAAGGCAACAGTACCTGTAACTGATGACTCCTACTTTCTGTATGTGTGTATCTATATGTGTCTATAAAAATCTGTGGACTCACCAGCCTGTGCACAGTACCCAGGGCTCTGAAGTCTCTGCCCAAATTGCTTCATGCAAATAATTTTACAATGGTGTTCTAAATATCATCTTATTCTGATTTTAAATGTACTATGAGCGCCAAGAAAAATATGGTTAAGGAAAAAATATACCTTTATTTACTATTTTTATACATTCTTAAAATAAGGAGTAATGTGTAACTCTGCAGAAACACTCTACAGATTGAGAAGTTTATTTGGTTTTTAGATCCATCTACATTTCAATTAAGAATTCATGAGAGGTGACTGACATTAAACCCCTTTGTTGTCCATGATGGCCAGCATATCTTGACCCAATTAGCTTTCTATCCTTTAAGAAGATTTTTCTCTATTCACCAGTGAAACAAACCTTTGGGATTTTTAAGTACATGACAAGTTTCAGTTTTAATTTCTCTGAGAGTGGCTGACACATGAGATCACCATAATTGGTTTAAAATGCATAAAACCCTAAGTAAACATGGATAGAAAGACACTACATAAATAATGAAATTTTATTTCTACTGAGTATCAAGGTGTTAAAATAAAAAATATACTGACGTTTAAAAAAAACATGTGGAAGGCAATATTTGAATAGCATGAGTAGCTGAAAAGCATAAAGAGAACACAATCCTAATGTCACCTTTTCTCCTGTGCTTATTTTTCACAGTGGCTGCAGTGCACAGAAACCACGTGTGTGGCATCTGCACGGGAGATGGCACTGACTTGCCCCATGACACATGCAGAAGAGAAGCACTGTCTGACTGGCACTGTCTACACTTGGCCCAGGATACTCACCCAGGGAATAAACAAAAAGTGTCTTCGAGGCAGAGGGGAGAAGTCCCCAGCTGGCTTCCAGGCCTGGGCAGATACCATGTAGTGCTGTCAAGCCCCCTCACAAAGCAGTGCCCTCTTTTTCTTCCCAAATCTCTGCCATCCTTTATCCTGTCCCAGATGTCCTTTCACAACTGCCCAGTCCCACCTGATTCATGTTTGTAATACTCTCAATTAAAAAATTAGTAATTAAAATGAAGCCCTCTTTTCCCATATTACTCCCAGCCATTACACTGCTCCATCTGCCCATTCCCAGATCCCTTCTTGTTTTTAAAAGACTCATTAGCATGTGATCTTGTCTCTGCCAGGATTCCCCAGTGCCATCTGCTCCCTTCCTAGATGATCAGTCTCACTCAGATCACTGTTTACCACACTTAAAAATATGACACATTTTCTAAGCACCGGTGTTGGAGGATGCTGTTGTGTTTCTCTACCAAAGTCAGTGGCTATCAGTCTCTTGCCACATTGACCCTCGTCCTTAGATGCCCTGATGCATTTCCAGAACTCTGGGGGTTTTGTGGTGACAGCAGATCTGTGTCCCTCAGGCTATACAACCACATGCTGTGCAATAATTTGTTTAAGACATTTAGCACCTCCCCAAATTCAGCATCCTCTTTGTGGGAACAATTTGTGTCCATCTTAATTCTTGCAGCATAAAATTACTAAGTTCATGTTGTATTGTTTTGAATAGTTTTTAAAAAAAGATTTTTCATGCATTTCACCTATTGGTCCTCATGGTTATTTTCATGCATGTTATAAATAGAAGAAGTAAGCAGTGTAATGCTGAAAAATTCTTTTGGGAAAACAGCAATAGTGTTTACCTCCATTATCTGAGAAATGTATTGTAGGGAGAACTGTTCTAGCATCTTTCCAGACGTTTGAGGCCAGGACAAATGGGTGACTGGCAATACTTCACTATAAGCCTATTCCACTGAGTGAAATGGGATCTGCCAAAGTTGTTCATGCTGGCCTACCTTCCCAGAAAATGATCTGGGTCCTTTCTTCAGTAACTCAGACTTCCAAAAAATGCCTGGACATTCACTGAGATCCAAGAGTTTCATGTTCAGACATCTTAATAGCACTGCAGTGTGTGAATGTCCTCCCATAGAGCCCACCACAAGCTCCATGTTTCACACGGGACTGCACTAATCCTACTTTAGACCAGAAAAATGCAGGAGCATTGTAAGCCTCCCTCTTTAGGTTTATACCCCTAACACAAGGATGTAACTTCTAGTGCTAATTATCATGGAGTTGGCCCCTTTTAAGATCCTATTCTACAATACTGGGAGAAAAACTTGCTCCAAATCATGTAAAATAGGCAACTAAATTTGAGATCAAGGAGTACAAACACGTACAAAGACTTGGAAAACTGTAAACAACTAAGGTTTTGGATAGATAACCGATGGTTATGAAATCTGTCACTGCAAACGTGGTGGGTTGTTAAACCTGAAAATATGCTTATTCACTGTAGTGGAGATTGCCCTTGACAGAATCTGAGAGTGAGGCAGGGACAACTTGTTCCCTATGATTTGTACATACACAGATTATTAATGGGTAAATGTTTTCTGGAACTACATAAACTGAAAAAGCAGATTTTTAACTTGATAATTGAGCATCTCCAATGCAGTGGTGTTTTGACAATATGCATAAATTTGCTGATGCTACCTGTGAAGAATTGCAACTGCTTTTAGCACAAATGAAAGCTAGGACCTGAATGATGCCCCCTCCTCTTCCCTGGCCGGACTTGATACACATATTTATTAGAAGTAACCCTCTGTCTTATTGGCATTTTTTTTTTCCCTGTCCTTATCCTCCAACTTAATTTAAATTGATTCAAAAAGAAAAAGCATATGAAAATGAAAATCTCTATTATACTTTCAGAGAAAGAATTTATAGTCATATTCCCACATACAAACCAAACCCTCCCAATTTTTCTCTAGTACTGTATTGTATAAAAGGAATATAGTAAGACTATGGCTTCAATGGAATCATATCAGAGGGACTGGGTGCATAAACACCTTCCCTTGCTTTCTCTTAGACTGCTGCAAAAATAGGAGAAATCGTAAGTGATGATGGGGTTCTAACCTGTCTTTAAAACTATTCCCACATTTAAAATCACTTTTGCAAAAGTTTGGGAAACACTGCAAGACTGACAATGGCTTGTGCTGACCTAGACCCTGCAGGAACCCACTTTGTCAAAATTTCACTTTAGACAGCGATGATGAATCTAGTTTCCTTGCTGCCCTTAAAAAGCTTAGGCCATTAATTCTTTGTGTAGTGGCCCTCCTAGCATTCTATTCCTTGTTCCTGTTGCCAGATGTGATCCTGTGATTCAAATAAACAAGCTCATTTTAGGGGATAACATCACATTAGGCAAGGTATGCCTTCTTTTCCAAACAGAACTTCCTACCTAGTTGTCTAACAAAGAGAGAAATCCAACATTTCTACTTTACTGAGAATTCTCCCACTGAGCCACATAAATTGCAAACATGTATATATATATATATGTATATATATATTACTTACTTTTATAGCTAAGCAAGAATTACTATAACCTCAAGAACCTAAGCTTGCCCTAATTACCTAGAAACTTTTCCAAATTCCTATCACCATGGGAAAATCAAATAAATCAAATAAACCTGAAGCATATCAGTGTTATGAATGTAATTTTCCACCTAAATGAGACTGAAATTTTAGTATTACAAAAGTAAAAATCAGATACAAAAGAACCCATTCTCATTGCATAGTACCTCTATTGTACTTTGAACACACCCATTTAATAAATAACCAGTTACAGGCACATAAAATATAGAAATGTATTGCAAAAAGTTATGTGATTCCAGGTTTTAAATTGAATATAAACTCAAGAGAAGTGGTTTCTGTACATTAGCAATGACTACTAAAGAAAAAGACTGAGATAAAAGTGTGAGTCTTAGTGATCACATATATCTGGATATGAGAACTCAACAATTTACTTTGATTCACTGGGTCTTTGTTTAATTCACTTAGCATTTAATACTGATCATATGATATTTGCTACAGAACTGAGTTTTCTGGTTTCAGTGAATTTCTTCTGGTACTTTGCCTCCAAAACATACTTTAAGATTATCAGCATGATGTCACCCAATTCAGCATCTTGCCATAGCAATTTCTTTTCCTGAGTCATTATTCCCCGTCACAGCAGGTTTCACATCTGTGAATGGTCACTGTCCTGTATTTTCTTTTTGGTCGCACTTTAATTGGTAGCATAGCTGCAGAAGTGGAAGGTTTATATACGAAGCCCTGCAGTTCACCCCAAATCAATGGTCACTGCTTTCTAACCTACATTGAGCTGGGC
Source organism: Poecile atricapillus (assembly GCF_030490865.1). NCBI lineage: Eukaryota > Metazoa > Chordata > Aves > Passeriformes > Paridae > Poecile > Poecile atricapillus. The sequence goes on along the minus strand of NC_081289.1, from coordinate 103,876,359 downwards.
TGTGCTGCTGACTTGCATTTTCTGCAGTATAATTGGATTTATTAGCGTGTTTCCATGAATGAGTTTGGTTTCACTTGTGAATTTCCTCCTCTAGACCAATTAGTTATCATCATTATCATTACATCACCATCTTCATCATTAAGATTTTTACCCCTATGAATTGAGGCAATTGCTATACCCTTAGATTTGGCCACAGTGGCAGGTGTAAGTTGAGTGACATTTATTCTTGGGTGCTGCCATCTACTATGGTTTCTGGGGTGTTCTAGAAATGTCAAGTAGGCACTTGCATCCTAGCATGTCACTTTGAAAAGTGCTACTACCTGGAATTGTTACTGGACAGAAGGATGGGGTAGGCTGAAGTAAAAACAAGGAAAGATGATGCAGGAATTGCTTGTATATAAAGTAGTTTCTCACAAGTGATAGCCCTGTGATTTGACCTGTTTACTTCATATTTAAATTAAATGCCAACTTGACTTTACAACAACAACAAATTATTACGAATGGGACAGCTCCCCTTTCCTGTCAGACTTTAATATTTTTATTATTATTTTGCAAAGATTTATAGGTAATGATGCAGCATAACAGCATCTTTTGAAGAAACATGAATCTAAACAGCATAACAGCATGGCTAATTACAAACCCTTCCTGTCATAATGTTTGGCCTATGTAATTACTGCTAAATACACACTATCAGTGCAAAGTAGTTTCTTCAGAGTGAAAAAGGAGGAAATTATGGAAAAAATGTGATTTCTTTTGAAAAGACAGTGAGCTAACATTCAGAGGATATGATGTACAATGAAAGAGAGGTAGTAAATGCATAAAATCTCCTCATTGCCAGTTCCTCTCTGTGGTGACTAACTGTACCATGATTTACCGTGCAGCCTTGAACATGAAGGAGAAATTGAATTCATCACCTTCTCGGTACTGTTGTAGTCATTCTTAGGTATTTCAAATCAAGGGAGGAAAGTGATTCATTGGGATGCTGCTCAGTATGCCAAGGGAGTACCTAAATACGTCCCTTAACCACAGAGGGAGTATTACCAAAACAAATAAAAAATCAGTAATACAGATGTGCTCAAAAAAAGGAAAAATACCTTTGAGGAATAATAAGACTTTGGCATATGTGGTTGATGTTTGAAGGGCAAAAGTCCAACATGTAAGTGTATGCAGGAAAAGTGTGTGTTAGTATACAAAAAATTTTGTGATAAAACTTCCTGAATTCTTCATAAGGGCCTTTATATTGAATGGTAGACTTTGAAATCTTTTCAGAAAAAAAAAGGTTGACTCTTCAAATAAAGTTTTAAGGGTCATAACTTCATGATATTTTCTAATTCCATATTCATCTGAATGTACATCAAATGTACTGAAAATCCCTGAATTGAGGGGAATGGAGTCCTTCTGTGCAGCCACAGGAGATACACAAGAGGCTGTTGCATGTTGCTTGTCACTGTTCCTTGGTCTCTGCCAGCCAGACTGTTTCTAGGAAGGATAGATAATTCAATTTCTATAGCCACCACACTCTGCAGGCAGGTATCCTGTGGTAATTGCCCCTGACTATTCCACCAGATTCAGGTGGTTCTTCAGCAAAAACACTATAGTATATATGTGCCAAGGGGACATTGCTGCATGGAGCCATGAGCAGATTATACCCCTGAATGTGGCCATTCTAAATGTAGATATGAGAAGGATGATTTCTTGTTTTCTGAACCCAAGTCTCACAAACCTGCAGGTGGGTTGTAGGTAAGGGTTAGCTCACAGTTAAAGGTTATGTATTCAAAAGCAGCACCTTCTCTCCTCAATTTGTGTTGATCTTGATGAACAAAGCAGGGGAGATAGAGCTGTTATTGCATGGGTTTTTTGTGGTTTCTCAGTGAAAGCCCATAACACCAAGCACAAGGGTCCTCTGGAGTAGCTACCTACCTGTCTGCCAGCTCATCCTCATTTGTGGGAAGCTAATTGGTCTGACAGTATGCTTGTAGAATTAAAAATATTTTCTTTTCAGAGAATGAATGTTATTATCCTATTATCATATTGAAATGGATGTGAATGTACACAATAAATATTCCCATTCCTTAGCCTGAAGGTATGACTGGATAAAAAGGCAGACCAAAATTTTTTTTCCTTTAGGAAAGGTAGGGTCAGTACAAGGTTAAGTGAGGAGAGAAAACCTCCAAAGAGGTAGAAGGAGGATGGCTGAAGCCTACATATGGCTTTACGTTCAGCTAATTTTCTTGGTAAATGATTGTATTGTATCCTTTCATAGTCACACTGTCTGCACTGCCTGGTTCTATGCCCGTGTAAGGCTCATGTTCCAATGCAGTTATGTGTAAATTAATGACAGACCAATCTTGAGTAAGAGATCTGCTGTTTCTGGGAGACTTGGATACAAATGCACATTATTAAAATTTGACACTTCAATAACTTTTGCACAGAACAGGGGAAGATAGTGTATAAATTAAAGAATAGCAATCTGGCCATTCTTATCTATAATCAACATCTAAGGAAAATAACATGATGGCAGGAGTGGTCTGAATATGTGTGTGCGATATGATTTGCTCATAAAGCAAGAAAAGAACCAGTAATTACATGCATCTCACTGAGACTCTATGTATGGTGTCTTTTTCTTAAGATTTTTCAGATTGTCATGGTTTTAAAGCAGTAACTAGAAATTTACTAGAAAACTTACTTATTTCTTGCCGTGAGATATGGATTAGAACAAGAGCAAAACAGGCTTAAAACTTAAAAGGAATAAAGAAAGTTTATTAACAAAACTACAAGAATAAGAACACCAGAATAAACTTCCAGAAAACCCCTTTATCCCCCACTACCCACTATTCTCTTGTTCACATGACAACACAGAGACAAAAAAAACTTCGGAACTTTGTTGTTTAAAACAGTCCCAATTCCTGCTAGAGTCTTTTCATCAGCCTTTGTAGAGAAACAGAAGTCTTCTTCTGCTAATCTATGGAGTTTCTCACGAGAAAACTATTTCTGCTATAGTTTTCTATTTCTCTGATGCCAGCTGCCCGGAAATCTGTCATCAGTTCACTCCTCCCATTTCACATCACTCTGAGGTGTGTATGGGCCATGAGTCTAGGGATGTCATTTTAAGGATGAGTTATTCAAAGGCAAAGTCCTCTTCATCTGTCTCTGTGAGCTTCCCTGGAAACAGTTTTCTCATCGCCCTCAAGGCCTCAAATCTTCACTCTGTTCCAACACTTCACTATATCACAATTACTCTACTTTTTGCTCAAAATCCACACTTTGAACACTCCATTCCTCCCAATATACTCTGTCATCAATTAAAGAAGTTTTTTCAGAACATTTTTGTCTATCTCCATAGCTTTAACAGAAAAGTATTTCAGCTTATAAAGCATCTTCTTATTCTCTCTTCCCCATCTAAAACTTAACTCTTTTCTTCACTGTCTTCTTCATGTTGATTGTCTCTCTCTCTCTCTGTCTCTCTGAGAAAAAGGAGTAATCTGCACGGTTTATCCAGGTAGTAAAAGAATTAAAGTCTTAGGAAAGCTGCAAGTGTCCATGGTGTCAGGTTTCAGTCCAGCAGCAGAAACTACAAACTAAGCCATGTTGGCCGGCTCTGTTTCTCCCCTCTCCACCCCCCCCCCCCCCCCCCCCACCCCCCCGCTTCTGCAGCCTTGTCCGGCCTGGAGTGGGGGGAGGAGGCCGAGACAGAGCCTTGTCACCTTGTCAGAAGCCGGAAACCAAAGAGAACAAGAGAACTCTGTCTTTACATCTTAAGGTGGTGTTCACAAGTTGATCTCACTTTTCAATGGTCAAAACTGCTGTCAATTCTTAGAAATTACTGATAATTGGTCAGGAGAAAAGACTCCCATCAGCCTCCAGAAGCTTCAACTTCCTTAGCTCCCAAAGCTATCTTAAAGGTAAAGTCACCCCATGACACAGATGCATCTGATATTCACCTACCCTGCTTTCAGTCTGTCAATAACTTAGTGTATGAGACCTTTCTTAAGTGAACAATGGATGTATATCAGACTGTGAACTGTTTTAGTAATTATCTTCTGATTCTGACACCAATCACACATACTATTAAGGCACTGTAAACATGCCTTTGTGTGAATTATTTCTCTCCACTTTGAAAATTTCAGGTGCCGCAGACACTATACGTACGCAAGAGGGAAGCAGCACAGGTTAACCACTGCAAGCCAGTGCAAACTCACTCCTGTTCGACTGCTGCCCTGTGTGGTCTCTGAGCAGTAGGGTGCAGGCAATCAGTACAACCAAGTGTCTATAGCTTAGTCACTTGCTGCTTGTTGCCGTCATCATTCACACACCAACTGTGAATCAAAACATTTTCACCTTGATTTTAAAGAGGGAGACTGGAGCAATCATATTGTACTTGATCTGCTCAATTATCAAATTATCCACCCACAACCTGGCATACATATTCATAATTCGTTACTTGGGAAAGCTGACTCCGAGGGCCTCCTTGACAGGCCACATCTATACCAGGTTTTTTTAGCTGTCATTCTCCAGGATGCTGCATATTGGTCTGGGTTAGTTCATCCTGACTATGAAGAGTAAAAACAAATGGCTCAGAGCTAAACCTCAAAAGACCTGACCTCACAGTATTTTCCATTGCTACAACAATGTTGGGTATGGATGTGATGATAACAAAAGCAGTAAATGATGAAGTAACAATCAAAAATTTATCTAAATCAGCAATTGAGTTGAACTAGAGAGAGTCTAGCCTTAAATGCTCATCCAAAAAAGATTAAATGCCTAGAGCATTTTGTACCCCAGTTCTTATCACAAACCAGACCACAAGCACAATCTTTGTAGTGAGAAAATGGCTGGTTGGGGAAAGTGATCTGATTTCTTCAAAGACCTGGCGACAGTCAGGTCAAAACTCATTGATTTTCAGTATGACACATCTTCTCACACACACAGTGTTCCCAGTACACACAGCATAGAAATAGAGAAATATGCTATTTTATTTACACATATGTAGGTTTCTCAGCCTCAGTCAAGCACTAGTTAAAAGTGAACAGACAACATGAAAATTTCATGGCATTGGCTTTCCCAGGAAGAACAGAGGTGAAATATTAACATTAGTTAATGTCAGCCAGCTGTCTGTCTAAGAGCATCGAAATACTAGCAAAAAAATAGTAGCAAAAAAATAGTAGCAAAACACCCCTAGAAATTATCTGTCCCCTGCTTTTGCCTTGTATGTGGTGGGAAATGAAAGGAACATAGAGATGAAAGGATGTTTATTTAATTATTTATTTTAAAGTAGAAGGACTTTGTCACCAGATGCCCTATGCAGTCTTTGTGTTAACCTTTGTCTTCCTTGGCTGGGAATTGCTTATGATCATATGGAGGAAAAGTCAATTTTCCTGTTTTCCTATTTCAATAATCTGTATAGAACTTTCCCACAGAGACACAGGACTCAAGTATTACAAAAACATTGAAAACAAGAACACATGCTTAGGAAAGCACAGCATTTGAAGAATCATGATCAGGTACACATCCATTGAATAAAAGTTTCTTACAAATTTGAACCTGAAAATGACTCTTTTTGTGTTGTGGTGAGGTGTTCTTTTCCAGTGTCCAGAATCCATCTGATCCATCCATCTGATGATGTGTGGAATCATGGCTGCCTCTGCCCTCCCATGCCAGCTGTAAAGCCTGTCATTAGAAGCAGTAGTATATAGATAAGGTTTCCAAAAGGTATAAAGGGTCAAAAAGCAGCAAGTTTCATGGAAAAACAGAAAATTTAAAGGCCTGCCTAGGATAAATAGCTGTTTTCATGGTTTTTCTAGTCTAACATGAAGCAGGTGGAAACATGACACACACAAAGAAAGTATAAGGCTACTTTGTTTCCAACCTAGATTTTTAATTTCAAAAAGTCTGCAGTGGGTTCAAAGAATCACCAGGAAGTTCAGATTTTTATCTCAATGGCAGCTTGAAATTTTTTTTTAATTATCCAGCAGAATGCTACCTGTGAAATGCAGACTAGCTGAGAGGACAGCTCTGTAGATATCTGAGGCTCTCCATTCCAAATGATAGTACAATTCAGGAACTTTTAGCCAAGCTAAATTTTTAATTACCTGAAAAAGGAACCTCACTGCTATAGCATCCTTTCCATTTGCACTCCAGATACATATTGGTTATGATTTTTGTATTAACACCTCCAAATCACTTTTCAAGTGATCAAAATAATTGATTTTCTTTATAAATGTACAAAATTTGAAAAACTGGGATATTTTCAAGCCTTCCTGCTACCTGTAAGAACTGTGGGTTGACAAGCTGCAAAAACAGAAAGAAGTAGAATTTTCTTTCTTAACAGGGTGCACATCAGACAGGTACAGTGAATCTATGTGTGAAATATCAGTGAGAAACCACGCTTCAAGAAAAACAGATAATAGAATCTTCTAAAGGGGTGCCGTTGACTTACAAAATAAGACTGTAGTCCAGCAAGCAGTGGGACTGATGGCTGCTGCACAAGATGGAGCTACATGTTTGCACAGTATTAGAATTGTGCTTATTGTGTTTTTTTAACGAGGGTCCAAATGCAATTGTTAAAGAGTGAGATTTTAGCATGAACGGGAAATCAGTAAGTCTTAAAACAGGTTTGAAAGAAGCATTACTGCATTTTATAATTTTGACATTTATTATATTAAATATTCACAGGGATAAGGTAAGGACTTTGGCTTTCTCACTTGGACTTCTGTGACAGAAATTAAATTGGATGACAATTTTGCCATTTGCAGTATTAAAAATAACAAATTCAGAGTTTTAGAAATTAGGGAAAGTAGTAAATACTGTGAGGGGAAAGTATTGGGTCATGTTCTTAAAAATCCCCAAGACTTTTAAGAATACTATAAGTTCTTAAAAACTGCCTTCTGCCAATGTCACGGGGAAGTGACATTGCCCACACCCATTGTGCAGACCAAAGTTATGATTGCAGCAGGGACACTCCTGTGTGGTTGCAGGAGAACATGCTATCCAGCTGTGAAGGGGAATGGAGTGCTGACACAGGGATCCAGCATCAGACAGGAGCAGGAGGGCCATTATTCTGGGTAGCTTTCTCACTAGTCAGAGGGTCAGGAGCAAGGGATAGCCTCACTCAGTGCCCAAGCTCAGTCATTCAGGAAATGTGTAACTTGGGTTTGGCATCTTGCAAGAGTGGCAGGTGCCTTAGGAAGGAGCCTGGCCGAAAGACATCTCCCTGTTCTTTCCTTCTCCCCCTGAGGAAAGTAAGGCTTGCTACAAATTCACATGGTGTGAACTAGCAAAGACATTAAATCAGTGACTGAGGTTTCCTGCACTGCTGTGTAAATTTGTAGGTCTTCCTGTGACATTGTCTTCATGGCTGTCTTTTAGAATTAGGTGTTTCCCTTTTAGATATGTGGTAATTGGGCATCCAGTATTTCAAGTTAGCATGTGCTTCTTGCCTCCATCAGGCAGCTAGCCCACTGCCTTTAACTTTCCTGCCAACGAAAACATACAGCTTTTGAATTTATCTATAAAAATCTCATTGTTCTCTCCTGCAAGTGACAAAAAACCACAAAACACTTACTGGAAATAACCAAAGAGCAAGGCAAAGTGATTTGGTGTCAAACAACAACAAGAACCACTGGCCACAAATTGTAGTCCATAAGTTCAAGCCCTGGGACTCAAGCGGTAGAGCTCAAATAGTAGAAATATTAAGCAGCCAGCTCAGCTTGTATCTGTATGAAGCAGAATGGCCAATTTATGGCAAGGAATCCTCTCCTCTAGCTTTGAAGAAAGATAACAGGGAAAATCCCCAAGGCAAATTTTTTCCATATTAGCAGAATTTAGCCTTTTTTGGGAAATTAGAGGGATATACTCTGTGATGCTGCTGAATTAAGCTTTCCAGGAAAATTAAAAGGAAAAGACCTACAGATAACAGAGAGACTTCCCTTCTAATATCTACCAGTTTTATGCTGAGCACTGTGAAGAGTTTCCACTTTAAGGATAATTATTCTAAAATAGGCTCTTTATGGTTTGTTTTTTCAATTTTGCCTGAAAATTCTTCAGGTCTGGTTAAACTTTACTCTTTAGAAGTGAATTTTTAACATTCATTTTAACATTAACATTCCAATAAATTGCAGTTTTCCGATTTTTGTGTTTGCTTTTGAGTCGTCTTCTAGATTGTACAAGTCCTGATGGAAGCAATTTCTCTACCTTTGTCTATGTGCATCACTGGACACTATGGCTTTTTCCCATACTCTGTATCACTTGGACACGTGCTCATACTTCCCATGTCTGTGGTCTCTGTTGAATCAGTCAAAAAATTCTTGGATTGAATTCATATTGAAAAAAAGCATGTCTTCTGGCTATGGATAAATTTTAACATGCTGGCATCATGAATCAAGAGATCCACATTGTCCTGTTACAGCTGAAAAATAGTGACATATGCCGTATATTTAGCTTTGAATACTATGTTTATGAGGGATTTGGAGGTGTAATGTCACATCTTCAAACATGTAGGAAAAGACAGCTTAATAAAAAAATCTGCTGAATATGATTTTTTTTAATTTCTGTTTTAGTTGCTTCTTGTCTTCTATTGGTCTATGCAGCAAGGGAAGTAAGACCCAACTTAAAAATCCATTTACTGTTCCCAAAAGCTTTCTTGAACCTGCTGCAGCTCTTAGCTCTAATCAAGGCTTCCTGGGATGTTTCAGCCTACTCCTATCCTTTTGTTGGCTTAAACACTTTCCAAATGCCTATATAGAGCTAGAGTCTCTTAATGTGATCAGTGCTGAAAAATATCATGCTACTTGAAAAAAACATAATTAGTTCTAAATATAGACTCAAATATAAAATAGGGCTTTTGACAACTTAATAACTAGTAATTCATGTGACTCAGAGTAGAAAGTAGAAGAGATAAAACCAATGGATAGTACATGTATCTTCAGCTACACACTTAGAAAATGAAGGGCCTGAAGCTGACAAAGTTAATAGCGCCGTTTGCCATGGATAGTGTGAGCAATTTTGTGACTCTTTTCTTGCTTTAGTTTTTTATCATCATTGCTAAGTATTTGAGTTAGTTATGCAAAAATTGTAGCTCTCAGTAAGTTTTGAACTCAGTGAGTTTCTTCTAATGAAGAGTGTGTGAAGTTTCCTGTACCCAAATGATGTAGAATGATTTCATCCAGCTTCTAGATATGGGTTGTTACATCACTGTTCTGCACTATTCATACACTACCCCACCTCACTCACAAGCCAGTAATTCTAAAATACATGTTTCCCTTTTATTCACATACACTTTAAACCATAAGGGTATTTAAACAGAGCCAGTGCTACCTTGTGGAATTAAATTTGCTATGAGTCTTGGTGTAATGTTATGTATACTGGAAATAGGAAAATATCTGGTGGCAGATCATGCTTTTTTTGTGGTGTTGGACTCAGCCCTTCAGCACAGCTCAGCTTTCAGACTTTTACAGCCACGAAAATGAGATGCATCCCAGAGATCTGAGGGAATTGCCTAATGTTGTAAAGCCATTCTACATGATACTCTAAAGGCCACAAGTAAGGGAAAATCCAAGGTGACTGGAAAAAGGAAGATATTGTCTCATCTTAAAAAAAGGGTAGGAAGTAGGACCCTGGGAACAACCCACCCATCACCCTCACCTATGTGCCCAGGTAGGAACAGAGCCCTTTGGAGGGTGTGCTAAGGCACATGGAGGATAGGGAGGTGATCCAAGATATCGAACACAGCTTCACCAAGGGCAAGTCCTGCCTGAGCGACCCAGTGGCCTTCTGTGATGGTGTGACTACAGCATTGGAGAAGGGAAGGAGAAAGAAGAGAAGGAAGAGGTCATTGACATAGACATAGACGAAAGGATGGAATGCATACTCAGTAAATAAACAGATGACACCACTGACACACCAGAAGGATGTCAGAGGGAGCTGGACAAGCTGGAGAACTGGGCCCATGGGAACCTCATGAGGTTTAACAAGACCAAGTACAAGATGCTGCACCTGGGTCAGAGCAACACCTGGTATCAGCACAGGCTGGGGAAGAGCAGATTGAGAACAGCCCTGTGAGAAGGCCCTGGGGGTGCTGGTGGGTGAGAGGCTGGACATGACCCAGCCATGAGCACTCCCAACCCAGAGAGCCAGACGTGTCCTGGGCTGCATCCAAAACAGTGTGGGCAGCAGGGGAGGGAGGGAAGGGATTCTGTCCCTCTGCTCTGCTCTGCTCTGCTCTGCTCTGGTGAGACCCCACCTGGAACCTTGCATCCAGCTCTGGGGTCCCAGCACAGGCAGGACATGGACCTGTTGGACTAGGACAAGGGAAGGACCACAAATATGGTTTGAGTGCTGGGGCACCTTGTATGTGGGGAGAGGGTGAATTGTATTTGTTCACCCTGGAGAAGAGGAGGCTCTTGGGTGACCTAATTGTGACCTTTCAGTTCCCAAAGAAAGCCTAAATGAAGTTGGAAGGGGACTTTTCACAAGGACAAGAAAGAAGGGCTTTAAAATCAGAGATTAGAAATTAGGATGAAATTCCTTACTGTGAGTATGATGAGGTACTGAACTTCCCATCCCTTCTGGCCCAGGTTGCATAGGGTTTTAAGTAACATGATGTAGTGGAAGATGTCCTGTTCATGGAAGAGGTGTTGGAACTAAACGGTCTTTGAGATCTTTTCCACCCTGAATCATTCTGTAATTCCATGAAATAAAGCAGCTTTCCTGAAACTGAGTGGGTAGGTCTGTGACCTGTTTCTGTGCAGGTGGACTCATGGACAGGCAGCAGCTTCCTTTGAAACAACCACATATGACAATGGCTCCTCCCCTGCTCTCATGTAAGCATTCCGTAATTCTGATGAGTTATGTGACATTTTCTAAAGCATGCAACAACATCAGCAGCATTAATTACTGCTGGGTTTTGTGGGGGTTTTTGTTTTCTGGGTTTTTTTTCTTCTCAAATAGGTCAGTCTCCAGCAAGCTAAGCTTCTTCTGATGAAATAAACCCTGATGCATAGAGAAATTCAGATCTGATTAAGCAGATAACAACCTTTCTGTTTCAATTAATATAGTCCTGATGTGCTGGTCATAATTGAACCACTAATTAAAATCAATGATAGCTTCCTGCCTTCTTGTCTGTTTGTTTGCTGCAAATGAGAAGCAGCGTCTGTCCTGAAAATACTCCGTTTGGTATGCTACTGCTCTTTTAGTTACATTCTGATGAGTCATGATGACTTACACTGGGCCTCTGTAAGTGCTTTCTCACTCTCATTTCTGTTCCTTAACTCTTCTCTACTTAAAATTCTCAGTAAATGTCATTAGTGCATTATTCTGCCTCCTTCTTAGCTCATTAGGTAAGTGTGGGTCCTCCGGGAAGGGGAAAGGCTGGAACAGATAATTATCTTGAAAGAACATGGAGGGGAGATCTGGGAACACCTAGTTTGCTCAAAAAATTACAGGTTGCAAGTCCAAAGTGGAAAAGAAAGACAGGAACAAGAACTAGCAAGCAGCATCACTTTGATGTTCTCCCTCAGAGCCCTGTAGGCATACTGCTCTGCAGCAATGCTGAGGCAGAGATGTAAGGAGGCATCCTTCATTCCACTCCTCTTCTTGTCCTCCCCCAGCAAAAAAATTAATCACTCTGGGCTCTTACTGACTTCAGCTATAGGCCTGAGCATCCCTGCCTTTTTAAAGTTGAAAAGGACAGAGATACAATGAAAATGGATAGATCTGGTAGAAATAGATCTACTGTGATCTGTGGAGGAATCAAAACCATGGAGAAAAGTTTCTTGAGTTTTGCTTAGTTACATGCATTTTCACATGGTGAGGAGGGACAACAAATTTGCCTGACTTAATTGTAGGAAGTTTCTGGGCACTGTTTCTGTAAAGGTTACGCAACACATTGGATGGTTTTATTTCTATATTCGTTATAACTGCAATGCATTCATATATCAACAGTGTTTGGGGATTTTGACAGTATATCCGTCTGTTTACTTTGGCCTCCATAGAGATGGAATGATAAAGTTATGTTCAGGTATATATGCTTTTGTTGATTTTAGCTCCAAGCTGAACCTCTGATGGGAAGCACACATTACTATAATGCTCACTTCACGCAAATGCAAGATATTGTTCCGAAAGGCATTGAATTTTCCCTATGTGACACAGGAACAGGGTGTTTTTGAGTTTTAGGGTTTTGGATTCATTACAAAAAGTCAGTAAAAATACACATGCAACATGTTTTAGTAGTTTTTTCATTTAAAATACAGAAAATCACTGCTTTCCATGCAGTCCATCTCTACTGTGATTTCTGAAACAACCCACTTCCTTGTTTTCAGTATTTAGAGTCCATTAATGAACTAATCTCCCTCCCTCCCTCCCTCCCTCCCTCCCTCCCTCCCTCCCTCCCTCCCTCCCTCCCTCCCTCCCTCCCTCCCTCCCTCCCTCCCTCCCTCCCTCCCTCCCTCCCTCCCTCCCTCCCTCCCTCCCTCCCTCCCTCCCTCCCTCCCTCCCTCCCTCCCTCCCTCCCTCCCTCCCTCCCTCCCTCCCTCCCTCCCTCCCTCCCTTCCTTCCTTCCTTCCTTCCTTCCTTCCTTCCTTCCTTCCTTCCTTCCTTCCTTCCTTCCTTCCTTCCTTCCTTCCTTCCTTCCTTCCTTCCTTCCTTCCTTCCTTCCTTCCTTCCTTCCTTCCTTCCTTCCTTCCTTCCTTCCTTCCTTCCTTCCTTCCTTCCTTCCTTCCTTCCTTCCTTCCTTCCTTCCTTCCTTCCTTCCTTCCTTCCTTCCTTCCTTCCTTCCTTCCTTCCTTCCTTCCTTCCTTCCTTCCTTCCTTCCTTCCTTCCTTCCTTCCTTCCTTCCTTCCTTCCTTCCTTCCTTCCTTCCTTCCTTCCTTCCTTCCTTCCTTCCTTCCTCCTCTAATTCTGTGTTGTTAATTTTTTATACATTTATTTAATTAATATGTGAGACTAATATATATATATAATGATATGAATACCATATTTTTTCATTCCTCCTAATATGAAGGGAAACTATGGTAAAAATGAGCTTGCTGGTGGAAAACAAGATAATTACCCTAATTTCTTTTTACTTTAAGAGTAACTAGAATAACCCTCACAACCCTGACACTCTGAAGTAATTGCAGACAGAGCACTTCAACCCAGAGCGAGAAGTTCACAAGTGCAGGATTATTCTCAATATTCTGAGAATGGCCTTACATTTGCATTAGTCACAAAACCAGAAGTATTGTCCAGGTGCAGCCCAAGGTTCAAGTGTGTCAAACTCTAACCTCTGAGACTTGTGGAAGATGCTTAAGTGTGTGTGTGTATATGCACACATGTGTATGTGTGTTCAAGTGTTTACATGTAAAATTGTTTGCGTTCTCAAGGTCTGTCCATAAGGGGATGTTCCCTTGTCACCAGGCTGGCTTCATTGAAGTGTGGTGTTTCCTGTCTGCTTTGAAATTTTTCACTTCTTTCTGTGAAGCACCCAGACACCTTTATTTTTTTTCCCCAAATTCACAGAGTAAGTAAGGACAGGGGTGTTTGTGGTGTGAAAGATGTGACCTGTGGACCCAGTCTTTCTTGTGGCACTTCCCTTGTTCCTAGGGCCTTGGGCGTAGGAGAAGAGAGTGCTCTTTGGAGATATTGCTCATGATTGAAGGAGTGGCTCAGGCATCCTTCCTCATGCATGTTTGTACTGAAAAAACAAAAAGATCAAAAAACGTTCTTAGTTTCTTGTTTTTCTCAGTGTATATGCATTGAGCAGAGTTGCAGTGTCTCTTCTGTACCATATACAAATGATGGAATGCATTCTGCAAAGCTCAGGGAAACAAAAATACTAACTTTTGTGTACGTTGGGTTTAAAGAGGATCTCTTGCCCTTATCTGAATAACTGCACAAAAGCTGTCTTGCTAATCTAACTGATTAAAAAATTATCTTCCATCATTTTTCTCCCTGCTTTGTAGAAAGGCATGCAGACTCAAAAAATCTATTAACTTCATAGAAATATTGCTCTGTAGTGCCATCTGCTTTCTTAATTTCTTCATCACTCTAACTAAACATAAATGCAGATTTTCACTATATACATATATATGTTGAAAAATACAAATATTTTTAATTATTAGGTAAAAATTTTAACATGAAACATCTCAATGCAAACACACTGGTCCTATCTGTGCATTCCCAGCCTTGCACTATGTCCTTAACATCTGCTAGACTCCATTTAAGTTATTATTGTCCATATGGTATGGCCGTGAAAGAATGACAGATCAGTGATGTAACTGCCTGCAATAGCTGTTGATGCTTGCAAACTGTTCACTCAGTGAAAGCAAGAGATAAATGATTATTCAGAATCGTGTTACCATGAACAAATCTCCTTACTGAGCACCAGGCTAATTAATTTTCTAGCGTATTAATTATGTATCTTTGCTAACGTGGTGCTCTGCTGCAACTCAGTGAAACCTGTCTCACTGAAGTAGTAGGCAAGAAGAATTGAGCAGGGGGAGAAGCTAATTTTAAATAAGTGTAAAATCTGCTTTTTGACATGGGCAGATGCTACAAACTTCTGATGCCAAACTGCTGAGTAAGGCTGTGCTAGGACTGCAGCACTTGACTACATGAAAGCAGAGATGTTAATTTCTGATATCCTGGAACCTGTATAAGTCTTATCAGTAGGGACACCATCTTTCCACTTACCTCTTGGTTTTGAAAGCATTTACAGAATTTCTTTAGCTGGTGATTTACTATGCAAATGAAGTATATTCCTCAAAGCATATTCCTTTCTGGGTTCTATGAGGTGTTTTTTTCTCTTTAATTAGATATGGTCAGAAATTTTTTGAAGCAAAAATCATGACACTCAATATCACTCTGCCAAAACCCTTTACTACTTCTGGAAAGGGACACAGAAATTTTAGCAAAAAAAGTCCATCAAGAGAAGTTTCCAGTGAAAACCAAAGAGGATGAAAGCTCTCAATTCCTCAGTGTTGTTCGACTGCAGGAAAAAAGTACTTTCCCAGGGCCCATGGTTTCAGATAGACAGACTGGCCCTCTGTGTGTTGATCTTCTCCATCCTCATACCCACCCATGAAAATATTGGATATTTCCAGCTTGGTTACTTTTGCTTTCCAGAAGTTTTTAACTACATCTCAATGAAGGACCACAATATCAGAAAAAAAACAACAAGCAAAGAAAAAAAAAACACCAAACCAAACAAAAACCAAAAAACCCCCACAAACACAAAAAAACCCCGACTCATATCCAAAACCCTTCATTTTTTTTACAAAGCAAGTATACAGCTTTAGTTCCACATCTACCTAGGAATGCAGAAATTAAAAAGATAGGTGAACATTTGTCAACTATATGCCCTTGGTATCACCTCCAGTTATTCTCTTTCCCAGCTGAATCATTCTGAACACCTCAGCCTTTACTTGTAAGTTTCAAACTCTTGTCCTTGTTGCATGTCTAGTTGACTGAACTAAATGAGTTCATTTAATTAAATATGAAGAATCCATAATGCCCTTTTTCCTCTTTTTTTAAAATTTTTACCATCTAGTTAACAATTTCTGTTTTGCACTGTCCACACAAAAGGAGATACCTTCTCCTGAATCATTACCACTCAGTACCCTGAGCAAAATATTTCCTCCAATGTACACCATTCATCATTGCTAAATGTCATCTGTCATTATGCAGTCCCTATATTTAGCTTTGAAGCAACCTTCTGAAGTTCTGTCTAATTATCTGTAGTCCTGTTTACATAAAATAACTTCTACATCTGTAAGTTCTGACACTTTTCACTACTTTTCCTAGCTATTAATGGATCCTCCAATATGACAATATTAGCACTACCCTGATGCAGTTTTACCACCCTGCTTCTAATACATGTATTTCTCTTATTGCCTCTTCTAAGGGGTATTCTGAAAATAAGCTTTTGGACAATCTACTGTCCTAATCTGGATAATAATAAAAAAAATCACTTTGATCACTGTCATATATAGGTTATAATGTGGCTGTTCATGCTACTGTCATAATTTCTTTAGAAAAGTGTTTTTAAGCCCTTCTCCAAGGCCATTTACAAACCTGTCTCAAGAAGCAGAGGTTGCTCATCAGGGAAGTCACCATGTCTGCAGTCCTGCCCACAGGTCCCAGTGGCAGGCTGGGAGGATTAGCAGCCTGTCCAGTTACACCTGTGCACGGCATGGCATCTGATGGGTCCCATAGGTGCAAAGGGGCCCTGAGCCTTGGGAACCGAGCTGAGCTTGGAGCTGTTAAGAGGGGTCTGCCACACGATAGGAATAGAAAAGGAGACCTGGAAGGATGATAGGTTCCCAGGCTGACCTCTGCCCACCACATTTCTGTGCCCCAGAAACCTCTATTGCTCCAGCAGCAGGATTTGTCTTTCCAGGGGACCAGAGGAAGGTCTGTGTGAGCAGTAGCAGCACACTTGGAGGGTTTGGGCCAATCTGGTGTGACAGCCGATTGTGTTGCTGATGTCAAGACACAGGTGTAGGTGGGTTTTCAACATCCTCTATTTCATCCTTTTTATTGTCCTTACAATCCTGCAAAAAGTCCTTCAAGTGTTTGGTGCTAAGAGAGTACAAACAGCATGCGACCCAGGCTGACATGGAACGCAAGGCTGTGGGAAATGAAATGGTTGTCTGCAGATGGGTCATCCTGGCTGCTGGAACTGTCTTTGGTCCATGACACCTTCACAGGCATTGGCAGCACCACCTTTCTTCTCTCTACCAGTAGCAGCTGCCAGCTCCGGCGTCTCTGCCTGTGTTGTACCACAAGCCCTGGGACTTTTACCCGGGTGTTACAGCACTAACAGAACTGTTGTTTTTTGTCTAGGGCAAAGTACGTCTTCTCCAATAATCTCCAATAATCAGCTGTTGGCTCCGCAGTGTTGCTGTATCCATTAGAGGACTCATGAAAAACAATCATAGAAGTTAACTTAGCTGTATATAAGACAAGTAATCAAAATTTCAATCCAGCTTCCAGATTTATCTTCAGTAGTGCATATAAAATATATAACAGTATCTCTAGTAATCTGTTGATAGGGTATATTTCCAAAAGGAAGGGGAAAAAAGCCTAAAATCTACCCACCTGAACTCACCAGGACTGGTATTATACTGGCATTATTCTTCTGGTGATACAAGTGAACAGGATGTGCAAGATATTGGAATGAGGTGACTCAAAAGGATTGGATAATTCAAGATGAAAAGAGTTAACTGATTTACAAATCCAACTAGAAGCAGTTCTGCCTAGAAGCTAGATTTTCATTGCATGAAAATAAATTAATCTGATCTATAGGTGACAAGTTAATTTAAATATAGAATATGGGGTCTCTGAAAAATTGCTCACTTTCCCCTTCTTACAATTCAATCCAGCTTCAAGTTACAGATTCATTTATTGTATGTTTTCATCTGTTACTGATGGCTTCCTGTTACATATTTTATTAAATAAACATCAGAGCTAAAAAAAAATCCTGCACATGATTAGATAAGAGATCTAATAGCATTTATTGTTTATCATCCTTGATCTTCCAAATGCTTTTTACAAATTGTAATAACCAATCTCCAAAACTTAAACTGAGGTATTACTTATTTTGGATAAAAGGAAATAGAGAGATGAAAGCTCCCAGATTAGTTTATTTTTTACTTTGCTGTTTTGTTGGGTTTTTTTCACAGATTCACCAAGCTGGGTTTTGGTAAGGCCACATCATGCCACACTTGAATGTGTTTTGTCTTGAATCAGGTACTCAAACATGCATGGAAAGCTTGTATTTCACCCAGTGATCACTTGCACAGTGGTCTGCGGTAATTTAGCAAGTACTTAGGACAGACTGAAATTATTTCAGCATTCTGATTATTCTTTGGGACAGTAGCCAGTAAGCAGCATAAGGTGCTGAACAAAGAGCAGTATTGTTGCTCTTGGGGGGCATTCATTCAAGGCTAATAGACACAGAATGTAGAGCGATGCCTCCAAAAGCAAAACAGTTTGTGAGACACTGAACATAGTGCATTTCTTCCAAAGCTAGTTACAGTCTGTGCAGTGGTTCCTGCAGGTTGCAGAGCTCTGCTGGCTTGCAGAGCTGATCAGAAACACTGCTTCTATCCCACAGGAATGTTGGCAGCTTCAAACCCAGTTGTTTCAAAT
Source organism: Poecile atricapillus (assembly GCF_030490865.1). Lineage (NCBI taxonomy): Eukaryota > Metazoa > Chordata > Aves > Passeriformes > Paridae > Poecile > Poecile atricapillus. The sequence goes on along the minus strand of NC_081289.1, from coordinate 103,858,236 downwards.
CCAATTGTTTTGAGATAAAAACAACAACAAAATCAAACTAAGCAAAATCAAAACCTGAAAATGTTGGAAAGTGTAGGTCTTATTTTCTCAGCTTTAAAGTTTCTAACCTTTTTTTTTTTTTTTCCCTGTCTTGAAATGACCATTAATACTCGGCCTTCTGTTTCCTAATTTTGGATGATATAGATCATAACAAGTTTCTAGTCATGAGGACCTCCATGCCACTCTAATAAGAATAAAAGAGACTGTCATGCAGCTAGGCATGAAGATACTAATCCTGGTCCAGCTGGTCATAGTTCAAGAGGCCAAAGCAATGTCTAAGGCTGAAGGGCTGAGCGCCTGCTTTGGATTAAGAAAATGGATCTGTGAGTGCCCCATACAAGCCACGGAGAAGCAATAAGGAACAATCTGACATGAATTAAGAAGTGGTGATGAGGACAGTGAGCATCTAGAATAAGTTAGAAGTGATGTTTGGCCATTCCAGGTGTCTATTTTCATGCTTAATCTCAAACATTGTAAAGATTCTCAAATGTGTGGGGTTTTTAAATGAGAAATGAAACAGTCCATGATGGTATAAAGCAGTTTTCCCCTCAAAACAAAGGACGAGGCAAATATATGCCTCTTTTTCCTATCTCACAAAATATGTCTGTTTTCCTAATGGGGCCCCAGGAAGTACAAACACAGTGCAGAGCTGCCAGTCACTACCTTCTGCAGAGCAATTTCAGCAAGAACTATCAACAGAACTGCCTTTGCTCTGCATCTCTCTGTCTACCACCTGCCTGCAAACTCATTCTTTCCTAAAAATGCTTATAGATTTGCTAGTGAAAGGAGGAAAAGAATTGAAACTTTCATTTGATGAGGAATTTCAAGTAAGAATCCCCATGTCTGCATCACCAGCTCTGGATTCCTGCATGTACTGTGTGGAGTAACATGTGTCAAGTGATAGTAAGGCTCAGAGCAGGGTATGGCTAGCACTTGGGGGAGATTTAATTTATTGTTCAGTGGAACGAATGCTATTGTGCAGTGACAGCTGGCGCACTGAATGCCACGCAGTGACTGCCTGACTGACTTGTAACAATAATATGCAGAGAGTCTTGCACATCAGGCTGTCTTGGAGGGAATGCAGAGAGGAGGCATCTGAGAAAAGCAGGCTCCAGTATGTTTGCTAGCTCAGGCCTGGCTTATGAACCACTTGTTCCAATGCTGAACCACCAGGTATATTGTGAAAAAGTGACATATCCATATCCTTGAGTGGAGCAGACTTTAGTTTTACTTCTGTTTTCTTCCAGCAGGTGTTTCTCTCCTCTCACTGGTCAAACTGCTGAAGCAGAGAATATGAATCAGCAAAATGAGTGCATGCCTCAGGCCTGCAAAATGGTAGACAAGTTTATGCTTGAAATTATTTTCCATAGAGATATTTTTGCTACCTAAATGCTGGTATCTGGAATATTTAGGTATCAGAAAGCTACTATTTTTCTTTATACAATTTGTAAAAGGCTTAATCCTGGGCACGTTTTCCTTATACATAACAGGTTTTTGTACAAGGCCATGATGAGATAAACCTGACATCTGCATAGACTCAGATAAGTTTACTTCTCAATGGTGATACCTAAGAAAGTTGAAAACCCCGAGTCTGGGATGTAAGTTACACTCCTTTTCTTCTGTGTGGACAAAGATAGAGTGTTTCAAGTATGTTTCAAAGCAAAACTGATAAAACAATTCCCCTGCCCTCATTTTCCACAAATTGACTTATTCTGGGCAGATAAACAGGTATATGTCTGATTTAGAGGTGATGCAGAGTGCTGGGATAATGAACTTAATAATACTTCTCAGAAGTTGTCAAATAACCAGGGCCTTAAAAGTCCTTGTGGTAGGTGAGGGGAATCAGGACCTATGGCTGCACCACTGGAAGGTCTGGCAACACCATTTCCACCTTCCTGCCAGATGGGGCAAAAGAAGATATTTGTTCTGATCTGCGATGAAGCTCTTGTAGGAACACTGCGCTGCAGCCAGCTCTCCAGCTTGAGCACGGAAGGCACACAAGTGTGGCTGTAGCTCCATGCTCTGCTCCTCCCTCTCTCACGTCTGGGGAACAGTGGTGACTTTTCATCTCCTGTACTGAATAAAAATAAGGTGCAGAATGGTCTGAAAAAGGCAGAAGCCAGGGAATTGAATAGTCAACCTTTGCAAGCTTAATTTTGATCACCAAGTAACTGCTGGGAACTGTACTGGAGGAAGAGGGAATGCAGAGCACTTAAAGGAAGAGCACCACGTATATGGTAGATGTATTTTTTTGCAAATAGTAATAGGTGCTTTTGAGGAATTCATCTGAACACCAACCACCTTAGATGCCTTTGAGGGCTACTGTGAGTTACCTCACTGCATGCTCTGATTTAGCTTTAAGAAAAGTTTGGTTATTCTAAAATGCAGGTGTTTCCACTGTTCAGTGTCAAAAGAAAAATTTATTTTTTTATTTTATTTTTTTTTCAGCTAGTGGAAGTCATTGAGTCTTAACAGGAATGGCACTTTGCTGCTTGCATATGCCCAGAAAAGTTGTTGCATTGTTTTAAGTAGCCAAGGAAACCATCCTCAAAACAAACAGGAATAATTCAGAGCTCCTCCCCCATGTCTGCCAGCTGCACTTGCCTTGCCTACAGATAATTCTTCCCTATTTCCTCTATTCTGGACTTTTATTTTGCAAAACACACAGGCTTTGAATCTGCCTCACTTACAGACTTAACAGAATTGATGGAATTTGCAGAAATTTGGTTCATTATGAAATCAACTGTGCTAAAGGATCACTAAAAAGAGCCATCATAAGAGCTTCACCATGACAAATGCAGCACAACTTCCAAAAGGAAAGTGATTTTACCTTGATACTATAATATGCAGCAAAAGTTTTCCTAATATGAAAAGAAAGTTAACTCTTTGTATTCTGCATAGTTTTAGCATTCTGCAAACAAGTGGTGTCAATCATTTTTATAAGGAGCTGTGAGCATTTCACACATGCACATATTTCTCTCGATGAACTGTAAATTTTGGTAACATAATTTCTATATATTTCAATTATTATCTGTTTGTTATACACTTCTCATTGCTCAGATTTTTTTAAGTGAGTACTGAAATTCCTTCAGGAGAGGTATATTTTCTGTCCAGCTAAACCCACACTGATCAACATCATGAAGATATCTCAGGAAAAGTCTTTTAATGGGCTTGGCTCTTCCATTCTTCCATCTGAGATGCCATCTTATCCTACACCTTTTGTCATACACCTTTGGTCATATATACATGTAAATGAGAAAGAATATCACACTAGAGAAAGTTAGACATATGTAGATGGAAATTCAGAAGAAAATATTTCCAAGGATAGTGCACAGTGTACTATGATTAGTATTGCTGACAATTTGACAGATTATATAGATCTACGTACATCAGGTAGCTATCAGTAAATAATATTATTATAAAATCAATTTCCCCTTCCTCTCCATGCACACCAGAAGTAGAGCCTTTTGACATTTGTTACTCTACTTACTGAGTAGAGCAATTTTGGGAATAATTTTTAGATAATGTGGGCAATTTGGCCTTTTTAGCAGAGATAGACACAGTATAATCCAGGACTCCAGGTTTCTTTTTCAAAACCTCCTCTAAGTTGTTTACAGAGCAGAGAGCAAAAACTGGTGATGGCAATGCCTGAAGGCAATCTGCTGGCTACAAAAGAAAGGATCAATGTTCAATGTGCATGCAGCAGCAAAAGGTATTGCCCGTTCCTTAAGCCATTAAGCTCTACCAGCTGCCTTCCAGCTCATGCAGGATGGCACTGCAACTGAGCTGTGTGCTGGTGGATGCAGTGTGGCTGCACTGGCCTGTCTGTGTCTTCACTTCCGAATCCCTTCTGGCAGCCCCGGCTGGCTAACATGGCTGCAGTAAAAGGGCTTGGCACTTGGACCACCCTTCTTGGTGCTTTTGTCTGCTTCACATTTCCGTTTCCAGCTATTGGATGTTGTCAGCCTATGTTGGTAGAGTTCCTCACTAACACGCTTCCCACACCGCCTTGAGATCCCCACTACTTTGCATTATATTAGTATTACTACAGACCATGATCTGTGAGCCAAGTTGAGAAGAATATTGAGCCTGGTAGAAATCAAATATATTGCTACAGAAAAAATGTTTTACCTAAATCCTCTCCAAAATCTTCAGAGAGAAGAAGTTTTGCACTGCTTTTTACCCTTTAGAATTAATGAGAACAGATGTGTCCACATTACTGACTGGTGACTCAGTCATGCTTTGTGTTCAGGGTGAAAGCAAAAGGCTTGAGACAGGATCCTTTTAATCTATGTTTGCTCATCTCTATGTTCATTTGCAAGTTATTTGTTGAATGATCATACAAAATTGAATTTAATATGAATTTTTAAATTTTCATAGTGATTTAGTCATGAAAAGTATGACTGCAAATGATACTCTGAAAATTTTCACAAACTGAGAGATGATAAAAAATTTAGACCAAACTGAGCATTCTGAATAATTTTCTTGCTCTATTCTGTACTGATTGTTAATCAAACATATTTTTATTGTTTTTTACTTGTTCTCAAATTTCTGAATATTTTCAGTGTGATGGCCTGTGCACATGTGTATGTCTTCCCTTTTTTCTCACTTCAGTCTGAAGCACAGTGATGTGCCTGACCACAGCCCTGCCTTCCTGCCCATATTTCCCCTCTTGGGCAGCAGGATGACCCAGAATAACTCTGGTCCTCATGCTGGAGCTGGGACTGATGGCATGGTGGGGGGATCCTGGGCACAGAAGTAAGTAAGGGATCGCACTTCCTGTATTCTCTCATGAAGTGTCCCACAAACTCCTAGGAGTGCCAAGATCTGTGAAAATTGTTATTCAGTTGAAAGGGCAGTATTTTGGAAAGGACACACATGCTGCATTGCCAGACACAGATTAGGAGTGTTGTATCTCCTATTAGCATTTTTTAATGTTTAGATTTGTCTGTTAGAAATATTTCACAATGTTTCTTGGAGGCCTTTGTGTCTGCAGCACATTGGTCTTAGGTGCCCTAAGATTGCTGGCTTGTGAATGCCCTATCCCTCCATCATTTACCAATACCTTAGGGAGAAGACTTTTCAGGGTTTGCAGAACAGTGCTCTGTGGCTTTTATAATCAGTCTTACACTGACTTTAGGACCTAGACATTAAGTTTGTTTAATTCAATACACAATATAAGCAGGTGGCTGGGTTTTGCTGAAGGCTTTTGTATCCTGTGCAGAAGCTTGTAGATAGCTGAGGAAATCTGAGCTGGGAATATCATTGGCAGTGCCTTTTACTGATATTGAAAAGCAATAGGGTTATCTCACTAACACAGAGCTCAGATATGCCAGGGACTCTGTGAAAACTGGGATTTCTCATTTGAAAAGTTTAGTAGTCTAATACCTATACCATAAGATTAATTTTGGAGACTAGAGTGCACTAGATGCACACAAAGTGGAGAGATAAACTCTTTGGATATTTATGGATGTAGACATAGATATTACCTGAGGGGAACTCAGTGATACCCTACTTTCTGATTCACATTTTATACTTACATCAGCTAATCTGTGAAATTACTTTGGGTTTCTTTCAGCTAACAGAGTCTCTTTGCCACTGTCAGGCATGGATACAGAGGTTTAAATAACTCACTACAAATGAATACTCTTCACTTACGCATCTGAACTAACTGCAAAAATATGAGAGAAATCATAAACAACTGAGTGTGCACACAGGGAAAATAATATTTCATTTTATTAACAGAATTTTCTCCCTGTTCTGTGTCAAAGAAATGAAATGTGTGTTACTGTTGGAGCTTTGCTGCCTTCTAGTGGCAGAAGGTTTGTTATGGGTTTGTATTGAAAGGGTTGTATTACTGGGCTTTGGTTCTGAGATTAAGATACATTTCTTCTGTGGAGATCTTTGTGATTGTAGTGTACACCAGCACTGATTTTTCTTTAAATATTTGATTTAAAGAGAACAATAAAGTAAACCTGACATTTCTTCACCAAGTTTTCCCAGCATATATGCAGTTTCATGGTTATTGTTGCTGTTGTTGTTGCTGTTTTGTGGTTTTAATTTCTTTTTCTTGTTTTGTTTTTTTTGTGGGGTTTTAAAGTGTAGACAAGGAGGGTTCACCACTCTCATTGAGAGAAGGGAGGTGAGGTAAGGTAAGAGAGTGTCAGATCTCTGAGATACTGAGCATCTGTGAGTATTCCTGGACTAGTAGTCTTCAGCACTTAGCCTGTGTGTTTACTTAGCCTTTCCAGGAGTCACACTCAATATTTGGGACGTTTCCTTTCAAAAACTGAGAACTGGAAACTCTAAGGACGATCCCTATAGGTGCATCTGTAGGGATCATCCTTAGAGATCAGACATGATCTATATCAAGAGACACAGTTAAATGAGTAGGAGACTCTGAGCACATGATACCATTAATAATTTAAATAATGTTTAACTGTGAACCTAGACTATTTTCTCTAGTGTCATAAATTTGAGAATTTAATGAATGAAAGAAAAAAAACTGTCCTGTTCCATTTTTATCTTTTATCTTTCTCCTGGTACAGTTATAATATTTATCATGCTTTACAGATTAAAAGGGACATTCCATTGCATCCTAGTAGTTTTATTCCACAGAAGCATAAAAATATCAGTAAGAAACTAAAATGTGAAATCTACACACAACCTTTACAAACAGGCAAAGAAAAATAACACTTCAGGCAGATGTGTAATTTGCTGGGATTCAGTAAAGCAGGAAATTGCAAAGCATAAGAAGGATCACTGAACTTTTTTTTCTTTTTACTGTATTTACTGAATAGCTACTCTTTTCCTGTGAGAACCTTACAGACAGAAGAAATCAAGGCCTGGATAGATTTTTATGTCAGATAGCGTGATATTCATAAAGAAGCGATTTCTTCTATTATAGGTCACTGAAGGATGAAATGATGCTAAAGTATTTGATGCTAATATATTTTCTGACTCCTAATAAAAGTAATTTAATAACTGATTTCAAGATGGCCTCCTACCATGGCATGAACACCTCTCATTCCTTATCCCAATCACATCTTAAGACATTCAGGTCTCTTCTGGGCAACTTACTTTTCATGATGGCTGGGTCAACATCTTTAGGGTTTGAATCCTAATACTGTTCCATGTTTCTGGTTACTTACTCGTTTTGGTTGGAGGCAAATACTTTCCTATGCAAAGAATCAAGGTGTTAAGCTTGAGGAGTGACAAATGATGAGGGAGAGTGGGTAGGTAGAAGGAAAACAAGTATCTTGCCCTGAAACTGATAAGCATGCAGCATTTTGGTGCTTTTTGTACGTTCTGAGGTATAAATCTCTAAGGGAATTTAAGTTCTGAGGGGAAGAAAAAAAGCTCATGTTAAGTATGCAGAAAAGATGAGACATCTATTAAGGTGCTTGTGTGCCTGAAAAAACTGTTGGGCTGTAATGGACATTTGTCCCATTAAAAAAAAACCAGTGCTGTATGTTGAAGGATACCTTGTGCTATGGTTTCCTGATATTTAGGGAATAAGCTGCAGTGAAGTCATTCATGTCACATAGATATTTTAGGAACCCAGAGAAAACACTTTTTTAACAGGCTGGAGAAAATTGAAGCAGTGCTTTGGAGGGAAGGTCGTATCACTAATGATGAATCCCTTAGAATATTTACTTCTTTCTACCAAAATCAAAACATAGTAATTTTGTTGATTAGGACTTTACTAATCTGAATACATTGCTCTTTACAGAAAATATTTCCTAGTAATTATCACGCTAAAAGCTCATATAGCTTGCAGAAAACATCCATTTTCTTTCTCTTTTTCTAAAAGCTGTACTAACTTCATCAATGCTGTAGGAGGATCACTACTTCTCAGCTGATATTTTCTCAGTAGTGATTTTTCTCAAGCTAGTCTTTGAAATATTGCTGACTGAATAATGTGTGATTCAGATTCCCAGAAAAAATAAAGTCTCTTCCCAGCAATAATTACATTTCTAGGTACTGACACGCACTGCAGAACTGTTGTGAGAACATGAGGTCAGGAAATGCAGTGTCTGCTCAGTACTGCATTTTCCAGCCACTGTGATTTCTGATCTCTATTCTCAGCCTTCAATATAGCTCAGCAATTTGACATTTCTGTCTATACTTCCAGACATGCCTTTTCAACACCTTCAAAATCTCTGTGTTTTGATTGACTAAAAATATCTATATTGCATTGATATTTCAATGTTGAACATCTAGCTGAATTTTCTTTTTTTTTTTTTTATGTCTTGTCCACTCCTCTTCTTACAGTAGATTTTAATTGTTTTTCCAGTCCTTACTGTATTATGGAAGTGAATTTTTCCTAGCTAAAAAGTGTTTTAAATATTTTTCCAATCCTAAGGGACAGAAACCCTACTGTAAAAGTATCTGCCATAGAAATAGTGGTTAACTTTGTGCATCCCTTTGTTTTTGATGCAACACTGAAACAATTCTTATAAGTCACTTGACAACCTGCTGGCAAAGTAAAGCTCTTTGGCAGGCAGCCAACAGAGCAAGAGATCAAAGGCTCTCTTTGGCCAACTACCCTATACTTTTTAATCAATGCATCTCAAGATTTAGGCTATTCTATCAGACACCCTGGATGTGCAGGAGGGACCCAGAAGTAATACAGAGCTTCTGTGTAAAAATATTGGGAAGGGAAAACTCCAGGGGCCATCAAGACTGGAGACACTGTCTGTGAAATAAGGAAAAGAAGAACTTGGCAGCCATTTAGAAGTTTCAGCTTGTACAGGAAATACCCTTAAGTCCTATGCAATTCATTTTAACTTCTTCAAAAACTTTACTGTTCACTTTTTTTTTTCCCAGACAGAAAAAAAAAAAAAAAAAAAAAAAAAAGAAATTAAAAAAAAAAAAAAATGTCGAAATGGACATTTCTGCATAAGATACTAATGGGAATGTTTATGTAGGAGTGAAACAACCAAAAAGAACATTTCAGGAATTTTAGTTTTCAATAACATTTTCAGACTTTCTTTAAAAGCAAAGAAATTAAAACAACAAAAAAACAAACCAAAAAACCCAAACAAGTCCCAAATTCAACCAACCAACAAAATCCATCACACAAACACATACAAACCCCCCCAAAAGCCTCAAACCAAAAAATATACAAACCCTGAAAACATTACATTTCTGTAATGTAATGCACTAGCAATGCTGTGCATCACCCTTCCAGCCACAGCCACAGCTGGAAACTACAAAAACTGAGACATGGCAGGTTGTTTCTCTTTCCCAGATCTTGGGTGGCTTCATCAAACTGTTGGTGGCCCTATGTAAGAGGATTCAGAAACTCTGAAAATAGATTTGTAATTTGAATAAATATCAGAACCTAATTTAGAAACAATCCCTCTGAATAGGCTCTTTTTTGCTACAGACATGAAAGATTTTGCTCCCTTACTTCAGTGAATCAAGGAACTCTTTTTTCATCTTACGCGTTCTAAGCCTGTTCAGTTTTTCTTTTCCTTCTACCTGAAATTGGGCACAGAACTGTGAATGTAAAACTACATTTCCTGTGGAAATACAGAGAAGATGGCAGACTTGCCACCATCTTTCCTTCCCACCGCTTTAGTATTACTTTCAAATATTTATGCTAACTTATGCCTACAACTTTGGCTGTAGAAAATCTGTGAGTAATTTTATTTTTTACCTGTTCTTATATAATTCCAATATATAAATGATCTTCTTTCCTTAATACTTAATTCATCAAAGGAAAGAAGAGGCAGTAAGCTGTACCTTTCCACAGCTCAAGCAACATTCTTGGCAGAACTGATGTAGGTATCATGCTGCTGCAGCTCGGGCACTAATCCTGACAGATTTGGAGGCTCCAGATTGTTTATGAGCTCATCCTGTGTCAAGTTATGCTGTTAAGCTTTCCACAAAATCTGTTTTTTCTTCCTTTCTTGGCAGTTCTCTCTTGTTGCACAGCTTTGCTTATTCTGCATGTTATTTCTGTGAGATAGTAGGACTGTGCTGAGATGCACTGGCTGCATCTCATACAGTGACATGGAGTGGAGAAGGTGAAGAGCACAACGCAGAAGTCTTTGACTAGGTTTTCTGCCTGCAGCATGAAGGGTAAGCACTGATTGTATAGTCTGACATTTTTACAGTACTCACCTCTGATTTGTACTTTGTTTTTGCTTGATAGAACCTTGTTGTTGCCCTCAATATAATTAATACCTAGTGAATACCTAGGAGTCAGATGTTCAGTGTGCTAATTATTTAGGGCTTTTTCTGTGATACAGAAGAAGTATCCCAGCCTAATAATTCTTGAAAGTAGTCAGTCAAGTGTCTAGCATATATTCCAATTCCAATGAGGTGGCCTATGAGGTGGCTTCTGTTTCTTTTCTGCCTCTTGAAGAACATGCAAAAAAATGGATACGTCTTGCTGATAGAAATTTTTTCTGTATTAAGTTGTTTTTGCATATAAAGATTTGGCTCTCCTGGAGCTGGCACCAAGAAAGGAGTAGGGTAAGTGGGTTGCGAAGTATAAGAACATCTGACACTACTTTTCATAAAATTTCCATATCAAGTGTGCTCTTCTATGGCAGACAAGCTGACAAGTGTCAGTACCTACCAGGTCTGCTCTGGTTGTCAAGCTCCAATGGAATGCTTCTGATTTTCTGTAGAGATCAAGTTCTTCCACTGCCATCCAGATCAGAAATGTCTTTCACTTCTTTATTCCTTTGAACCAAATTTTACAGTCAGCTTTGGATGAAAGTAAAAATGAGATGAAGGTCAGACTCACAAGACTGTATAGAAACTGAACTAGCATTGATTTCAGCCAGTTGAAGGTGTTCAGTACTCCTGTTACTCCAGTTTTAAATAACAGGTGGTTGCTTTGTTTATGGGGGATGAACAATGGTCACAAGCAACACTTTTACACCAGAAAGGCTAAACATATTTCACTAAAAAGATTGGAAAGTTATGAGGAGAGTGCATTGATATACTGGACTGCACTCATTTGGTTTACAAAAGTCTGCTCTGAACTCCAGAGCCTCTCGCATTCCAATGACAGATAAAATTCTAGTTTCATTGTTTACATTGTTTGGATGCTGCCATGAGAAAATTGGTAAAGATTTGAGAATGGAAAATCATGTTTGTATTACTGGTAATGCTTTCTTAAAGAAAAACATTTGACCATCATACTTTGAATTTCCTTAACCTCTTCTAAGTAATTGCTCCATACCTGAGATATCTAAATACATTTTCCTTTATTTGATGTCTTCAAAATCGCTGCAGGTGACAATGTTGCTATGTGATTGCCTATGAGACTTCAAATGAAAAGACTGTTGTTTTGTAAGAGAGTGAATAAAGATGTAGGAACCTATTGCCTCTGGCATGTATTACATCAAACTTTTCCCCTGATTTGTAGCTTGTTTATTGCCTTTGCTTCTTAAAAAAGAAAAAAACAATTTGTTCTTAACAGAGCTTCCAGACCTAATGTTATCCAAGGCAAACCCCACATTGCCAGGTTGTGGGTGTGGATTTAGAGAAGGGGCTCCCTAAGCACAGTAGGAAAAGTTGCTGAATGGTTACAAATTGGTCACACCTAGTGGTTGAATCTGCTGCCTCTACAGAGATACAAAGTGAGACAGCAGGCATTCTCATCTTTGTTTAGCTCACCTCCTCTCCCTGATCTAGATAGGTTTGAACATTGCTGAAGGAAAAACTTCATGTAGCAGTTCTGAAGGTCTTTTGAAGTCAAGCATTTATTTAAAGAATTAGGAAGAAAGCCACGACAAACAACAAAAAGGCCCAGAACTAGCATAAAATTCTAGCTTATTGCTAACAGAAGACTCAGAGTTTGCAGCAGTACCTACAGTGTGACCATGGGTTGTGAACAGTGTTCATTTCCATTATCTCGCTAATTTCATTATCTTGCTAATATGGTTTTGGTGTTTGGATAAAGAAAGATTGATTTGCTGGTTCTACTATAAGAGAAATAGTTTGGAAGCTAGTAGAGTTCCCCCCTTCACTTCAAAATTGGTCAGCAAGTGTGATATATAAATGACATTAGTAGCTCCTTCTCACATGGGTCTTTGTTTTTAAAGACTTCTCTTTTAACTGGCTATGTATTTGCCCGGTCTAGCCTTCTTCATTGACACAAAACTGCTAACATATTTATGTTTGCCTATGACAATTTATACATAGGTTCTATTAGATCCGTGATCCCTTGTTGCCGCCCATATTGCTTGGTTTTATTAAGTTCAGAGGTAGTTTACCCCAGTTGCTCCCCGGTCATAAAGAATGGTTTGTCCCCAGGTGCCCATCATGGTAAACCCTTCCCATTTTTCCAGATTGTTCCCCATCCATCACCCTAATCCTGCCCCTAAGCCCTGTCAATCTATGTGAACCCCCACCTTTTGTTCCAGTTCTTTCCCTGCCTATCATCCCTTCCTCGACGCCCTATTGATTGTACAGTTGCTTTCCCCCCCCCCGGGTCCCTACCATTGGTCCTGCATATTGTAATCCCCACCCTTAACCCCTCCGTGGCTGTTGTCCCATTGGTCACCATACGAGCCGCCCACGGTCCTTAAAACCTGGCGCATGGGGGTGCCCAGGGTCTCGGCTCAGACCTCTCCCCTGTGATCCCAGCCCCGCACCTGTTGGAATAAACTTGTTCCTGGGAAATCGGAGGAGTTTGAGCACTCTTTCTCCCTTCGCCGCATCCTGTGTCGCCCTGTAAGCCCCAACGCCAGAGCGCAGAGGAGCTCTGGAGGTTCCAGGTTGAGCCTCGCAGTGCTAGCCTGGTTCCCCACTCCTGCCGCTGACATCGGCCACAGCTAGCCGAGGCAAAAGAGGCCGATTCGGGCAGCGACAGATGACGCTCAACGCGGGGCCTCTCGTGAGGCGTGGAGACCCCCGGAGAAGTCGGTGAATCTACGCACTTGTGTGGATTTTACAAAAGACTGTGAGCGGCAGCTACCCCGGTAGAGCAGACTCATTTTTGTCGAGTGCTGCTCCTGGGGATCGAGGTGGCAACCGTCGACGTGCCGACGATCGCCTCGGGGTTTGTGGACGTCTCCTGCAGCACCGGTCCGGAATTGGGTGAGTAGCCCCACGTGGGGGACGAGGGGGTGTGCAAGTGTGTGCAGCTCCCCCTGCTGTGTGTTGGTGTGCAGCTCCCCCTGCTGTGTGTTGAGAATCCCTCGGGGAGGGAGTGTGGGGTAGCCCGGTTCAGACCCGTACTTTGTTACGTGTGCCTTTAGCTGCAGGGGGTGGTGGGAATTGCTGTGCTGGGGTTAGAAAGATGGGCGCACGTCTGTCAGCACAGCAAAAAAGAGTTTTCTACCAAGTTGTGAGTACCCTTGAAGGAGAGAGTAGACGGTTTTCTCGTGGGAGGGTGAAACAGTTTGTGAGATGGCTGTTCCTGCATTTCCCCAACTTCACCCCAGACAGAGCAAACACCCTAGAGTTTTGGAATGAAGTCGGAATAAAGTTAACAGAGTTAGTAAATGAAGGAGATACATCGGCTGACAAATTTGTAACATTGTTTATCTTAATTCAGTCTGCCGTAATAAAAGAAAAAAAAATGCAGGAGCAAACGCCACAAACTGCCCCAGTTTCCCCAGTTTTCCCATCCCCGTGTTCCTCTCCCCCTGATCCCGAGTTGAGGGAGACCTGTGGAGCGACCTGCAGGGCAAATTGTCCTGTTCAGGGTTCCCCCAAGGGTAACAGGATCCCTGGCCCCCCACGTCTCTCCCAGAACCCCTGCCCTGGTAGCCCTGGCCAAGTTACCAGAGCACTTTTCGATTCCCCCGTCTCCCCAGTTACAAACCCTCAGCTAAACATTTCCCAAGTTGCAAGTCCCCAGTTTTCACCCTCAGACCCCCGTGCCTCAGTTTCCCCCAGTTTCCAGTGTTCCCCTGTGTTCCCCTACCCCTCTCCTAACCCTCAAGAGGGCTCCCGGAGGGCACAAAATGGCGGGGACCACATGGCTGGGACCTTCCCTTGTGCCTCTTCTCCCCATAATCCCTTTCAGACCCCCATGAACAACCCTTTCCTCCCTAGCTCCACCCCTTCTCCCTACCCTAACTCCACCCAGTTCCCCTCGAAAACCTCCTCCTCCTCAGGGGCGGGCCCCTCTGAAGTCATGCACCTAAACCCCGCCTTTTCTGATTGCCGCTCCTCCCCCTTGCCCTCCTCCTCAGTCGGTCCTCCAGTCCCGCCCCCTCCGGCTCCTGGTTCCCATGCCCTTTCTTCCGGTTCCCACGGTCCCACACCCGATTCCCATGCTTTGGGAGCTAGAGGTGGTAAGCCTGGAAGCCAGAACCCGGAACAGGTAGAAATCCCCCTTGCCGCACCGGTGACTTCTAGTGCAAGGGGGGGGCGGTCCCGGGAATGGGAAGCCCTCTCCTTCCAGACTAAGAGAGAGCTGTGCAAGGCACAGAAGGAGTTTGGGAGAGGTAGTGAATATTTTAAAGGTCTATTAAAAGCTACCTTTTCTGCGAACGAAATGGTGCCCAGTGATCTGAAGGAGTTGTTTTCCTGCCTACTCTCCACAGCTGACTTCAGGTTGTGGAAACAGGGGTGGAAGAGATCATTAGAGACCATCCTTCCAAGCCTCTTGCACAGTATTGATGGATGTATAGATGGAGTCCCTCTGACTTTAGATCACTTGTGCGGTGAGGGAAATTGGGACAAGCCAGAGGAGCAGGCCAGGGTATTACCCCGGCCTGTCCTGATTAAAGTCATGGAGGCCGCAGAAAAGGTTTTCAATACATTACCTGAGGAGGGACCCCAGATAAATTTAATGAGTATTTTCCAGCTCCCTAATGAACCTTTTAATAAGTTTATCAATAGATTGCAAGCCCAGGCAGAGAAGCAAGTAGAAGAGGCAAATCTACAAGAACAGCTTGTATTAGAAGTGGCAAAAGCCAATGCCAATGACATTTGCAAACAGATAATTTTCAGTTTGCCTCTCTACCCAACCCCGATACTAGACATCCTCATCGAAGCCTGCTCCAGGAAGGTGCCGATGATGGGGATGTCCAGAGCCATCCCACCGCAACAGTTGAGACGAGCGCCTACTGTAGCAGTGACGCAGTTTCCACCATCACCAGCGCGTCAACCACTGTGTTTCCGCTGCAGGCAACCTGGACATCTAGCTAGGGACTGCCCGGCAGAGCATCCTAGCCAAGGGAGCAGTGCGGGGGCGAGGGCAAACAATACAATAATAAAAAAAAACTAGGGGAGCTGCGCGAGCCTGCCCCGCGCGAAGTGATAAATGGGGCAGGTCTTGCGGGGGAGGGGGGCTTTTCACATCAGGCTTGGACACCCAACCGGACGCGACATCTAACCACCACCAAGGACATCCTCTTTCAAACCCAGCACTGGACAGTAGTTGCTGTGGATCCACTGGAGGGAGGCAAGAAAAACACTGGATGTGACTGTAAGTACATCGCCATCGGGGACACTAAACACACACCCCCAGAGATTGAGATCTCCCCGATCACCTTCCCAGAGGGTCCGGAAGATCTCCTCCTCTTAGCGCGCTGCATTCACCCACCATATTTTCTCCCGAAGGGGCACATCATAGCCCAATACATTCCTGTCCCGGAGGGAGTCCCAGTGGACGACCACGCACCAGGCGTCTACTGGACAGAAATAGTGGGTGAGGACAAACCCATCATCGATTGCAGCATCAAGCAGGGTGCGGAATCTGTCCATCTGAAGGGTCTGCTTGATACGGGGGCAGATGTGACGATCATCCCCCAGAGGAGATGGCCGTCACATTGGGAGCTGCAACCTGTGGCAGGGAAAATTCAGGGTATAGGGGGTACTCAATTAGCGCAAGTATCAAGGAGCGTAGTGCAAATTATGGGGCCGGATGGGCAATTGGCAAATTTACGCCCATTCATTGCGGATTTCCAGGTTCCCTTGTGGGGGAGAGACCTTATGTCACAATGGGGGGTAAAGATTGAAATCCCGAAAACCCCTCGGGATTTTTAATAGCGGCCACTGTAGAGCGCCCCTTCCAAAAACTTGATTGGACCACTGATGAAGCAATCTGGATTGATCAGTGGCCGCTTCGAAAAGACAAATTAAAGGCGCTCAACGAGCTCGTGGAGGAGCAATTATTAAAAGGTAATATTGTAGAGACTACCAGCCCTTGGAACTCCCCGGTATTTGTTATCCGGAAGCCGGGGAAAGACAAGTGGCGGCTCCTTCACGACCTTCGTGCTATCAATAAAATCATTGTTGACATGGGACCCCTCCAACCAGGGATGCCTACTCCAACGATGCTCCCCCGAAATTGGAATCTGGCCGTAATTGATATAAAAGACTGCTTCTTTCAAATTCCCTTGCACCCTGATGACGCCCCACGGTTTGCCTTCTCGGTGCCCACCCTCAACCGAGAAGCCCCAATGAGGAGATTCCACTGGCGGGTGTTGCCACAAGGCATGAAGAATTCACCCACCATCTGCCAGTGGTATGTCTCCTCATTGCTGTCTCCCGTGCGCAAAGAGATGGGGGAGGTCATCATCCATCACTATATGGATGATGTCCTAGTGTGCGCCCCCCATGACGATCTACTCACCCGATCACTTGACCGAGTGGTTAAGGCTTTAACATCTGCAGGCTTTCAACTCCAGGAGGATAAAGTTCAACGGATGCCACCCTGGAAGTATCTGGGTCTGCGGATTGCTGAGAGGACCGTTGTGCCTCAAAAATTGGCAATAAACAGCAATCCGAAAACCTTGTCAGACCTTCACTCGCTGTGTGGGACCTTAAACTGGGTCAGGCCTTGGCTGGGCCTTTCCACTGAAGACCTAGCCCCCCTCTTCACACTTTTGAAGGGGGAGAAAGAGCTGAGTTCTCCCAGGACCCTGACCCCAGAAGCGAGGAAAGCCCTGGAGAAAGTAGAAGAGGCCCTTGTTGAAAGACAGGCGCATCGGTACGAACCGACCCTGCCTTTTGAGTTTATTGTGCTCGGGAGAATGCCACACCTCAGTGGGCTGATTTTTCAGTGGGACCAGGGCTCAAAGGATCCCCTCTTAATCATAGAGTGGGTTTTCTTGAGCCATCAAAGGTCGAAAAGTGTCACCCGGCCACAGGAGCTGATGGCTCAGCTCATCGGGAGAGCTCGGGCCAGGCTTCGGGAGATGGCTGGGTGCGACTTTGCATGCATTCGGGTACCAGTCAGCTTGTCTCGGGACAAAGAGTCCCCAAATAAGCTGACAAAAGAGATGTTTAATCAGTTACTTCGGGAAAATGAGACACTCCAGATTGCTTTAGATAGTTTTGAGGGCCAGGTCTCTGTTCATGCCCCTGCCCACAAATTTTTCAATTCCAAATTCGAACCAATTCCAAAAGAAGTACGGAGCAGGAAGCCCCTCAAAGCCCTGACTGTGTTCACTGACGCATCCGGGGCATCTCACAAGTCTGTGGTGACTTGGAGAAATCCTGAGACTCAGCAGTGGGAAGCAGATGTTCAATATGTGGAGGGATCTCCACAGGTTGCTGAGTTGGATGCAGTCGTCAGGGCCTTTGAGAGGTTCTCTGAACCTTTCAATTTAGTCACTGATTCGGCCTATGTTGCAGGGGTGGTTGCCAGAGCGGAACACGCTGCCCTGAAGGAGGTCTCTAACCCAAAATTGTTCGAGTTGCTTTCTAAATTAATATATACTGTTTCCCACAGGAAGCAACCATTTTTCGTGATGCATGTGAGGTCGCACACAGATCTCCCCGGCCCAGTAGCCGAGGGAAACCAGATGGCTGATTCCCTCGCTGCCCCTGTTTCCATGGCTCAGCTCCCCGATCGGTTCCAACAAGCTAAGCTGAGCCACCAAATGTTCCATCAGAATGTGCCTGGCCTGGTCCGCCAATTCCACCTGCGGCGGGATCAGGCCAGAGCCATTGTGGCCACATGCCCCCATTGCCAGACCACTGTCATGCCCTCTCTAGGGGCGGGGGTGAACCCTCGAGGCCTGGGGAGCTGTGAGGTGTGGCAGATGGATATAACTCACATTCCCGAATTTGGCGGGCTGAAGTTCGTACATGTATCCATAGACACTTTCTCAGGGGCAGTCTTTGCTTCTGCCCACACAGGAGAGAAAGCCGAGCATGTCTGCAAACACCTCTTGCAGGCTTTCTCTGTGCTGGGGGTCCCCAAAGAGCTAAAGACAGATAATGGCCCAGCATACACTTCCAGGAAACTGGAAGAATTCCTGCAGAGTTGGGGAGTGACACATAAGAGAGGCATCCCACACTCCCCCACCGGCCAAGCGATTGTAGAGCGAGCCCACCAGTCGCTCAAACGCGTCCTAAAACGTCAATGGGATTCAATGAAAGGTTGCGCCCCTCAGGATAGGCTATCAAAGGCGCTGTTTACTATCAATTTTCTGAACTGTACTGATACTAATCCCAATCCTCCAGTGGCACTGCACTTTAACTCCACCAGCAACTACGAGCTCCAACATCGCCCTCCAGTGCTGGTCCGGGACCCAGAGACCCAAAAGATCATGGGTCCATTCGATCTGGTGACCTGGGGGCGAGGTTACGCTTGCGTCTCCTCGCCCCAGGGACTAAGGTGGATCCCACAAAAGTGGGTGAAACCTTATGTCCCAAAACATCCTACCAGGCCACCAGATGAGCAAGAGGATGTCGCTGCGTCCGTGCAGGCCGCCCCAGTAACCCCCAAGGACGACGAGGAGGAGGAATGTCTCGAACCCCTTTTCTCTATTGATTTTTTGCTCTCCCTTTATGTTAACTGAAGTATTTGTTTTCCTTTAATTTTAGAGAGCCATCAGAAGGATGACCACCCCGAACGTCGCACTAGCCACCGTGCTCCTGCAGGATGGGGTGTCTCCGGATGGCTCTCTTCTGTTATAAGAACCATATTATAGATTGTTTTTGTGAATTTTATTAGGTACATTCGCGGTGTTGCGGAAGTGTTTAATTCAATTTATCCTTTCTTTGTTATTCCCCCCACGGCAAGTTGACTATGTTGATGTAAACCCTCTTTCCCCTCCTCCTCCTCTTCCCTCTCCCACTCCTGAATGGTTTGCTGTACCCTCTGCTCCCCTAGACCCCACGCCTTCCTCTGTTTCTTAAAAGGAAAGGGGGAGATGTTGCCGCCCATATTGCTTGGTTTTATTAAGTTCAGAGGTAGTTTACCCCAGTTGCTCCCCGGTCATAAAGAATGGTTTGTCCCCAGGTGCCCATCATGGTAAACCCTTCCCATTTTTCCAGATTGTTCCCCATCCATCACCCTAATCCTGCCCCTAAGCCCTGTCAATCTATGTGAACCCCCACCTTTTGTTCCAGTTCTTTCCCTGCCTATCATCCCTTCCTCGACGCCCTATTGATTGTACAGTTGCTTTCCCCCCCCCCGGGTCCCTACCATTGGTCCTGCATATTGTAATCCCCACCCTTAACCCCTCCGTGGCTGTTGTCCCATTGGTCACCATACGAGCCGCCCACGGTCCTTAAAACCTGGCGCATGGGGGTGCCCAGGGTCTCGGCTCAGACCTCTCCCCTGTGATCCCAGCCCCGCACCTGTTGGAATAAACTTGTTCCTGGGAAATCGGAGGAGTTTGAGCACTCTTTCTCCCTTCGCCGCATCCTGTGTCGCCCTGTAAGCCCCAACGCCAGAGCGCAGAGGAGCTCTGGAGGTTCCAGGTTGAGCCTCGCAGTGCTAGCCTGGTTCCCCACTCCTGCCGCTGACATCGGCCACAGCTAGCCGAGGCAAAAGAGGCCGATTCGGGCAGCGACAATCCCTGTGTCACCAGTTCTCTATAGAGATAATATATAATTACATCAGTGCAGATGATGGACTTGGTAACAAATATCTTGGTGAGATATGTCCATGGGGGCAAATGTCATCATTCTCTAACTTGATATGGGGTTTTGTGCCATAACATGTCAGTCATTATTTGGATTCAATTAGAGATAACTATTAAAATTTTGACCTGAAGTACAAGAATAAATATTACTTTCCTACTTAGTGTGTTTTTTCTTTTAAGTGTTTGATTTTTTATTGCACTAAAATTTCACTTCACATAAAGGCTTGCTAGTCTTTATTCTGTGTTCAGAAGAAATACTTAACTAGAATTTAATTTATTACTTTTTCAGAATAGTACAACACAAACTTTCTTTTACTTATGGGTTAGTAAGTCTTTGGTAATATCTTAAATAGCCAAGTTTTAAGATTTAGTCCTTCCAGTGTTGGATTCTTTGGCCCAGGATATTCTTTATCTTATTAGCCCTTGCCATTCATTCTGCTCTCTATTGTGCTGAGCATGGTGAACTCACTCATTAAGGGTATGAGAACATACGTGTTGGGCTTTGTATGAATCAAATATCTCCCTGAATCCCATTGGAGGAAATCCAGAAAAAAACCATGCATTTTTCAGCTTACAGTCATTAACTTCTTAAAAATCTCACATTACAGAATAAGCTGACACCTCAAGTCTGTATGCCCATATTTCTGCCTACAGCATCCCCGCTGCTGGGTGGGCAAGGACTGCCAGCTGCATTTGCAAAAACTGCCTTGTGTGCATGACTCTGGTAGATCCCCACACAGGGAATCTGCCGGTGCTGCTGTGCTAGTGAGCAAGTGTGATGTGCTGTGTTGGGGCAAGGGCTCCTTGCCAGCAGGCAGAACTGTGTCGGGACCCTGGGCACCAAGCGGCGCCGGTGACTCTATCCCCGGCTCAAGCGCTGGGCAGGGGCCCAGCCATGCCGGGTTCCCCGGCGGGACGTGCCTGCTTCCTTCGCAGGCTACAAGAGCTCTCCAGTGCGGGGCCATGGGGTTTCTGTCTGAGGCCGGGGGCAGGTGCGGCCCAGCACGGTGCTGAGAACAGGTCCCTGCTGGGACGGCGCTGCGCAGGGGGCAGCGAGGGGAGGGTGGGCGCTGCTGCCGGGCCCCGAGCTGCTGCACCGGGAGGTGTCCGTCACTGCCTTCCGAGCCTCGGCGTCCTTTTGTGTTAGAGCCACCTCGACGTCATTCTGTGAGGGGCACCCTGGTGTCCTTTTGTGTTAGAGCCACGGGGTGTCAGCAGAGGACCCGGCCCCGTGGAGCTGCACGCCCCTGCCCGGGATGGAGGTGATGGTATGGTTCTCGCAGGAGTTTTGGGTGTCCCGTAGTTAAATGCTGCTGAGACCACGCGGCTGCAAGGCCACGGTCTGTTAAAACGATTGCCGCAGCCAGACTGCTGCTCCTGCTCTGGGCGAATCTCAAATGTAGCATCAATTGCTGATTATTTATTTATTTATTTATTTATTCTTTTCTGCTATAGAGCATCAGTTCTCCGGAGAAATGGTCAGGATCCTGCCAGCAAGGATATCTTTTCTCTCTGTGAGTAGCCCTGTTGCTCTTCCCTTCTCTTCCCTCTGACTTGGGTGGGCACCTGGCATCCAGCCAGGGTCAATCCACCACTCGTACGTGAGCCAGACTGAATAATGCACTCTGGGGAAATGTTTTTACATGTAACTAGAAAGATTGTAAAGGTTCTTATTCTGAAGCTGCCACTTTTTTTCTTAGGCATTTCTAACTTAAAAAGGCAGAATGAGACAGCAGGTGTCACTGTAATAGTAGCAAAAGCAGGAAGAGTAAATCTGTATCTCTCTTACCACATGTTATTTTGTCTTTATACAATATTCATCAGAGAAGGCGATCAAAGGCAGCTTGGTGCTTGCCCTGGTCTCCTGACTGTAGATTTATCAAAAACAAGCTCAGCTTTTGTCAGTATTAAGAAGCATGCACAGGGTTTGGGAGACTAACTCTGAGAGATAAAGGACACAATTACTTTCCTTGTGGACTAGCAAAGGGACAGAAAGAGGTATTACCTTTTGGAAATACCCTTTTGTACTTTCTGATTTTTATGCAAACTTACAAATTTTCAGTAAAATTAAATGGAAAATACTAAGAAGTGGTTATAAATTTTAAATTTTGTATTTTGAACAGAGTGCCTAAGGCTAATAGTCCTATCTTTTTAATGAGACACCTAAATCGATGTGATATTCAGACATAGTGGTCTCACTGGAGCTGTCTTGCCATTAAAACCTTGCCAGTGAGTCTCACTTTTAGGCTTAACCATTCCACTTTAGTATTCATTAAGAGAAAAATCTGTGTCTGCTATATGACTCCTGCAGGGTAATTGTTATAAATACAAATTATATTGTAGGCTTTTCACAAATATTAAAATGAATGTTATGTGTATAAGAATGGAAATTTTTGTTGTATTAATATAGTTTTCTTTATTTCTGTTATTGATGAAACTTAGAAATAGTAGTATAATACATATATGTTAGGCTATGGCATAGTATTAAAATAAAAAACTGCTTTTGTTTGTATAACCCAAAGACTGAGAAACAACAACAAAAAAAAATAGCTAGAGAACTCCTGCATTTGTAAATTATCTTATCCAGATGAAGACAGCAGTGACCAGAACTCTGAGGGGAGGAATTTATGGCATTTCTGGTATCAGGGAATGTAAATCTCGATGGCGCCAAGAAGATTGATCTATTGGGAAGGGGACAAGAGAAAACTAAACAGAAGAACACCAAAGATCCTAAGAAGAATGTATGAATATATATGAGAATTTATGGATATGTAGTAGGGTTCTGTTTTTAAGGGACAATCATTTGTTAGTAAGATGTGCTCTCTTGGCTGAATGCAGAGACACCCGGCTGTATCTGTATACTTCATTTTTTTCTCCTAATTGTCTTTTTTTTATTAAACTTTTAAATTCTATAAAAATTATGTGAACCTTGTTTTTCACAGTAATGAACACCACAGACTGCAGCTGAAAAGAGAACCTACCTATGAAGGGAATTTTGCAGTGGATTATAATACTTACTGAAGCACAGATTAACCAGTAAACATAGAAAACAACAGAGGAAACTTCAGATTTCACATATCTTTATCTTAAGGAGAGATTAAGTATGTCTAAATTACTGTAAAGACTTGAGTGTGTAAAATGTTGCAAAATTGGATAACAATGAATAATCCCCTGTTCTTTAATTTAGGTTAAAGTATAGGTCTGACCATCCTTGAGTTTCAAAACACTCTCACTAATGTTGAGCTGAGGAAAACCTTCAGGAATATGCCTCTTTTTCTGAAGTTCAGGTAGTGGCATAGCGTGTAACCTGTCAAGCAAGTGTATTTGTTGTTTTAAAAAAGTACTGCCCTGTCCTTACTACTCCAGTCTGTTCCAGCATGGTGTGTCTCTTGCTCTGAAGGCTTCTGTGTGAGACCTGTTTGTATTCCTACTACCCACATTTCCATTTGGCTTTGTTTCCTCCAGGTATCTGGGAGGAAAATGTGAAAAAAATTCAAGAATTTTATTACTACGAAGAGAACAGAGAAAATTGGCAACCTGGGCCCTAAACCCCCATAATCTTCACATTTCAAAGGGCATTTAATATGGTCTTACAATTCAATACTGTGCTAGGAAATAAAACTCTTCCCAGTACATAGTGAAGGATATCAATGAACTTAGCAAAGAAACTAATCAATTGAAATCACAGACAGCCTTTCCTAATATCCCTAAGCTTCCCTTCAGTAATATATATTCTTTATACAAATTAGCTGCTGAGAATTGCAGGAAAAAAAGTAGTTTTATAACCAGAGCTGTATGAAATGGAGTACAGGGAAACCAGATTAAAAGGAATAGATAAACGTGACAAGCAAAATTCATGCAAGATCTGAATTGATATAAATCATACCCTGAAGTTTAGAGGAGCTGAATTATGCCTTTTTCATGCTCCTAGCCAAGACACAGCCTGAAGCCTTGTGGGGGAAAGTGTTTTAATAGTGCTTTTAGTATCTCTGAGAGCATTTATTACCTGCTGTGTTACAGGGGATTTGGTTTAGAATTTAAGTAGTTGAGACACAGACAGGTGAAGATAGATACAGGTCAGTGACAAATATCAATTATAAAAGTGGTCTGAACAGCCACAGTTATTAAGTGTAGACTTCAAGTCACAATTTCAGTTCATTTTGATGTTGCAAAGAGTCTGCTACAAAGGAGCAGACCTGGCTCATTATCTGGGTCCATATAATTTGTCTGTACTATTGCTGATCATAGGGACAGGATGGGTTGAAAAAGATTACACTGCTGCAAGTATTTTTAAAAAGTATTTTAAAACTACTAATTAGATTAGAAGCTGTAAGTGACAAACACTGAGAAAGATTTGTGTGTGTAATAGTTCATTTGCATATAGGATCAAGGACTTCAACAGAAAATAGCACACTGCTGTGTTCTCTCAGATTTTAGCTTTCTGTGTACTACTTTTTAACTTTTGATGTTTTTATATCCTTAAAACCTAACCCTCCTTTTAATGGAGTTGCCATTAAATGGAGTTACCATTGGGATTTAGCTATTACTTGTCACATGTCTCAGAGGAACTTGGTTTTACTTCAGACATACCATCCAATCTCACCTTTCATAGTCAGGCAAGTTATTATAAGCTGTTGTCTGCATTTTCTTGCTGAAGAGGTATTGTGTAGGCAATATCTGTTGTGTGCTTCAACAGACAGCCTAACACTACCTGAAATAAAGCTTGTCAGGGAAAAAAATGTGTTTTTCTGACAGCAACAAGGAAATATGGGTTAGAATAAAGAAATCTGTTGTGCTGTTCTAAATAAAGTGAATGTTTTGCTGAAAATGAATACATTGAGGGGGAAGAAGTTGAGACATCATGCCATTTCCACATTTTTAAAATAATGAAAAAGAGTTTGTTGTTTGTTTTTTTTTTCATTTTTATTGGCTCAAATTGTACAGGAAGCATACTGGTTGCAACTAGCAAACCTTTAATGACTTAATGAGCTCTGAGTCTAGATCATGCGTGGCTCAACTTAAACTGAGGTTCATGTTGATGGGTAGGACCCCAGAAGGCTTGTTAAGGATGGCCCTGAGATCATGGAGCAGTTGTATATTAAAGAAGCATCTTTGGATCTTATTTCTCTGGCAGAACAGCCAAGGAACTTTGATAGACCAGCATTGCACGAAGCTATGGAAATTTCCAGGCTGAAACTCTGCAAGTAGTGACCCAAGTCACACCAAACACTCAGCTGCAGAGTGAGAACCAGTGAAGGGAAGCAACAAATATCTGCCTAGACTCCCAGCACTGCTAGAATGTGAAGAGGAACACAGACATGCATGAATTTTCACCGTACTCTATTGAAGAGAAGTATTTTATTTTTCCCTGATTGCTCCATAATCACTCATCATGCAATTCTAACAGGTAATGTTTCTGCAGATATGTGTTTTGGCATCTTACTTAATATCCTCTCTTAAGCAGGAATTTGCTGAAACTGTGGTTTAAGACAGCTCTGCCCATGAGAAAATACTTGAAAAGAAATTTGAGTACAATGAAAACTAAGGGCTTTCCCTTGTGGAAGGGATTAAGTATAGGGAGTTGTGTGAGTGTGAGAGAACCAAATGTTTGCCAGTAACTATACAAGGTTGCTTCAGTATCACTGGTTGTGTAAGCATGGTATATCCTATGGCAGCATAACATCAAGCCAAGGGTGCTTGTTGTTGTACAGAAAAATCTTTATTTCTGAGTGACCAATTGATAAGGACATCTTCAGAATACAGTCTGTCTCCTCCTTGGCCCAGTGTCCTTACACCATTGAGTATATCCAAAGAAATGTTGTAACTTTTCCTCTCCCTTAACACATGCATGGTATTTATCATAGTCTCCGTGGATGGTAATGCATTATCTTGGTTTGCCATGGTTTATTTTTGCTTTCCCACTTTTTTCCTGCTAGAAATTCTGTGTAAGATCATTGTGCAACCTACCAAATCCTTTAAAGCAACAGAAACCTACAGACTTTAAGGCCAATTCATTAGTACATGGTAAGGTTAAAGAGAATATAGCCTTCCAGAAGATTGCACTAACTTCACAGCTCAGTAAATCTATCTGTGATGGTAATAGGGGAGAAATGTATGCAGAGATCTGTGGAAGAAGCAGAAGACAATCATAGTGAATGCTTGAATGTGGATACTTATGTGAAACTCTATAGTGTAAAATAGTTCGTGTAAATTACTATGTGTAACATACTTATTCTCAATATACCTGTAAACATTAATCCCTTTTGCTTCATCAAAAAAGTAATTGATTGAAGCTCTGCAAAAATCTGCAGAAATCTGCAAAAAATCTGCAAAAGTCTGCAAAAATGGAAAAGAAACACTGGGGACCTAATAGTTCTGAGGTTTGTGCAAAAGTCTTCACTTTGATCTGCATCAAAGCTGCTGCTTCAAAGTTATTTCTAAGGGACAGAGATTGAAATTGGAAAAGGAATAGAAAGTAGTGCATGAGCCTAATGTATTATAGAGTCTCTGGTTTTTCTGACTGCTTGGTTTCTGCGCTGTAATGAATGCAAGATGAGAAACGGAGTAAATGAGCTGTAATTAAGTAGCAATGGTAGCAATGAATTTTATTTGGCTGTTTGTATTGTTTATCTGTTAGACAGTTTGCTATAGAATCTACCCAGAGAAATACTAGGAATATTCTCTTTGAGTAGAAAAGGAAGAGAAATGGAGGCAAAAGGGGAATAGTCAAGGAGGAAATATTAATCAAAACAGGAATCTATAATAAACATCAATGTTAGAATGTTTTTAATGTGATGTGACATCTGGTGTTTATTTAATGTATGAACTCCTATAAAGACACAGTTCTTACCAAAAGGACTTCATAATATTATCATAATTTTATTCAGTGGGCTTAGTTGCTATGATTTAACTATTCTGGGTACTTATGTGTATGTAAACAAGACTCTGCTTTAGTCAGGTTTGATCTAAGTATAAGTACTTCTGAGGTTTTCTAAATAATTTGTAGACCTGTTACCTAAAAAAAAGAAGTATAAAGGAAGTGATATTAAGCTGCTTCTCTACCTGCCTGACTTGCCTTCCAACACTGCCTGACAAACTTGGGTGATTATTACAGCTGAGATGGAGGCCATCTGGATTGTGTTTCTGCCTTCTTATACAACACATAAAAACAAAAAAAAAAGGTCTGCTGAAGTGTTCAAGCAGGAAACATTATCCCATTTCCTATGCAAATATCTCCATTAAGTTTAGAGAAGTTCTGTGTTTGCAATAAAAATTACAATATGAACAGAGTACAAATTTTAAATTTTTTTCTACTACCAAAAGAAATTTTGTAGAAACTGATTTAAAGAATCAGCAGTATTTTGAAATTATGTTGTCCAATCATATTCCTAAAATTGGAAGTGCAGAAGACTATAAACAGAAAATTGCTGTCTTAAAGACAGTAATTAGTCTACAGACTAATTCTGTGAGATGTATTCTATTATTTTTTGAAGAAATTCAGGCAGGTCAATATCTTTCTTCATGTTTTGTGCATGCAAAAAATTGATACAAGCTCACCTGTGAAGAAAAACAAGAGACATTCAGTTCACCCTTTGAATCCAGGACTATTAACTTTGTGGAAAATATATGGAAATTAATAAAGGTAAGGAATAAAAATACAGGAATTACTGTTTCCTTATATATTTTACAAACTTTATTCTTCCAGAAAATTGAAGCTTTCAATTCAGAAAATGCTTATATTGATTCTCTATTGTCGTGGTTTTGAACCAGTAATTAACAAAAAGGGGAAAAAAAAAATTAATTATTTATTTCTTGCTGTGAGATATGGATTAAAACAAGAGCAAACTAGGCATAAAACTTAAAAGGAATAAAGAAAGTTTATTGACAAACTACAAGAATAAGAACACCAGAATAAACTTTAGAAAAACCTTTTCATTTCTCACTGCCCACCATTCCTTTGTTCACATGACAACAGACAAAAACTTTATAATTTTGATGGTTTAAATAATCTCAATTCTTTCTACAGTCTTTCCATCAGTTTCTGTAAAGAAACAGAAGTTCCTTTCTGTTAATTTATGGAGTTTTTCACAAGAAAACTATTTTTGTTATAGTTTCCCGTTTCTCTGATATCAGCTGCTCAGAGCTGCTGTTATCAGAGCCCACCCCTCCTATTCCACATCACTCTGAAATGTGTTATAGGTCATTAGTTTGGGGATAGCATTTTAAGGATAAGTTATTCAAAGGCAAAAAGTATTCTTCATCTGTTTCTGTGAGCTTCACTAGAAAACAGTTTTCTCATTGCCTCTCAAGGCTTCAAATGTCCCAGCACTTCACTATACCATAATTACTCTACTTTTTCTCAAATTTACACTTTGAACACTCTATTCCTCTCCATACTCTATCATGAATTAAAGGAGTTCTTTTCAGGACTTTATTGTCTATCTTTATAGTTTTAACAGAAAGATACTTCAGCTTAATTAAAGCATCTTCTTAATTCTCTACCTTTCTTGAAGTTTCTTTTCTTTCTTGCTACTAGTAGTTTATAAAGTTTCTTTTCATGTTGATCACACTCTTTTTCTCTCTCTGGATAAAAAGATTAATCTGCAAGTCTCATCTGGAGAAGAAAGAGTTAAAATCTTGTCCAAGCTTTTGTAGATGGTTCGGTGATCTCTGCTGAACAGGAGCTGGAGCTGTCTGCGATGAAAAGTTCCTCATAGCTGCTCTGGAGAGCATAGTCACTGTCTCTGCTTGCAGCAGGCTTATAGCTTTTCTCCTTCTTTACTCGACAGTTTTCTGGTAAATTCCATCACGGCAAAACCTGCAGCCAAGCCAGGAACCAGCCTGGCCCAGCTTGGCTCGGAGCAAGCTCCCGCAGGCCCCATCTCCCGGCTGGGAGAACGGCAGGCCCAGCCCGGCCCCCGCCCGGCCACGTGGCTGGGCAGAGCGAGAAGCCGAAGCTCTACTACCTTTCACAGCCAGAAAACAAAGAGCCCCACAAAGTTCTGGTTGTACACTTTAAGGTGGGGTTCACAAGTTGATCCCACTTTTCAATGGCTAAAACTGCTGTCAATTCTCAGCAATGACTGATAATTGGTCAGGAGAAAAGACTCCCGGCAGTCCCCAGCAACTTTAACTTTCTTAAAGGTAAAGTAACCCCATGACATCTATTATTAATGTTTTCATGCCCAGCATAAATGGAAGAAAATAATTACAAGCTTCGTTGCCAAGAATGAACTGCAGAATCTAGGAACAAAAACGGACCCTGACTTTTTATCTATCTGAATACATGTTTAAATATAGTAGGTAGTGAGACAAAGGTAAATCTCCCAGTTATTTTTAGTAGCTCTTTGTGATGAAGAGTAAGAATTAGCATTTGTATCAGTAAAATAACTGTGAGCTTTGCTTTCAGGTAACTGAAGAGAGGAATAGATTAGCACAGAGTCATCATTAGTCAAGGAACCATCATAAAAGCCTGTCCTGGGGTGATGTTATGATGCTTGTATCCCCAACTGTGTCTTCTATTTATGCTTTATATTAAATTTTGCACCTTTAAGACTGGCTCTGAGAGTGAAGGGGGGGAAAGAAGAAGCGTGCAGTTTGTGTCCAGAAATGGCACTCACTCCCCTGCATCCTGCACCTGGACTGTGCTGTCTGCAGCATGGACAGAGCGGGACAGAGCTCTCCTTCGCTGTTAGTTAGTTTTCAGCAAGCTGAGACAGAGAAGTTCCCCAGATTGTTTTTTTTCTTTTTTTTTCTTAGGTTTGTTCAAACCTGCTCTGGACTGAAAACCCAGACAAGCCCCAGGAGCTCACACCTGTGGCCCACCAGGGCCTGGGCCTCGGCACTTTCCAGCACTGGAAGGACTGATAAAAGACTGAGAGAGTAGAGCTACACCACATGAGAAGGACTTTTCTGGATTTGCCGTCTCATTGAACAGTGAGAGGTTTTATTGTTTAATATTATTCAATTTCTGTTAAATAAACAGGTTTTTTTTCACTTTTCTCCAAGGAAATATTTTCCCAAACCAGCTGGGGGAGGGGCCGCTTGAATTTGCTTTCTGGAGGGGACCCCATTCAGAGGTTCTCTCCCAAATTTTCCCTAAACCAGGACACAGCCCTAGAAGTGTACTCAGCTTTGTGTTTTATAAAGAATAAGTGTAAAAGGGAATCAGGTTTGTGGTTTAAATGAGATACTTTCTGATAGATGTTTGCTTTTGTCTTTGTAAAAATGGATTCATCCTTATGGAAATATGTTTGAAATATAAAACGTAAATAAAGAAAGCCAACAAACCAGTTATATCATTATCCTTTGGGAACCTTTTTCTTGTGAGACATTATTTTCATCAAGAAAATCCGCAATTGTCTAGATGTTCAGATCATGCTTTGTATAAGTTGAGTAAAGAATTGAGACAAAAGAGCTTAACTCTTGAAAACTGCTTTCAGATCTCACTAAGGCCTCAAAAGTGAAACTTTATTTCATGAGTGATAAGTCCCTTTTCCAACTGCATGTGTTTACCCACATATAGATATCACATGGCTGTAATTTAGGGCATAAATTTGTCCTTCTTCCTCAATCAAATAATTCATTGTAAGAGTCATTTTTGCCTACCCTAAAATAATATCCAGGGAGTCCAAATGCAATTCTCTATCTGTATTTGGGACTTCATTCTTTCTTGGCCTATGGTAGGTTTATGTTCTTCTTGATTTGCAATGTGATGTAAGTGTTATTAAATGAGTCTTGTTCTAGTAAAAGGTTTCTGTACACTGTATCTTTCTTTTTCATTAGCCAAAATAAAAACAATAATTTTGGGAATTCATTAAAAAGCTTGAGTTTTTAAAGACAGAGCAAATTCAGTGTTGTCTTATTTCACTTTTGTTTTATCCTTTCCTTCTTTAGAAGTTAAGGGGTTGTTGACTAATGGCCTGAATTCAGCAGGTCATTTATCCATGAGTTTCTCCCTTATCCTGCCCTCTTGGTTGCTGTCATGGGTGAAGTGGTGATTGGTGACTTGTTGGGACACAGCAACCACGTAGTGTTGGTTTTCAAACCTCTGGTGCATTGCTTGCCCCCACCTTGCTCCCAGGATGGGCCAGGTACAGGCAAAAATGGTTAGAAAATCATCATGTTTATTAATGTGTCCTCAGCAAAGCAGTTTTCCCAAAATGGGTTCTTTCACCCCATGTGAAGAAGCCAATCCTCCCACAGAGTGAAAGTATTTGCTTTATTTACAGTTTTGTAGAGAAAGGGTGTGGGGTGGCTAACCTGTAAAGACAGCAAGATGACTGTCACAACTTTTTATTGTTTTTATATGTTTTATCAAAGACGGTAAAGTTCATTGACTACAAGTTGTATGTTTTCTTATTAATTACTGTTTTATATTCTATTGGATAAAGGATTCCCTTGCTTCTTATACTGATTAATCTGCATGCTCAGATCTTCTGGTTTTCTTGGGTCAGTGGGCCATGAGCAAGTGGCTGTGATCTCCTCCTGTTAGAATTATCTTTTATCCAGACAGAGCTGATTTCAGCATGGCTGCTGAGTTGGCTTTATGAGTTTCTTCCTCATCTTGAGAGTGCTGCCTGTAAATTCTGCATTCATTGTTTCCACTATTAGTAAAGAGTACTTCTCCCCAAGCTTTGCCAACATCACCTTAGGTCTGAGACCACTGATGCATATCCAAATCTAAACCTTTTCTAGGTAATTGTACTGACAGTAGTTTATCTAACACCTGGACATCAACCCTGCCCTGTGTTGCTCCCTCGGGACACTGGGCAAGCTTCAGGCCAGCTGCCTTCTCCAGGGCCCAGCCTGGCACTGGCAGAGGGTAGTAATCTTCCAGATGTCCTGCCATGCAGGAGAACGAGAACAGCCTGCACAGAGTCCAGAGTGCCCACCTGAATCAGGAGGGCCATTGCTTGTTGAGAGCCTGCTGCTCACTGAGGACACAGGCCTTCAGCTGGTGGGCAGGGGGTTGGGGGACCACAGGAGGGATCCCATACTGGAGCAGAATAGGAAGAGAAAGAAGGAGCAGTGAAGACAACATGAGCTGACCACAACCCCCATTCCTGTCTATCTTTGGTGCTTAAAAAGAGGAGATAGAGAACTGGGACTGAGATTGAGCCAGGGAAGAAAGGAGGGATGGGTTTAAACTTTGGTTTTTATTCCTCATTATCCCTCTCTGATTCAATTTACTTGTGATGGTAATTGGTGAGTAACCCATCCCTGTTTTTATCTCAACACCCAAGCCTTTCATTATATTTTCTCCTGCCCAGCTGAGGAGGGTGATAGAATAATAGAATAGTTTTGGTGGGCACTAGGTGTCCAACCAGGGCCAATACACTACACTGTCCTTTGGTTTGATGTATAAATTCCATGCAGTAGCATTATTAATGAAAAGAATAGATAGCTATTTGTTTTGTTTTACTCTTCATCTTGAATGCAAATCTCTCCCTGTAGGATATAATTTTTGCTTATGATTGTGTGTCTATTCTTTTCCACTTCCACAGTTCTCCAGCAACAACCTTCAGTTGAAACAGAAAGCTTAGTCCTACTGAGCTGTCCTCTTCTTTATCTTAGCTCATTTTAGGATCAGAATATAAATTTAATGGGTAGTTCAAGTGGTGTTAGTGAGTTAGCGTGTATCTGCATATTTGTTTTATTGTTTGACTAAACTTAGTCACAGGACATTGCTAACAATCTCCTTTGAAATATCAGAACATAGCAAGAATGTAAATGCATATGCTTGAATTTAAACATCTCTTAGAATATTTGACAGTAATATCTTTATATTCTGCAAAAGATGTTATTAAAATGTCAGTATTTGTTAGAACTACCCAGTGTAGTAAAGACACTTATTTCTCATTTTTATTCTTTCATTAGACATTTTGGAGCAGCCTGGGTACCTCAAAATAATGGGGGATCTGCTAAGAGTAGAAGAATGGATAAGAAAGATGTTGTCATGAGTGTTATTGTCCTCTGATAAAATTGTGAACAGGTTCCTTTGCACAGTGTGATGGATTTCCTTCTGCCAGATGACATAGCATCCTTTATCAATAAATACAAGTGCTCTGAATTACAAAATTAACAACTGGTTTCCCATCCTATTTGAAAACCAAGAGACAGGTCCTCATTCTAGATATCTTTCTGTTGTTATCCTTACTGTTCTCAGTAACACACATATCAAAGTCTATCCCACAGATAAGTGAACTGAGGCTCAGAGATGGAATTTATCCAGTCATATTGTAATCTATTTATAGAGATGACTAAAGAGCAAAAGGATACAGCCTGTTATTGGTAGCAATTTTTGGATTAGCAATTCAGTGATTATTTTAAGTTATTGCTTCTATTATTTTGAAGTTCCAAGGCAACAATCTCTGAAAAAGTGAGTTAGCTTTTTTCCTATTTGCAATAGAACTATCTTATCTAGAACACTGGAGAGAGTTGGAATCTTCCTTAGAGAAAATAAAATTTGACTGGTGTGATTTAATATTCCCTGATGTGTGCAGTCATTTGAATTTTCATACTAGTGAGACATTGTGCCATAAACCATGGCTGCCTTTAGACAAAAATAAGCAGATTCAATTCACTGATTGAGGCAATTTTCATAGGTGAAGGTGCAGTACCTTAAAGTCTTGTATCGCAGAACAGCTGATAAATGTGACACTGCAAAGTCAGCTGTTGCCAATGTAATGCAGGTTTGATTGACTTCCCTTACAAAGAGTTCTTTTTGACAAGTATATTTCATTTGGGGTTTTTAACCTATAAACTACTGGGATGTGCTGGCTTTGGTTCTTTGGTGGAGGATGTGGGTATACCCCCCTTTGTTCTGGAGAAGTAAGGGGGAAATTAAGTTTTCAATACGAAGAGAAAAAATGCTATTTTCTTCAGTAAGTATGGTTTCTAGGAAATAGCTATATGGCCAGGCAGATTCAGGAGTCAGATTCTCCTGCTAATCATTCTTCTCATTCTAGGATGGCTTACATGGAGGCGGTATAGGCACAGTAAGCCAGAGCTTTTGAGCTGTTGTGTTGCTGCAGTATGGTCAAATTCAATTCCTGGATAGTAATTTGGATGAAGCTGTGTACCATAGATGTTCTGCACTGACACTACTGGGGAAGGGATCAGACGGTAGAAGAAAAGATACAGATCGAAACAGTATGGTCTCTTTCCTCCCTCCTGCCATTTTAAACCCTCAGCATCTTTCAAGAGGTGCTGATATCCTCAGATAATCTTTGGGATAATCATCCAGTTCATTCAGTGTTTTTAATTGTATTTCCTTTCAATAAACGTCCCTGCATTTACTACCAAGGCAGTGAGATCCTTTGGACTACAGGGACTCCTTGCCATCAAGGTGTAAATGTTTCTAACTTGGGAGTGATGGGAAAGGTTTTTGTTGCTGGGATGGGATATATGGTGGTGCAATCCTGTGGTGGTGTAGTCCTGGGTACACAGATCCTTTCACACAGATAACTGACAGATTTCACTTCCTTGAGATGAGTATTATGAAACTGGGCCTTATTTGATGGTGATATTTTCCTCCCACAAAAGTTATGTGGAGAATATATGATCTGGACATTAGTGAAATAAAAGAATCAATGAAGAACTATGATGAAGTTCCATAAAACATACCCATAGGTGACTATCCTTTTTGTTTTGCTCTTTTGTTTTTAGCAAAGAGGCTAAATAAATTGGGAATGAATTGAATCCATCACCATGGGCATACACCACAGGCTTGATGGAAAAGGTCCTGGGGGTCCTGGTTGATGCGCTGAACATGAGCCAGCTGTGCCCAGGTGGCCAAGAAAGCCAATGGCATCCTGGCCTGTATCAGCAATAGTGTGGCCAGCAGGAACAGGACAGTGATTTTTCCCCTGTACTCAGCACTGGTGAGGCCTCACCTCGAATTCTGGGTCGAGTTCTGGGCCCCTAAATTCAAGGAGTACTTTGAGGAGCTGAAGCATGTCCATAGAAGGGCAATAGAGCTGGTGAAGGGTTCACAAAGTGTGCAAAACCCATGTAGATGCTTGGGAGTGTGATTAATGATGGTCCTGGTAGTGCTGGGTTAATGATTGGACTTGATCTTAAAGGGAGTAACCTAAGTTACCCTATGAATCTACATAAGGAAAGTAGGTTTGATTCCTTTGTCTGCACAGATAGATATTCTTCCAGAAATTAACTCCTAATGGTATCCTAATCATGGTGTTCTGCATCAATTTCAGGGACAACTTTGCTTCTCCCAAAAAATACCTAATATTCATTCTGATGCAAGCCTGTATGCACCATGTTACAACCCACCTCTGAGTCAGGGCAACTGAGGTTCTATTTAATGAATCCCTTGGGGCAGTTGCAGTGATGTGACAAGACGTATATATGAACCAGGTTTATTTTTAAATCAATTTGGTTGCAATGGAAGGGAGGCATATAACTGTCTTGGTCCTTTCCATAAAAAAAAATATAATGAAGAAAATATACAAAGAAAAGGAAGAAAGACATGGAAAGCACAAGAGTAGATAGAGGAGAGGAAAGGTAGCACCAGACTGACAAAATTCACTCATAATGATAACTTGGAGTAAATGTGGTTGAGAATTACACTGCAGTTCATGGACATATAGTATCAGTAAAATAAGAAAAAAAAAAACCACAAAAAAACCCAAGAAAGTCCTCAAACAAACTTAAAAATAAATAAATAAAAAAACACTCCAAACACAATGCAATGCAGAAAAGGAAATTACATACTTAATACCTTAATTTGTCTTATCAGTGGAAAGCCATGAATTATGTAAACAGAACCAAACCAACAAGCTTCTTTCCTACAGTGTTATATCTGTGGGATGGCAGGGGTTTTCCTGTCCTGATGCATTTTATGTAACTTTTCCAGGAAAATGTTTTCAAGAAACTGATCAAAGAGAGAAACTATGTGAGCTACAGATGCCAATTCCCTTCTTTTTAATCATTGTAAAAATTAAAAAGTACAAACTGGAGCCTGTGTAGAATGTTGCTTATTTTTTATGTTTTCACAGTCAGATGTCTGTAGTGTCTCAAATATGAGGGTACATGGGATTAAGGAAAGGGTAAGGATGTTTCTCCCTTCTGCATTTAACCAAACCAAAATGGGAGAGCAACTGTGTTCTCTTGGGCATTCTCAACAGTTTCTGTTGGAATTTTTTGCAGCCTTAAACCAGGGCCAGGGCATCTGATTACAGAAGGTTGATTGCAGTTTCCAAAGTTTTTTAGAACTTTTCTCCAGTAAAAGAGAAAATCTTTCACTTTGGTGAGGGTAGAGTAAAGGAAAGAGAAAGCTATAGAATTCTAGTACAGTTTTAATACTGAGAAAAAGCTATGTGATGTGTGGAGCTCTTTCAGTTTCCTTAAAGTCAGAGATACCTGAAGCTCATTTTTTAGAGCTCTTCTCAGTAAAATACTAATTTTTCTTGAGCTCTGCTTCTTTCCACCCAGCCCTCTGTTTTCCTCTGCTTTTAAACAGAATGTAGACTGTTTTCAGGCAAAGCACACTTATCAGCGATTTCAGGAGAAAATGATTCCCTCAGCTCTGTGTAAATGTGGCCCAGAGCTGCAGTTACAGCAAAAAATTGCTTCAGTATCCTTCCTAATAGCACTTCAGAAACTGTCATGGCAGTTCTCTGCTGCATGATGAATATCATTCATATTCATCATATAAATGATGAATTCATATCAATATGAATATTGAACCTGATTCCAGTATACATTGTATTTTTAATGTGGTGCTGCTGTAAAAAAGCTACCAGTACCTTCCAATTACCCCAGCTATGACTAAAGCTAGTATCAGGGAGAGGAGTATTTTCATGCACAGCTGCAGTGTCTCTAGGTAAAGATCTTTTACCATCTGTGTCACCATACTTGACTTTACCTTGGAGGCTTTTTATGCACATACTTCTTTTCATCTGCTTCGGCAATGATCTTCCATTAATTGTAGAGAGGTGAGAAGGCAAGGAAGGTTTGTGCTTTTCAGTTTCAGAAGACCTTCTCTAGGTAAATTCTAACAGTTCTTGATTGCACTCAAGAGAAGTTAATACTTTTGTAACTTTCCTAAATCAGTAGTGTGATACACCAGTACATATTTAATGGCTAGACTTCTGTGTTTATGATCCGTATGCAATTATAAAATCTACCATGGTAATGAAATCATTATATGTTTTTAATGAAGTAGCAGGACTGGATCTTTCTTATGAGTGACAGTTTTGATAAAGTGCTGATCTGACTGTGATCTGGATTAGAAGGATGCAACAGCTGCCTGTGCGATGCTGTTACATGAACAAGAGGTTACACTGAGTCAAAGGGTGCAAAGCAACAGATGAAAAAAATTAAAATAAATCTACTTTTCTTTTTCTCCCAATTTACTCTCTGCCTATTCAGAAGCTGGTCTTGGTCTTAACTCATTTAGCAATGTTAAAAGAACAGTGAGGCAGAGAGGTAAATTTTCCAAATGCATGCATTGATTTGTCATAAACTGCACTGATTAACAGCAGCAGAATACACATAATTTTGGCACTTCTTTTATCAAGAACCATTTTTGTATCATGATTGCAATAAAGTTTCTAGAACCTACTTCAAAAGAAGCTTTTTTTCCTAAAAACCAAAGCAAAAATCCCAGCTTGGGATCCTACAGTGGCTAGTACTTCATAGCTCGTGAGAATTCAGTTATCTAGTTCATATGTTTTTCAGCCAAGTGAGGTTGTCTATCCTGAATTCCCTGTACTGCAACTTGGTACACTACAGCTTTCCATAGCAAGTTCTACACAGGTCTGTTGGTGCTACTGAGTAATTTACAACAGGTTAAAAAGTAATATCTCAAAATAGCAAATAAAACGGTGACAATGTCACTGCCCAAGGGACTGCTTTATTTTTTTGGCACTGTATGCTGATGCTAGAGTAGTTCAATAACTTGCATGTTCCTAGTGAACCTTTAGAATTCTGACATCGAATTCTGTTTTGCCTGCTATATTGTATGGGCATGAAACCAAAGGAAAATAATATATCTCTGTTTATCCAATTTCTTGTTTGTATTTTATATGTACATGACCTTAAACACGGAATGAAAGAAGTATCTAGTTTTCTATATGTATTTATAGTGTGGCTATAAAAGATATTCTCTTCCATTTTTTTAACGAGAATCTCATCATTGATCAAACAAAGACAAATTGAATTTTCTTCTCTGTCCCAATTTATTTAGAAGTGTACGAAATATGCCCAAGTGAAATAAAATGGTTGAATGTCACATTTCAATCTACAATGAGTTACTGTGTTTTCATTAAGAAACAAAGTAATCTTTCGTATCGTGTTGTATATATTAATGAAAAGTTGTACATATTAATGAAAAAAAAAGAAAGTCTGCAATTCTTTTTGCCTCCAAAGCTTCTGTTGAGAATAATATTCAAATATCTCTCTCTGTACAAAATAGATTTTTCCATGTAGTAAATGAAGCAGCATAGACTAGACTCCATGACCCAGAAAAACTATCCATTTTGTTTGAAATTAATTGGAATTTTGTTGCAGACTTGCAGAGTTTTCACAGCACCTACATTTGGCAAGCCGACAAGAGAAGATCAGGTAGGAATGTCTGAGGAACTGTCAGACAGTGTGGTGTAATTAAAGCACAAATTTAAAACACTCAGGGAGTGTTGCCCCAAAACTGGTCAGGCTGGAGATTGTGATAGTTGGCTGGATTAAGCAGCATTTAGGGAATAAAAAGATCCCTAAAATAATAATAATAATAAATAAAAAAAAATAATCAGCCCAAGGAGAGGTCTAGCTGAAGCAGCAGGGCTGCCGTGGCAGAAGGGATAGTGCCATGGGTGCAGATGCCATCAGAGCTCCGTCTGACACCACACGAGTCGCGCAGGGGTGTTCTGGGCTCTGCCCTGCCGGGGGTGCCCTGGGCAGCCTCTGCTCCTGCCTGGTGTTGGGTGATGGGGAAGGACCTGGGCTGCGGGCTGGGAGCTCTCACATCAGCTCCACCCTGCAGGGTTTGCAGCCAGGATCTCAGGAGGGGCAAACCTCCTTCACCTGGGGCTGCTCCCGAGACGCTGCAGGGATTGCCCTTCCTGGGATTAGTGCCAGAGGGGAGCTCAGGGACTGGGGGTGTTTATCAGCATTTTCTGAAGGGGTCCTGATGTGTAGTTCATGAGTTGCATCGCTGACACTAATCTCCAAGTGTAGTTCAGTGATTGCCAGTTAATTACGTGACAATAATAAATGAATAAACTGATCCTCATTTCGTTTAACATCATGAACATTTTTTTTTTTGTCTTGTGATACAGGGTTTATTCAAGTAACTGACCAGAACAGTAGCAGACATAAAAAGCCAGGAAGGTTTTTTGAAATTGTGTATACCTACACTATACATAGCAATATATGAGTTTAATCATTTTAATAATTTCTTCATAACTGCAGAAATTATCTCTTTGGACATCAAAGATTGTGTGTCAGCAATTTTTTCTATATGTATGTCTGAAAGGCTGAATTTCGAGAACTGAATCCTTTCAAGTGGAGCTGCCTGATATCTGCAAAATGTACTTTGTTCTTCTGATGGCCTAGAGCACTTTCCTAAATCTAACAAAACATAACAGTTGGATGGATTTGGCTGACAAAGCTAGTGACATGTGTGGTGCAAAAAAGAAAAAAAGAGGTCAGTTAGAAATCTCTCCTCTCCTCTCCTCTCCTCTCCTCTCCTCTCCTCTCCTCTCCTCTCCTCTCCTCTCCTCTCCTCTCCTCTCCTCTCCTCTCCTCTCCTCTCCTCTCCTCTCCTCTCCTCTCCTCTCCTCTCCTCTCCTCTCCTCTCCTCTCCTCTCCTCTCCTCTCCTCTCCTCTCCTCTCCTCTCCTCTCCTCTCCTCTCCTCTCCTCTCCTCTCCTCTCCTCTCCTCTCCTCTCCTCTCCTCTCCTCTCCTCTCCTCTCCTCTCCTCTCCTCTCCTCTCCTCTCCTCTCCTCTCCTCTCCTCTCCTCTCCTCTCCTCTCCTCTCCTCTCCTAACCTCTCCTCTCCGAACCTCTCCTCTCCTGTTTCTGGGCATGGTGTTGAAGGGAGAAAGATATGGTGGGTTTTGCTCAAGGCATAAAATATGTATGACAAAGATTTTCTTGCAGAAGAAGCCGGGGGGGGGGGGGGTGGGGGGGTGGTCTTCTCAGCTGTTTCTCATGCAATGTCTGTCTAGCTTCGATATGTCTGGGTCAGGCTTCTGGCTGTTGCTGTACTGGCAAAGATAAAGAATTACTGTTCAATATTTTTCTTTTGTCCCTGATCATTCATCCTTCTGCCGTGTTCTCTGGATTTTTATTTTGCTTGTTTTCTGCCTGCCTTTATACTCATACATTTTTGTATGCTATCTCTTTGAACCTGCCTAACAAAATTTAATGAAGGTGATGATGATGATGGTAACATTAACCATGAAGCATACCAAATTCTTTCTTTCTTACCTTTTTCTTGCTTGTATCTTCCTCCTGGTTTTCATCCTTTATGGCACCTATTACCTGTGGTGGGTTGACCCTGGCTGGACTCCAAGTGCCCACCAAAGCTCCTCTATCACTTCCCTCCTCAGCTGGACACAGTAGAGAAAAAGTAGTGAAAGACTCCTGGGTCAAGAGAGCGACAGATGAATCACTCCCCAGTTACTATCAAGGGATAAAAAAGGCTTAAATTTGGGAAATTTAGACTTGAGAATTCTAATTTGTTGTCAATCAAATCAGAGTAGGATAATGAGAAACAAAGCCAAATATTAAAACAACTTTGTGATCAAATCTCTGAAAATCAGAATTAGACTCCTAACACCATTTTTTTGTGTTAAAGAGACATCCTTTATTCAGGAGCCTGGAAGGGCATGGGGGTTCACTCCTCCTAACATTCTTCCTGACTTCTACAAGTGCTTTACTAATATAGAGTCAATACATACATATTATAATTTGCTTATTTACCCTTCCCCATGTTCCCCAAGTTTCAAAACTCAATCCTCATTTTGGCTGTAGCTGCATTCCTAAGCCAGACAGACATTCCAACATCCTTGCTTGGAGAACAAATTCTGAATGCCTTGCCTCTCTGCTAAAGGTCCACAGACATAGTATCTTTCCTGCTAGAAGTTCTCAGTCACAGTGGCTTTCAAATAGAAGCTCACAGTTACAGTAGAAATTGGATTAACATTTTTGATATCACCTTGTCATGGGGTTACTTTACCTTTAAGAAAGTTAAAGTTGCTGGGGACTGCCGGGAGTCTTTTCTCCTGACCAATTATCGGTCATTGCTGAGAATTGACAGCAGTTTTAGCCATTGAAAAGTGGAATCAACTTGTGAACCCCACCTTAAAGTGTACAACCAGAACTCTCTGGTTCTCTTTGTTTCCTGGCTGTGAAAGGTAGCAGACCTCCGGCTGGCCTCCGGTTCCCTGCCCAGGCCACGCGGCCGGGGCGGGGGGGGCCGGGCTGGGCCTGCCGTTCTCCTGGCCGGGAGATGGGGCCTGCGGGGGCTTGCCCCGAGCCAAGCTGGGCCAGGCCGGTTCCTGGCTTGGCTGCAGGTTTTGCCGTGATGGAATTTACCAGAAAACTGTCGAGTAAAGAAGGAGAAGAGCTCTAAGCTTGCAGCAAGCAGAGACACCGACTACATTCTCTACAGCAGCTATGAGGAACTTTTCATCGCAGACAGCTCCAGCTCCTGTTCAGCAGAGATCACCGAACCATCTACAAAAGCTTGGGCAGAATTTTAACTCTTTCTTACTCAGATGAGACTTGCGGATTAATCTTTTTATCCAGAGAAAGAAAAGGAGTGTGATCAACATGAAAAGAGACTTTATAAACTACTAGTAGCAAGAAAGAAAAGAAACTTCAAGAAAGGTAGAGAATTAAGAAGATGCTTTAATTAAGCTGAAGTATCTTTCTGTTAAAACTATAGGGATGGACAATGAAGTCCTGAAAAGAACTCCTTTAATTCATGATAGAGTATGGAGAGGAATAGAGTGTTCAAAGTGTAAATTTGAGTAAAAAGTAGAGTAATTATGGTATAGTGAAGTGCTGGGACATTTGAAGCCTTGAGAGGCAATGAGAAAACTGTTTTCTAGTGAAGCTCACAGAAACAGATGAAGAATACTTTTTGCCTTTGAATAACTTATCCTTAAAAGTACTATCCTCAAACTCATGACCTATAACACATTTCAGAGTGATGTGGAATAGGAGGGGTGGGCTCTGATAACAGCAGCTCTGGGCAGCTGATATCAGAGAAACGGAAAACTATAACAAAAATAGTTTTCTTGTGAGAAACTCCATAAATTAACAGAAAGGAACTTCTGTTTCTCTACAGAGACTAATGAAAAGACTACAGTAAGAATTAAGAATTGTTTAAACCATCAAAATTATAAAGTTTTTGTCTCTGTTGTCATGTGAACAAAAGAATGATGGGCAGTGAGAAATGAAAAGGTTCTTCTAAAAGTTTATTCTGGTGTTCTTATTCTTGTAGTTTGTCAATAAACTTTCTTTATTCTTTTTAAGTTTTATGCATGGTTTGCTCTTGTTTTAATCCATATCTCACAGCAAGAAATAAGTAATTCTTTTTTCCCCTTTTTGTTAATTACTGGTTCAAAACCACGACACACCTTCTTCCTGGGCTTATCTTTATTTATGATTCTCTACCTCCTCTCCTCCATCAGCACAGGAGGATGGGAATGGGTGTTGCAGTTGATCACATGCCATCTCTGCTGCCTCTTCTTCCTCTGGGGGAGGACTCCTCACACTCATCCCCTGTTCCACTGTGGGGTCCCTTGCACAGTTCTCCATTAATTTCTCCAGTGCCTTCATGTATCATGGTTTCCACATCATTACCAGGACAATGAAGTCAATGGCTGTCTCTAGCTATAGCACTTGATTATTCATGTCTAACCAAAACTTGTGGATTACACTGGAGTGTTTTATTTTTCTTATGCTGCTACTGTTTGGCTTATTAATTATGTGATTATTTTTGAAAAAGAAGACTGGCATTGTTGTCAATGTAGCAATAAGTTAATGGCACAATGCTAGGGAAACAAATTCCTAGTTTTTAAATTAAAGGAACTGGAGTGAACAAAAGACCTAAAACAAAGCCAAGGGAAAATTTTAAACTATAAGGAGGTATTTCTGATTGCAATAAAACTGAAGTGATATTATCCTTTTTTTGTTAAGTGTTTATTTATATCCTGGTGTGTCTTTTAGTTACCAATGAAGAAACTTCCTTCCTTATTGTTCAGTTGTGAAAAGTATATCACATATTACACTAAAATAGTTCATATCTAATACCCAATGCAGTTCTTAAAATAAAAATTCAGGGCTGTCTTATCATGCAAAGTGTGGCTTCTTTGTTTTAGCTAGTGACTTCTTTGCTGATCTATTTCAGAAAGACTTAGAAAGCAATGATTTTGTTATAAACAGGTGGTGGAAACTTGGCTTACTGACAGTAATGCTTGTCATATGAGTGGAAATAAGAGGAAACACATGCTTACACAGGAAACGCTTCTGGTATTTTCTTTGATACTGCAGATAGAAAGTGTCAAGGAAAAGAGGTATTGGTATTGCCTTGCTACAGTGCCATGAGTAATGACTGCTAAAATTACCATTGACAGCATGGTTTCTCTATGTAGTTGTGCTTCTAAAAACAGATGGAAATGTAATGGTTTTCCTTAATCATGTATTTCTCCTCCTAGTGACATGCTGTCTTCCAGGAATATTGTTTGGACAAGTCACTGAAAGGATTTAAGAAATGCTAATGTGCTATAATGATGTACTCAGCAAAACATCAATAGATGATAATTAATAGTCTTTTATTTCAGTGTTCTCAGCT
Organism: Poecile atricapillus; assembly: GCF_030490865.1. Taxonomy (NCBI): domain Eukaryota; kingdom Metazoa; phylum Chordata; class Aves; order Passeriformes; family Paridae; genus Poecile; species Poecile atricapillus. The sequence continues at coordinate 103,814,565 of NC_081289.1, read as the reverse complement.
AGTAGTATTAGTTTCACTTCTCTTGCTAGCCAGAATTTTCTGCTATGAGATTTTAATTTTACTTTTGTCTTAGACACCAAAAATAATGTCTCATCCCAAAACTAAACAAGTCTTAATTACTGATCATTTGTTTTTATTTAACATTCACAAATTTCAGTACTGCTGAAGATTGTCAGAGGTAAGACATTCCTGGGTATATCTCAAGTATCTGACTTTGGAACTTTGAGAGATAACATCAATATGAATGGATATAATAGAACAAAAAACAATAAATACTATTTGGATTCTTTGAATCTGTGTTAGAATGGTGTCACATTTTATAACTGAAAATAGAAGTAGAACTTGTGTAAATATTCAAGTAGATTCTGTTGTAATCAGGTTTTTTATCCTGCATATTTCTAGAGAATCATTTCAAAGAGAGATTTAGATCCTTGATGGTAAACCTACTTCTGACTTCTGTTGTTTTATACCTTTTTATACCTAAGGTGTCCTCAGTGAAAAGGCCTCTAAGGATGAATTTCCTTTCTGACAGCAGATTTATTATGATATAATGTATTACTTAAATCAATGCCAGGCAAGTGAAAGACATTCCATCTGTTTTGAAATATAGCAACAACAATCACGTTTTTAAACAGTATGTTTTTGCAATTTCATAATCTCTTTCTATACTTCCTGTATATGAAGAATATATCTTAAATTTTCTGATCTTTTCCTACAGGCATCACAGGTTCAGTAAAAGACCTATACCTCATTCATTTAAATTTTTTCTCCTTTTTTTTTTTTCCCCCCCCCTACTCCTATATAACAAACTTTACATTTAACTTTATGAAATTAAATCTTGAGGTAATTTTACAAAAACAAAAACTGTGGTCTACTAAAAATAACTGTAAATTAAAGATTATTTGTTTACAAATTATTGCAAATTATTGCAAATATTGAAGCTTATTCCAAGTTTTCTCCCATAGCCATTGTGATTCTAAGTCTTCCTGAATTCCTGTCTTATCTGATGATTTTTCTTCATGGTGATCAACCCTAGAACAAGCAAATGTAAAACATGAAACTGTCTTGTGTGGCACTTGAGTGTTGTGCTATACCATTTCCTTTATTGTTTTTCTTTTTTTTCCCAGTTCTCCAGTGGTAGGGAATAGGGAAGGCTGCCAAATTAGCATTGAATGTTCTTAGTGGTTTGATATACTGTTCATAAACTGTTAAGGAACTGATTACTGCATCTGACAGCTAATCAAGTGACTGAGTGATACTTCATAAGCTTGGAAAGGAAGCTGTCTCAGCAGAGATTTTATATGCTAGACATGCCTCTGAAAGCAGAGTCTGTAATTGTCTGTTCAAATGAAATGCTAACTTCCTCCCTTGGTTTCAGTGGTGAAACAACACTTTGCTTAACCAAGTGACTAAGCACAGTGGCTCTGCAGAAAACAAAGATCCACGCAGGTTATTTTAAAGACTTACTATAGATGCATGACATCTCTTGGCTTATATTTCTCCAGTTTAAATGCACCAACAAGAAATCAAGAACTTGACTTGGTCCTTATCCATTGCTTTGGAGTAAATTTGGCTGTTATGGTAATAAATTTTTAATTACCCTTTTGGAACTGTAATAGCAAAGTAATTAGTATTTTTGACAGAAACCTGAAAGATAATTATGCAACATGAATTTTTGATAAAAGTGATGTTACTGCCTGGCAAACAAGTAATAGATCCAGGATTTTCTCACCTGAAGGAACCTCCTAGACAGTGCATCCTCTGACTTCTCTGGTACAGCTGTTCAAATCAAATTTATCTAAACAGTTGCAGTGTTTTGAAATTTTCAGTGCTTCTGTCTTAGCTTTTTTACTTCGTGCAAAAAAGAAAAAAAAGTGCTATTTATACTAGTTAGAAAATTATGTATTAAAAAATGGGGAAAACTTGGTTAAGTTTTCTTCATGATTTATGTTCTGGTTCTATGCTAAAATGTTTGACTAATTCAGTCCTTTCTTGACCCTTTTCTCCACAGTGAGGCAAAACCATGATTTTTTTTCAGTGAGGTGTTTGTTCACAAAGGAGGTAACTTTCTGCCTTCTAACAGATGGCTTGATTCAATTTGTTTTATGCTGCCTTTACTTCAACATAAGTGGTGTGTGTACACTTGCAGTCACAACCACCCTCACTGCTGCTTTATGTTATCCAAATGGAAAATGATTGATCCTTTTCTAAGAAAAGTATGATTTTGTACTTGCCTATACAAGTAATAGCATAAGAAATTCCGCCCAGTTTTATTATGAGTCACAACAGGAGCAGCCATTAATCAACAGGACAGCCACTAATCTGAAATTTTCAATAATATCAACTTTTCTGTAGGTCTCAGTAAAGGAAGGTCTTATGGACATGTACATTTTGGATTGAAAAGAATTCCTTGTAAATATGCCATCAAGGAAATGTTGTGCAGATAACATGTACAGGGATGCAAGCAAGGAAATTGTGCTCTCTATCTGACTTTCTATTGAAGTTTTTGGAGTCAGGACAGATTACTGTGTGTCAGAAAATGGAACATAGAAATTATGTCTCTTAAAGTATTTGCTGTGCATGCTCATGCTTCACCTGTATCCTGGCAAAGGAAATTACATAGAACCACCTGTTTTATTACTATAAATTTCCTGCCTGCCCCAATGGAAAAGATAGTCCTTGTTTCTCAAACATGTTAATTTCTCTACCTCTTGCAAACGAAGTATTGAATAATGGAACCTTCAAGCTAATGTTAAACTTAATTTTTTCCTTCAGATTTTGTGTAAGTATGAAGTATTTAATAACCTGCATGTGTAAAAATGCATGTAGGGATTTGGCAGCCTTATCTGAATCCAGATACAGTTCTGCTTCATGCCGATGGTAGAACTGCAATAACTGCAAGAGAGATATTCAGATTACATTTACTCTGATAAAATGAATCAATGCTTTGACAGAGCATCTGAAGTGGAGAAAGGCCTAAAACTCAATATCTGCGTTAGTCTTTTTCTGGTTCCATTTTTTTCAGTTGTATCTGTTGCAGCCATATGATTCCTAGTGTATTTATTGTTTATCTCACAAACTGGGTCTCCTTTCAGCAGTACTTCAGTTTGTGTCCTTGGATTATGTTCTTTAAAATGCCTTCTTTTCCACTGAGTGTCTCTAAAAATACACTGAATGATATTCATGCTACTCTACTTGAGGTAACATTTAGTGCAAGATGACTCTATGTCATCTGGAAAAAAAAAAAAAGGTAAAAAGATACAGAAAGTCTTACAACAAACAACTTTAACTCTTCTGGGAAGGAAAAAAAAGTATGTAAGTAAAACATAGTGTATGACAGATTTTTCATGTACACATTGCAAAAAAAATTAGTCATAAAGAATCATATCAAAGCAAATTGTGACTTAGTTTTAAACTTGACAGCTGTTAAATATTCTAGATTCCTGGTATATAGCTAGGGTTTATTAGCAGTCTTGATAAAGTGCAGCAGACTTTCCAATACATTAAATAAATGTGAGACACATAATTTTACACAGTTGTTGCATTGCAAAATTAGTGATCAATTTTATTCTCAGCTTGTTTCCTAAATATGAAAGTGTTGGGATGTCAGAGGTAATTTAGGGTTCTGCAGGCTGGCTTGCTGTTTCTAAGAGCTATTGGAAGAAAAAGATTAACTTTGCTTGGTCAAAAATAGATGAACTCCTTACCTTAATGTATGATTTAACTGTGTTCCTTTATGAAATAATACATTGTAATGGCAAAACTGTCTAGAATTAGGCTGGATGTTGAAAGCAGATGATTTGTAATGCATGAAGATAGATGCTCAGAAGAGACTTAAAAAAATTTCCAGAGAGTATATGAGCATAAAACTCTACATAAAATTAGCGGGATGAAAATGCAAATTAAAATTTGGCCTGAGTGACAGCAATCTCAGAGATTTCTGAGACTATTGAACAGCCTCCCAAGGAAACCATCTGGCATTGGCAGAGAGATTGGCACAGTGTTTGGCAGGGTGGCATTCATCTCTTCTGAATCTAATGACTCAATTTTGTTTCTTCTCTTTTACTAATAGCATCGTGTTCTCCTGCAAATGTGACTGATTTCTGGTCTCATTTAGTGCCTTATGGTTAAATGAAAGTGTATGCAAGAAGAGACTGGGTATTTGATAGGCATAAGAAATCATGGTTGATGTGAGGTTCCATCATACAGGAGTAGCTAAAAAGCTGATTTTTAGTATAAAGTTATCATCAGTGAAATTATTTTTTTTTTTTTGCTAATACGATAGAAAGCTTCTATAATTCCAGCTCTGTGTGTTGCCAGCACTGGGTGGTAGACTCCACAGCCCAACTTACTAGGTCTACTGAATGGAGAAAATTTGTTTGAATCTGAAGCATATGTCTAACCAACCTGTGAATTCCATGCTTTAAATGACAATATGTATGTTCTACAGGCAGCAGTTAAGCAAAGATATTTCTGGTTTAGTATAAATCTCTTACTTTAAGGACAAATAATGTAAAATACAAACTGAAATTAACCAGATTTCATAAGCAAACAAATTTTGTGAGTCTTTTAATTTTTGTAAAAAAGACAAATGCCTTTACATTGGTTCAGTTGATCCATCTTAGCAGTTTGACTAATGTTTTTTAGTCAGATAAGATGCCAGAGTGCTAATGTTAAAGAATACCAGTTCCTTCTCTTTTCCCATTGTTTACTTACACATCAAGTCCCTTCACACAGCAACTTAAATTGCCACTGTGATGTTCTGCATTTATGTGGTACTGCTTGAGAGCACTGAGATCTGAGGCACTATTATATTAGACCTTAGGTGTGTATTACTGATCCAGTGTGTGCCACGCTCTGTTTCTCCAAACCGGCGTGAAACGACTGGAGTCCGCTCGATGTTGAAGTGCCTTTATAATTTTAGTGTCCTGTAATCTTCTCCACTAATATGCAGAGCTGTAGTGCTGATCCTGAACTCTCAAACACTCATTTCATAATCAAACTAAATGTCATGCAGACACTATAACATTTGTCCTACCTGTCAAATCTAATTTTGTTTTCAGCAGCCACCCTAAATAAGTATGGCATAAGTGCTCTTAAGCTCCAAGGCTATATAACAGAATTCAAGGTCCTCAGAGGTAATTTCCTTGCTAGAATGAATGAGCACTGTTGTCAGCGTAGTAATACAAACTAAAAATACAAACTGTTTTTTCTAGTTTCAGACCTTTAAGTTGATCCATGTGGAGTACAGATGAATATTAAAGAGATAAGTAGATTTTTTCCCTTAGTATTTAATCCATCCGTTCTCAAACAACTGAATCTCATACATTTGTTATTCAGGCTACACCAATAGTATATGTGGAGCATGGTTTATCTGAAGTTCAGTGTGTGTGAATTTATTTTGCAACCTGGCAGATAAATAATTCCCATTAATAAACTGGCTGTATCTTGACAGAGGATAAAGAACACACCTGAAGTGGTGAAGTTTGAGTGTGAGAATCTTACTACTTGACCTGAAATATACTTATTTAGATAGGCTTAGATATTCACTTCTCTGAGACACACAGACCATCTTTTAATTAAGGTTGTGAATGCATATTTTTATGCATATTTTTAACTGATTGAATTCCTGTAAGAAACCAGAAAAAAAAAAAAAATCTGAATTCTGAGTCAGAAATACACATTTTCCCCCACCTACTTCAGTGTTTGGACAAATATCCTGTTCTTATATAAATGTATACAATGCCCAGTTCAGCTGTTACCTCTAGGCCTAGTTGCAATTTAAGTAATATACTAACTGATAAAACCTTTATCACATTGATTTATATCATAATAGAGAAACTTTCCTCCTGTTCACAAACAGTGGCCTTTCAAGGGTCAGGTATAAAGTCTTATCCAACCCCAGTGTGGAATTTCTTCAGCTAAGGTTTAATAAATATAACTATTTAAAATGTTTTGATACACACAATGAATTATTTGTTTCTTTGGCATTTCAAGGTGGTTCTGAAAATTTTCCAGAAAAAGGAAGTAAAAAAACCCACAGGCATCATCTATATGTTCATGTCAGTAGCATGGTTAAATGTCTCTATAAGTAGTTCTGTATATGGGGGGTTTCAGCATGTTTTTTGACAATTAGTATTTTGTACACAAAAGTCTTTTATTGCCTTTGTTAGGCAAGCAGATTGTGAACAACCTAAGCAATTATGTCATTGGGTATAACTGGCAGGGTGAGGAGCGCTGCTGTATTTCTTTTTCATCCCATTTGAACTGTCTGTTGAACAGCTGAATATCTATTTAGAGTGCTTCCTCTCTCAAAGGTTCTGCCAGGTCTTTTCATCTGACGTCTTTCAAAGTACCCTACTTTGATTTGTTTCCATGCTTCCTCTGCACTACATCATGCAACTTTCATTAAAGAAAAGCCATTTTTGGCATGGAAAGAAAGCTCCTGCTGTTAGCAGGAAATCTCTTGGAAAAACTCTTTAATGCTCAATTACATATGTTGAGACTTGGCTGGAAGTGAAACCTTCATGTTCCTGTTATGCAGCCTCTGTTCTAAAACTGGAAGACACTGGCCACCCAACCACTCTACCCATTACAAAATGAGCTTTCCTGTTTTTGTGGTGTTTTTTGTAAAACCAGACTGCTTAGGAGGAAGTCAGATTGGGACTAAAAATCCGCAAGCTCTTTGATGGCCATGAAAATACTACTGGAATGTTACATACTGCACATATTACACAGAACTTTCACACAAAGGTCAGATGTTCAAGTTGTGGTTATATGAGATTCCTTAGAAACAAACACTTAAATTGTTGAGATACAAGCTTTTGTTTCAGGGAATACCTCAGCAAAACAATACACAATACCTATGCAGCATAAGAGCTTAAAAGCATTTTTCATTTTATCTGGGATTTGGTTAATAAAACAAGACATAATTAAATGTCATGTAAAAAAAAAAGATAGAAAGATAGAGTAGTTTGTAGAATTTCAATATGCCTAAAAGTGATAAAAGGCTGTACATGCTTTTCTTCTGGCTCTTTTCCCTGATCTTCCCAGGAACCACTGGGAGATTTTGAGTCAAAAGTAGGATGTCTGCTAGAAAATATGCTAATTATAAGCAGTAGGACAAAAGTGGACTGAGAAAAGAATAGGTCACCAAAATATAATTTAGCCATAATGTAGGCAATTGAAGCATGATATGCAGGTATACCAAATAAATAGAAAAACAGCACTTCTATATTAATACTCTCATTATGGGTCTGTATAAGACTCTCATATTTCCCTAAATAAGTTTTTCTTATATTTCTTTTCATTATCCAGAATGATTAATAGTATCCCACAATAACAATCTTGTTACTTGTTGCTTCTACATTTATTAGTAGTTCTTCAAACTGTATAATATTTTTATAGTGGAATAGGAATCCGTTAGAAATTGCATGATGATGTTTTAGCAGAAAACTAGCAATGACCTACGGAGGATGAGGTGGACAAAATGCTTGGAATTTCTATGTGAACCGTGTAGCTTGAGGATCTAGTGGAAAATATGATTACTAATTTTGTCCCTGCTTTGATAGAGGAACACTAAAACTTTTTGGTATTGTCATAGAAGTCAAAACCTGATAACAGTTAAAAAAAACCCAACAAATCTGATAGGGGTTTGTCAGCTTTGTACTCAGAAAGTATTTAATTTTAAACAATGGTTTAAAATTGTACAGAAGCATTAACAATTAGAAAAAAGGAAACAGGAAAAGGAATTCAGAGACAAAGAAAATTGTAAACCAAACAAGTGAATAGCTCTTGTAAGAAAATGGAAGATGTGGGATGAGAAATATGCAAGGTCAAAATGCAGAAGGAGCATTTTAAATAACATGGAAAAACTTGAAAAGTTGAGAAGAAAATGGAGAACAGATTAAAAGATAAGAAGAGCCTAAATATGTTTTAATGAAGAAGTAAGATTCAGTGGCACACTTGGCAAAGACAGTTTTCCAAGAAAACAGGAAACCTTGAGTCTGTAACAAAAAGCATCACTGCTAATTGCAGATAACCGAACATCAACAATTCACTGAAAATGTACAAGAAATGCAAGCTGTAAGAACCAGCAGTCCAACTGAGTGAGCAATCTCCATTTTCAATCTCAGAAATTTGGAACTGCTTGTTGTTTTAATGTGTTTTCTTTCATTTTTAATTGAACTTGCTGTTTCATCATGCATGTCTGTGTTTTGAAGGTCTTAGATAATTAAAGGACAGTGAGTCTTTGCATTAATAGAGGACACATGCATTGGTTTCAATGAGTGAGAAGACAGGACTGTTGGATCGACAGTGCACCATACTTCATGTGGCCTTCTCTTGACTGTAAAAATCTTCAGCAACTGTGTCACAACAAATTATGAGAATTTTTTCTTTCTAAGCATTTGTGTAGATGAGCATGCAGGCAGACTAGCTTCATGGATGAGGTTTGGGGGCTTTTTTTTACAACAGGTGGAAGCAGAGAAATCTTTAACTTCTCCAGTGTAAGAGGACAGTTTAAAGTTATTTCCCCTTCCTCATTTTGACAGCTTTTAACCTAATACTAGCTTCTACTCTTGACAATTATGTATTACAGTAATTGAAAATGCAGAACAGGAGTACATTAGTTGCAAAAGCAGAGTAAATTGCCCCCTCTAAACATACACTGACAAATAGAAGTAGCTCACTGTTAAAACCCAGATTAATCCAGCTCTTAAAAGTTCTGTCATGACCTAAATAAATACAAGGAAACACACTCATCCAACCAAATAATCTGTAATGGATAATTTTCTCTAATGTTTCATAACCAGTCTTTGTGTTAGTACAGGATCAAGGTTTGTGTTTTGATCAGACTGCTGGGGATTTACAATTGTCTACAAAATAAATGTCAGATCTACAAGATTGAAGCAGCAATTCCTGGTCTTGCTGTTTTTCAATTCAGTATCAGATGGAAAAAATCATCACTTGGTTTCAAGCTTTATCCTGTTTTTATATGTCAGGTGCTCCTTATGTAGCTTAAGAAGTTGTTGTTTTTTTGTCTAAAGGTTTTTCTACATTTTTTTATGCATGCAGTGGTAGTTGTATAAGATTTTCTGTACTAACCCACAAGAAGTATGTTCTGTTGAAAATATTTATTGTAGATCCTTCGCCTCTATTACTTTTTTCTTCTAGAAGTTGAACATCTTATCAATTTTCAGGTTCTAGAATCCTTATATCTTCTCACAAAAGTCATATTACAGATTCTTACCTCTTCAAACAATGTAAATGATGGCTAAATTCAAACCTTAAAAAAAGGAATTTTTTTTCTTTCCCTTACCTACCTTATAGTGGAGACATGAATTGTCTGTGATGTTTCAGTCTATTGATATGTATGGCTTTACCAGATTAACACAATTATCCACATTCACAAAGAGGTTCCTGCAGAAAGAAGAAAACTGTAGGCAGAGCTATTGAACACAAAGACACTATTTATAAGTTACAGAATCCCTGGGCTGGAGATCTCTGGCAAATAAATGTGAGTATATTCAGTGTAAGCATTTGCCTGCTGATCACCATCTGCCCTTGCCTAGTGTTGGAGACTTTGCTGGCAGGGGTGGGCTTTGGTCTGAGCTGCTATGGGTCCTTCTAACCAGAATTTCACAGTTGTGAAATTGAGAATAGGAATGGCAGATAAATAACTCAGTCTTCCCTTTATCTCTGTTGCATATGAACAGGCAAATAAGTTCTTCAATGCCTTTTGTCAACTGATAGTGAAAAACTTTATTTGACAGTGAATTTTTCTTGTGTATTAGTGGAAAAGAAAATATATACTTTGAGTCAAACTTGCCAACTAAATATTTAGTGTTCCTTTAACTTTTTTGATCCATGTACACTAGAAATTCTGCCTCTGTAGTTAATGTCTTCAGCCTATTATATATCAAATGAAACACAATATGAATATAAAAAATATAAAAACACTGTTGGTATTAAAGCATGTGTTTGTCTCCACTGCTTCTTTTTACTCAAGAAAGTCATATGCTAAATTCCTGAAAGACCTAGCGGACTGGATAGCAGATAAAAGACATCTGATGGAAATTTCACGTCTACTGGAGAGTAAATTAACCTTGTCCTTATGGTTTCCTACAGACATCTAATTCTTTTCATTAGGTAAGAGTTACCAAGTATTTTAGTTTTGTTTGTGGTTTTTTTTTTCCTAATATGGTCTTCACATATTAAATTATGCAAAAATATATCCTGAAACATGATGAACTGCTCAAATACAAGAAGCAAACTTGTGTGTTGAGGCTCATAAATTAATTCAAGGAAACAACACTATTTTCCTTAGTATATAATGTATGCAACAAGAATGAAGTGAAGCTGATTAAACATAAAATGAATTTCATATATTTTTGCACTGAAAAATATAGAATTATGTGTAATGTTTCAATGTTAGGGCATATTTCAATTTAATTGCATCTTGCTGAGATTTTAATGGTCTATTTTATTTTTTTATGCTATTATTCTTTTAATAGATGTCCATGTTATTCAATGATGAGAACAAAATCAGAAATTCATAAAAATCTATGAAGTAACTATATTCAGCTCAGCTGTAATTAGAGAACTGAGATCCTCAGGTCTCTGTTTTTGTAAATAATGTGCTCCTGTTTTGCATTTTCAATTACTGTAATGCACAATTGTCAAGAGTAGAAGCTAGTATTAGGTTAGAAGCCGTCAAAATGTGGATGAGGAATCTTGATTTGTCATGAAAGAGGAAAGGAGAAGACAGCTTTCCATGATCAACAAGATTTAAAAATAAACCACACTGAATGTCCAGAAAAAAATGCATGGTTCAGAAGGCTGAACTGCATGAAATCTCAATGTTAATGCTGCTGAAAACATCCTGCCCTCTGAAAGTATCATTCTAATGTGTTTTTGTTTACCTCCAGTTCTGGGAAATAGGACAGAATGGAATTACATGCATCATGGTGGAAGAAAAGAATTGTAGCTTTGTTAGAACAGCATGTCAAAACCTGTTATTTCCAGATCATGAAGCTCCTTAATATTCTGACCTTTTAATCCAGATCTTGCCAGCAAGCTGAAACATTTCAATTTGTGAAAATATCATAGAGGTAGATTCCAGAGTATTGAAACAATTTGGATCAGTTCAGCATGTATCTTTAATAAAATGGAAGTGCACCTGACCAAGGTTTACCCTATGGGCATGTCCTGCTTGCCCTCCAGTCAGGCAAAATCTGTCACATCACGCACCGGTGCTTTGCCCCAGAGGAAGGTCTCTGTGGTAGGCTTGTGGAACAAAAGCCAGCACTTGAGGTTTAATAGTTAAGCAGGTGGCATCATCAGCACCGAGATGTGTTTTCCTCCTGGTGGAATTGCTATTCAGTGGAAATGGTTCTTTAGCAATGCAGCCTATAACTGTAATTAACCATAATGACTGCATATAAAAGGAAGCCCTCTCTTTGCCTTTGTTGTCAAGATGGAGTTTGGGGCCTTTCAGAGAAGTGACCATTAAATTTTATTAACCTGTGGAGTAATGGCACTTTAGAAACACCCTTTATGTATTAAGCAACAAACAAAAGTACATTAACAGTTGCTGATTGAAAAGACTGGATAAGAGAAATGCTACCCCAGTTTTACAAGAGGGACTGAAAAGCAGTCTTGCCTAAAGCTATACACTGATTCTGTGGTGGAGACAGCTCTTCCACTCCAGTGCTTTAATTACAGAAACAAATCTTCATTTCACCAAATTTAGGCTCACCTGAATCTCTTAGCAAACAAGCAAAGGGTTGATGGAAATACTCAGATGCATTTCTGAATATTTCTGCTCCTGCCTTTGTCTGGTAGTAGTATATTCTCTGAAGAGCATATTTTCACTTTTTTGAAATGTACCTTTGGACAGATTTTGCCTTTTTCCTGATACAAAAATAAAAATTTTAAACCAATTCACTTTCTTCTATCTCACCAAAAATAATTGTTCTGGGGTTTTTATTTTGCTTAGGCCACTATTTAAGCTAAGGAACCACCAGTTTCATTGCATAACCAAGAGAAGCTGCCATTGGTCTCATAAGAATAAAACTTTGTTATGTAGTCAGGTTTTCACACAGTATAAAGGTTATGAAATGCTAATGTCCCCTTTTCTAGTCTTTCGTAGAGGGCGTTTCTTATATATTTCTCTGTGAGTGATTCTGATTAAGGTTTTCTTAATGGATTTGTCTTACATCTAAGTCTCTTAAATGAATGTTGCTTGAAACAATGTTCAGCTGTGGCAGTTCTTTTATATGGTATTCTGGAGACATTTTATAGCTGGGAGAGTTGAACTCTTTGGACACTGAACTACCAATATTTGTCTTCAAACATTAGTACTTCAGTGATGAATCAGCTCACAGCATTTTGTGATGATACTCAGAAGCACAAGTTCAGTCATCTATCTGTTAATGCCTAGGAGAATATAATAGCTTTTGGAAGAGTTTGCCATGCACTGAATACTGGATTAGGTAATTCCATGCTTAACTAAAATTCCTAAACCAAGTGAAGAGAGAGTAAATCTAGAGAAAATAGTAATGTCTTGCAATTAAAGTATAACATGTTTTCTGGACAAGGATTTACCAAGTCTTGGAAAATAGGATTAAATAATATCAACTGGGGACATTAATGGAGGAAACAAAAGCAGCTGACATAATTCAGTGTGTATCACTATGATCACCCTTGAAGCACAGGTAAAGACAGGGACTGTTTGTATTCCTCAGATTTATACAGAATTTTTATGTGACTCATCAAATGACAGAGACAAATGACAAGACAGAGTTAGGTCTGCATTTTTTTCTGGAGAAGTCCTTGTGGTTGATCATAGTATTATAACTGTGAATTTACCAACATTGTTTACAAACCACAACTACCTCTGCCTTAGAGCAAAATGTCCTTGGAGCCATCAGATTTTTATGTTATTATTTATCTAAGGAAATTGCATATCATAATTTTTTTTCTTTCTTTTTGTTAAGTCGTTTTGCTGTTATAAAGGAGGACACATTAACAGTTTGCAAAAATTTAACTAAATACTACTAGTAGGAAAGGAGCAGGATAAAATCCTTTAAGTTTTATTAATTCCACGCAGTAATCCATGAAGTTACCATGAGCAGTATCATTGCCTTGGGACCATTTTCTAGTATTTTGTACTGTGAAAATGGTTCTTTTTCAAAGATTTTAGTGCTGGTTTTTAACCCTGTTTGAGTAAGAAATTTTTAAGCACCTAATCAGTCTTTCTTGAGAAAAGAGGAGATGGGAACTAAAGAGTGACTTTCATTCAGAAATGGCAGACAAGGAAAGATGAGGATGTCTGCATGCAGACTTGGTCCTGTATATCTGAGGCTTCAGAACAACTGGATAGATAAGGAACCGAGACTCTTTGGAGCTTCTGAATATAAAGAAATGAAGAATCCTTGTAGCTGCTAGTTTTACTGTCAATAAATCAAGTGTATATTTAGAAATACAGGCACAAGAATTTAGAGCAGTATAAATGGATTTTTATGTGCCCCAAAGGAGCATACTTCTATGTTGAACAGGCACTAGAGGAAAACCCTTTCTTTAGTAGACATCATTCAGATAGTGACTTAGTTACTCAAAAGAGTTGGAATCTTTTTGAAGGTCTGCTTCTTAATATTTATTCCTCATATTGCATGTATAAATTAGCATGAAAAACCAAGATGAAGGATAGGTGGATTTATCTCCTTTCTTCCTCAGATTTAAAGTTCATTTCCTTTTGAATTTGACCCTTAATTTTGTTTGGAGTGAAGAAATGTTCCAGAGAAAACTATTCTGGTTCAGGCTCTTTCCTTGTGGTTCTTCAGTTGTGGGTTGCATTTCAGTTTCTAGGGTTGTTTTATCAGGTTAGCATACTGGCATATTTTATGCAAGTATCACAGGAAGAAAACCACCACCTTGTCAGTCTTTTTTGTGGTCTATGATATAAATAGATTAGCTCTTGGTATACATCTGTTCTTACCCTACCCTTGCCACTTAAAATATGTCTGTATTTATTAATACATACCTAGCACTTGCGATACAATATGTATTTTTTGTGTGTGTGTGTGTATTACTATGTGGTTTAATGCTGTGTTAGTAGTAGGAAAGCCCCAATAATGAAATGTTGAAAGATCTAGTAAAGGACATTTTTCTTCCCTTTAAACAGATGTCATACCTCTAAGCACTACTGTTGTGGTTTAATCACAGGTCTTAGGTGAGAGAGACAGAAGGCAGAGATCCTGACTTGAGATTTTTTTTCCTGCTTCTGAAGGAGTGGTGTTGAGGTGAAAAATGAGGAATGGGACCACCATGCTATTTAAGATGATTCATTGTTCAAGTAAGCCAGATAAGATATCAGTCTCAAAGGTGTGATTTTTGGAGAGAAGCAACAAGTCAGCCATAGCTCAAGGTAGTCAAGGGTTTCTTCCTCACGCCACAATATTGCACATTTTGGTCCAAAAGACAGTTAACACAAAACTTGTTTCTACTTAATGACCTATCACCCTTGCTTAATTCTGCTGCACTGCGTCTGTCTTTTAGCCAATAATCGGATAGGTCACATCCCCACAGACACCTCTGTTGTGGCTTCTAGATCCTTAGCCTGCCCTCTAAGTCACATTATTACAGTTTAAACCACTCACTATTTTACCTAATTTTTTACTTACTCAAGGCATATTCTTACTTACAACTATAGGAACATAAATTTATAATTTTCCTACCTAATGTCTATGTACCTTTATCATTACATTAACCCAAGCTCTTTCTAAGGCTGCAGGTTGAACCCTTCAGCATCTGTGGAGGTTTCTGTTTTTCCATTTCCCACAGAGTGGTTGTCAGATTGTACCTCTTACCTGCATAGCTTCCTGACATCCCAGCCTTCACTTCAGTCACTTCCAGTATTCATTATCACTTCACCTGTAATAAAACTACTTAATTATTATTTATGCTTCTGTGCTGTCTGTCTTCTCCCTTTACCTCCATGCTATATTGTACCAGAGAGAAAATGTATGCTGCCTGTGCATAATGTGTTTCATTCCAATAAACACATTGGAAGTAAATTCAAATTTTGGTCCTTGGTATTTAGGGAAAGGCACAAGTCTTGCAGAGAGGGTTTACTACTAGACACCAGTTTCTGGTGGCAGCTGGTCAGAGCAAAGGCAGTTGACTCCATCAAAGAGAGGCATGTGGCTCTATTGAAAAGCTCACTGCAGTATAAGCTCAGGTGTGAGGAACCTCATCTTGCATTTACCTAAGTGCCTTCAGGCATTTGTTTGAGCAGGATTCAGCCGAGTGCAGCACATAAATTTTACAAGCTAACTAAAAAGACGTGAATTGATGTGGTGGCTGCTCTGTCAGCTGAAGTGTAGCCTGAGCCTCTCTTTCATTGCATCTGTCCAAATTTAAACAGCCATGGCGTTGCTAGCTATGCCAAGAGAGCAACTAGATACTATTGCTCTAATCTTGAAACTGAAAAATTAGTGTTATCAAGAGGTTTGCTTGCTCTCCTAGAACTGTCAATAGTAAAAGACACAGTGCCTATTATTGCAAAAGACTCTTGAAATTTAGTCTGCGTTAGTTGGCTTCATCATGTAATTTCAGAATGACTATTTATTATTCAATCTGGTAAACTCCACCCTATATTAATCTTAATTTTAATGAGTTTTATTTAGTGATAATGCTGGAGAAAGTAAATTGTATTTAGGAAATTTAAGCTGGGCCCACCAGGAAGATGACTCAGTGTTTGGAGTGGCTGGACTTCTTATGTGTTGCCTTCCATGTGCTGCCCTGCTGAACTGGGATCCCTATAAAGAGAGCAATGCATTTAGATGCTGAAGACAAGAGTGAAATTCAAGATTCTTACATCATCAAGTTAGTTCTGTCTTATGACCTCCCTGCAGTAACTGACATGGAAGGACTATTACCTGCTTCTACTGCAAATTGCTCCTGTAGCTGAAAGCTTGTGAAGATTGTGACTTGAATAATATGCACGAGACAATGCAATCATCTCTCTCTCTCTCTCTCTCTCTCTCTCTCTCTCTCTCTCTCTCTCTCTTTCTCTCTCTCTCTCTCTCTCTCTCTCTCTCTCTCTCTCTCTCTCTCCTCTCTCTCTCTCCGTTCCTCAAAATTAGTTATGTAGATATATTAATAAAATAAAAACTTAGGACAACCTTCTGAAACTGTCATCCTGTTTCTACAGTAAGTTCCAGTACATGCATCAATTTTTTATAATGGCCTATTCCAGTCCTTTTTTAATGTGTTCCTAAAAACTGTACTGAAACTACTAATGAATTAATTGAAACTTCCTTGGGCAATTGCTTAGTATTTTATATTAGCAGCATAAATTTTTTAATGGAAGCTTTTCATTTAACAGCTGGGAGGAGGCTGAAGATCATGTCGATCAGGCTGAGTGTCCATGAAACAGGAGGGCCTGTTTCCAGGTCAGGATTTCAGACACTGTTTCCAGAAAGACAGATATGAATCCGACTAATCTCAAGAGACAAATTTCTAATATATCCCTTTGTCTTTTAGGTGCTTGCCTGGATGTAGTCCAAGTCAGGACTGTTAGTTGTTTTTTTCTGTAAGACTTTCTAAAAGAATGGTTGTAAATAGCTTCAGATTGTTCAAATTCTCACAGGAACATCTTGCAGCATCCTAGAGCAAAAAACAGAACATGCATTCTTTGTAGGATCTGAATTAGTGATTTCTCATGCATTGTGTTTGAAGTGTATAATGCATGTGGGAGAACAGATCTTTCCCCATTGAAGAGATGTTTTCCTACTGACCCCTATAAGAATGGAGATCGTAAGCCTAGAAATATATTTTACTAGGCTCTCAATGTTAGAGTTTTGAATATATATGCATATGGCATTTACAACATTTAACAGTTTTGATATGTTTAATTATGTTTAATTGATATATACATATGATATATAGATGTGGTATATATGGTATATATGTATACATGGTCAGAACTCTAACCTTGAAAAACTGATATATATATATATATGCATAAAGATAGCCTATATATATATATTTATGTTTTATGTGTATATAGACTGTCATCTCTCTTCTTTATGTAAATCAAGAGCCAAGATAATGATATAAGTAACTTCAAAATTTACCAAGATTTTCTGTAGCTTTTTTTATAGCTGAAACTATTCAGAAAAACCTAGTTACTTTCAGCTGCTTTGAAACAGGAGGCTTTGTAGGCTACATGACTCACAGAAGAATTTTTGCCCAGCTTCACATGCAAAAGCAGATACCAGTTTTGCATAGACTGCATCAATGACTTCAATTCCACAGTTTGTTTATATAAATACAAATTTTTACCTTTAAGACATTAAAATATTATTTCATGTATTTCAGAACTAGAATCAGGAAGACATATATACGTAATTTATTGCAAATATTTTCCAAAAATCTTGATAATTTCCTTTAGAGCAAAAGATATTTTCTATACCTTGCTAGATAGGGATTTGGATATTCATAACAGATATCTCATTTTTAGTTGTTTAGACTGATCTACTGTCTACAAAACTGCAGTTCTTAATCCTGCAATTTCAGTGGAAGTATGAGAGTACTTCAAGAACTGAATGTAGGAGGATACCGTCTGGTCTAATTCCTTACCATGTTTAAAGCTTAGCCATAGCTATTTGCTGTACATCTGCAAATAAAGCATTTAAAATTACAACAAATCTGAATGGATGTAAAGTGGGTTGACCCTGAAAATCTCTGTTTAATCTTTTCTTGGCTTTCATCAACAAATCGGTTCCTGTTATGCAATAAGCCTGCAGAGTTATCAACTGGGATTTCATCTGGTGACTGCAGACATGCCATATGGGAAGAAAACAAGTATTTAGTGTGCAGTTTTAAGGCTGTACTATATATGTCATGCTTATGGTTTCTTTTTTATATTGTACTGACATACTTCATGTGTAGCTCTGTTTTTTACAACGGTGCTTTTTTTAGTCTGTCCTGTGTGTGTGTGTGTGTGTGTGTGTGTGTGTGTCCATCCATCATCTTTTATTTATTTCCCTCCTGTACCACTTCCCTTGCATGCTTTTATATTTGCTTTCCTTTTCAATCTTCAGAACAACCTCACAGCAGGAAAAAAAGCAAACCAAACAAATAACTACAAAATAGAGCTTGAAAAAGTGAAAAAATGTCCTTTACATTAAAAAAAAAGTCATGGACTTGTGCTTTCACCAGATTGTCTAGAAATTATATAAAATACCCTTTAAAATATTTTTTTTTAAAAATTATACCTATTTGTTGGGATGGAAAGTTTGAAGCTTTTCCCCTACTTCATAGAATTGTTATTTTCCTTCATCAAAAAAACAGTTGCTTGTTTACATTTTGATAATTCTGCACTAGATGCACTGTGAAAAGAGTAATTCTTAACTACATGTGGGACTTTGTTTATAGGTATGTGAATTTAGATTGCAGAAATCTGCTACTATTGATTTTGGGGGAAAGAGTTACCTGTTACCAAGATGGTGTCTATTAATATAAATGCATATAGATAGATGTTTTTGTTTGTTGTTTTTTTTTTAAATAGACATACAATAAGTAAGGAAAGGCTAACCCAACCAAAACCATTATGTAACATTGTTTTAAAAAAATTAATTCTTATTGGATACCCCCAGAAAGGGAGGAATTTCAGAGCAGAAATTTCAGAATGAAAAGATAAAGGTCTCTTTACCAAAACATTTTTGTCATATTCAGTAGTCACCGTGCACACCGCCCTAAACTGACCCTCCTTGTATAATTTCTAGACTGGGATAATAGCAATTTGTTTAGTGGTGTAGCACAGATAACCTATTGTGTGCAGGTATCAACAGAAGAGCAACATCTGCATGGATAGATTTCCAACTATATCCTTCTAATGTTGGAACACTGGGGTTTTTCCAGCTGATAAATTTCAAACCTTCCTAGACAGCAAGATATATCATTTTTCAGTCTTTATTAATGTTAGATTATATAGGAAAAAATAATCAAGCTCAATGGGAAACATATTTAAGATTAACCTAGGAAGTAATTTTATTTTTTAAATGGAGGCTGGTTTGAAACAATGGGGATAAGCATTATTATGATTGGCCACCAAGTTGTCACAGTACTTGTTTGACATACTGCAGCAAGCATGGTGTACATGCTGAGGTATAATCTTTTCTCCTTCATGAGGTATGTGTATGATGCTCTGCCTTCAGCTGCTCATTATAGCTTTTTGTTTTTTGAATAGCTTAGACAACAAGTGCTAGTCCCTTATTTGTCTACTCTGGCGACTGATGTGTCTAGAGAAATATCTGTTCCCCACTGTCAGAAGGCTATTGAATATATTTCCTGAATATCTTTCATGTTTGTTTATGTAATACATATTGATGAAGTAGTGCAGGGAAGAAATATTTTCGGCTTGAAATTAGTAAAGGCTTCAAAGATGAGAATGTCCAGGGATTTCTTGAAAAGAATAGTTATTTAACCCTACTTTACTTTTCCTTTACTGTAAGATTCCAGAAGCCTATCCTGCATATAGTCTCTGCTTCCTACTTGAACTGTCAGTTACAACAGTGAAAATAACTGGTTGCCAGTCTGATGTTCTTAACACATCTTTCACTATACTGAGAAAGACTTCTTAAAGTGGGAGATTTTTTTGCAATGCCCAGACTATCAGCTGTCATATAAAAATCTAAGTTCTAGACATAAATGGCAGAAGAAGTTGAAAATATGAACTAGGCCCAGATGAGCAATCAGAAAAATCTAAACCTTGTAGTTAAAAGAGAACCTGCAATATAAATGTGTAAATTGTTGACACCCTGGAGGGAAGAGATGCCATCCAGATGACCTCAAAAGGTTTGAGAGGTAGGCCTGTGTGAAACTCGTGAAGTTCAGTAAAGGTGCTGCACCTGGGTCAAGGCAACCCCAAACACAACACAGGCTGTGCAGAGAGTGGGTTGACAGCCACTCTGAGAGAAGGACTTGGGAGTGTTGGTGGATGAGAAGGTCATCACCTGGCGCTGTGCACTTGGAGCTCAGAATCATATATCATCATATCATCATATCATCATATCATCATATCATCATATCATCATATCATCATATCGTATCGTATCATATCATATCATATCATATCATATCATATCATATCATATCATATCATATCATATCATATCATATCATATCATATCATATCATATCATATCATATCATATCATATCATATCATATCATATCATATCATATCATATCATATCATATCATATCTCATATAATCCTGGGCTGTGCCAAAAGGTTTGCGATCAGCAGGTCACGGGAAGAGATTCTCACCTTCTATTCTGCTCTGGTGAGACTCTACCTGGAGTGCTCTGTCCAGGTCTGGGGCCCCTGTCATAAGAAGGACATGGAGCTGTAGGCATGAGTTCAGACAAGGGCCATGAAGCTGATCCAAGGGATGAAGAACCTCTTCTGTGAGGAAAGGTTGAAAGAGGTGGGGTTGCTCAGTCTGGAGCAGACTCTGTAGCTACATCTGGGGACACCTTATAGCAGTCTTCCAGTACCTGAAGGGCACCCACAGGAAAGTTGGAGAAGGGCTTTTCCAAAGGCAGGTAGTGATGGGAAAAGGGGAAATGGAATTAACTGAAAGATTATAAGTTTAGGATATTAAGAATAAATAAAAGAAGAAATTATTTAGTGTGAGGCACTGGAACAGTTTCCTCAGAAAAGTTGTGGATTCTCACTTCCTGGAAGTGTTCAAGGGCAGACTGGATCTGAGCAATGTGGTCTAATGGAAGGTGTCCCTGCCTATGGCAGGGGCTGGAACTCAATGACTTGTCACTTCCAAAACAGGTCATTCCATGGTTTTATGATATTATCATGTGTGAATAAAAGAAAATTGCTTTATTCTTTTCTACTCTACCCTTATTTTGCATAACTGATTTAAATGAAGCCAAAGCCTCTTTATAAAGAGTCTCCCTGGCAGAATATGTCTGTGTCACTATAATACAGTTGTATCTTGTAGTATGTGTGCACACATATCTCTTTGATCAATCTGTCATGTATATTGCATAAACTATAAATTTTTCTTTCTTTTCATGCCTACGAAGATTTGCATTATTTTTTGGTTAAGCACAAATTCTCTTACAATAGCAGTAAAACAGGCCATAATTTAATGTCGGGGGATTTAATCACAAAATGAAAGTAATCCTGAATGAATCTTGAGAGATTAACTGACAGCTTGAATGAGGAAAGATGGCATTTGCAGTCCACAAAAGCTTAAGATGAAAAAAATGTAGTATGATAGCATTTCAGAATACAAAAATGTTGCTATAGCAACTGTATGTTCTCCATAGGCTTATCTTTCTAAGAAATACTGTATGTGGGTGCATGCTACAAAATTCTGTGTATGATATAGAAAACATAGAAAAATGTTAATTATGATTCACAAGAAAATCTGCTGCAAAAACAATAATTTGTACAAAAACATGTGTGGTTTTGAAAGATTGCCTAAGCTTCTGATGAAACAGATGTCAGAAAAGATTTATCCATAAGCTGTTTTAGTACCAGTTTAATCGTAAGTGATTTTCCTTTGTTCAGTAATACTTTTCTTGGAAGTATTAAAAATATCTCCTTTGTCTTAGCTCTACAGGGTGTATTTACTGGCTGTAAATAATCTAGGAGGACACTTGTTTTTTTCTGAATATTAGAGTAGTGACTAGGTGGTATGTAGTGGTCTACTGTGAGACTGTGAGACAAGGAAAAACTCTGCTTCAAAAATGCATCTTTAAAGTTTGCTTTTCACATCATCTAGCAGTACAATGTGGAAATAGTGAAACACGTGACTGGTCGAAACATGTGATGACATGGAGAGAAGCAGCACTAAGCTAAGCTGCCTGAGGCAGTACAGACTTATGCCAGCATTTCTGGGTCAGTATGGGTACACATCTGTTTGCAAACATGACAGCTCAACAGTATGCCAGGAATGCAGAATCCTGTAAAAATGTAATCAAATGGCAGAGATACTCACAAAAGAAGTAATTAAATTAAAGCTAAAGAAATTAAAATAAAACCTAGCACTTTGCCCTAAATTTCATTTTTTTTTAAATAGCAGGCTTATTTTAAGTCCTATTTTAAAGGCAGAATTCCTGAACTTGCTTCAATGATTAACTCATAACCAAATTTTAGAAATGAAGTTGTTATTTTTCTGCTTCTACATAACATTAACACATGTCTAGCCACACGGTATCACATCTGTTCTGTATTCTCCTCCAAACAGATGCCAATTCTAGATAGGAGGGAGGTGCAAAATTCCATATTTAGATGTGAGAGAATCTGCATGTTTATTCAACCTCATGTCACTATCTTTCTTACTTACATAACGCATTATGAATCATGTGGTTTAATTTTGTTTCAAACATTTTCACTAAGCCTGCATAGTGCTCCTAGTAGTAGTAGTATTCTCTCCCTCTTTAAACCTTCCAGGACTCTTGATCTCTACCTCTCTCTGTGACGTATATAAATTTACAAGCAGAAAAAGGAAGAACTAAGACATAGGGAACACAGTGATCCATTTTGACACATCCTTTGATAACAATTGAGAGATTAATTCAAGCGGCACCACTGGCCAGAGATCAGACTGCTTGTGTGTTGTCTAGTTAGACCTTTTTTCTCTCCCAGCCTTTGGGTCAAGGAAAACGGACCAAGCTCTGGCTGAGCAAGGTAAACAAGTATCATGTGGTATCAGATTCTGCAGCGTTCAGAGTTCAGTGAACTCTGAAGTACATGAAAAGGATAAGATAATGTAGCCATCTGTGTGTGTGTGTGTGTGTGTGTGTGTGTGTGTGTGACTGTATGTGTGTATACCTATATTTTTATATATATAATTTATTTTTATTTCAGGGATGTATAGTAAATTATGTGATAAAACACCTCTGGATCCCCACAAGTCACTGTGGGCAGCCTCCAGATCACATTCCAGAGTGAAGGGTGTGTACTGCCCAGGAGTGGGGGACAAAATGTGGATGCAGGGGGGAAGCATTTTGATATGAAATAGTATTTATTATGGGGTGTTAGAAATCAAGAGGGGAGCAGGACGAAGCCCTCAGTACACTGTGTGTCCATGTGAGTGCTCTGCGTGTCTGTTTGATTCATGCGGCAGGGTGTGTGTGTATTTGTAGGGATGTGGCATGTACACGTGTTCTGTGTACATCTGCCTGCTGGGAATGTGCCTCCTCACTGCTGCTTGGACCCAGGGATGTGGAACTGAGCAGCTGTGCCTCTCCCCAGCTCTCACATACCATTTTTCTCTAACTGTATTTATGGAATTTGTAAATATCTACATACGTGTAGGATATAAGGATGTATTAAAGCTAATTGCAGTGCAGGCAGCAGCTAGTGCTCAGTCACACAGAGTATAATGTGTAACACATTTACCTGCTCCACAGAGGCTGGGTTGATTCCCCTCATCATCCTGTGTCTCCAAAACGTACCTTTCACTAGTAACACAGATATTTTTTCAGTAAGCATTTGCAAAATTCTAGGTCATTAGATGATTTCTCAGGAAATTCACAGACACATCCTTGAGAATGAGAAAAACACTACCAGACCAGCAAACTGCTCACATTTCAAGTCAGGGAAAGGCAGGCACTGGGATTCTAGCTACCTGGATGAGAGGTATAGATGAGGGATTCATCCAACTCCTATGATTTTTAATTTTTTTTCCTTTGGAAATATCAGTCATTTGGAACAAGTAAGTTTCAAAAATCACTGATTTTATGCTTAATTTTATTTTATTTTTTTGTGCTTCCTTTCAATTTTTTTTTTTTGTCAAATGAAAACAGATTTTTTTCATGCATAATATTTCATTTTTTGAAGATGAGGCAGAAATAAAGCAAGATGTGTAAGATAGTCATAATTTGCTTAAAAATCTGTGGTTGGAAGAAGGTGAAAGCCTTCTAAAGAGAGGAGAGGAAGTAAAGAAGGGAAAATGAAGGAGCAGGAGAGTAAATTAACATATCTGAGAAAATAAGGAAAGAAGTACTATTACCAGTCAATTGTGAAGCATCCTTCAAGATAAAGACTAAAGGTCTCTGTTGAAGAATAGAGGAAAGATGCACTCCAACGCATGGCTTATACAGATGGACAACACCATGAGTAATGAAGATTCGGACCAAAAGTTGTTGTGGAGTAAAACAGCAGGATCTGTAGATCAGAGACTGTGTTAATGAGATGAATAGATACAGCTAGAATACTGCAGGCAAGTTGTGGGTCACAGGATGGGGGAGGCAAAGCTAAGCCTCAGACTACTGGTTAGTCACCAGTAGACTAACCACAGCACCAGTCCTGACCTTCACCAAACTGCACCTCTACCTGCAGCTCATGCACTCTCAGGATGCAGTGGGGTGGAGGCAGTGTGTGAAAACTGCGCACTATGCTTAGCAGTAGCTGCAAAATGTATGCAACTATAGTTTTTCACCCACATTTTAACCTGCTGCAGGAAATTGTACTGTAGTAATAAGCTGAAAATAAAAAAAATCCACATTCTTAGCGCTGAAAGTAGGTTTTTTTAGACATGTTTCATCCTGGCTTTTGTTTTCAACTTAAAAAAAAACCCAAAACTTTTAATAAATACACTTGTGCTCTCCATGACCAAATTACTACAATAATACAGCAGATAAGAAAATGTCACTTTGTATGTCAAAAAAACTTTAAGCTGCACGAAATGAAAGTTATATATAAATATTTTGTCAGTTACAAAGAATGAATGAAAAGGTATACTTTTATATTTAACTGTGCACATACTGACTGGTTTTAATGAAGCTAGGTACAGTGGTCTGGTGATAGTGGGAAGTATATTTCAGTAAATATCTCAAACACAATTAGCCCATAGAGATAAAAGTGTTCTGGAATGCAGTTAAGAATAAATATTTATCCCAGAGCTTGCCTTTTATCTTTTGCATCAACTCCATTTCTGTAACTAGTATCTCCAAACCGTAGTCAATTATTAACCTTGTACTATGTTAACCTAAATTATGTAGTTTGTAGTCTTTATTTTCTTTGAAAATTTGTTTAACCAGTCTCTGTTAAGCTAGCTTTATTTAGGTCCAGTGTAAAAGCAGTTACAAAAATGGTTTGTAAAAGTCTTTAGCCCATGCACTCAAATAATACCTACTTTGTTCACGGAAATTCTATTATAACAGGAAATTAATGGTAAGAACTATCACAAGCAGTAGTAACAAAAATTAATTTTAATTTGTGATACCTCTTTTTTGATTCAGACTGTCCATTAGCAGATACAATGCAATTGTAAAACAACATTTTTTAAAAAAGTCTTGTGATTTGTCTTGCAATGGTTTGGATTGTAAATCGGATATCTTTTTCTATGCTTTCTCTTCCCTACTGTTGATTGTATTCGAGTTCTACTTTTGCTTGACCAGTACTCTTGTCTCATAGTCAAAACTGACTTCTGACTTATTCAGATGTGAATGTTTTCCTATCTGAGTTTGGTTTGAAATTGGGTACTGCAAGTAAAATTGAGATCAAGGTAGGATTTCAGAATCTCTTTGCTTTTTATCTTCAATGTCTGTAAGCTCCATATTGAAGTGCCCTTACAGGGCTTTTTGAATAGGGTCTCTTGGGGAAAAAAAAGTGCTATCAGGCTTCAGATTTGTGACTGGCTGAAGCCAAGTATGAAAGAGGTTCCTTCCCATGTAGAGGTGTATGGTGCATAGAACCCATATACACATTTAATCTGGGTTGTGCTTCCATGATGATTTCCTTCTGCAAAAAATTTAGCAGGTCAACAGGATCAATTATGAGCTTGAAAATACTCAAAGGCAAGTTTTTCTAGAGTTCACATCAGTTTATTGAAAAGTAAATTTAAGTTATAATAGTCATGTTCTTATGATACAGTCATTCATTAATTAATTCAAAACACCTTTGTACTCTGTAAAAGTAATCAGAATTTGAATGTTTCTCTACTTTAGTTGAAAATTGACGTGTCTTACAAAGATGTGCTGTATAGATGATCTTTTAAGTTTCCTAGAAAGAAAGAAAACATCATCAAAATTCTTCTGGGAATGTCTGATAAATTACTTGGAAAATGACAGTAGAAAAACAAAATCTCATGTGCAGGAAGGAATCCACAGAAAATTCTCTGGGGCTTGGTGTTTCACTCTGAGCTGGACCACAGCAACCAGTAGAGAGGATACAATGGAGTCAGACGTGGGTGCTTCTGTAGGCTTGGAAGAACAGCGT
Organism: Poecile atricapillus; assembly: GCF_030490865.1. Classification (NCBI taxonomy): domain Eukaryota; kingdom Metazoa; phylum Chordata; class Aves; order Passeriformes; family Paridae; genus Poecile; species Poecile atricapillus. Next base: position 103,788,301 of record NC_081289.1, on the reverse strand, counting down.
GGACTAGAGCAATAAATTCAGAATTAAAATGTCTCCAATGAGAACAAGTTGCAGGAAAGTAGCTGTAGGAGTACAGTAATAAATTAAGTCCTAAATGTGAAATAAATCACCTCTCTGTAAATGATTGGATATGTATTTTCCAGATAAGGCCTAGTCTGAATTACCGTGGGGTATTACAGAAGATAAAGGAAACTGGAAAACAGAAAGTCTTGACTGATTTACTGAAAAATCCATTACGTCTTCTATATAGGCTTATGAATGCAATGAGAGTAGTGACGTATGAATATATAAAGAATAACTTGACACAGAATCACTGTGTCATATGTTAGAACACATCATCAGAAATGACAACTCAACAGCCAGGTAGCTTGTTTGGGATCTATGCCCAGGGCTAGCATCACAGAAACAAGCCACGATGAGAGTCTTGATCCATGGCTGAAGGCAACCAGTGTGGCTTAGACTACAAACTTAAGCAACAGACCTGTGGATTACTGTCACGAAAAGTTAAATCAGAAATAATAATTGTAAGTCAAGTCAAAGCAGTGCCCTTGAAAATTTGTTTTCAGAATCACAGATGAAAATTGCAGGTGCAGGAACCCTGGATAGAGATCTCTATTGAAAGCACTAGTGTAAAGCATATGTCAAACTCAATATTTGGGCAGCAGGATTTGTTGGAGTTATTTGATTTATATAATTTCATCAAATACTTTTAAAATCTCAAAATAGCTTGCTGATTTAATAGTCTTCATAAACCAGCTTCCTAAAATGTGTGTGAAAACAAAAATCCTTATAAACCTGTTAATAATTCCAGGTTGTTTGGACTTGGAATTATTGATGCTGGAGGTGACTCTGTGAAGAAGAGAACCATGGACCAGACATGCCAATATGCTCTGCCAGTAATTAAACTCATAAAACATACTATATATAGCCACACACACATGCATATACATGTATGTGTTGAGAGGGGTGTGCATGTTGGAATAGATGGAAGACACTGCCATTTGCAAAAAGACTGTCACATTTTTATAAGCACATGGACCTTATACCAGGATCTCTGCAGCACTGCTTTGTCTGTTTAGGTAACTTGGGATCTGCTGTGCATTCTCAGCTACCTGTACCTGCACTTGAATTATTGCTCTCAAGGTACAGTTAGAGAGGGGACAGTCAGACAAAGGCATGAAAACCAGTGATTATGCCCAACTATAAAGGTTGTGTGGATTTACTCCTACATAACTGTTAATGTGGTGAAAGATAATATTCTGGCAAGATGAACTTGTCTAGTTGTTCAGGTAGGACGAGTCTCTTATATGGTTAACATTTTCAGAACACACTAGCTCTGGCTGGCACACTTAATAGCTATTATATTTATACATACTTGCAATCTATGACAGATAAATGCTATCTCTTCTGAGAGCTCAGGGTTATACCTCAGACCTGCTGTCCTCTTGAAACCATTAAAGACTACACTCCAAAAAGGCCTTTCACTAGCTTATTTCAGAACATATGGAAGTTTGCAAGTGCATGTACCTCTCTGTGGAGAATAGAGGTGAGAATATAAGAGAGGAAGAACCTGTATGCATTTACTCTGTGGTCTCTATCAAAAAAGGCTAGGTTTGCTTCCTGGATTCATCCTTCCTCCTGCTCAGTGTAAAGAGCATCATTGCAGCACAGCTGCACTGCACAGTACTACATTTTTCTCCCAAGGAGCAAAGACAAATTTGAGCATAAAGAAGACAGAAATAAAAATGGAAGAGAACCAAGAGAAATGCACTTTTTTGGTGTTTATTACTCCAAATAAATACTTGCTTACAACATTACATACAAATTTTCATGTATTAGCTGTTAGTTACTTACATAACTATTTTGAGGCTTGTTATAAAAAGACACTGCATTCTGTTGACTTCCCACATAACAACTAATTCATTGGCATGGAGAGTTTTTTGTGTCTCCCTTTCAAAAGACTATGGTTTGGAGAGTGAGGGGGGTGGTTGCTATTTTTCAAGGCGTAAAATCAAGTACTCATGCTGTTCTGACTTACTGACTTATGTAGCATTTCTTCAGTTCTATGATTGCCTGGCTGATGTGCTCCAGCTCAGCCCATGTGATTTAGTTTGTTCACCACAGCCTGATGGTAAATTGAAGGGTTATTATGGGCTTATGACCTCAAAATAACTGCCAAGAAAGCAAAGAAACTGAAGAACATGTTGTGCCAGCTACTATGTTGACAAAGGCCACTTAATTATATGACTTAATTATATGAAATATTGAGGGATAATATCTGTCTTATCTGATAAGAAAGCACTGTTTTAAAGTAGTGCATTCATTCTGGTTGGGGCATTAAGGGGGAAGACTGAAGCAACAAAAGCCTCTGAAATAGAAAAGATTTTGGAGCATGTTAAATAATTGCTGGACCAATGTTAATATGGGAACTGAAACGTTAGTTTGGTTTATTCTATTAACACAACTTATTGCAAATGCCAAGGGACAATGGGATTGAGTTATATCAGGTCCTTTTGAAAGCACATCAGAATATAAATGCTGATAATGTGGTGTTTATGAATACCATATCTTATTGTCCTGAGGGAAGCTTGAGATAGCTGCATTTGATTTATGTTGGGATTGGTGCTCAGTGAGTAACCCTAGCTCAGCCAAAGGTAAAGTGAGTTTCCACTGACTCATTTTTATGACTCAGCCCACAACCACATACTTATTTCTACCCCCACTAGCTAGAGCACTTGTTTACAGCATTTAACCAGAGAGGACACTAAAGTGAACAGACTTAATATTTCCTGATCCATCCAAAACCTGAAAACATTCCCTTTTTTTTTCTGCCCTTCCTAAAATTAAGATAATTCAAGTTACTCATGGATTGTCTGAATCTGCAGATGACTTAGTCCTCACATAGCTCTAAAAATGTCTTTCCCAGAACACTTTCTCTGTAGTCTAATACCTAAATTTTAAATGAAAAGGATCTTCTGATTAATTATATTCTTTTTTTTTTTTTTTTTTTAACTTGCTTAGGCTTTCCTGCAATTACAGCTCTTACAGTGATTGATTGAACTTCTCTTTTTCCTAGCTTTTTGTAATTCCTCTGCTCAAAGGTCTCTGTCTGTGGGGATTATAGAGTCAAAATGGAATTTATAGATGGGGTTTTTAAAGGGTTGTATATGACCGTGCACACTCTCAGTGGGTACATCTGCATTTGGAGTGGAGCACAGAAGGAAGGACACATTCACACCATCTTTTCCAGCAATGATGTTCATATTTTCTGGTTCTAAATATGTGCTGTGGATGTGCAGAGCACTAAGTGAACCCACACTGCGTCTCTAGCCTTCTCTCACTGGTGTCTCATGTGCACAGCTCCAGCCTGCCTTCTCCCAAAGCAGAACTTCCTGAAATTCACTCCTGTAATACTCCAGAGCATCCCATCTAATAAAAACTCACACCAAAAGTAACAGACTACCCATGCACTGACTTGGTAGCACAGATCGACCAAGCTGGGTAAGTAGGACAAGAGTCACAGAAGGATTTAGGTACCTAAATATAAGAGATTTTAACTTTAGGAGCTATTTTCATAATTAATGAAGACATACATACTGTACCCTATCACTGAGTAAGAATAGTTGAAGGCTGGGAGAGTACACAGAGAAGCAGCATCTGTGCTGGCTCAGCTCTTCTGCGCTTTCCCGGGCATTGGCATTTGGCTGATGCTGAGAATTGGATCTTGGCAAACACATCCATCAACATTTCAGCTATCTGATTTGATGGAGACTTTAATCTGTATTCAAAAGTGCAGATTCTAGTGGTACAGGTAAGTTAGCAGTGAGAGTTTTATGTTTAATAATTTTAATTTTTTTTATTTAATAATTAAATAGATGTAGTCTTCCTGTATATTGTAAATTTTGTATAAGTCAGGAATCAAAACTGAGGTCTCTTTATTCCCAGTTGTTTGCCTCAAATGAAAGATTTCTGTCATTTTCCTTAATATTTTTTTGGCCTCATGAATTTTAACTCCTGTCTTTTACAATGACACAGATTCAAAAAGAACGAGTGGGTTTTGATTATCCCAAACCCCGAAAATGACAATGTTGTTAAGATGGGACGTAGAATTAAATCCCTTCAAACCAAGGAGACCAAGAACAATTTCTGTCTCCCAGCTGACTGCTTTTACAACTACTTTTTGAGAATGATGCATGTGAATTCAGACATTGAATTTTTCAAAAGTCTGAGCTTCATTCTGTCTTTCAAAAGATTTATTGTCTTTCTTTAAAATATATATATACACACTCCCCCATGCCCTTCACAGACTTTGTTAACCCTAAATGATTGATCTGTGGTGGAAGGAGAAGATAGATTCAGACATCTAAGCTGTGGAAAATATTAACGATTCAGCTCTAAATGATATTGTTTCTTTGAAAACAAGCAAACCAAGGCTTTGTGGGCCAGAGCTTTGTGGGCTTGGATTTCAGTCCTCTATAATAGTCATAGCTCTGTACAACTTGGGACCTGAAGGGAAGGCAGCCTTCTATTTTCTTGGACAATTTTTATTTGCCATTTTGCAAAAGCAATCTTAGACTACTCCTTAGTCTAAGCATCTGTCTCAGAAGCAAAAAATAAGCAAGCAGATGCCTATGCTAAATGATGCTACTCCGTTTCAATGCTGTGATTTTTATTTAAAACATGCATTATTCTGTAGAAGGATGGGGTGGGTGGATTACTGAGGAGCTGTAATGGCAGTTTTGGAAGAGATATTGGTACAAAAATCTGGTTTTGGGGAATGGAGGCTGTGACTGAAACTTCTATTGATTTACCAACAACACAGCAGAAAGGCATACACCTTTTAAAGAGATTAATCTAAAATTACTTCAGGGTGGGATTTTTTTTAACATTTTGCCATGCTGCCCACTGAATTAGTAGGAGGGTATGTTATTAATTTACAATATACACCTCTAATAACTCACATCTAGGAATCTGACTCTATTTTGTTTCCAAACAGAATAACCTCAATGACCTCGGAAAGTGTGTTGTAGCAAACTCTCTGAGCTCTCTAGGCATCTCCTATATTTATTTATTCCATTTGATATCTATATATTTATATCTCTGTATAGCTATATCTCTGTAAGTATATAGATACATATATGTATATAGCTATATAGAGATATAAATATGTATGTTATATATACCGGGAGCACCCACTTGATCAATATGTGGGTTAAAGCCATTGCCAGAGTTCTGTCTTTTTTGACCATAGGGCAGTCAGCACCAGGCCTTCTGGACACAGATGGCATGGTAGAGCTCTTGCCTTAACTACTGTGATAGTTCTTTTTAAGTGAGTATCTGACTTTATTCCGAATTTATTTTTGTCTTTAGTCTGTTACTGGGCTATCTGAAGAGCAGTACCAAGTCATTGTACTTAGTTCCTTCCACACCTGAGCCTTTGCCTGCAAGGGGGCTTGACTGGTTTAGCTAACATCAGCCTTCCTGAAATCAGGGGAAATTCCACTACAGGTCACCAAGTGACACCCTGAACTTTTCTTTCTCCTGCACACTGAGAAGCCTCTTAGCAAAATCTTGGGTAGGCTGATGTTTCAAAAGTACAGAAACAACCAGTGAACCAGTAAACCTCACCTGACTGAGGGTAAGTATCATTTGCTCTGGGAGGTGTGACTGCAGCTTCAAGGCAGATGCCCAATCAAGACATAGCTGGGATCACAAGTAGTGTGGGACAGGCTGTCCATTTGGAAAGATTTCTGACCAGGTCCCTACCACCTTCAATGAGCTTGATACCACTGCTAAAGTTAGTTAGTGTATAATCACACAAAAGGCAATCATTCTTTTATCTGCATCTATATAGCAACAGAAGTAAAGTGTTACTTGCCTTTATTCCTATCTTCTTTGATACCTCAAGTCATGAAGTCTTACAGTCTCACAAAGTACCTGCAGCTTGACAATTCTCAAGCAGCAGAAAGATAAAAGGCACACCTGAGCTGACATTTCTGTTAAGCTCATCAAGTGGGAATTAACTAGACATAGTTTACTCATGGTAATACTTGGGACCATTTAGCACTACAATAAAAAAGAGTGACAATCATAACATTGTTGTCAGCATCTGGTCTTCAAAAAGTGTCTAGACTGTATCTTCTACCAGTGGCAGAATAATATATCTTTTTTCCTCTGGTTCCTTGTCTTGCCTAACAGCTGTGTAACATTTTTGAGGGTTGTTTTCCACTAGAAAACAGACAATCTTCAAAAGTAATAGCTCTTTACACTGTGACTTTTCTTTTTTTTTAATATAACTTAGCACTAATTCCTGCCTGAGGTATTTTTCACTGCAAGAATGAAAGACTGTTATAGAACTTTGTGGAGTTAAGTAGGATATGGTGAGTCCCTGACTCATATTTTGAAAACAATACTGTGAATTTTAATATCCATCATTAGTAATGACTTTTCATGGTAGAAGACCGAGTCTTGTAGAGTATTACAAAACATTTGCAAGGACAGTTTACAGCTTACAGTAAGCCAAAGACACACTGGGACAAAGAAAGACAAACAAGTTCTGGGACTTATAAACCTTTATCCAGTTCTACAAAGAAATTTCTTGTATTAGTCATAAACTTTGTTGGTAGAATTGTGCAGTATTCTGCTACAGTTCTGAGGACTGCTTCTGGTTTTAGATTTTTAAATTATTTTCCTTTTTTTCATTCAGACTGATTCTAACTTATTAGGTGGCTTGAAATAGAGAAGATAACGGAAAAGAGAAAATGCTTCTTTTAAAGTGTTATGGAATATTTTTTCCAGCGCTGATATATTCATTTCACACATTATTGACAGACTCTTCCTCAATTTTACATTAGTGTATTCTTCTCTAAATGCCTATTACATATTTGTTGCATCTCATAACATGTCTTCCCTCAACAGATGGTGTTGTTGAATACACAGCCAAGTGTTTTTAGCACCTGTGAGAACAGGAAAAAACATACTGTCCCAATATATGTATAACCCCCACACAAAAACCAGTATATCAAATGAAATGGATACAGATACATCTCTGTTTATAAATCAAGAATTCACTATATGAGATTTTGAACCAAGGTTGTTGCTTATAAAAAATCCATGACTGAGTCTGTGAAATGATCCTGTCAGACACTGATGATGGTTTAGGTTAATGAAGGAAATGATGGTGTCAGCAAACACCCTCATTTCTTTCTTGCAAAGAGGTAGGGACATACACGTGGTGATCTGTTTTGTCTTGGTTGACAAGTGACATGTCATTAAGCCGTGGTAACTTAGTTACTTTCAATTATTTGCCCATAAAGTCCATGCAGAAGCAGCTTGCTTTAGAGGAAAACAAGACCTAATCAAACAAGTGTCCACAGGAGACTTCACTTCTCCTGGTTCCCCTTATATGGATAAAACCCAATGAAATCACTGTCTACGCAGGCAAGTTTTATAGAACTGTAACCAGAAAAAAGCCCTGAAATGTTTGCAATGTATCTAGTTTTGTGGCTAAATTTTCACCAGCTGAAGCCTGAAAAGAAACAATAAAGACAGCTAATAGTCTGGTTAGGTTGGTTGTTATTATTGTTCTCTATTATCAAGATGGAAAAGAAAGATCATTTGTTGTATAAGCAGTTTTGTCTCAGCCATTCTGTGTTAACTGTTATTAAACTTTTCAATGAATATATGCAAAACTGGAGAACTATTTTTTATAAAATAATTTTAATATAGGCAAAGGAATAAGCAACCTTGAATTTTGAGTCTGCTTTTTTGAAGTGTGAAAGCAGCACATAACATCTGAAATTTATTTATCCATGCAGAATTAAAACATTGTTCCTTTTAGGTACTTAAGAAACTATTGCAGGCAGTCCAGAATGTGTAGGTGTGTGAGCTTTCTCTTTTTGAGGCAAGGCATAAGTTTAAAGCAAAGGTATGTATATAATCCTATAAAGTGTTGCATTTAAACTGGCCAAATTCCACTGTCTAAAACACTCAAATATCTTCAGCACTTTTCTTTTAAGGTCACCTTGGTAAATCATTGACATGTAAAGTCATTCGTGCCAGTTTTGCTTTTACTAATTGCTGTGTAATTCTTAATCAGCACTTCATTGTTGTATGAAACTAACAATCTGATTTGGATATTTTCTCATTGTACTTCAAATAATTCATTGGGGTTTATTGCTATAAGGGAAACTGAGATTAAGAGTTAAGACAGATTTTTCAGTGAAGAACACTGAATATTTTTCCTATTTTGAACAGAAATATCATGTTTACTGCTTAGACACACACCCATCAGATTCATGGGGGTCGTATAAAAATCTGGGTGAAAGAAGCATACCTTGATGTCACTGCCTTAAAAGCAGCTACCTGTATTTACAGGATTATACAACACTGATATAAACACTATGTACCAGAAGAGAAGAGAATCCTTTTAAAAATGCTTGCCTTCAACAGCTTTCAAAAGCCAGAAGTCTGTGTGGCAAATAGAGTCACAGAATAACAGAGAGTGCTAAATTGGAAGAGACCTCCAAGGATCATCCAGTCCAGCTCCTGACCCTGCACAGCACCATCACTCTTAGTGATGTATGCATGTGCCCGGGAGTTCAAAAGTTTCTTGAACTCTGGGGGGCTGGAGCTGTGACCACTTCCCTGGAGAGTGTGTTCCAGTGCCTCATGTTTTTTGTGATAGCTTCTGTAGTGGACTGACCGTGGGTGGATGCCAGGCACTCACCAAAATTGCTCTATCATTCCCCTGTGCAACTGGACAGGGAAGACAAAGTATTTCAAAGGTTAAGGAGTTCAAACAAGGTCTGGGAGAGATCACTCACCAAATACCATCCTGGACAAAAAGGACTCCAGCTGGAGTATTAACTGAATTTATTACTAACAAATTCAGGACAGGATAATGAGAAGTAAAACAAATCTTTAAAATGCCCTTCCCCCACTCCTTCCTCCTTCCAAGGTTCTACTTCCCACCAGCAGCACAGAGAAAGGGGAAATGAGGGCTACACTCCGTTCGTCACTCATTGGTCCTGATGCTGCTCAGGGAGAGGAGTCCTTTCACTACTTCACTCCGGATTCTTTCTCATGGGAGACTGTTATCTGTAAATTTCAGTGTGAGTGAGTACAATCCACAGGTAGCAGCTCTCCGTGAACTCCTCCAACACGGATTGCTCCTCTACAGGGTGCAGTCTTTCAGGCACAGACTACTTCAACATGGATCCCCCACAGGATCACAGGTCCTGCCAGGAGACCTGCTCCAGCACGGGCTGCTCTCTTCATGGGTCTGCAGGTCCCTGCCAGGAGCCTGTTCCAGCACTGGCACCAGCTCCTGGGCCTCCCAAGAGGTCACAGCCTCCTCTCAGGCATCCACCTGCTCCAGCCTGGGGCTCCTCCATGGGCTGTGGGTGAATCTCTGCATCCCCATGGACCTCCACGGCTGCAGGGCACAGCTGGGCTGCACCAGGGGCTGCAGGGGAATCTCAGCTCCAGTGCCTGGAGCCCCTCCTGTCTCTTCTGCACTGACCTGTCTGTCTGCAGGGCTGTTCCTCTCACATATTCTCACTTCACTCTTGTCTGGCAACAATAACATCTGCACCATAACCTTTCCTTAAATCACAGAGGTATTACCACCATTTCTGACTGGCCTTGGACAGCAGAACATCCATCCTGGAGCTGGCTGGCAATGGCTGTGCCAGACACCAAGGAAGTTTCTGGCAGCTTCTCGCAGAAACCACCAGTGCAGTCCCCCACTACCAACCCCAGCCACATAAACCCAATAGAGCAAGGATTCAGTCAGACACCAGAATAGTTTTCAAATTTTAGTATCTCTAAAATTAGTGTTTTCATACTTGAAAGAAATTCAGTGTTCCAAGATAACATAATTTATTTACATATGCAGCTTGCCACTAAATAATTAATGTTTAATGGCACTTACAGGTAAGAAGTGCAAACATGCTAAACATGCTGAAGTGCTTTCTGATTTTAACAAGGGTTCAGAGAGCAAATACATAACAAACTAACACGGATTACTGGTTCTGTCTGAAATGGAATTTTAAGACTTGTTTTGTCAATGAAAAACATGAAGTGACACATTCAAAAACATTTTCTCTACTTAATTTCTCTATGAGGATAATTTTTTGTTTCTGAAACAAAAAGTAAAATACCCCCAAATTAGATTATTGCAATGAAAAACAAAAATATCTTACTACATTGATTTTTACATTAACACCACTCCCCAATATCTAAGTTATAAATTAAATTAAAAATTAAGGAAAAGCTGTTTGATACATTCAATTTATAAACATGTACCTCACACATGGTTATTTCATTTTTTTCCTATGACTCTCAGGTTTTGAATTGATTTTAAATCTGATTTTACTTAATCTTGTCCTAACCAGGCATCCTTTAATCATGAATGTTCATCCATGCTAGTGGAAAATCCTGAAGGAAAAGAATTCAAGTAATTCCTACCAAAAAACCCCCAGACATTAACAAAATATTGCTTATTTAGAAGAAGGGGTTTGCAATTTATCCAAAAATCTAAGGAACAGCAGGACAAAGTTTGTCCAGAAAAGCCTAAGTTTCCCTCTGAACTTTGATTAATTTAGTCAAGACTTGACAAGAAAACTTCTGATTTGTGAGAAAAAAGGATGGCATTACAGCTACTTCATGTCAACAGAATCCCAAAACCCTTGGGATTTTTACCGAAAAGTCTCATTTTAAAATGTGTATGCCTTGTGCTCTACTGTCTCTTTCCTTACCCATTTAGTAAGAAAACATTGACTTGCAAGCATGGTAAATCATATTTTAGAGAGCTAGCTCAGCAATTGCTTTATGGGCCACTAATTATAGAATACTTCCCCACAAAATTTCACACTGTTTTCTGAAGTTAGACACTTGCAAAGTTGTAATATCCTGTACCTTAGGGAAATTTAGCTTCTCAAGTGCAAATAGTTACATCTGGCTTCTAAGTATAATCTTATATTTTCACACTATTTATTCACAGAACATATATTGAACAAATATAGAAGAGAAATTAACTCTACACTTTTGAAGATGGGTAGTCTGCTCCATAGTAGGATTTAGCATTAATATTAATTGTAATAATTTTGTCCATTAAAATAAAACTATTGTCTAAAATAAAAAATAATTAAATTGTTTTGAAATCTTCTGAATATTATTTTGCATCTTATAATAAAATCTACATGTGTGTTTAAAGGAGATGTTAATAGTTATTGATTTTAGATGTAGTTGAATCTGATTTCTTGTGGTGTTAGTGGCTACTCAGCAGGCAGTTTGTAACTCTTGACTCTCTGCAAACAGCTTTTGGAAGACTTCCCACCTCCCCACCCAGCAACAACACAATCAGAATGATTTCTCCACCCAGCATATCTTTTATACCCATGAAAACTCAGGTCTTATTCAGTCCCAGAAAAAAAGCTCAGAAAAAGCAAACATGATCTGTACCCCCTGCTCAGGTTTCCCACTGTTGAAATAAGGACCATGAAGACAATAATGGCAAGAACCCATCCACTGTTTTTGTCTCCTTCATCTATTGAAAGTGCAAAGTAAAGTCCAATTTTTAAAATTAATCTTGGGATGGAAGAGGTTAGACATCAAGAAAATTTTAAATATCTGAGAAATATCTATTATATAATATCTTATATATAATATCTAATAATCTAGCTTAAATTTTGTAGAGTAAATCAGAGCATTCTGATTTACAGAACATGTCAAAATGAAATGACAATTTCTGTGAAAAAAATTCACGCTCTCAAATATATGAGAAGCATTCCTTCTGCATGAAGACAGTTTATCTAAATAAATGGATTTGAATATACTTCAATAAAGAGGTCATAAATCCAGAAACGAGAATGCAAGGTGACTGGATTGCTGCAATGACAGCATCAGAATCCTGTTACAGTCCATTGCACAAAATAATGGAGTACAATCTAAATCCTCTAATATAATCTTAAAGAGCCTAATCTGTCTGTGAAGATAACAATGTTAAACAGTTTTTATACCACGTGACTATTTCTTGAACATACTGATTACCATATCAATATTTTTTTTATGCACCTTATGGGTATTTCTATTTTTATACCACAAATACCTCAGACATTTTCAAGCAAGAAAACTGTAAATTTATGCAGAATCAGCTTTACCATATCCATTACAATTTGGCAGAAGTTCTTGTTAATATTAGTTGCAACACTATGCTTGGAGTTTAAATTATGTTTTTTTCATATTATCAAGAGTATTTTAATAGCTTGTTTAGCAAGGAACTGGTAGAAAACAGTATTGAAAATTTTTCTTGTTCCTGAAAATATTTTACTGGTTTTCCTGTTGCAGATCATGATTGTAAGTAAAACTTGGAAACATTTTCATAAAGCACCCTCAATAAAGTCCTTTCTGGCTCGTGCTAGGTTTACAGCTGTGTCTGTGAGGATTATTGGGATGTGGTTTGGGCTAGTATGGACAGCAACGACTCTGCCCTGTTTAAAGTGAAATAAATGAGGCCTCTGAGAAGTGCTTGTGTTTATCCTGATGAACAGTGCACTCACAGCTTTCAGGAGGAAGCACCATTGGCACATCCATTTAAAGATCCCCAGTACAATCATGCTGGAAGTGCCAGAATATTTTCCTGCTTTCTGTACCCCAGACTGCAAGGGGCTGTAGGGTCTGAATAAAACTGAGGCAGCACTGTAGTCACATTTGTCACTGGTTCAATACAGGCTTGTGAACTGTTTTTGCAGCTTGTTTCTGATGTGATATGCATATGACGTTTTGGGCTAAAGCCACCATCATTTTAATTTTCATAGCTGGACAGGTTAATAGATCAGAGCCCCAAGGAGCCAAGTTTAAGTTAAAATCCAGAAAGGCTCACTTCCATTTAAACTCTTTGACAAATCTTTGCATACATATCTTGTTCCTTTGCAGTTTAATCACCACACACAGGCTTTTTAAGTATCTCATATCTCTTAATTTCTGTGTCATATGTGCTATGTATGTGAAAGGCATGCTTCTGAAACTTTATTCTGGTGAATACCTTTTATGATTAAGTCTAAATTTCACACTTTCACATGATAGAATACCCTAAAATTTTTATTATAACAATATAGACCACCTCAAATTGACTGCCTTTCCCCTCAGATTTTTCCTCAAAATGCAAATTACTATCACAGGAAGTTTTTCTCCTTTATGATATCCACAACCAGAGCCATGAACTGGGCACAAAATGGTTTTCTAACCAGAACACTGAAGACTGACAATCTCTGTACCTGGTGACATATGGTGCTCAGGTTTCCTCTGTCACAAGGCAAGGCACACATTTAGCCAGTGAAAGAGCAGTTCATTTTTTACTGTTGATAAAAAAGATTGCATTTAAAAGACACACAACAGAGCTGTACTCTATTCATCTAGACAAGACTGTCACGAATAAAAATGTCTTTGCAACATTACATAACCATAAAAATGGTTAAGAATAAAAATGTCTTTGCAACATTACATTCAGTATTTCTAAAGCTTCTTGAAAATACTTAACTGATTACAAAATAAATTTGTTTTCCTGTTTCTTTCTCCATGCATTAGATTATTTTTGTATACTTTATAAGGAGTCATCAGTACATCTAGCTTTACATGTAAGTGACATGCATGCCAATAATGCCACTGTTTTCCATCTCTGGAAGGAAAGCAAATTTAACTGTCAGCAAGTGGAAGGAAGCACTATGTTTATAGGTTCTGCTTGTAGCTAAACAAGGTACTATAAGCAGTAAGAACAGAGATTTAGCAGATACCTGAAGATTTAACAGACCTTGTCACAGAGCATCCTGGTGGAAGAATTAGTAGTGTAGGTTGTCTAAAGGATCCAAGAAGGGAGGTAAGAGATGTGTCGGTGAAAATAGAATTTCTTCCCTGAACTGTCAATTCTGTAAGTCTCTCAAATTATTACTGCTTTGGTTTATTTCAATTATTTTTTACATAGACAATATAATTTGAAGTGCCAGGACTTCAGTACCCATAGCTGACCTTACTATCCTGGAAAGCCAAAGTTTAAGAGGTAAACTTTAAAAGAGGTAGAGGTCTTCACACATGGAAGCAAAATGGTGTGACACACTAGTGATAGAGGTTAGGCTGCCTATAGAGACATAAATTGCTTCACTCCAGAGTCTAATTTTCAATTTATCTCTCTAACTCTACAATAACATGTGTTTGATTTTATGTTTTGATTGGAATTATTTACAAATATAGAGTTTATGAGATATCTTTGGCTTGATCCATTGAAATTTCTGTAAATTTTATAAAAATTAAATACAAATTTATCCCTATTTCTGATACATCATTTTCCTTTTATGTGGACCTAATGACCCTGTAGGATTTCCAGGGATAAAATTAATTACAGTGTAAGTTGAAGTTTCTTTTTTCTCAGAAAATAGTTACTTTTTCAAATACCAATTTGTACACTTGTTTGGCTTTAAAAATAGAAGTAGTAATACGGATGAGAACAAGCTAAGTACTGTGTGTGTCGACTATAACCACAAAGACATTTTTATTCCATTTTGACAGGCATGAATAACAAACTCCTCAAAAATAAAATTATTCAAATCAGATTATTCAGGGCTCGATTGTGCTGCTCTTATTCATTTTGTTTTGACTGGTTGGAGGGAACTGTATTACTCAATGTGAACAAATACAGCATGGCTAAAAATAAGAGCTGAGTTTGAGGATGTTTTAATCAGTTTTTAAAACTATTAATCTTTTTTCCCATGAAAACAAATGTTTAAGTAAAACAAGCTCCCTGATAATATATTTTACTGCACTATATTCTGAGTGGGATGAAAATGAACTCTAGTACTTAACACTATTTAAGAAAAATTAACACCTTTGATATGACAGAATAAAATAACATATACCAACAAACACATATTATGTGCAGATACATGTGTGTGATTTAGGTGTGTATTTGAAGCCAGAAATACCCAGCAGAGAGGTCTGTTGGATTTCTAAATTTTAAATTTTTAGATTAATTTCAGCCACCAAAATTATGTCTATCTGTCTGTCTATCTATCTATCTATCTATCTATCTATCTATCTATCTATCTATCTATCTATCCATCTAATTGTCTATCTGTCCATCATGGAATTATAAACTTACAGAGAAATTGCTGAAAAAGTTAATGTAGTGGCTTCATATTTAAAAATCCATCTAATAATGACTATATTAATGCCTCATAGGCTCATCAGTCCTCTCTTCATCCTGCTTATAGGCTTGCAAAAGCCGTTCACTGTTACAAAGCCAGGACCTGGTGAGAAAGGAAGTTTTTACAGTGGTCCTTGAACTGAAAAGGATTTATATTCAGGGATACGATACAAGGAACAAAACAACTTCTCTCTCTGATTTGGTCTGAGAGGTTATGTGGAGGGAGGTCTTGGGCCATCACTCGAAGCTCTACATTAACTACTCCAGCTGATGAATGAGGCAGAGCTGCCAAAAAACACTGTTGAATTTACAATTAGGAACCTCAATAAAAAGATTCCCTGCATTGCATTTCCAGTATCTCCATGAAGTTACTCCCCAAAGCTCGTATCTCCAGAGATATCTATCCTACTGAGCTCCAAAATGTAAACAAGACACACTGCCCAAAGGTTTTGTTGAAGAAATTATTTCCTGTCCCTCAGTCTCGTGTGAATTTCTCTTTGCACCACTAATTATTATTTTGATACCTGATTGCAGAAAATGTTATGAATAACATCCAGCATAAGCACAAATTCATGGTTTCTGATTTATTATAAAGCCATTTTACTTCAAACATTTCTTAGATAACACTAGTACTCATTCAATAATAGCAGTTGAAAAAAGCTCTGTTCAAATGACCACATGATCTGCCTATGAATTTTTGAGAGGTTTTTAAAGTTCTAACTCTTTGATAGAAATATTTGTGAGAAGGATACACCTTCAAATGGTAGCTGTAGCTAATGGATACTGGGACTAGGAATCAAATCTTCCAAAATTCATTGTTCTTTGACACTTTTTTCCCCAAAGTCTTCATTGGTATTCTCACAGAAAATGGGAGCTTTACAGGGTTTATGGCATGAGGGCCTGTTGGATGCTTTACACACCTTCAGGTGCATTGAGTGATTGTAATACAGATATCTCTGTCTACTTAGGAAGGTGATAGAATTTCATCCTAAGAAAGCATGTTTGACACTTATGTACTGGAGAGATCATGGGCTGTAACTGCCACAAAAAAGGCTGCAGATATAAACAAAATGTCCTTTCTTTGTATACTATTCTGTATATTTTTCATATCTACATGGTTCAAATTTTCAAGGCTACAAATCCATTTGTTTTGTTATAAATTTATTAAAATATGGAAGCTTCAGTAATCTGTACATTCAATTTGTCCATAATTATGTGAAAATATCATGTGCATCCATTAGCATACTGACAAATAGATGCTGTATATTCCAATAATGCCCCTCCTAATTTATTGAATTGTCCCGAAGTATTGGCCAAAACTGCAGAGAAGTTTGAAAAGAAGCAGTAGTCTGTTTCAGAGAACTTTGGATGAGTGACAACATGGGCAGAATCAACCAGAAATGACAGATAAGAATATGCAATATATATGAATGGACCAGTTCAGTCAGTATTTAGTATAGTTTTGTATTTCCTTTCTAAGAAATTTTGAAATTTTTCATAGTGAACTGCAATCATTACAGCTTCCTAATATTTCTACAATGGAAAGATTGGAGATTCCAACAAAATCAGAGAACAAATTCAGCAGAGGTAAGAGAAGATCTAGACTGTATCAGTGTCCTGGGAAGCTGGTGTCTCTGTGGCTCATTTGTGCAATGGAAGAGACCCACATAAGGATCATCTGTTCAATTCCCAGCTCCTCTCAGGACTATCTAGAATTAAATCATCTGACTAAAGTGTTCTCCAGATGGTGCTTCAATTGGCTTGAACCTCTCACTGAAGAACCTTTTTCTAGTGTCAGATCATATAGCCTTGTTTTACTTCTTTGTGCCTTATTGCTGGTCACTGGAGAGAAGAAACCAGAACCTCCCCACCCACTGCCCACCTTGAAGACGCTGTGAACCACAGGTGATGAGGTGTCCCCTCAGTCTCCTCTTCTCCATGCTGAACAGACCAAGTGGGCTCAGCCATTCCCCATATGGTTTCCCCTCCACACCTTTCACCATCCTCTGGATTGGCCCTCTTCTGGATTCTCCCTAATAGCTTATTTCTCATATTGAGGAGCACAACACTGCACACAGCTTTTGAGTTGAGGCTGCCCCAACACAGAGCAGAGCAGAACAATCCCCTCCTTTTCCTGGCTGGTGATGCTGTGCCTGATGCCCCCAGGACAGTAGCATCCTGACTGCCAGGGCACGGCTGACTCATGTTCATATTCAACTTGCCATGTATGTATAAAGAGCATTGCCCCATCCCAGGTGGAGATTTTCTTATGTTTCATATGGCTGCTGATTTCCCAGCTTCCTATTGTTACTCTATCCAGATCTCTCTGCCAGGCCTCTCCACCCTTGAGAGAGTCTACCCTTAAGAGTCCTCCTAATTTAGTATCATCCACAAATTTTCTTAATGTATTTTGTTGGTTTTTCATGGCCTGGTTCTTGGCAGCAAGGTGGCCACAGAAGTGACTTCTGTGAGAAGCTGCTAGAAGTTTCCACCATGTCCAGCAGAGCCAATCTCCCACGGCTTTGAAGATGGACGTGCTGCTTGTCCAATTAGAGAAGCTGGGAACACCTGTGCGATGACATATTTAAGAAGAAAATGAAACCAAAAGGGGCACATTTTCTTCTAGCAAGAGAAGCGAAGGAGGTGAGAACATGTGAGGGAAACATGGAGGCACCAAGGTCAGGAGAAGGAGCGGACAAGATGCTCCAGATGCTGGAGCTGAGATTCTCCTGCAGGCCATGATGTGGTCCATGGTGAAGCAGCTGTGCCCTGCAGCCCCTGGGGATCCACAGGGGATGCAGAAATCCACCCACAGCCCCTGGGGAGGTGCCCATGCCAGAGCAGGTGGATGCCTGGAGGAGGCTGTGGTCCTGTGGGAGACCTGGAGGAGAGAGGGCCCTGCTTCCAGGCTGGAGCAGCCTGACATTGGAGGGCGGCACCCTGTGGAAGGGTGACCCACACTGCAGCAGTTTTGGGAGGACTGTGTGCCTGTGGGAGGGAGTCACATTGCAGGAGTTTTGGGAGACTGCTGCTCATGAGATTTGGACCCACATTGGAGTCCAAAGTTCACAGAGAGCTGTCTCCTGTGGGAGAGACCCCCCAGTCTCACAGGGGAGCAACTTCTACCTCTGAGCAACAGAAGAAAACCTCAGTTGATGAACTGACCAAACCCCATGCCCTGCCTCCCTGCATGGTGGTAAGGAAGGAAGGAGGGGTTGGGTGAAGAGAAAGTGGTTTTAAGTGCTTGTTTTAATTCACATTATCCTCCGCTGACTCTGTTAGTAATAAATTCATCTTGTATCTCTAAGTTGAGCCTGTTTTGCCCTTAAGTATTTTCCCACAGTCCTTAACTCATGCAACCTTCATTAATTTTTTCTCTCCTCTGCCCAGCTGTGGCAGGACAAGGTGAGTGAGCAGTTTCGTGGGTGGTTGATGTTTGGCCAGTGTCAAACCTTGACAGGTATATTCAATTTCTGTATTTGTGTGATTAATAAAAAACACTAGAAACCACTGAACCTAAAACCAAGCCCTGGGGAACCTAAGTGATGACAGGCTTCTGGTTTGATGCAGGCCCGTTTATTTCTTTGAGCCCCCAGGCAGCTGTTCATCCAGCGTGTTACAGACCTGTCTACATGTGTGATGAACATTTTTTACAGAAGGATACTATGTGAGACACTATCAAAAGCTTTGCTAAACTCTAAAAAGCCCACATCTTTTGGCTTCCCTTAGTCAACAGGTGCCTGATGCCTTCTGTGTTTGTGGGGTTAAGGGGAATTCAATACCATTTCACCCAACTGAGTGGGATACTTACCATGTGACAAACAGCCTGGAATTGTCACAATGTGACAGTGTCTCTTTGACTCTTCTGGATAATATTTGTGAAATAAGCCCTAGGATCATGTGAAAAGGCTGATTTTGCACTGCTCAGAATGGCAGATTGATAGCCTCACATGATGCCTTTTATATGACAGATGTCTGGTTTTTTGTTACAGAGTTTTAGAGTAACAAGGTGAAATTAGAAGGGTATTGAAGATCAAAGGATGAGAATACATGAAAATCAAGTCAGGATTGAAGGTGTCTACATTCACTACCAGTGTCCTGCTGTTTTACATTGCTTACTAGTTCTACCATAGTGAAGTGACTGCTTATCCCAAAAGAAATCTTGGCATAAAATGTGAAGTAACTCAAAAATTAAATTACAGGCTAGAACAAGCATGTAGTGTCCATTTAAATTTTTTTTTTCTTTCAGTTTTTTGCAAAAAGGACAAAAGAAAACCATATCAGACTCCAAATTTTTAGAATCTAGGATAACCTAGCAAAACATGTCTACTGGGACAGACCACTAATGACAGAGCAGCGCATTAAAATTCTTCTTGGTTCATTATCATCAGAATCTGTTAATACAGCTATGCTCTAGCTAACCTTATATGCCCAATAGGATGCTAATTAATTTCAATGAAAATTCTCGGTTAATTAGTATGAAGTTCAATTACATCTGTTATGTCATCTAGGTTTCTGTTCTCCTCAGAAAACATTTAATGATGATAATTTTCAGTTTCCTCCTTAAAAGAATATTATGCAGGTAATTTTTTTAATGGACTGAACTGCAAATTTTACACTCCCTGAAGTTTTATGGATGAAACAGTTTTTTGTTTTTTTCCTTAATTATGAATACATTAGAACTCAGAATATATTAGAACTCAGAATATGATACTTGAAGAATGATCAGTTTAGATTCTATTTATCTTATAATATGGGGGTCTAAATTATTCCTCCTTTTCCTTTTTTTTAATTTTTTTTAAATCATAGAGAACTTTATCTGTGTTGATGATATCACTCAATCCAAAGATATGGCTGCATCTGCAGATTGGAATAAAAATGGTGAGTGAAGACATCTGCATCCTCATATTCAGCTTCTGATTTTCTGTAAATCTTTGTACCAGGTTCATCTACACATCTACTTTTTAGTGCTCTTTTGGAAATATCATCTCATTTAAGCAGCTTCTACTTTTGTGCGCAGCACATTGGAGTACTCACATCCACTGGGAACTTTAAAAGAAGAAAGTGAGACTAATGCTCAGATTAAACTGAAGCCAGAGTGACTGTTAGCACAATATGGTCTGTGAATAAAATCCAGAAAGTTTGAATTTAGCATCATTGTACTGCAGGACTGTGAACATCTTGTGGGAAGCACTGGAACTGAGGACAGACTGAGCGTCTGGCTTCTGTGGTCTGCTCTGATGGCTGTGGCAGACAGTGACCAGTAGAAATTTTTTGGTTTAATGCTAAGCGTATAATTTCATTAAAATACAATCTATTTATTCTGTCTTTTTTTGTTTAGTGGAGAACACCTTCCTCTTGTGGCAAAAGAAGTAAGAAACTGATATGGCAGATTACTGAGGAAATACAGAGTTTGAGGCATATCAGCTGAAGCCAGCTGGATTTAGTAGAGATATTTCAAGGCTGACTTTTTAAAATTAGTTTGGTTTTGGTTGTTTTTATAAATTAAATGTTAAATTGGGTGGGGAGTGGTTGTTTGGGGTTTTTTTTCTAATTTTCATAACAGGTCTACATGGGTGGAACTTGAGAAGAAAGTCTGATGAGGGAGACTATGTGCCTGGCATTGGTTTTCAATAAATGTACAGGCTGGAGAGCACAGGATAATCTCACACCTAGCAGGGGTATTTGAAATGGAGATAATTTCAGGGGTTTGTTGTAGCTTTTTTAACAAACAACTGAATTTGTTCTGTGGTATGCAGTGGCTTAAAATTAAAAGTTTAGGTAGATAAAAAAAGAAGTTTAGCTAGAATTGATGCCATGGCAAGAAACATCAAGATATGTCTGCCTTGATTTGCCCAAATTCTTCCTGTAATGTCTTCTGTCTTGCCTCACATTCCCTGGGTTGTCTGTCTGTCCATGTCATGGCACTCAGCATCCCTTGCAAGTTACATGGCACCAGGAGCAGTTTTCGGAGACAGACTGCACTCTGGGAGTGGAATAAATAACTGTCATTATCAGGGTCAGGTACAGCACCTGAGCACTGAAGGATATCCTACCCTCTAATGCCACCAGTTCTGAGCTTAGCCATCAATGTTGATTCAATCACAAATTGTTTCACTTAAAAAGTGATGCACACTTCCAAAGAAAATGTGTGAAATGGCAGCTCCAAGCTATCTGCAGACTATGGCCTGTAGCAAGTGTTACTAATAGAGTTACTGTTAGGTTATTAGACTA
The DNA here is from genome assembly GCF_030490865.1 of Poecile atricapillus. NCBI lineage: Eukaryota > Metazoa > Chordata > Aves > Passeriformes > Paridae > Poecile > Poecile atricapillus. Next base: position 103,766,868 of record NC_081289.1, on the reverse strand, counting down.
CCAAAGGTCTTAAATAGAAAAACACTTGCTGTTTTTATAAAAATAGAAAAACAACTTCAGCAACATGGTTGTTTTCCCTTCCCTGAATGTCCAGTGGTGAAGCTCCACCAGAAAAAAGTATAAGGCATCCTAACGCAGAATCAGTAATTTACAATAACAGCTGCTAAACTCTGCTCAGAGGAAATACAGATAGACTAGAAAGGGTATCTCCCAAGAGCAGTGCCAAAGTCATCATTAACACTGGGACAGCTGTTACAGTGGGTAATTTAAAGACAAATGCTGATTTCATCCAAGTCCCACTTTCAGGGAACCTCAAACCCTTCCTTGTTATTTGTTCACATAATATCAGGATATGGCATTGCCATGAAGATTTCCTCTCTCCCTCAATATTACTAGGAATTAAATTGCTTCTATAAGCATGTGCCACATGCTGCTCATCTACATGGCTTTGCAAGCTTATTTAATAAATTGATCCAGTGAGATATGAGCCCAAAATCTTAAAAATAGTAGTGAAAAAATAATTTTAAAAGGTCTATTTTTAAAAGATTTACATGTATAATTGTAAATAATTCCATATGTCTGGAAGATGAATCATCTCTAGAAGAATCATTACTCCTAAGAAAAAATACACTGCTTTTGGACTTGAGAGGTTTTTTTAAATTCTGCAAAGAAATTGCAAGTTATCCGAAGTTTATTTATGTCACTTAGTCTTCTTTCCTCTTTTTGAAACTGAAATATAAAGCTTTTATAAGGTCAAACTGTGTTGCCAATTATCACAAAGTAAGAAGCACTCTTGCCTCTTGCTTAGGCACATAACAAGGTAGGAACGCATACCAATTTTTTGTGTAATATTAATATTCCATTAACACTGTCAGGATAGCAGTTAGGTACCTGTGGGGTCAGGCATGTCCCTCTTCAGAGGCCACAGCAAGGAAAGAGCTTGTTTGCACAAATTCTCTCTGCTTTCCATATTACAATAACATCCATCTATTCTGCATAGAGCCTGAAAGTCAGGACTGAGTGTGTTATGGCAAAGGGAAACAGAGGTGATCAGAAATTGGGCAAAGTCAAGAGTGACTACCCTCTGTAAAGCACGGATGAAGCATCCTTTCCCATTTAGCTGTATGCTGTTATGCAATGGGACAGCTTCTAAGAAAAAGTGTTTGAAATATTTTGTGAACAGATTTTGCTCATCAGATATTTTCCCTGTTCAGATCCATTCCTCATGCTCCCCAGCAGAGAGGGAAGTTTCAGACCATCACAGAGTGCATTTTTTATTATTTTTCACATGCAGTGTTGATTGAGTGCACAGAATTTGGCAAGTGTGAAAGCTGTAAGGAAACAAGGCAATGCTACATTTAAGCTTTTTCTTTTCCTTCCTTTTTTTTCTTCCAGAAAAACAATTTTAGCACTTCAAAGAGAGAGTCTTTACAGCAAATATTTTGCCTAATGGTACTAAGTGGTGTTGAAAGGACATTTTCAACTGCAATATTTACATAGCTCTTATTTTGTACCCTTAATTACAGGTTAAGTGCATATTTTGTTTGTAAGATGGGTAATAAATATAATGCAATCAAAGTGCTCTTTGCAGTGGTTCTTTTCCATTAGCAAAAATTGCTACATTTCCATTAATTATGAATAGAAATAATAATACACAGGCCAAATAATACATGTCATTTCAAAAGCTCTTTTACGTAAGTGTAAGGACTTTTTTTCTGTTGTTGTTTTAATGTAGAATGTCTCTGGCACAGATGTTAAATAATGTAGTTTTCTGTCAATCTGAAGATTGTATTTTTGGGTGTTTTACTGCTTGGTGAAAGCAGAGAGTAATGACCCTTGTACTCATTACCATACTTCATGGTGCTGGTTGCATCAAGAGAAGTCTGTCGAAATGCAGGTACGTTGGCATAAATCAGGGTAGATACATAATTGCTTTGCTTTGTGCTGAGAGAGAGATTCATCCCCTCCCAGCATGTGTGGTGCTCTCCATGGTACTTGCAGGAGGTGTGGCCTCGATTCCACTGTTGCCGACAGCCCCTGGTCTTTCCCTCGCTTGCAGGAACTCATCCCTACTTGGAGCAGCTGCCCCTGGTCACAGGTTTCGAGGCAGCTCTGGGGTGTGGTGTCCCAGCCATGGGAAAATGTCATCTCCCCATGGATCCTGCATCCACTCTTGTCACTGCAGAAAGACTGCTCCCCATGACTCCTCAGTGACCAAGGACCTCTTCCCTTTCTTCTTGCAGTCCCTCCTGGGGACTTGAAGCACACCCTTCTGCCCCCTCCCACATGTACCCCAGTGCATTCACTCTGAAACTCAGCAAGCTCTTACACATGGAGAAGAGGAGCAAGTTTGTACCTCCCAGCACAAAGGCTTTCTATCTCAGGTTGCCCCTCTCAGGAGCAGCTCTGCTCTCTGCCTCACCAGTCCAGTTGTCTTCACCACACGTGGGACAACGTAAAAGGCCACAGAAGATTTCCCCAGGTTAAAACATATCAGAGGCAGTGAACTCTCAGGTTTGTGATACTCAGAGGACCGATGCCAAACTCTACCAATGGAGCCTGGTCTGAGGCACAACCCTCTCACCCACGGAGAAGGTGCAGAGGAACTCGAGAGGAGTTTTTAAAGGTTTATACTTGTATATACTCATTTAGGCCTCTGGATGTGTGAGGCTGAATGTGCTAGAGCAAGTAAATGCACTATGAATATTGCTCTCATAGATACTTAAGTACTTCAGATTTGTAAGCTAGGCCTTTAAGTCAGTTACTGTTGTGCTTATAGTAAATTCAATAGAATATTTAGTTAAATTATTTAAATTAGACCATCAATTTAGTGCTGCTAGATTAAAGTCAAGCTAAAACCTTCAGGCCTAAACCCTTGGTTAAGTCTGGAGCTAAGTTTGGCAAGGGCATGCCAAACTGAATCTTGTAGATTCAGTGGAAAGATCTTCCTCATGCCTTTTTAACCTTACCCTTTCCACCTTATCCTTCTTCCATTCCCAGTCTCTGCAGAGATCATTTGAAGGTGATTTTGGGTTTGGACTGATTGATTTTAGATTTTTTTCTGCACACTTTAACTGTCTAGCTGGCAGTAGAGTGGACCTTGGCAATGAACTCTGTCACGCTGTCACTACTATATTAAAACTGCTTTGCCAACACCTGTGCTGGTGGCTCTTTGAGTGACATAAAACACTCATTCACAGCATTGCTACTCCAGTTTTACAACTGACATAGTATTTCCCTTGTTTAAGGATGAACTTTTTACTGGCTTCTAATCTGGAAGATTTCTTCTGGCAGTTTTTTGTTTCCTGTGTAGTCAGAAGCTCTTGTCTTTCAATTGCCACATACTTTCACCCTGGAAGAAAGAGGACCAATGTACTTTGGCTTGTAGAATAGGGCAGTCATCTGTGGGTATAGACAGTCTTCACTTTCTGTAGGTTTTATCAGTATTTTATCAGTATTTATCAGTATTTTCATTAACTAATACACTCCAGAAAACACTTTAGTAAAAAGTGCCACCAAACAATAACCTAATAAACAATAAAGTACTCTTAACAGGGGAAACAGATTGATGGATTGCTGAAAATTTGATGTGACAAATGAGCAAAGAAAAGTGCTTGGTGTGGAAGTGTTGCAGACCACTTTGTACTGCAAAGGCTGTGTTTTAAAACCCTTCAGGAGATATTCTGGCAGCAGTGAGCTGTGGGAAGGGGCTAGATAGGGTAAACAGTCTGTTAAGGGAGCTTCCAGAAAAAAAAACGTTTTCCTTACGTCATTCTTGTTACTTGTAGTGGATTTTCCTATCAGCAATTAATGATTCAGAGAGCAAAGAGGTCTAGGTTAGGGTGCAAGCAAATTACAACAGAGAAGCCAAAAGAAGAAAGGAAACCTTCCTGGGCCCTGTAGCAGCACCACAGTCAGCCTTGTCAATGTAGTTGCTCCTTTCTAATTCTCCAGTGTTTGGAATTAGGTGAGCAAAAATTTGGTATGCTGTAGGGTGACTGCTAATATTATAATTTAATTAAATACAATAATAATAAAATTTAATTATAATTTTCTAATATAATTTCTGCTTCTCTTTTACACAGTGTGAGCTTCTACAGGTGAAAAGAGGTCTCTAAATGAAGGCTGTGAAATGGTTAGTACCAGTTCCAAACCTAATAGCTTAAAATTTAGTGGTGTCCTTGACTGAGGGTCTTTTTCAGTCAAAAGAAAGCCACTGCAATTATAGAATAAATTCATCAAAAGCTGCTTACTGAGTTTGGTGCTTTTGTCATATTTACCCTAATGATGGTTACTTCTCCTTGGTTAGGAATCCTTGTCCAGGGGAAATATATCAGGGAAGTTGCAGGTCATGAGTTAACTAGAAGAAGGAAGTCAGGTATGGAAAATATCCACAGCCTCTTTTAAAGCAGTTCTGAATGCACTGGCTGTATTCATACTCATATATTATCAGCTTTCTCTCATATCATTACTAAAAAGAATTCCAAAATATATGTCTGGCCCTTGGAGAGAGACCTTTAAAAAATAATTCAATTTTTAACAAAAGCATGCCTTTTGAATTTTCATTGTCTTAGGAAAACCTTAATTTGTTACATGAACATCACTTATCAAAAAAGTTTTGGCTTTTATAGGATTTCAAACAGATTGTGAGGAAATAAGAAGCAAACCTGTTGTGAGCCAAATCTTACGGTTGATGTTTAAAAAGACTATTTTATAATACATCCCTGAAAGCTACATCTTTGTAAGAGGCTTATCTTTAATTTCTCTTTCTTCTATTAAATATTGGTAAGTTATGAAGTATTTTCTATTTTTATTTCTCTTTTAATGTTTTCACTAAACAGGGCAGAAGGTACTAATAAAAGTATTCTGAATTTTATCACTTGGGTTCATGCTGGACTTTGAAGACTTAGAGTTATATTTTTACACTATTTTTAGAAATTAAGTTGATATTGCAGAAGTTACTGCTGGTATAAGTAACTAATAGACTAAAAGAGGCTTCTGTCTAATAAAATAGAGGTATTACCTTTCCTTTTATTGTAGATACCAGGGTGTGATTTAGGGTGGGTGGATGCTGTTGCCTCCTGCCAGCCTTCTTCCTTTCTGCCTTTGGCAGGTCATCTAGTTTCTTTTATTTTTTTCTTGAGTAAGACTGCACTAGCTTAAGCTCTCTGCTGTTTGTATAGGGCACATTGTTAAGCTGTGCCTGATCTTATGATATGCTGATCTTTTCCAGCCTGGTTGATTCTGTGATTGTGTAATGTACTGTCATGTTTTATAATGAAATCTAAGTCAAAGTCAGCTAAATAAATTTTGATTCTGAAGGTCTGGAAGTAATTTCAGAAACAGCATTTCTTTTACCCCTGTGACAAGTACAGGCCTTGCCTTTTTGCCTCTTGCACCTGTTAGGGTTGATAGAGCAGACCATTTGAACACTGAGATCAGATGTTACTCACCACACATGTTCAAATGACATTTCATGATTTTGGTTATCACTTAACCTGTGAGAAAACTTAATATTTCTGTTACCAACACCAACATTGCTGTGTCATCTCAGTAATTTCTAATTTTCCAACACTGAACAATCACAAGCAAGTAAGTTTTTATTCAGGATGATAACTTTAGATGACTCAAATAATGATCAAATTAGAAATAATCAAATACAAAATTTTTGAGATGACATTTTACATGCTTTACAGATGTTATTGGGACCCAAACCCTCTTATTTACTCAGATGCTTGTAATTTACATCATTATTATTTCACTCAATGTGGATATAGGTCTCTTTGTCAGTCTGGAAGTTATCAGTCAGTTCAGTAAAAATGTTTGATCTCACAAGCTCGTGAACAGCTAGAACAGCTGCCACAGAACATGCCACCCTTGGGGATAGATTTTATATTATCTTGCCTTGCTGAGTTGCAAGGGAAGCAGAACACTTTCGCAGCATTTGTTCACAGTGCTGCCTTGACACAGACAGCACAGATCAAGCAGAAAACACCTTCCCTTCCCCCAGAATCATGAGATACTAAAGGTTTTGCTGAAGATTATTTTTGTATGCATATAGAGTCACAGTTTTTGGTAGTGAATCTTCATTTTCATCAGTTAAAATGCACACATCTTTCTGTAAGAAATTGTCTTATTTGATAAGCAAGCTGTGGAAATAGAGTAAACCTGTTAATTTTCTGTGAGATTCTATGTGTTGGCACTGCCATATGCAAATAAGATACCTGGCCTTTGTGTCTTAAGTCCTTCTGATAGTGGAATGTTCCAGGATGAGCATCTTTACTTGTTTTCCTTTCATTCTCATTCAGTATTAATCTAAATTTAATATTTTTCTTTTATAATTTTCTCTATGAAGCTCAATTAATTCAGTTTTTGGCTATGTATAAAAGTGCTGTTTAACACACTTAAACAGCACTGCTTTCTGAATTTCAAGATAAAACTCTTGTGAAGACATATCCTTTTCTGACTGGGATCAATCTAGTTTCATCTTTGGATATATTCCACTTGGATTTTCTGATTCTAAAGATAGTGGGAAAATCAGTGAACCATGTAGATGACTGATTGTTTGGCTCTTGTGCAAGAAGCCCACTGACTAAATGCTGGTAACTGCTTCATTTTCTGTGTTTTGCAATATATTATCTATAATAGTAGAGTAAGATTATCTGCAGCTTATATAAAAATTCACTGTACCATTTACTTTTCTTCCTGACTATAAAGTAGGAATGGAAGCAGTCCTATTGGGACTAACACTTTTAGGGATTATAAATAATCTTGAAATTGATTTGAAATGTGGTTTCTAGTGCCTTGTGGCAAAATTTAGATAAACCTAACATCCATGCAGGGCTGCATGATTCTTCTCAGGAGATATATAAGCAAGGTTTGAAAGTGTTGACAAAGAGACAATTTTATTGCTATCAAGGGAATGATAGTGGGCAATTAGATTCTCAAGTAATCGCAATCTTCAATATGAAAAATGGAAAACACAACAGAGCTTTTTGCATTTTAATTCTGGCAACTTCCAAGTTTTTTTTCAATGCCTGTGACTTCTTGTACAAAATAGGCAGATGCTTATCAGTAGATGAGTCTTTATTTCTTGGTTTCAGTTCTTTAACTTCACTTAACCTAATTTAAGTCCTCAATTGTAGTTTGGAGTCATCCACCACTCTATTTTTATCTCATGTCCAACTTAAATCTTGACCCTTATGAGAAAAAATTCCTGTACTGCTGCCCTTCTCAGTTTATTTACCATGTATATCCAGGTATTTTAGGTAGTCCTGGAAGTATTTGAAATAATTTCATGGAGCCAGTGATGTCATGTTGTTTATAGTACAGAAGGACATTGTCTTCAATCATCCCTTTGCAAAATTCCGACCTCCAGCTGGAGGAAGAGCTTGCACAGAATTAAAAAAAAATAAATCAATTTCTTTCCTTTCTACATCCCAGTCAAAGTCTAGACTGTGGTTATCATTGGTGTGAATCACTACATCATAGTGGAATCACTACATTTACACTAAACTTAAAAAACTGTCCATTTGTATTATAGCCATCTCATAACATGCTACCAATGCAGCAGCGCTTTCACATGGGTTCCCCATCACTTGCTGAAACTGATACTCTGGTAATCTGGTACTTAAAATTACAAAGACAATCTCTTATGTTCATCTTCTACTTCTCCAAAGTTCATCCTGAGTCCAACCTTTTGCTTAAAACAATCACACAGTAGGAAATTTTCTAAGTATTTCTGAATATTTTCTAGAAAGACTTAATTCTGAACACAAAAATCTCACATGTTTGCAAGCATTCTGTTCTTGTCTGTAATGCATAAATAACTTAAAAGCATATGCATTTTAAATTAATTACAAAATATGCACTGATTTTAATCAGTGTCCAATGTCTTGTTTGGGTTTTGTCTTCAAGGGTTAGTATGTCCAAATTATTTGTCTTGAAAATGCATCTTGTCGATTCAGCTCCACAGTAATTATTTTAACAGTAGAAGCCTGTTATGTTGTTAGATTTTTAGCTTTCAAAATTAGGGCAATTGCCTAGGGCTATGAATCATCACTGGGGTATTCATGGATGTCTGTCTGGCTGCTATAGTTGTGAATGCATGCTAGAAAACAAGCTTTGAGAACATGTTCTGTGCAGCAGTTTCTTGCTTGCTTTGCATGTGAACATGTAGAAGCCAAGCCTGATAAAATACACAGAACCTTGTTAAAGAGTCTACCATGCTGCAGTCCTTCTGTGCATTTGGAGCCAGCTTCTCACATCTGGTTTACAGCTGTAAAGCTCATTGAACTTTTTACTAGGAAAAAAACCCAAAGAAAACCAACATTTTTTCTGGTTTTTTTTTGTTGTTGTTGTTGTTTTTTTGGTTTTTTTCCCCCCAGCTAATAAAACCAGAGCTTTACGTTAGTCAGAAAAGAAAATAATATTTACTCTGATTTTCTAAAAATTGTATCATCTGCCTATTTCTAGAAACAGATTTAGTCAGGATCCACTGCAACAGCCCTTAACCAAGTTGGTGTAAGGATGTAGATTATCTAAAAATGTGCCCCTGATGTCAATACTGCCTCACTGTAAGGAATTCATGATGGATAAATCCTGCTAACTCAGCTTCCCAGCTAACCTGCTGCTTTCCTGGTAGGCAATGTAATTAATACATGCAATTCAGAGAGTCCTGGACCTGCAGCACAGCATAAAGAGACTCCAACAGAGACAGCAAATTATGAGTAGGTTTTATATGACTACTAAGTATCCATTGTTTTTTTAGTTCAATAAATGCAACTGTTCCAGTAGTCTGGAAGAGGCGTAAAGCAGCAACTTGAATGTACCATGAATATTTGGTGTTTGATGCACTATTACAATTACTCTATACCATTTTTGGTATAATATGCAGCATTTTTAGCCACATACTATTCTGTAGTGTGGTCTTAGAGACTGAACAGAGTAAACAGTCCTATTTATTTGCAAGGGAAATTATACTTGCCTGCATACTGTCTTAGAGCACTGGAAGTCATTTTCATACAAACAGGAAAATTCAATTATTTTGTTCATAGACACTATACATCTGAAGTATGAGATATTGTTGGGAATCAGAAACAGTTCAGGTACAGGGGAGTCATAGATCCATGCTGGAATAAGAAACAGGCCACACACAGTGTTCCACTGCTCCTCAGGTCTCCCTGTACCATCACGGGCAACCATGCAGAGAACCTCCAACTCTATCCAGCAACACTAGTAGTGTACCTATGTGCACGTGCATTGTCATCTGATGCGATGAAATTAGATCACTAACCTTTTTGTCTTAGAAACTGATGCATCCTGAACAGAAGCTTGCTGGTACCCTCAAGTAAAAAATGCGCAAAAATATAATCTGGCCAGTTGTTTCAGGATTGGTAGCAGCTGTTTCACTTTAAAGCACATTCAAAATCAACAGCCATTTCACAGCATTTCATTGGGAAATTACAGTATTACTTCCTTGATAGGACAAGCTCCTGGTAAACAACTACAAATCTTCACAAAGGCCAAGATATGAAGGAGGATTCCTGTCCCCTTTTCCTTTTTTCTGGCATTCACTTTGATCAGACCTAGTTTCTATTTCTTATATCTTTTCCCCCAAGTGGAGCCTTGCAGTCCTTGCTGTAGACTCTGTAATGCAATCTGTGCTTTCTGAAGTAATGTATAAGGCTGTCACCAACATTTTTTTATTCTTTACTACCACAGTATCAGCAAGAAATTAATGAGCAATCGTTGATGTTTTGGCATCGTAAATTACACCTCATAATGAAAAGGTAACTCATGGTGGGAAGGAAACATCTAAACACCTTTACAATTTTTGGTTATCTCACAAAAACTTAAGGGCCCAAGACTAGGATTTCACTTTCATTTCTTGTTATCTAATGTAGCCATATACAGCTGAGGAAAGGTACTTACTAAGAAACCAACAATGCACTTGCAGAAGTCAAAAGAGGAAAAAAGGTAATATGAAAGAGAAGAAGATGTAAGAAACAGAGTGCAGATGTTTGATGCTTTATTGCTTGGTATAATACCAATTTAATATATCTGATATTGGTATATCTAATTTTGGCAAGTAGTGGGTGCTCATCTTGGAGTTATTCTATGAATAACTCTATGAAAAAGTTTTTAGTCTCTTAAATACTTTATTATAGAATCTGCTAGAGTAGCATGAAATAATTTAGGGATATTCTGTGTGATATCTGATGTAGAAATACTTAGCAAAGAGAAGTTACCTTATTTGAAATAATCCAGAGCAGTCATACAATTCCAGAGTGCAATGATATTTCTATCACCCACTTCCTCCTATGAGTTTAGTATGGAGATGAGGAGGAGGTGGCACAATAAGATGGATATGTGGATGTCTTGAATACTTCTCTTGAGAATTTGGTTAGTTTTAATTGTATTTTTCCACCTTCATTCCCTGTGATATTTATATCTTCTGGTTGACTGTTCTTCAGATATTCCTACACATTTTTGCAGGGTCAGACACTAGTCCTCCTAACCTGCCAGGACTAATCTTGAAGAACTGAGGCCTTTCAACCAGACAAACTTCATTTTACTTTGATTCACTGTAGTCCATATCCTGTACATAATGAAAAAACTCCCAAATTAATCAAAACCAAACAAAAATAAACTAGATTCAAGCACAAAACCATCTAAACAAAAACCACCAGAACAAACAAAGAGAACTAACAAAAACACCCAAACTCAGCAACCCACCAGGTTAGGACTTTTGGGATTTTTTTCACTCTGTCTTTTAGATATTTAATGCAAAATGGAATGATATCTAATTTCCTTACCATTGTTTTCACTGTCCAAATTCAGGAATGTAATTAGTTATTCTCACTGTGGGTCTTGACAAGAATTTTACTGTACATCATCCATGTGATGTCGGTCCTTTCATCACAATTTCTTTTTGCATATATAGCAAAAGTTTCACACATACAGAGGAAACACAGTTGGCTTTAACAACTGCTTAGGTAGTTCTTCTTTCTGTAAGAAACAAGTCCAAATGCACTCAACATCTGCAACAAAACAATGGTCCCAGTTTTCACTGTTAGCATCATCTCTTTGTGTTTTCTTCAGAGATCCATATACATTTTCTCTAACCTTCGTGAGATGTAATAATGTCTAGAAGTTATGTCCTCAGCTACAGTTACACCTGTAATGAAAGCTATTATGTCTTTTCCTTCTTTTGGCCAGCTGGATACTAACTTTCTCCACCCCATTTTCCTCATGCATCACTTTTCATCTTTGTTTATCATTTTATAACAACCACGTCTTGATATTTTATTTGCACATGCCATAGGTGTCTTACTTGCATCTACTCTCCTGCCTTTTTACATTCCTCACCAGAGCTGACCATACCTCTGAGAGAGAAGTCCACTGCCTGCAAATCAATCTCCACAGATTACGCCTTCAACAACACTTCACTGAAATTTGTTTTCCTATTTTCTAAAATACTAATTGTGTCTAAATGCACAATGCAAAAATTGTAACATCAACATTAACCTGCAAGGAAAGTTTCTAGTATCCAATGACTTAGTAGGCAGTATAGAAATATATCTAACAACTACAGAGGGAATTCAACACACCTGAACTCCTAAGTTATATCACAACTAGCAAGATGACCAATTCTAAGCATATTTCTGGACTCTGAACTTGAGCAGTGATCTTGCTTATGGTGATAAATTGTTGGAGTGGCACTCGTGCTTTTGGGTTGTGCCCTCTGAAATTCTCAAAAACTGCCAGGTGTGGTTCAAGAATCAGCAGTGGGAAAAGGCCATGTGATTGGCACGCTGGTATTAGCTAGGAGCAATATCAGTCTTTGAGAGGAGAGTCAAAGCAGAATGTAAGCAGGAGCCAATGCACTTCCAGATTTAGATACAGAATAGACTGTAGCGGGAGACAGAAGTGAGCAAAGCTGCAAGCATCATCATGTGAATGAAGTTGTATTAATTTAATTAATTAATTAATTAATTAAAGAACCTTAATTCTGCTGTCCACACATTTCTAATCTTGCATATCCATCTACCTGGTACCTCATTATTTTTTTAATGAAACAACTAATTATTTTCTAGGAAACACATAGATATTTAAAACTCACTGTGATGTAGCTAATTAGTCCATCAACACATCCCAGGGAGCAAACAAATTAACCAGCAGTTTCCCCAGTTGAAACCTGCAATCTTTCTCTGTTTCTTTGATCACTGTAATTACCAAAGGGATTAATGCTATTGGTGCTGTTATTTGAATGCCTTAAAACACCCACATGTGGAGTACAAGGTCGTTATATTTATATACTGGATATATAATTAATAAACTTACTGGGCTAGCTAAGAAAACACTTTTTTTTTTTTTCATGAATCCAGGGAGGTGGAAGTGCGGAGCAGTCACAGAGGTGAGAATTTTCTTTCCAGAAATTGGTTTTGCATTCTTGCAGATGAGGCCTTGTTTCCATTTGTTTTCATGTATATTTCTGGAACCTTTGCATGGACAGGTTTCCTATCCTAAGACCAGTATAACTACTGGTTACTGTTGTAGTGAAACAATGCCCAAAAATGCCACTTTTGTCCCATGGACTTCTAAGTAGCAGCTGCATACCAACAGTACTTGAACAGATGTAGTGATAAGAAATAATTTTATAAGTATATTTATGCAGCATTCTCTTACACTGGATGAAGGCAGTGGAAGTGTGCTTCTTCTGTAAACATCGATTAACTGGGATTCCTTTTCCTCTTTTTTTTCCTTTTATGTTCCTGGATGCAATTTGTATGACTGTACTTTATATCACAATATCTGTGACGCTTCACTTTTTTCCCTCAATTTTACTGGACCCATTACTTCAGACATCACCATTACATCACAGTTTAATCATCCTCCCAGAAACACTGAAAAAGAACCCAGTGTTGAAATCAGGAATAGCCAAAGCCCTGATTTCACTCAGATTAGACCTAAGAGACCCTTTTTATCAAGATTTCATTGAGACTAATAGGCAATCTGGGAAACTGGTAGCCACAGAAGAGCAAAGCATGTTAGCTACCCATATGACCCTCACTTTGCTGCCCCTACCTCACCATGCTGAGGGTCATATGAGCAGGTCATTGAGTATTCCCTGTTATAGATTTTGCATCTCTCCAAATACTGCTAATATAATTCTGAATATTTGTAGAAAGCGCTCAGTAGCCAGGAGGTTGAATTTCAGACAGACAACAGTCCAGCAAAGGTAATGTAAAAACCCAGTATCTTTTTCTGTATTAGAAATTCAGAATAGAGAGTTCTTTTTCTCAGGAGCAAGACTCTGAGAAACAGTTGAGGAGAGAGTGTGATCTTCCTTATTACTATTGAGAATTTCCATACTATCCTGTTTTGTTTGATACCACTGCTTGGAAAGAAACAATTCTTGAAGTTGTTTCAAGATGTTTCTGTGATGAGCAGATGTGTATATACACCACTTTCTGAGGTAATATTTTTCATCTTTTTATATACCTTTCCATGGATCTATGTTTCTGAGCAGGCATTTTTCTGTACAAGAACGATATGGAAGGTTTCACTATCTGCTTGTTACCCAGGACAAAGAGAAAGTAATACTTTTCCTCACTGAGACTTTAGGAGTTGAAATGGTTGCTCCCATTTCTTCCCTGCATTAGCATGCAGAAGGTCACTAAAATAATTGTTAGTCTGCATGTTGTCATAGATGTGTGTATCTGTGCACGCATAAAACCCAACCCACATCATTTTTAGTGGAGTGTGACATCATTATCTGCAGCACAGGAGATAATGGGGTGTGTAGGCTGACAATTTATCCCAAAAATAGAGATATTTACAAGCTCTGTTAAGACTTAAGTGGGCTCATTGTAACATTTGGAACTGAAAATAATGATTACAGGCTACGTCTGCAGTCCATGACATAGATTGATCCTCAGTCTGGAAACTGGTGTTTCTAACATGTCATCAGAGTCTCAAGTGCTATGGCCAGAAGACTGTAGAATTCACGTCTTGGTTCCTGATATACTTGTGTACAATGGAGGAAAATATGTGTAAACTTCTATACCTTTATAGACTTGGAGAGATGGCCATGGTCTTTTTTTTATTTTTTAAAAATGTAGCTTTCAACAGTTTTATTAGGTTAAAAAAAGCCTGGATGACACATGATGGATCAGAAATGATGCAAGGGGACAACTGGATTTCAATCTTTCATGCAACTATTGACAACTGCGAAGACCTAGACACCACTTTTTCTTCTTAATGGCTCAAGGTTCTCCCACTGTTGGCCAGATGCCACATTCCAGAGCTGCTCATTTTTCTGAAACTGTTTTTTTCAGGCCATAATATTTTTATTCTTACTTCAGTCTTCTGAATCCATTTTAAAAAGAATCTGTGCATTCGTAATGATAATAAAAATTCTTTACAGAAGGTTTAGTTATAAAAACATTAACCTTTATGGATATTGTATGCATGCAGCTCATTTAAAGATTAGGTCAACTATTTAAATGTCAAACTGCATCCTAGTTGACTGAATCTTAAATTTTCTAGCCTTCTACTTGTACTGAACTTTTGCATGAATTTTACCAGATGATGGTCATTATAATTTGTATAGAAATAGTCAATTTGCCTTTTCATACCAGATATAAGCAAAAGTTCTGATGAGATAAATAAAGACATGATTTGAATCTATTTCTCTTTTTGTACAAACACTGATTCTGCATCATTCATAAATGAAAATGTGATTCTTGTAGTTGGGTTCTGGTTGTTGTTTTTTTTCCCTTGCAGCCACTAAAAACAAAGAAAAAATACTTCAGTAAAGATGATAAATATTATGCAATACACTATTCCATTATGTGTGGAGTGCTTTCTGAAAAAAATTATAATAGTTCCCAATGATATAAAAATCCCTAGTATTGATAGATAATTTTCCCTTGACATTTGAAGGACCCCAATACATTGTACATAAAGTAAATTCTTCTGTTATGTTTTGGAGTTCAAGCCACTTCAACTTTTCTTCAAGTACCATGAAAGTAATCTTGCAATTTTCTACAGAAATCTGTTCTGCAATTCAGCCACGAGAAATCCTAGGAGAGGCTGAATGAAAAATATCCCTATTCTAATAGACTGTGTATCAACAAGCATCCTAAGAGAAGTTTTAGCAAGGGTTCAATTTTATAGGTCTTTCTGTATTATCAATTTTATAATAGACGTAAATGCAATTATTTGTCATTTCCCCCTTCACAATATAAAGGTAAAGGAAATGAGTATATGATTTTGACATCTTATTGTATTGCAATGGTTGCTGAAGATTTGTAAATAATTAGACACATAACTCCTGCCTACTTCTCTAGAGTGGATACTTACAATGAGTAAGCAGCTAATTTGGATAATCTGGATAATCTGAATCACTCTCTTGAGAACTCACTTATTGTACAAGGACCTTGAAATAAAACCATGAAAACGATAGGCTTTACAAAAGAGATTGTCATTGTCCTCTTCCCTAGGTGCCTCTGCTATGAGGCTTTATTCTTCCTTGAACTAAAATCACTACAGAATAAGTAATGTGGGAAGCCATGTGGGCACAGAATTATGTGCCCACAATTCTGGGCACAGACACAGAACATCAGTCTCCTAGGAGTTAAAGCATCTCACTCTGTTATTTACCATGTAGTTCTGTTTCTGTGAGTGCACTGAGCATTCCAATCCCAAAACTTCCAAATGTCCAAGCATCTGTCTCAGTGTTTGGTGTTTTAATGATATCAAATCAAAAGTTATTTTTCTGGAACAGCAAAGGAGCAGACACAAATGAAGCACAATATTTCCATGTCTGGCTTCCTATTTTTTCAAAAATTCAGTAACTAGAAGGCTTACCCAGAGCGTGGGAGTCCTGCGGCCAGCTTACCCTTTACCCTGAGGCACTTAAGCATTACCTTCCTCTTGAGGGGTGAGTAAGTATATCAACAAGTTAGATGTTGCTCTTGTGTTCCTACGCCTTCCATTCCACGTAAGTGCCAAATAGCCTATAGTCAGAAAACAAAAACAGGAGTGAGCATAATTGTCTTGCCTAGTAATGAGCAACTGGCTCAAAAAAAGTTAAAAGTCAAAAAGACCTAATTTCCAGCCTCTGCTCTTGTTATGTAAGCATTTTGTCTGTCTCTTTTATTTGCGTTCAAGCAGCTGAGAGCAGCTCTTGTTAATTTCTAAGCAGCAAGAGCTTTGAGATTTTCAAGTGACAGAAGTATGTTGTGCTTGAAAACAGCAGAATATAAACAGAGTATGTGGAAATAAGAGCTAGACTGTACATGCCACTTAGTGCCTCTGCAAATGTAATCGTTTCACTCTGTTTTCAGTTACCTAAGCAAAACATTTCAGTGCATTGGGTGTTTTTACAGTTTTGTAGTCTGAAAGTGAGGCTGATGATAAAGAGCTCAAAGAGGTTCACTTCCTTGCTCTGAGCTCTCAGTGATTCCAGAGAATTTGCTATCTCTTAGCCCAAATGCAATATATCTTGTTTACTCTCATCTACAGGAATAAGAAACATACTCCTTATGTGTTAATTTATTAATGCAAGGACTTAGAGGTTGATGCAATATCAAGAGCAATTTTGCTGAGTAGTGTATGCATAAAGAATTCACATCTGAAATGTGAATTCCTAGATTTAAAAATTTCTTAAATCTGAACTGATATTGCTTTTTCATGGTACTCAGGTAAACATTATATGTTGTTTTGCTAATGGTTTCTTTGCCTTTTTCTTAGCTTTATTTTCTACAACTGATAATATCCTTGCCTATTTTTCCGAGGAACACTTCCTCTTTTTAACTTAATGACAGACAGAATTAATTCCTTGTATAATCCAGTTACTTAATGCTCACTCAGAGGAACTCAGCCAGTGGAGGGAACTTAAACTGGCTTGCATATGAAACCTCAAGAAGCTGCATCTGTGCTATACAAAGTACTGATTAGTAAGCAGATAATGCAAGTGATGCCAAAAAAGCCTTTCTTTTTCAAATAAGAGACTGCCTTTTAGAAAGTAGTTGCTACATTTTGCAATGAAGAGCTTGCATTTCTATTTCCTGTATCATAGTGCATAAGATCTTAGTGATGTCTACAGGGAGAGCAACAAATAGAAGGTGAAGGTACTGCTAAAAAGATATTTTCTACTCAGAGGCTGTATTCAGCTAATTGGTTCAGCTTCTGTGTTAGAAATTTAGTACCATTAAAGTAGCATTTATTATAATACTACTTAAATTTAGTACCATTTTGACTTTGTTACTGGCTGAGTCTATTTAAATCCTTTTCTGATGGGCCAGGTTAGAAAGCCTTCACTTCTGCTTATGCTCACAAAAGAAAATAATGTTTTTCAAAAGTTAGTTTTCAGAATGCTGCTGCATATTCCACCCCAAATAACAACTCCAGAGACAACAGCTTAACCTTGTGTCTAAACCATTTAGTCCTATGAGATCTCAGGAAGCCATTACTTTCTCTGTATAAATAGAAGGAATTATAAAAAAAAGGTAGTGTCATCTAACCAGTTTCTCACATCTAAATTGACATTTTAGTTACACTTTATTAAATGCCACTTCCATCTTTGTCTCTGGTAGTCAATAGGATGTTCTGCTTCAGCTGTGTTTGGTAAAGAATATTCTTCTTACTTCCATCTTTTTTAATTGAGAACTAACTGGATTTTACTACAAATATATAGCATCTGCTAAATTTCTAAACAAATCTCATCATGGGCAGACAACAAAACAGGGCTACAAAGGAGGATGCTAAGCCTGTAGATTAAGGATCAGCATGCCACGCAGGTTGGGGGTGTGACTGAAATGTAAAAAATGAACTATAGCCCTACGTCAGAGCTAGTTGGGATTTTAAATGTTACTTTCAGACTAATAGTGGAACTTAAAGATTCAAGAGAATTTGCCCTTTCTTTTTTCTCAATAAATATGTTCTGAAAATGAGAAGCATCAGACTGTTTCTGAGGGACCTACCTGTTTAAACAGCTTGCATGTGGATGTGTAGCCAACATGAAGCCACCTAAACCAAAATTTTGCTTATCGATATTTCAACCTATGCTGATTGGTTCCTATTAAATGTGTGCTTCTTAACATATACCTATGTCACCCTGAAAACTCAGCTTCTGAGCTTGCTGACATGGTTTTCTAAGGACTTTCCCAGGACAGTAACTGTAAACATAGATATGTGTACATTCTTTCTGTTACACGTCTTGTGATGGGCATCTCTCATGGCCAGTGCAGTGAGAAAGTGTTATCCTGACCATCCAATCCCTGGCCGTGGTCAAAAGCCTATAAATCCTGGGAGGAAAAATAAAATTTTCTTCTTCCTTTCACCACACCTCGACCTGTGTCCGTGTGATCTATTCGTCTTCAGCGGTAACATCTGGTGGACCCCGACGTGTCTTTAACATGTGTTACAGGGTACTGTCTAGCCTGTGGCTATGGATGGTTTTGGGCTCTTTCCTACGGAGGGCCTAGTTATGGAAGTATGGCATGTGGTGTTTGATCAGAGAGGGATTGATGTTTCGTATGCTGACTTTCAGTGATTGTGTGAGTATGGGAGAATTGAGGGGTTTTTCCCTGTGGTTGAAGCGATTTTTTCATGGTTGGCTTGGGACGCTTTAGGCGATTCCCTGCTCGAGGCTCTGCTGGTCGATTATGACCCCCGGGTTCTCCAGTTGCTGGGGATCTGGCGAAGGTGTGGCAGTATTCTGAGGTTGGGTCCCGAGGTCAGCTCCCCCGGGATCGCCAGGGCCCCCGGTGGGTTGAACGGGGGTGCCGTGGGACTGGTGGGTGTAACCCTGCCTCGGCCAGCGCCCCGGAGGTGTAGGCCTGAGGCGGGGTTGATCCTTGCCGGCGAGCCGCCGGAGGCGCGGCAGACCCGGGGGGCGTCACCCCGCCTCAGCCAGCGCCCTGGCAGTGGAAGCCTGGGGTGGGGTTGCCTCCTTCGTGTGCCCTCCCGGCACAGACCGTTGGGGGGGTGCTTGAACGGGGGATGCTTGAACTGGGCAATGCCTCAGGGTCGGTCCCGTGTCCCTGCTGTGGCTGGGCTGTGCCGTACCCCATGGTGGGGGACAGGCCGGGCCCCGGCTCCGCACCGGCGGCCGCGCACACTGTTCCACTGGAGGAGTGGCCGGCGCTGCTTTTTGGGCCTTTCGCCCCTGAAGGACCACTGTTAGGGGTGGTTCCGAGTGCTGCCCCCCCCGCGCCGGATTCGTGGGGCATGGGGATGAGTGCTGCAGGTGGTTCTGCCAGCCCCATGCTGCCGGATTCCCCTCCTGCGAGCCCGGGTTGTTCCCTGGCAGCGGAGCAGGATGGTGCCGCGGCTTCTCAGGCCGTGCCTCTATCGGTGCCTTGGTCCCTCCCAGTGCTGGAGGCGGACAGTGCCGAGCTGGCTCCAACCCACCCTGTCTCGGGTTCCTGGGCATCGCCTGAGCCTGCGGCTGCAGGCGGCTCTCCCCCGTTGCCTCCTGCGGCCACAGCAGACCAAGGCCCTGTGCTGTTTACCACTGGCTCCGGTGGTGCTGCCGCGGGACAGAAGTCGGTGGCATCCACAGGCAAAGGGTCCCAGGCTGCTGGAGCCTCTTCGGCTGGCCTGTGGACCTTGTCCTCCTGTAAAATGACTGTGCAACTGAGCGTATCAGGCATTCCATGTGCTTCCGAATCTTTGGTCTGGTGGGTGAGGGCATGAGTGCTCTTCTTGTGGCGTGGTTGAATGCCACTGCTCAGGGCGTCATTGCTCACCTAGGGGACGTTGATTTGGATTTCCTGGGGTGCATTTCTGCCATGGGTTCCACACTCACCCCTCCTGTTCCTATCCCTGCGGGATAGGATTTGCTCATCTGGATTTGCTCACCTTGTGCCTTTTGAGTTTTATGTTCACAGAGCTGAGAACCAGCTGTGGGGAGATGGTGGCTTCAGGTTCCCTGGACCTCCCTGGGTCACTGGACTGCTGTTCTGACAGCCAGGGATCATCCTGAATGGGTCTGCACCCTGTCCATCTGTGGTGAGATGCTGTCAGAGATTATCCTCTGCAGGTATTTGACACTGGCATGGACATCACGATTGTCAGGTTTGCTGATGGGCCCCCGGAGTGACTCTTGGACCCAGTGCTGACACATTCAACGCAAAGAAGAAATTGAGACTGACTCTTTGTTCAGCATTTTCTGCTGTCTTTTCTCATGATAGACTAGTCACCCTCCGTGACTTGATGTAGGCCCAGTTGGATCACGGTGATCTGGAGCTTTGACTAGTCCCTGGGACATTCCTGTTTTCTGTATCAAGAAGAAGTCTGGGAAATGGAAGCTGCTACAAGACCTCCAGAGAGTTCATGCTATGATGGAAAGCATGGGAATGTTGCAGGCTATCATGCCTTCACCTGCCATGCTTCCTGTTGGTTGACTAGTCCTCATTGTGGATCTGAAGGATTGTTTTTTACAATTCCTTTGCATCCCAATGACAGACCGAAATTTGCCTTTCTGGTGCCAGCTATCATTAATGCTGAGCCCACACAGAGATGTGAATGGAGATTTTGCCATAAGGCATGTGAAAATTTTCCGGTATTTGCCGATGATATGGAGCTGCAAGTGACTCCAGAAACAACCTCCTTGAAGTTATTTGGGGGTCAAAATAATTTCTGGGACAAACAGTCCCGCATCTGCAGGTGCAATTATTTTTTTGCATTCAGTGCAGACATTGCATGAATGATGTCCATATATTAATGGACTTTTACATGGTTGTGTCCCTATATGGGACTGACCACGACAGAACTGTCTCCCTTGTTTGGTCTATTAAAGGGGACCTCTGATTTAAAGTCACCTCTGACACTGACCCCAGTGGCACAGTAGGTGCTGGAGGAGGTTCTGCAAGCAGTTTCTGCTCATCAAGTTTATCTCATTGATATTTGATGTCGCTGTTTTGTTTTTTAGTTTTTTTTTTTTAGAAAGTCATGAGGCTGGATCAGCCCAATTGATGGAATTACAGGCTGCTGTCATAGCATTTCAGAAGTTTTCCCAGGCACCTTTCAATCTGGCCATGGATTCTGCCTTCGTGACCAAACTGGGAGCCATCCACAAGCAGGTGTTGATGCTGGACATTTGTTTCATTTATTTTTTGAGTTTTGTTGTTTTTCTGGGTTTTTTTTGTGGTTTTTTTTTTGTAATAATGAAAGGCTGAGATATCACCCTGAAATTACAGCCTTCTGATTGTATGGAGTATTGTATTTTCCTATTATTTATCCTTTTGATTGTTTATAATGTTGCTAGTTTCTTTGTTCATTTTTCTTTTTTCTTTTCTTTTTGTTAAACCAAAAAGGGTGAGATGTTGCCCTGAAAACTCAGCTTCTGAGCTTGCTGACATGGTTTTCTAAGGACTTTCCCAGGACAGTAACTGTAAACATAGATATGTGTACATTCTTTCTGTTACACCTCTTGTGATGGGCATCTCTCATGGCCAGTGTAATGAGAAAGTGTTATCCTGACCATCCAGTCCCTGGCCATGGTCAAAAGCCTATAAATCCTGGGAGGAAAAATAAAACTTTCTTCTTCCTTTCACCACACCTCGACCTGTTTGCGTGTGATCTATTCATCTTCAGCGGTAACATACCTATAATATATTTTCAGTAAATTTAACACAGTCTGTACACCATCTCTGTAAAAGTTACTTACTTTAAAAAAAAAACAACTAAAAATGGAGCATTCAGTATCTCCAGGTCTAAAGCACTTTTTACTGTAAAATTGTAAATGTTTATAAATTTTATTTAAAATCTGTGAATTCATTTATTTGAAGTTTATTAAAATTTAATATTTAAAATATGGAAAACTTTTGTCAGCTTTTATTATTTTAATTGCTCTTCATTGTTAATGGAGATGTTTAGTGCTCCTTCAACAGAAAGATCTATCTTTTCCCATTCATGCACAAAGGATTGGCAATTGTATAGGTAACATCTGACATAAAAATAATAAAAGGGTAAAAAATGATATTTCACTACTGCCTAAGTGAAAACCAATAAAATAAGAATGTTTGATTACGGACCATGTCTGCACTGATATTGAATTATGGCTGTAATAATTTTGAAATGCCTGTTTCTACTCCAAATAAAATCAGACTTAAATAGAAATGTGATAAAATGTAAACAGTATCATGAAGAAGATCCCTGATAGTCCCTAGAAAGGCCTGGAAAACACTAAGGAACAAAAATTTCTGTTGCCACCTCTTACCACAATATGTTTTTACTAAAGAATAAAGTCTTTATCAAATAGAGACATTATTCAAGGAGTTGCTGTGTGTGGCAGATGTTGGTTTACATCAACCCAATGCTCAAGATGAGAACCATAAATTCAGATACAGATTTCCAGACTCTCTTCCACACATTTTTCGAACTTAAAAATGGAGGTCAGAATAATGGAGCCTTGCTCTTTAAGATCATACAGGAATTGACTGGATGCTGTAAAAGAATCATGCTGTGAATCATGCTAAAGCATATATGATGTCATATCAGCAGATATTTCTTTAGTGCAATTTGCTGAATTGTTGGTAATTATGGGTTGAAGTACAATTCTATTCTTTTGAGACAAAGGTACACATACAGGAAGGGGTGTGATTTAGCATTGTAAGTTGAAGGGTTTAATGGAACGCAGTGGAAGTCAGGAAATAAAAGGAGAGGGCTTGAGGTACACTTACTTCCTTCACAGTTTTGTGGGGCTTTTTAAAAGTGAAATTACTTAATTTAATTAACTGAATTTAATTTTTAATATTTATTTTATTCTATGAATTTAACTAGCTTGATTACTTCACAGAACGAAATGCTGTGATAAGAAATAAAAAGAACGTAAGAAAATATGTGTTGTCTGCAGGGCTTTTATTTTCCTGTACTTTTCCCTGTATACAGTATTTCAAGAGTATCAAGTATTCCCTTTCTCTTGACAGTCCAGGCTTCTTCTGCAAAGACTAATGAGATATTTGCCAAGATAATGTGCCATGCTTGATGTCAAGTGAGCCAGACAGAACAAATCACTTCATCAGTAATAAGCTATTTATAGCATTCATACATATGTAATTTCTGTTTGCTTTGCTTTCTATCCTGCTAGGAATCTAATTATACTATAACTACCATAATAGTAGTGTGTGATGTAACTCCTCTTTCCCATTCATTTCATATCCTTAATATGTGGGGACAGCTTGGGCATGGCTACCCATTCTTTCAGATACAGTTTGGCATCAGAGAAGAGTAGGAGGAACAGTGGCCATGATCTGACAGAAGACTCCACTACTTTCCTCAAAACTCTTTCTGCTGTCAAAACTGAGGTGTACAGACTGAGCAGTTATTGGAAAGGAAGGCCAGCAAAGGTGTTTGGATTCAACTATTCCTTATTGCACTTCTTCTGTGTATTGATAGTGTGCCAGACTTCTCTCAGGGACTGGCTCAGCTCTTCCCTCCTGGTTACATATGCTACAATTTCCTTTTCCTGTTAAGTCCTTTTTCTTTGTTTCATGCTATATCATTTTTCTTTCATTTTCCCTTTCCTTCATTTTCACAGAGAGTCTCTGAACACCACATAGCAGAAAAGAGGCAAAGGTGAAGTGGAAGAAGGAGTGGCTCAGAGGGCTGCTTAGTGACATGGAAATGTACATGGTATTTATGCATTTCCCTTTAGTTCTGTATATAACAGCTATTCGTCAGTAGATACTATGCTGGAAGACATTTTGGTATAAAGGAAAAATTAAATTATATTTTCAATTGTAATTTACGTTCTCCTTTTGTATTATTTTAATTAAATCCAAAGATCATCAAACATTTCATGTTGAATTATTTACTTAAGTATCACATAGCTTTACTCAATTTTCATGTAAGTAGATGCATTTAATGCAATGATTATGAAAGTCTTAAATGTGATGTTTGTGAACATACATTTAGAATTAGCTTGAGTGCAAGTGCAATTAAGGTTGTATAATGTGCTACCTTAATTTTTATGCAAATACATTCTCATGAACAGCCTTAAAAGTATGGGAATTACATATGCCCCTGAGAACTGGGTTTCTCTATACCATACTTTAATAGGAATTTAGAAAAAGTAGCACAAATGAGTGAAATTTAGTGACTACTGCCAAGTGTTGAGCTAAGACAAGAATACATTAGTTATGTAACATAGCAAGGGCAGATGATACATGGAAATGACGGTGTGCTGCTGTAGGTCACACATGCTGAGAGTCTTGGTGTTCGACAAGTCATGACTGGATCCACACCTCACTCCTAACGCAGGTGATCAAGCATTTGGCTACATTCATATGTAACTGAGATAATACATTCAGAACTCAATGATTTACTAGCTTTACTATTGTCTAAATTAAACAGGTTTTTACAGCAAAGAAAAAGGTTGCTATTCTTTTTACTTTTAAAAGGACACATGCCTTTCTGTGTATATACACTAAGATTCCTGGCCCATTCTTTCATTACTTTTGGGAAGACAGGTTCAAACTTGTCTTTGAAATCTTTGTAAGGAACTTTACCATAGAGAAGAGAATTTGGAAAGTGGTCTGTCATCTGGTTTTTCTAAAGTTTTAGTAATTTTTGTCTGTAGTTTTGTTTTCTACTACACAGAACACAAAATTTAAAGAAAGGTCAAAGTCACAAATATGCCTTCATGCATACATTTTCATTAATCACTTAATCCTGAGTCACTAGGTGTTGAATCAGTAGTGTGTGCGGGGGGGCGGGTAGGGAATTAAACAGGGGTGAGTGGTCCAGCAGAGGCTTTCAGTAAAGCACTTAGTTTCACTTTCTCCTTTTATCTGGCAATACTTTCTCTCAACTTCTGGAGCTGATGGTTGATGGAAGCAGATTTAAGGCCATACCAGATGTGACAGAGCTGATATATGGGAGTAGTTAATTAAATAAGATGTGGTCTTCTGAAACAGCTCACTATCATTTGAGTTCTCTTTCCAGTGTGAAATCTGAAGCATGGTGAGAGGTAGATGACTCTTCCAGGGGCAATTTAGCAATAGGTATGGTTCAGTTTGTCTGACTCATCTAAGAGTATGATGGTACTCAAAGTGACAGTATCACAAATAGAAGTTGTGAGGTACACCAAATACTAAAAACTTTTGTTGTTATGATACATGTTTTGTCTTATGATATTTGTCACAATTTGATCATTTTTGTGACTGTTTTAATGAGTCAGCAAACTCACCAATTGCAAAATCTTGATTTGCTTTTAGTGGTTGCCTTATTACAATCATTCAGTAAAATTAGGATAATTTTAGGATAATTTCAGTAAAAGCAGGATAAACAGAATTTTTTTTAAAAAAATCTATGAGGTTTTAAAAAGGTTATGAGAATGAACAAAGTGATGCGTGGTTGAGGACTTTTAACAGGTTATATCTCAAGTAGATCAGAATTGATGGGTGCTCTGGCATCAGGGAGGGGGTGGCCAGGTTGTTATTCTATACCAAGCACATCATCACTGGGAGGCCTGGTTTCAGGAAGAAAACTAAGCATCCCACCAAAAGTGCATCATTTTGCCTTCCCCTCTCCAGCATGAAGGTCTTCAATTTTCAGACCCTTCAACAACTGGCTCCCACTGCTGGTTCCCCCCTGTTTTCTCCAGAGCATGGCTACAAGAATGGAAAGCTGAAAGGAAGGCCGAAAAAACCTCAAATTCCCACTAGTGCTGAACTGACAGCACTGGCACAGAGCCTTCCACGGGAAAAGGAGAGGAGAATGGGGACTCCAGCCCAGCAGAGATGGTTGAACCAAGTGGGAGCCCAGATGAGCCCAGAAAAGCAATCCAAAAGGAACACATCAGAATGTCTGGAAAAAGGGGTACCCATGGCATTGCTCTCCCGTGCAGCAAAGTAGTAAAAATGGTGTTGCAGGCACCTGCATGGAACTGAGCCCACCAGAACAGTGGTGTGACCTGACTGGGATGACTTAGGTTTGGGGGAGCTTGTTTGCCATTGTTTGTCATTGTTTTAGGCTGGGGAGCGGGGGGCGGGGAATGCTAGCTGTGGGAGCCTCCCTGTCATCTTGCCTTAGTTCCCAATGGCCATGTGGGTGGCATGCAGGGACAGTCACCATAAGGCCTTTGTGTGGGGAAGCCTCACAAACTTGACTTTCAGAGGGTGTCCACCATCTTGGTTTTGTGTTCCCAATGGTAAACACCTTTTAAAAAAAAATAAAACACTCTCTTTTTGTATATCTTTTGCTATTAACACTGCTATTATTGTGTGGATCTGATTCCATAGCTTTGTGCTTTCAGTAAATTGTTACCTCAACCCATAGTCTCTGCTTTTGTCCTTCCCTTACTGGAAGGGATGGGTGAAGGGGTTATTTATGGGTTATTCAGAGTTTATTTTCTGGCTGATATTGAAACTAGCATAATGGTAAAACTGGCTCTTATTAAAGATCAACATTTCATGAAAAAACTGGTAAAGAAAAGCCTACCTGATATTATAGAAATATAATTACAACTTTTATGATAACAAAAATGTCAGAAGAATATGTGATGTCTTTCTCTATGGAGCATGAAGAGAACCAATCTGAATTATGCACACATTTTAAAAGACAATACTTTTTTTTTAAAAAAAAAAGACAGCTTCATTGTTTTAAAATATAGGAATGAGAAAATGTCATACTGTGCAGTAGGTCTGATAAATTAATTCTGCTTCTTTAACCTCATGTAAAAATGAAGTTGTGAGGATAGTATCTTAGAAAGGAGAAAAAACCTTTGGAAAATAGTTTTGCAAGGATTCAGATTATCTTCTCCCAAAGTGTTACTGACATTTCCTAATGTCTGAAAATAACGTCTGTATTTTTTGAGAATATTAGTATCTACACATATTTCATCGTTACTTATTTAAGGTAGTGGTTTGATCTTGGCTGAGAGCCAGGTGCTATGTGCTCTATCACTCTCTTTCTCAGCAGGCCAGGGGAGAGAGAAATTAGATGGAAAACAACTAGTAGGTTAAGATAAGGCATTTTATTATAAGGAAAAAAAAAAAAAAGACAAGCAAAAGTTTGTGCTCTCACAAGCAGAGAGAAAAGTCAATCTCTACTTCCCATCAGCAAGTGCTGTTCAGACACTTGCTAGGAATCAGGGCTTCAACACAAACAGTAGTTGTTCTGGAAGGAAAACATTGTAGGACAACAAATTCCCACCTGTCCCTCCCCCTTCCCTTCCCTTCCCTTCCCTTTTCTGTCTGAGCTGGTGTGACATGGTGTGGAACATCCCTTTGGCTAGTTTGGGTCAGCTTTGTGTCCCCTCCCAAGATCTTGTCCCCTCCCAGCCCCTTGAGGTGGCAGAATGTCAGAGGGACAGAACTGCTCAGCAGTAGCCAAAGCACTGGTGTGTTATCAGCATCCTGCCAGCTAGCAATGCGAAGCACAGCACTGTGAGGGCTGCTACAGGGAAATAAACTCTGTCTCAGTCAGACCCAATACACTTAGAAAATGTGCTCAACAATAAGTTAGATATAGCAGCACAATAGAGGAATGAGACAGAGTTTATTTCCCTGTAGCAGCTATCAACTAAGTCTAATTTATGATAACTTAGCAACATTGTTGCTGGCATTAAAAATATTATTTATTGGTAATACAGATGTACTTGGAAGAAGTTATTGGGTTTTTTAAATATTTTCTGAATATTAGGGAAAATACTAGTATACATAAAAGACTATGCATATATAAATGAGTAAAACTGTAAACTGAGCTTCATTTACTCTTTCCTCTTCAGTGAATTTTTAGTGGCATCATAGTTCGTTATAGGAACAAAATTCTTATTCCACTTCCTCTTTTTCAGAGAGATTTAAAAATTTTATTGCCATTGATGTTTTATGGCATTTGGCAAAACTTTCTTTTCTTCCTCTGATGTTAATGCATAGAAGTTAATATATGTTAAGTCTCCATTTTCAGAGGTTTTGTGAACCAGAAACATGCTAACTAAGCATTAGTTTTGAATACAATTAATTTGTATTTGCAGATACTAATGCCACAACCTAATGAGTACTGCAGGTCTGCTCTCTGCAATGGGACCAGATTTAGGTTCATTGACTTTGGAAAGATTCTCACTGACTGAACATATGCCATGTTCAAGTTGCTGCTGGTTGTACTTTCAAGATATGCCAAAATCCTACACCACTGACAAAATCTGTCGAACCACCATCTTGTAAAACACGTCTAGGCATCTAAGTTGTCTGAGTGTTTTTATTGAAATACAGATTATGTTCCAGAGCCTCTATCCTGCTGTGATTTCAGGAGTCCTTATTACTTTCCAGCAAGACACCCCAAGGTCTTTGAAAGCACTGATGTGATCTGTGCTTCAAACAGTGGTCAGAAAAGAAGCTTCAGTCATTAATTCACAATTAGTTTTGACCACAAGTTGTGTAGGTGATCTCAGGCTTGAGGTCCAAAGGAGGAGTCAAGGATGTTAGTGCTGACATTTACCTAAGTTGATTGTAAAGCAGAAGCTCTCAGACCTGGGATAGGGCACATCTCCCATCTTCTCAAGAGCTCACAGAGTTAGCTGTAAAAGCTGGATATCATCTAAGACAAAATCATAAGCATTTTAATTGGGTTTTTGTTGAACATTTAAAGTTTTGTTTGTTTGTTTGTTTGTTTGTTTGTTTGTTCGGGGTTTTTTTGGTTGGGTTGTTTGGGTTTCTTTTCTGTCTAGTTGTTTACTGTGGAGTTGTTTAGAGAAGAGCCTATTAAGATACTCTGGCATTTCCTTACTAGACCTGGCTAAATTCTGGAATTGAGGATGCAAAAAAATGAATATAAATAGGAAATAAATGTTACCCACGCTTTTTTCCGGTCTTAGATATGATCAGTTTTGAATCTGAGTCAAAGGGTAGGGAGGTATTCCCAATGCTGCCTATCCTTTAATACACATGCACCAAGATGTATATACCTATACCTTGTAACAGTGTGATAATATTTTAATATTTTTTCTCTTATTTTCCTTTATTTATCTCATTCTCTAATAGAATAGTAGCTCATCATCTGTAGGTCTCTTATGTACTATAAAAACCAAGTCTAGAGTTTTCACTCCATTGTATAAATTTATAGCTACATAGATGTGACTAGCTGACTTCAGTGACATCATTTTAATTTAAAACTTGTGTGAAGAAGAACAGTCAGATTTTTTTTTTGTGTGCTAAGGAGAAATCTTCACTTCTTTTTACACAGCAAAAAGTTCATGCTATATCTTTTTTTTATTCCCAAAGTCTTTCTCATAATCAGACTTTTATAAGATATTTCCTTAGCCACAGGTATGTTTCATTCACGGGGGAAAAAAGAATGAACTCTATCTGTTCAGAAAATAGAATTAAGTGGAACTTAACTAGTCTTTCAGTAATGACTTTGCTGTATGATACTGCTGCCATGATTTCAATGAATTAGTCCCACTTGCATTTGTAGCTGAGATGTGACTTTATAGGACTTTATATTTTCTGACATGGCCTTTTCAGATTTTGTGTGTTGGTTCAGCTCTCATGTTTTTGGAACTTAACTGTTCAGACTATCTTTATCCAACTCAGAGACTGAGTCAGCTCAAATACAGCAGTTATGACTTGCTAGAAGTATTAAGCAATAAGGGTATACACATTGTCTCTAAATATAAACACTTGAGGAGCTGTAATTAATTGAGGAACTGTAATTAAGAAATATAACTTAAAATTCACAAATAATTTTTTTCTCATATGTACAGATGTCATTTCTAATCTTCCTCTACAATGACAAATAGATACAGGGTTGAAGAAAATATACTGAAGTGTACTAGGAGGTGGTGATTCATAACTAATTGTCTCAGAACTGTTTGTTATCAAATTATTCCCTCTTGAATTGAAAACATGCTACAAGCAAATATTTTTCTTCTATTTCTTTTTTCTCATTGATGCAAAAGAGTCACAGCGTAGCCCTACTCCAAATGTAAGTAAAACAGGTATTCTAGGATGTCATGGGTAAATGTATGTTTGATTTTTGCTCGGGAAGGGAGTCCACAACCTGTGAAAGTTGTTCCCTGTGGGAACCTGGTGAAACCAATCAGCTGCCTAGTTTGGAAGATTGACACCAGGTTAAGCCACTTAACTGAGCTGGCTACACCTCTATAAGAACATGTTTAAGGACAGGCAAGGCCATGCAAAGCGCTCTCTGGCTTCTGGCCTTTGAACAGGTAACTGGTCGGGCTGGCCTGGCCCCGTGCAGCCAGGTCAGCTTGGCCTGTGGAGAGGCACAACTTGGATGAGATTTCTGCCCTCTGAGGGGTGATGAGTGGGCATCTGGGCCTCCTTCCCAGTGGAGGCCCTCCATCCCAGTCCTTTTTATCGGTGCCAAGAGCAGTCATGCAGCTGGGACCAGCGCACGGCAGTGGCCCCATGGTTGGTGCTGGGCATGGCCCTGAGGCCAGGAGTGGCCAGGACCAGGAGCTGCCACGTGGCCAGTGCCATACCGGACCAGGAGTAGCCACATGGCTGGGACTGCGTGGATGAAATTGGCATGACTGTGGTGGCACCGCGTGGCTGTGTCTGTCTCGCCATGACTCACAATGGACTTTGTTTGCTTTGTTAGCTGCTTTTAGCTGCTGTGCTGTGGACAGAAGAGCAAGAGCAGCAGCAGGAGCAGTTTTTCTTCTTTTTCCAGCTCCCCACATGAAGGAAAGGCACAAGGGTAGCACTGGCAGCCAGCACGACTCTCATGGTGATGGCAGGGACCACGTGATTGGCAGCAAAAAACACACAGTGGTTCCTTAATTGCAGCACCTGGACAAGATCAACCTTTCAGTGCTGCTGAACTCTATAAAAACTGTTTCAGCTGATAAAGCTTGAGAACAAATGAACCTATAAACACCAATTCTTTCCCGAATCAGGAAAAGGAAAGAATGAAGACACATAGAGAAAACAACATGGGACACTGCGGTCAGTGAAGAGGGAACCAAATTCTAGATGGGAGGGAATTGAAGGGATGCCATTGTTTCAGGCTGAAATTCTTCGGTAAGGCTATGGAGAAGATACATTTGATATATATCAGACTTTGGTTTTTCCTGTAATTAATGGAATGCTTGGGGGGATGTAGTGTTCTAACCATGTCAGTTGAGCTCACGAAGCCATGAGAAGGAGCACTGTTGAAATAAGCAAATGTTGCAATGAGAACCTTGAACAGAGAGAGATGAGAAACTTTGCCCCAAGGATAGAAGACGAAAAGAAAATCTTTGTTCCCAAAGATGGATGAAAAGAAGTTCCACTTTTATGCTAGAACACCTCATCCTTAAGATAACACCCCAATAAATGGACATGGCCCAGAAACACAGCTGCAAAAGATGGGAAGGACTTCACAACTGCAGATTTCCAGGTGGCTCATGGAAAGCAAAAACCACAAGAGAGGTATTTCTTTTGAAGAAGTCTTCATGGCATGGCAAGAGAGACTCCCCTCCTTAAGAGACCTGAAGAAAGACTATTTTAGAGTTAATAAAGTAACTGAAAATCCCAGGTTTTGTCTCTTCATGTTGTTGGTGGGAAAGAAAAGAGGGTGTGGGGGGAGGAGAAGTGTTCTGAAGGTTTATTCTGATTTTCTTATTATTTTTCTTTTAATTCTGTTAATAAAGTTTTCTTTATACCCTTTAGAGTTTTGAGCCCAGTTTTCCTCCCTCCTAATCCATATCTCACAGCAGGAAATGAGTAAATCATTCTAGAGGGTGCACTGGCATTTGGCCAGCACTATACCACTACACAGGAAGAGATATAATATTTTTAATTTTCTCAGACTAATAAAAAAATTGAAATAAAATGTAAATTTCAATACTATATTGCTATATAATATATATTATATATATTAATATATATTATATATATATATTAAAATGCATTCAGCTCTATGTCAACTATATCTAGTACCTCATAAGCAAATACTGCTTCAATCATAGTATTTCATTACTTTAATGAGGTAGTTTTATACCAATATATATTGCTTACTAACATTTGGTGAATACATCTATCTTACAATTGAACAAGAAATTCCACTTTTTAGGAAAATTGTAACTATGAAGTTTATAGTACATTTCTTGTAGTCATGAAGCATCAGTGCTGCTCAGATTGAAATGAATAGTTGAATGAAATTACTTCAAGTCCTTTTCCTCAAAGCTAGCACTTCTGTGAAGATGCCATATGCCTACACTCTTTGTTCTTTCTCGAGCAAACAACTAATCACTAAGATTTATGAAGTCTTCCCTTTATGAAGGGAAGGAAAATATTTAGAAGCTTCAGCTAGAATGATCCACTAGCTTATGAAACTTCTTAAGAAGAAAAGATGGAAATTAATTGTCTAGGTGATTATTTATTTATAATTTTGCTCTAAAAGATTTTAATGTGCTCACCAGCTAATATTTTATTAATTTTTAGTTATTTTTTCTTAGGCATTTATTTTCTAGCATACTATACTTATTAGTTCTTTTATAGAAGAGTATATAGATTTGCTACATATTGTGAGTTCACTCATATTTGTAAAAGATACTTGTGATATTTGACTCTGAAAGAAGGTATCACAGTATTTGAGAGCAGAGGAAAGCATAAGGAGAGAAAGCATTAATTTTTTGAATTTTAAGTAATTTTATTTCATATATTATATTTTTTTAATTTCCATCCAAAATTGTATAATTCCTATCTATTTACTGATATTTCTAGTTTAGCACTTCAACTTTATTCTTTTCACATTTTGACTCTGTTTTTTTTAGTTTTTTGTTACAGCCAAGGAAGAAGATGAATACTTCTTTACAATTTAATTATTAAATAGCACTCAGAAAATGCAGTTATCTTTTCCTTGCTTTCTGAAGTACAGAGCATCATAACCTTAAGCACTGCAAGAAAGCACAGGGAAGTTTTGAAACTTAGGGTCCATGGGGTCATTCCTGCTCTAGAGAAAGGGAAGGGAAATGTTAAGGAAGCAGTGGGAAGAAAAACAAAGAGACAGGTCAGTAGCTGGGTTTCAGGGTAGCCTTGCAGCAGAACCCACACAACAATTTCCAGTATGGTGAAGCTTGGATGGCACCAGCCAGGTCATTACCCCAAAAATCTGAGAGAGTCTTGCACTGAGAGTTGGTGTCTCCTTGGAAAAGGATACTGCACTCCCTATCCTGAGGAGAATGCACTTTGTACAGTCTTTTAGTTTCAGTGGTATGCATTGATTTCAGAATTATGCAGTTGTCCTTGCTTCTTTGTAAAAGTTCATTAGGTTGAAGCTAAGCTTCAAAACCCTTCAGTTATGTGATGTAACTGAACAGATCAGAAAAAATGCCATTTTGCAAATGAAAATCATGCCAAAACATTTAGCCTTATGTTCCCATTTTATAACATGAATCTTTATAAAACCTAATCTAAATTACTATTTTAGCAAATGGACACAGCAGCCTAATTCTGACATACTAATGAGGTGAAACCATAAAAATGGAACTGATCTCCTCAAGTTGTCACCAGTTTTGGTAGAAATCTAGAATATTAAAAAAAAAAATCAGGCAATTATTTGGTCTGGCTAAGAATTAATAAAAAAGTTTTTTTGTCTTTCATAGAAAGAGAAACTGTTGATTATGGCAAGATTTCCCAGACAATCCCCACTTGGGCTGCTTAAAGTGTATCAGGGAAACTATTACATAAAACATCTCTTTTTCACAACCTTAGTACCACATAAAAGCAAAGAATAAAGCAGTAGGTACCAAAAAAACCAAAAAGGAAATGATATGCTCTTTCACTAGCTATTTTCCTCCTTCCACAATGGAGTGAGGGGGTTTTGATGAGAAATGCAGTCTAGTGCCTAAGAACAGGATGTTACTCATTCCAGCTGAAATGAAGTCCTCTGACAGATTTCTAATGTATGCAAAATAAAAATGTTCCCATTCTTACCAAACATGAAGGTTACATTCAGCTCGGAAAAGGATGGAAAATCAACGGCAAAAAAAATTAAAGCATATCACAGGGGATAAAACAAGATTGAGTATTTGCTTCTGCTAGTTTTAATAATAGTTGAAGTATCTTGTTAATAGAATGTGCTTATTTTTCCACCAGCAATTCATTCATTCTTTAGCACTTTCAGGACTTTTTGGTTTTTATGGCAGCAAGACATTCAGTATTCTTAACTGAGTAAGTATAGCAAGAGTAAAAAGTGACATTTAGTTGTAGATCAGGATAGTGATGTTTTCTCTAGATAGTGAAGTAGGGCTGTGTTGTGCTACTACACAGTCTTAGCTAGAGCTATTTGCCTTTTTCAGGTTTATAGTGGATGACATTTAATGACGCATTGTCAGGTTATATCACATTGTTGTCAAAATTAGAGCTCTTATGCTTCCTGCCTCAGGAGGAATATCTCCATGGCATTTCAGGAGTGTACCACAGAATGAGCAACAATGAACAGTAAAGACCAGGGCAGCTTCTCAGTCACATTAAAAGAAGGAAATTCTCAAGAGCTGAGGCTATGCTACAGAGACAAAATATAATGACATACCATGTCAAAGTTTCCTGTCTATTTCTGCTACCAAAATCTTGGAGTTCATAAGCCATAAGGTGACTTGAGTTCATGAAATATTCCTGTGTAAGAACACTTGGATAACTTCCACAATAGATTCAGAATAATTTTTCTGTTTCTTGTCTCATATATTGCATAAATGTTCTGTTGAGTAACAGGGTTCACTTCAGCCACAAATTGATGTTCACATTGCAATCTTAAATTGTGATATTTAATGACAGAGTACTATAATACAGATAGGCCTGCTTAAAGATAATGAGGGGTTTTCTCTGAGAATTTATCCCTTTCATTTTCTTTAGAATGGCAGAATTATTTTAAAACTTAAAGGATTTTGTGCATAGAAAGTATTTCTTCAGTTTGAAATCAGACCTGAATGCAGGTTTTTTTGGTTGGTATGACCATAGCCTTTTGTGATTCCCCGCCCCCCAGTCGGGATTAGATGAATAATAAATTTACAATTTTCTGTTTCTTCTAGAAATACTATTAATTGTAAAAAAAAGCAGATCAAAATCCAATGGAATTGATACTGTGCTCTTTTATCTTTTTTTCTTGCTCCTGAAACTTTAGATGTGTAGTAAAATAGGCATGCGGTAAGGGAGAGATACAATCCAGCGGGACACTGATAGGCTTGTTAGTCAGGTCTCTAAGAAGGTTCTCTCAGGAAGCTCAGGAAAGCCAAGTACAAGGTCCTGCACCTTGATCAGGATTATGTTTGTTATTGCAAACATAATTCAGGCTGGGCAAAGGAGCACTGATGAGAAGGACGTGACCCAGCCATGGGCACTCCCAGCCCAGAGAGCCAAACGTGTCCTGGGCTGCATCCAAAGCAACGTGGGCAGCAGGGGAGGGAGGGGATTCTGTCCCTCAATTCTGCCCTCATACCTGAAGCACTATATGTATCTCTGGGTTCCTCAGAATGGAAAGAACATGGACCTGTCCAAGTGAGTACAGAGGAAGGCCACAAAGATGATCTGAGGGCTAGAGCACCTCTCCTGTGAAGAAAAGCTGCAGCCTTCTAGTACCTGAAGGGGGCCTACAAGAAAGCCAGAGAGGGAAGCCCGTGAAAGTGTTTGAGGCCAGCAACCTAATCTATTGGGAAGGTGATTTAGAGAAGATGACCTTTAAAGATCCCTCTAACTCAAACTACTTTATTGTTCAATATAATTCTGGTATTTGCAACCTTAAATTCATCTCTTTATTATTTATTTGGCTTACTTAAATGGAGATTTACAGTGCTTTACTCCCCCTTTGGCATGTTAAACTGTTTCTCACATGGAATGAAAATGTCTCTATGCATTTCAGTACACAATTTCATGAAAAAATTAAATATTTAAAATTAGTGGGCCTTTGATTTTTGGCAGGAGACTTCAATAGTAATTTGGCAGAAAAATCTCTGATTATGGTATTTGGCTACACACATTTCTTTCCCTTCTTTAGCCCATTCCTTCTGTAGAGTTGTCTGGTTTGCACAACTCATTTCTGGAATGCGTGGTGCATATGTCAAAGCTCATCATGTTTTTCACTGAGTTGCTATGTTCACCCTAACTTTGCTGCCCCAGTAAAATCAGTTGCCTTTCTGGAGTCATGTCTCCAGTAAAAAATTTTGTGAGTGTAGACTACTCTGTGTGAAAGTGAACGTGGTTATTGATAGGGATCCCAAGAAGAAGTCTAAATATTTAGATTCCTCTATTTAATAGAAGATAATATTTGATTTGTTTATTACTTGGGGATTTTTTGAGTCAGTATTTTATGATGACTATAATTTCCAAAAAGTAGTTTAAGAATCCATGGTCTCCTCAAATTCTTACTTGGCTTTCTGGATTTTGACTCCTGGGGCTAGATTGGACTCTCTGTAAATCCTGAGTAACCTAGATCCTTCTTGAAGAACCAGAAGACTTAAAGTTTCTGGGGCAGAGATTTCTTATTCTTACTAGGATATAGCTATAGACTATGAAACACACACACACACACACACACACATACACACACACATACATACACAGAGAAAATCTTCTGACAAATTGGATCAAAATTGCAAAATACTGAAATAAATCCCTTGCAAACTAGAAATACAACATTTCATCTATCTTGGAAGACTACTTTAATGGATGGGTAATCCCACTGCTAGATGAAATTCAATTTCCTTTTTTCTACTCAGCTCTTACAACTTGCAGTTAGGGAAAAATAATGTTCTTTTTAACAATGTTTAATACTGACCCTGTAAAACATTCTAACCCAATTATTCTAACAAAATATGAAATGTATATGCCAGCAGCACAGACTAATTGTTCAAAAGTACCCCATGCAAATAATTTTTTTAATTTAACTGAGGGTAGTGATTGTCCAGGTTTAAAAATTTGGAGTATTATTAAATAGGTCAAGATAGCCCTTTCACAGCAATTCTGGGAACACCAGCGTTACTTGAAAAGAAAGAAAAAAAACTGCAAGAAACCTGATCTTGAAACCTTTTTCTTGGTCTTTTTTTTTTTTTTTCTTTTCTTTTACTCATTGGGCTAGGCTCCAAGTGAAATTCAAGTCAAAAAAATAATTATAAGCTTTGTAAATTTTGTTCTTATCTATATAGTGTGTCTTGCTCCAAATTCCACGCTGAAAATACACTTTCCATCAGCCAGTATGTTAAAAATGCAACGTGTACAGGATGTGAGACCACCCTTCTTATGAAATCTCCACATGGTCATATAAAAATAATGCACTCTTTGAGGCAACTGGAGTGGTACAAGATATAGAGAATCAAAATAACTGTTTATACATATTAATGAAGTGTGAGACAGCAGCATTTAAAAGAGAGGCTTTAAATCCAAAACCCAAAGAAGCACTTCCATGATTTATGGCCTAAATCCAGTTTGCATGAGCCAAGCCAAGTAACTTGAAAGAGTACTTCTACCTAATCTGAAAGAAGTGCTTCT
Organism: Poecile atricapillus; assembly: GCF_030490865.1. Lineage (NCBI taxonomy): Eukaryota > Metazoa > Chordata > Aves > Passeriformes > Paridae > Poecile > Poecile atricapillus. The sequence goes on along the minus strand of NC_081289.1, from coordinate 103,729,420 downwards.
TGGTCATACATAGCTGGATGTATTAACCAGTGTGGTCTGACTTCGCCCAGAGCAGGAACCCTCACTGCCCTGCAGATGTCTTTGAGGGCATTTTACTTCCTGGCTCCTTGATGCACCAAGCTATTGGGGCACACTCAAAGCACCCAGCTTAGCTGCTGTGTTACAGGGAAATATCAGGGTACCTGGAATTTAATTACATGCTCCACTGCATGACACAGTCTCTACCCATAAAGCATGCATATTCGAAAATAACAAGGATGGAATATTCAGCCTAGATTTATAAGGGGCATCATGTGTATGACCAGCCTTACTGCTGTCACTTGGTGTGTTAGCTGACTGGTGGAGAGCAGCAGCTATTTTTCACCTTCACTGTAGCTTTTCAGAAGGGTCTCTCTCATCCTTATAACAGGGGAGATGTACAGACTGGATGAATGGACTGCTAGGGAGTTAAAAGGTTCATTATGCTCAAGGGCTAATGCTGACAGCTGGAAGGTGGGTTAAAAATGCTGTCAGGCATTTGATAGAGGCTGATCCTGAAACCAACACTGTTTAATGTCTTCAGCAACTCACACGGTGGGATGTGGTTCCATGGCAAGTTTGCAAATGAGACTAACCTGTGTGTGTCTACTTGATAAACTAGAGAGCAGCGCTGTTTAAAGGGACCAACTAAGGTCAAAGTCTGTAGTCAATAGTCTATAGCCAACAGGTGAATAGTCTCAAGACTATCACCTGAAGAGAAGAGAGGAATCACAATTCAACAGCACTTGCAGTCATGTCCATGTGATAAACAAATTCAATACACTCAGATGACAGTTGGAAAGGGACTTTTAAGAGAATGTTTGAGGGTCTTAGTGGACAACAAATTGGAAGATGAGTCAGCAGTGTCCTTGCAGTGCTGAAGGCCAACTGCATACTAGGTTTCACTGACAAAGAGTTGGAAGCAGGTTTAAGTGGCTGTTTGCCTCTGTTCAGGATTCATAAACTTCAACTGGATTATTATTCTGAGTTTTGTGCTTCCCAGTTCAAAGAAGATATTGACAAATTTTAAGATGCCCACCAAGGTAACTGGGGAACTGGAGCACATTTAGGAGGAGAAACTGAGAGTACTGGGTTTGTGGAACATGTGTGGTGAGAGTCAGGCATGCCAGGAGGCAGAAGTACACAGCAATAGGATGAAAGATACCAGGCTTAAGTTACAGCGATGGAAAAAGAAAAAAATTTCCACTGTGGCACTTCTAACCTAAGACATAGAGAGATTTGACTGAAAGAGGTTTTGATTAACACAATACACCATTGTTTTTGCTTTTAGCAGGAGATGGGTCTGGGTGACCACCAGAAGTGCCTTCCAACCAGTGCTTTCTGTGATTATGCACTGCAGCACCCTCAAACCACACTCCTGTTGATACAGCCAGTGGCTGTCTGGATGAACCGAAATTTTGATAGTATTGGTATCTTCATCTGCCATACCCATCTCACAGATTTTCATAGCTCATGTGCTACTACTTCTTGCATGCTGCTACCAGCTTCAACATTACAGCTGCTCCTACCAGCCAAGATCTGGTTTTCACAAACAGACTGGACCACAAATTATGTAATTTCATCCTTTGTCAATCTCTGTGTACAAAGGAAGCCATTACCTGCCCAGCATGTAATACTTCCACTTGGGATACTCATTTCTGAGTAGATACTTGTACAACTATGTTATACAGAACTTACAGACTTAAAAGCGAAAACACCTGAAAATAGAATTGTTCATTTACCAGTAAATTTTACCTTGAATTCCAGCTGCAATTATTTGCTCTTCTCTTTTAGCCTTGACTACTTTTTCTCACGTTCTACCTTTGCTTGAGTGTCAACAAGTACAAAAGACTGCGTTGTACATGACCCAGGCAGCTTGCACAGTATTAACATGCGCTGAGGGTGAAGGCTAATTAAACCTGTAGCTGTACCTCAGAGACAGACAGAAACACAGCCCAAAGCGCTTACCTCTGGGAGTCATCTGTTTTGGGAGATAAAATGTTTGTGGTACTGTAGTCCACCCAGAGCTTGGAGAGTGGCTGTAATTTTATTTTATTTTTTATTTTACCCTTGTGAAATTAAGTACAATGTGCAAGCCACTAGCACAGTAGCTACATCATGTCGATAAAAATCCTGCCTTTGATACAGTTTGCTTGTGTCAGCTGGGCCTCTGCCCTTCATAACTGTTTGTGAGGAAGTATAATGAGGAAGTGAAATTCAGTAGAAGGTGCTATGAGAGACACTGCAGTAGCATGGTATATATCTTTGGTATATATGCACTTCCTATTTTTGCTAATAGATGATTAATAAATTATGTCTTTATGAGTACGTCTAGTGCTATTTTATATTTTATTTTCTTTCCTCCAAATTGAACAAAAAGCCTACTTTTTTCCTCCAGCTAAATTCTCTGACTTGTGTTCTAGAGATCTAAATAATAAGGTAATAGAGAATGGGAAAAAATAAACAGAAAGGTGAGGGGAAAAAAATTCACACACACATGCTACGCTATAACATTAGTTTTAGTCTGAAAAGCACTATGTATCTAATAGCTCAAGCACAAAATTTATGATCTTGTGGATTCAACACTAAAAGTCTGCCAGCAATATTCATTGCACGATTCCAGATTCTATGTCAAAATCCTTATCTACATTTTCCATAGTTTTATGGCTGTCCGTGGACAGTCAACAATATGAACAAATTGTTGTGTCACATATGCTAACATATTTTAATCTGAAAGATACTTAAGAGGAAAAAATTAATCTGAAAAATATTGAAGGGAGTGATTTTCCTTAAGGATGTAGCTGATTTATTTGGTTTCAAAAATGAAACCTTATCATCTGTATTAAGCATATAGAAATATATTATTCTGAAATACGGGAAAAATCTAAACTAAGCTGATTATCATGTGATTTGTCACTGTGGGTTATACAGTATTTTTTAAAAAGCAATCTGTTAAGTAAGGCAGTGTCACCCATTTCGAATGTAAGAGAAAATTATTTTCTGGCCTTGAAGCAATGGTGAAGTCAAAGATTGTCAGTCTTTAAAATATTTGAAATTTATTTGCCATAGCAACTTTTAAATGTATTGACTGGTGCATGCAATATAGGAGTATTAATTTTAATATAGGAGTATTAATTTTAAAAATGTTACGCGGGTTTTTTTCTTTATTTTACTTAATATCCTGCAGTCTGTAATCATCAATAATCCGGGATTATACCTATGTTGGATTATCCACCAAGCTTTCTGGGTATGGAAATTAATTTCTGCTATTACATTCTTTTGTCTCTTTTAAAATGATGCTGTTATGAACACCACACTATTAGATAGTATCACTGTGAAAATGGAAATTAAACTTGTATTTTACTTAACTGTTGTTCATGTTTAAGGAAAACTTTTAGTCTAAACCTTTAAGCATAGTAGCAGTACTGTACACCTAAGTGAGTTTTTAATGAATAGCTCATTTTCAGATTTTATATACATATGTCTGATTTTGCTACATCAATTAACATCAATTAGGATGTCCTTATTCATTCTGATAATATGAGTTATACAATAATTTATTTACAGTAAAATGAACACTTGCAAGTACTATATAAAAGAATATCTTCCTCTGCATTTCTTGACGCTAATTTGCTTTTGATTTTAATGTTGTCAATTAAAAAAAAATCATCAAGACTTTAACATAAAAGCAACAAAGTAGCATGATCCATTTTTAGAAAACATGAAGTTTTTCTATACCAGACATTTTCTAACTACTCAGATATAGTGATAAAAATGTAGGACGAACAACAATAAGAACTAAAGGTACTAATCAGGTCCCCTCTCATCAGAGAATTTATACATACCAACAGCAAGTACTCCCAATATTTGTGTTCAATATTTGATTTTACTGTTAGTGCTGAGATTTGTACATAAAATTTCCAGAGTAAAGTTATTCTAAAATGATCACACTTCGTCTTTCCAACAACTTGAGCTTGTAAGTCTATTGTCTGTGTATCAAGAACTATGCCCATATTATAATCTGAAGAGCAATGAAGCTGAGTAAGGGTCCGGAGAGCAACTGCAGGAGCTGAGGATGTTTATACTGGAGAAAAGAAGGCTGGGAAAGGACTTTATTGCTCTCTCCAACCATCTGAAAGGAGGGTGTAGCCAGGTGGAGGTCAGTCTCTTCTCCCAGGCAGTAGCGACAGGGTAAGAGGACATGGCCTCAAGATGTACCAGAAGAGGTTTAGATTAGATATTAGAAAAGGATTCCTCACTGCAGTGGTGGTCCAGCATTGGAACAAGCTTCCCAGGGAAGTGGTGGAATCACCTTCCTAGAAGTGTTTTAAGGGTGACTAGGCGGGGACACTTTGGGACAGGGTGTGACCACAATGAAAGATAGTCAGGGCTTGTGTGTATGTCCCTACACACACCTTCTGCTGGGGTGGGATGGAGCTGTGATGATTAGGATTGATGTTGGTAACCATCAGCCTGCAATAGGGTACAAAATGTTGCTGGATATTGGGCAAACTGCACCAACTGTCTCGCGATGTTGCAGGCATCTTCTGTGTCGATCCTCCCCCTATCAGAGTAAGCTCAGGCTCCCTTTTAAAAGTGGCAGATACCTCTATTTTATTATGATATCAGCAATAATTGTATTATCTCACATCACATCAACCAACTAAAAATAGTTGGCTAAAAAAAGTAAATCTATAAAAATATACTTAGTTGGGTGATAAAAGTTACATTCACACACTGTGTTTCCCAAAGATTTTGGAATAGATGACCGGATGTCCTTGAGTTTTAATTCTACCTTTCCGTGTGATACAACAGATTTCAGATTTATTTTATCTTTTCCCTGACATTTAGCATTATGCTTTGCTGGCTACAACCTTTTGCATGTCAGATATTGTCAGCTCTCCACTTGATTTGATGGCATGTAATTGAATAGGACATGAATTCAAGTGGTATTATTTTTCAGCCAAACTTTTTATAATTGTATTTATTCATCTGTCAGCAAACAGACTCTTAGAAAATAATTAGTTATAAATTTTTCACATCTTGCAAATGCCTTAAATTTCATTTCTGGCGCAGCTGCCTCTCCACTTCTCTCCTTCCCTGAAGAAGTCACCATCCACAACTCAGGATATGGAAAGGTTTCCTCGAAGAAATCTCTGTAAAGTTTCTTGAACCTAAGATGTAGTTACTTCCCTATGCCAACAATGAGCTTGCTGTCCTGGTAATTGCTGCAAGTGTCCCTCAAATCTTCACCTTCCTTTGGCTGTGTTGGCAAGATCAACTGTATCCCATCAAGGATATCTGGACAGCAACTGGCTCACGAACTTGTTGGTTTTCTTCAATTTGGAAGCACATATTTTCTTCATGAGGAGAAACTTTTAGGTGACAGCTGGCAGCCATTGGGCAATGCCTTGGCTTCCTTTTAATTACATCCACAGGAAAGGAGTTCAGGCAGAAATCTCCACAACAGGAAAAATTACTTTATCTCAGATTGTGAAGGAAACCTGTCAATGAGCTAACAAAAAGTAGCATCACTGACCAGTGAAAGCAGACTACTAAACAACACAGATTCTTGCTTGCCTCTTGACAAGGCTGGGCTGGTGTGATGATGTATTCCTAACATGAAACTGGGATGTGTCTGTGAATGGGTTTTAAAACTGATATTTTAAAGGACTGTAAAAGAGCACTCTTTCAAGAGCATGACAGTTGTTAGCAGTGTATATTCTGTCACTGACAATAATCCCAGGAGAATATATTGCTGACTGGGCTTATTCACCCTACATACAAGTGATATGCTTCTCTGTGTGGTGAGACATGTCAACTACGTGTCACACTGTCCAGAAATATGAATCTAAATTTAGGAAGACAATCTAGTCAGATTTGATTATCTCATCTATAATTTGGGCCTAATTAACCAGTGCAAAAATTTCAATTTTCTATCAAGAGGCATAGTGTTTGGCTTTTTTATTTTTCCTCTGCTTTTGTTAAAGTATTTTTTTCTTGGTTGTTCTGTTGTTTTTTTGGGGTTTTGTTTGTTTGTTTGGGGTTTTTCTGCGTTTTTTTTGTGTGTTTGTTTTAGTTTGTTTGTTTGTTTGGGTTTCTTGTTTTTTGGGGTATGGGGGGATTTGTTTTGTTTTGTGGGATTTTTTGGGTTTTGTGGGGGTTTATGTAGAGAAAAATTCTGATAGTAATACTGTGTGTCATCAAACGAAAACAGCAAACCAATATTTACCTAGATGAAATATTGCTACCTATATTATCAGTGTATTTCTTGATTATCAATTAGTAACTTTTGAAAAATATTTGTAAAACAGCTTGTCAGTTAATTATTTTCTAATATTCTATGGGTAATTTTCACCCTAAATCCACAAAATGTCATGCTTTTAGAAGAGTTGAATATAGATGTTAAATTATTTTGCAGTCTGAGTAATTGGCTAGAAACTCTGAATTAAATAACGTTTGATTTGTACTTGAAGGTGACATTTCAAGCAGTAGTTATTTCAGCAGTCTGATATTACCAAACTAGAAAAAAGTAATTGCCTTTCTCTCAGACACTCAAGTAGGAGTGAATAAGAAACAAGAGCCTTTGAGCCTGAAGGTCCTGAATGTTTGTGTTCCTGGTTCTGAGCTGAGTAAATCTTCTCAGCTTTGTAGTTCCATGCAAATTTAGAAAATACCTGACCAAATATCTTCAGAAAGGTAATACACTGTGAATATTGGAAACAATCTAATTCTAAATAAGTCTTCTGAAAACAGAGCACAGAAAAATGAAACAAAAGCTGGATATTAATAATTTTCTGCCTCTTTAGGTATCAATAATGCCTCATGCAATATGCACAGAAGAGTCCCTGCTTTTCATGCATGTTGAGGGGACCATGGTATAGCTCTTATTTGCTTCTAAAGTTTTAGATAGTCCTTTTAAATCTGTACATTAAAAAAAATTGTAATTTAATAGCTACATTACTTTTCCACAGAAAACTGACTTTCAAAAGTACTAGGTAATTATATTTAATAGCCCATTGTAACTAAATATAGGTAACAGAAAGCGAGTTTTAATAGGAATGAATAACAAATTTATGTACTCTAGCTTTTATTGCTCTCTATAAAAAATAATAAAAAAAATCTGTTTGTGAAACGGAAAATCTTTAATCTGCAATCTTGTAAGCTACCTTGTTTAGCACAGTCTCAAGTGGAGTCGTGTACATCTCAAAGTATCGCATTAGGTGTTTGAATGTGCAGGCTCATTAAAACATGGAAGACACATATAGTGCTGAAACAATACTTGCCCTTTTCAAGTCTATAAAGAATTTTTATTTACAGGAGAGAAAAAAAAAAACATTGGGACCAAGCCAGTAAATCAAAACCTTTATTTCCTTATTCACTGAAATAAAGCTTAAAAAATTAAAATTTAAAGCTAAAAAATAAAGAAATTATCATCCTCAAATTCCATTGGGATCTTCCATGTCCCTTTCAGGCATAATCTTCTTTCCAAGAATGCTTGAAGATGCTAAGAAACAAAAGAATCGTTTCACAAAAAACTAAGTTATTCAATTATCAACAATTTTGAAAACTGTTCAACTTTCTAGATCAGTTATTTTGATCCTTTTACTGGTTTGGTGAGTTTTTTTCAATGAATCTCTCATGATTAATCTCCCTTTGAGATTGCTTGCTCTACTAATCGTATTGTCCATATGACATTAAAGTAATTTATAGAGTACTAAGATTTGTATTCATCCATGCTTCAGATTTTTCATAAAATAAATCTGCCATCATTTTTGCTGGAAAACACATTTGTGATTCATAAATGACTAAATCCAGTCTATTTTTCCTCATATCTGGAAATATAAAAGATAACAAAAAATACAGAAAGTAATCCTCTGGCAGATACAATTCTTCTCTGTGCAATGATGAACTGAAAGATAAAAAATGCAGTGAAACAGGATTTTTCTGCCCACGCTGCTGCCAACCTGAACCATGTCTCTCTGGTACTTTGGAGGTCAGAACTGGGCACAGCACCCCAGCCATTGTCTCCACTGGAGTGAAAGCATTCCACTGAGACAGAAAAGCTGAATTACATCTAGCCATTCCCCAGTTTGTAAACCAAGACCAAGCCTTTCTGTGATATTTTCCCTGTATACTAAATAGTACTAATTTTTCTGTTGGTCTGTTTTTGTAAAAAGTCATATAAAAGTATTTATGCTATTCATATCTCATTCAACTATAGCAATATATAGCAATAGAAATTGTTTATGTCTGATATTATTCAAAAGGAAAAAAACTGAAGAGAAGACATTTGTTGTTTAATTTTCACTGAAGGTCATTGGTCACTGTTATTCCCAGAAGAACACCAATTCAGATTCATTCATTTGTCTGTCTTTGAAAGCCAGCTGGTTGGATGTGTCAAAAAACACTGAAAGCTTTCCCAGTAGATCTGGGAAATTCTACTATTGCTAATTGGAAATATGTTGTTCCAAAAACCAGGAAAGCTGACCTGTTCTCACTAATTTAAGGGTTTTCTATTTATAATCCTGTACAAAGTCATAGGATAAGAGGAGTGATACCTATTAATTTATGTTTTTTAATATAGGCAGTCTTCATCAAAGACAAAGGGGGCTGCTGGCCAGTAAATGCCCATGTCCTGTCAATGAGCAAATCTAAGCCAGAGACTGTTTACCTTCTCTCTGCTTAAATACTCTCAAATATTGGACATTTACAACTCAAAGATTCCAATGGGAATATTGCCTCTTTTCCCACAGACGATGGATTAAAAGCAAAATCAGTAAAAGCAAAATCAGTAGGCACCATCATCTCCTCCAGGGGATTTTTACCATTCAATTGCTTTCTCCCTTTCTCACACCATGGTGCAATTAAGACATTTTGTCATTTTATTCTTTCTTCCCATATGCAAAGATGATCATGTCAATGAAAGCAGAAGTCAATTGTTTTATGTTGTTGTTCCTTATGAGGCTGAGATGAGAACTCAGTTTTATTTTTCACAGCAAAGCTAAATGAATGCTCAAGAAAGTTTTCATCTAACATGACCTTTCATCTTGTTGTTTTTTTTTTTTATTTTTAAGAAAATCTTCTGTAAATAATACATAAATTATGCCATACTTTAGACACTAAACAAAACTTGAGCATGAGAACCATGGGAGTAAGTACTGGGGTATCCAAAGGGAACAGATTTTCACCCTGTGCTGTACGTTTGGAAGATATAATAGGCCTTGAAAAATTGACATCTATTTCATAAAACATATTCAAAAGACATAGAGAATTGCAATTTTCACGTTATTTGCTTTGTAAGTTTCCTGCAACTTCAAGAACAAAAAAAAAAAACTTGCTGCAGTTGTGTACAAAAGGAATTTGCATGTGTATTAGTATTTTGCTATAGTTCAAACAAAGTTTGAGTTAGAAAACAGAAAAGAAGAACATTTCCTAGGAGTCTCCTATGGTGACTCTTGGTTTAGTAGTTTCCCATACAAAAAAACCCCAATCATAGAGTGCAAAAAACCTGCTGATTGCTTCCATACCAAGTGCATTGTGACCACACCAAATGGAGTGGTCTTGAAAACAAATGGGAAAACTTAAGAACAGATTTCTTACAAACTAGACCAAGAATAAATTTGGTCCCAAGCATTTAGAAAAATTTGAACTTGCACATACTTCCATGTATTTGAAAGTTAAAATACAAGTTAAACCTGTTCCTATTCAAACTTCTGTTTGGTGCCCTAAAATACCTGTTTTAGAGACATTTCAGACCATAAAATTGTATTTTTAGAAGTAAAGGACGACTAATAATGTCTCTACAAATGACTGCTAAATTTTTCTGTTGAACTACAAATTCTAATTGACATTGAAGGTCATCTAAAAATCTCTTGCTGAAAATAATGTTAATATGAGTTTCTTTTCCCAACCTAACTCATATTAGGACCCAGTAGAATAATTAATTTCAAGCTCCTGATGAAACACAACTGACATGTAGAAAAAAATCTCAACAGGAAATAAAATACAGTTTTATCTACTAGCCTGCATTTAACAATACATTATCTCCTACATTTATATAGTGCAGAATAATATGTTTTCTTGACTGCAACTGATTCTTTAAAATTAAGTAATCTGGCTTCCAGAAATAGTTAAAAGTGGTGCTGTGTAACTGAATGTACCCAACAATGTTTACCATGGTAACTTCTGGGAGATGCAGAGCTATGTCTTAATACACAGCCAATGGAGGCCGTACCATAATGTTAATTACTTTTGACTCCCATAATCTTTGAATCCCTTCACATCACCATACTCACCAACATTATACAAGCATCACTTATTTATACTGCAAATTGTGCTCTTTGGATTTTTCTTTCTGCTCTATAAATCTTTTCTAGCAGGAAGGGAGTGCTTTGGCCGTGGGAAAGGCAGTCTGGCTGACTGCTCTTCCCAGGGCATGGAGAGGCAGGGAAAAGAGACAGACAGATGCACTTTCCCTCTCCAAGCCCCACCCTCCCTCCAGCCTGCCAGCACCCCCATCCCACCATAACAAAATTCTCAATTTGCATCCATCTGGCTTTCATAGTATTTTCCAGATCTACAATCTGGTCACACTTTATGTGCAGTTGCATAACTGATAGGATTTTTTTTTTCTTTCACGGGAAGGATTTAACAGAGTGGCTGCCTACTGACCACTCTGATTACTTTAATAATACATTATTTTGAACTGTTTTCTAGTAGGTAATAAAAAAATTTTAATTGTTTTTTACCAAAGTAGCATAACATGATGTTTTTGCAAAATGGTATTAAGATTTTTTCACTAAGCAAACAAAAGGTGATGAAACAATTAGGTGTATGTCAAACTTTCAGAATTAAGTAGTCTTAGATTCAGATTTGAGTTTGAAAAGAAACAGTAGAGCAACCATGAACAAATATGGTTATGGCAGTAAAAAGGAAGCACAGTATTTAGGATTGTTTCTTTTATCCCAGTCTTTTTCTGAGGTTCATATTGGCTGCTACTTGCTCTGAGTGATTCTTCTGTGACCTAATGGATTTTTTTATTAGGATAATTCCAAGGATATATTATTGGATTTTTCTTCCTTTTTTTTCCGTCTTCTGAAATCTTACCATTGAAACAAAACACATTCACCTTCTCTCTGTATTCAGCATCCCTAGTAAAGCTGTCCATAATTCTGCCTCTTTCTTCTAACACAATCTTCTACCATTTGTTGGCACATGAACATGCACTTCCTAGAACTACATGTAAAGACACTGTTATTTAGATGCTTACAGACATGTTTCTATAAAACTATCTTGCTTTCCCTTGCTTCTGTATTAGACTTTGTTGTTCCAGTTGGGTTTTAATTACATTGTAAAAGGCAAGCCTTGATTCAGTGTGAGGTTTGTAGAAGAAAAGGGTGTGTTCATGGTGGTAGGTCATCTCCTTTCATTGTGGAGAACATCTGTCTCTCTCCAGGTAGTGGGAAAGAGGACTGCCTGGACTAAATAGGTGTTATGGCTTACCCCCAGCAGGCAAGTAATCACCATAGCAGCTGCTTCCTTGCTCCTGCAACCAGTGGGATCACAGAGAGTTGTAAAAGCACAAATGAAAAAAATGATGGGATGTGATACACATTAATAGATTGGCAGGTAAAGCAAAAGCTGTTTGTGCAGGCAAAGCCTCTCAAGGAATTAATTCAGAGCCTTCTATGGGCAAGCAGGGGTTCAGCCATTTCCAGTAGCGCAGGGCACCATCACATAATAGTGACTTGGGATGACAAACGTCATCGTTCCAAATGTCCCAGACCTTCCTCCTTAGTCACGCAGCTTTATATAGTGAGCAGGATGCCATATGGTCTGGCAGGGTCTGTTGGGATCAGCTTTCTGCTCCCAGCCTTTTGTGCTTCCTGTGCACCCCTACCCTCCTCCATGCAGTATGAGAAGCAGGAAAGGCCTTGGCCGTGTGTAAGTCTGCTCAGCAATAACAAAAAACATCTTTATACTGTCAAACCTGTTTTCAGCACAAATCCGAAACACAGACCCATAACAGCCACTGCAAAGAAAATTAATTCTACCTCAGCCAAAACTAGTGCAAGAGGGAAAAAAAGAGAGCTAAAACCATGTCGCTATAGAGTGTGTTTTCCCATACAGGCATGTAAGTCAGTCATCCAGAGTAAAGTTGCTTTTATAAGGAGTTAAAGATTTGATGAGATCACTCATCAAAAGTGATCTCACTTTTGATGAGAAGGAAGAAACAACTCAAAAGGGAGAAGTAATTGCTGTCCCTGTGGGACCTACCTAGTATGTTTCAAAGAGTCGTGTTCATTAGTGCAGCTCAGCATGACCAGTCAATATTGCTTTTTCTTTTGAAAATACTTTTAGGAGCCCTTGATGATCTCAGAATTTTCTGAAAAATAGTAAGTTCTGTAAAATGCAAAATTTTCTGGTGTTCCCATCTTCTTTGAGTCTACTTTCCCTTCCAAATTATAATTCTCCTACTTTCTCCTACTTTGTTACAAAGACCCCACTGCACAGGAGATATCTGGCCTACAGGAGAAATATGGTATCATGTGCCTAAGCATACAGCATTATTTTATTGTAATTATAAATTAATAAATAGGCCAAGAATAATTTTTTAGGATCATTCTGACCAGCAGCAAGAAAAGAAGGAAGGGAAATTCCAAAGGCAAAATATCTTTACAATAACACTGGATAGAAGTTGCAGGAAACCAGATATACATCAGGGTGAATGGCCCCTCAATGGTCACCCCATCTCTCTTTGAAAGATAATGTAGAACAATATTTTTCCTCTTATATATCAGAAGAAATATTTGCCATATATCTCTTATGGAAGAATACCAATTCTGCTTCTCTTGCTTTCTCCACTGAAATTAATACAAATACAGTGGTAATTTCCATGTGACAGACACTCATCCCCAGCTTTTAGAGCACCAGGTGTAGAGGCTGAGAAGGTGACTTTAGTTTTGGAGTGGATTATGGTGCTGTGTCCCTGCCCTCCCCTTGCCAGCTGCACTATGATCTGAGAATCCAAGAATAGAGATGATCCTGTAGGATCTGTTGTGGGCCACTTGTTGGCATCTGCGTGTGAAATAAACGTATCAGACTGAATAACACCTACTCCTTTGAACTTCAGTTTTATTATTATTTTAGTGGGACCCCTATGACTCATTATAAAATAGCATACTCAACAAAGATAAATTATATGAAACAAAAGAGTTTTAATGATTTCTTTAAACTGCATATACATCTGGTTAATTTACTGAAGCCTGCATCATTCACAGGGAACATCCAGTTTGTATTTTCAAGCCTCTGCTCTCCCTCTCTTTGCAGTTGTAGTGGAGATAAACTTTAGACACACTTAACTACATGAAATAAATTCATGAATTAATTAGAAAATGTTCTTTGAAGGTGGATGAAACATGTCAGTTAAAATGCCAGTGAAATAAGTGCGACAGGTATTCACAAATTTGAATGAGGGTATGAGTTAAAAATTAAAATATTTTCCACTGGGAAACAAGAATAGTAACCAATGGGAAAAAAAAAACAAACAGGAGAATTTTGTAATGTTTCTGCTGTTTCTGTGGAATATGATATAATAAACATCTATAACATAATTAGTGACAGTATTTTGTAAAACCTAGAACAATGAATTGGCACATCCACTGCTTTACCATAGACTGTGTTAGAATCAGGACAAGAGCAGTAACTTACAGCATATTGAAAGAAAAAAATATAAAAGAATAGTAAGAATTAGTAAGAGCTCTTTACTAAAAATAAAAAGCTTTGTTGGCTGACAAATGCAATTACTTCACAGTGACATGAAATTAATGTTTACTGCTCCATACTTCATCACTGGTTCAAATACCTATCATTGTGTCTATGTAGTCCAGATTGTTGATCCCTTCCTCTGTTGAATCTGAATTATTGTTTGCAAATGGAAGCAATTATTTAATTATTTAACTGAACTACTCTGGCTCCATCTTCTGAATTGCAAGAAGTGATAAAGTATTATTTTTTGACATTTTTTGCAACAGGTGGTAATATAGAATGCAATAGTAGGAAGTTTTGCAAGAACATTAGGAATTTTTTAGAAATGAGCAGGAATAGCAGGATCCATACCTAAAGTATCAATTTTTCACAAGCACACAGTCCTATCTGCCATTATTTTAAAGTAAATAATAAAATACAGAGTAGATTCCAGAATTATTTTGCTTTTTACTGGCCAAAAGGAGCACCCACGCATAAGCTGGCTTGGTTTGGGTTTTTGGTTTTTTTTTCATGAAGGTAGATTGTTTTAAAAGGTGTGTGTTTGCCAGAGTAAAATAGAAGAAGAGTAAGTATTAGGTAAGGTAATACTGCTCCAGTTCTTTCAGAACTGATTTGTATAGCTGAAGACGTTGGGACACTGTCTAGCACTTTGAAAGTCTGTTTTGATTTTGAGAGTTACCTTTACAATTTTAAAAAATATATAATGTGAAGCAAACAAAATGCAGGTGCCAACAAGACTTCTTCGAAACTTGTGTTAAGATTTAAAACTTTATTTTGAATATTCAGAACATCACCACAAACATGGAAACTAGTAGACACAAATGATTTCCTATCCAGTTTTAAAACAAAATATTTGCTAAAGAAATTGCAGCAACACATTTTCATGACAACAATATACCTTAATATTTCATATCTACATATAAAAGTCATGCATTTTAGAGATTCATTTTGGCTAGATTTTGTTTTCTGGGTGCTAAAATTCACTGCAGAACTTACATGTTTTAAACATTTTGTATATACATTTTAAACAGGTTATTATACTGATACCACATTCCCAAATAAAACACAAAATGTAATAAAGCTTTATATACTTTTGATCTAGCTTATCTTTTTTTCCATATTAAAAAAAATAATTCTATATGTAATAGCAAAACAAACATTTTAAACCAGCTCACATATTTGCAAGATATGTAAAATCTAATAGTAGAAACTAGAATGACAATGCAAGGGTATAAAATATGTTCTCTTTTGAGTCTGTGGTCCTTGAGTAATATTGCTTCAGTTCTGGCCTTGCTTTGATACATGCAAGTCCATGAAATGCTTCATGGCTTATTATGTAGCAGGTGAGGATTCAGCTGGGAACTAAAGAAATATGGTCCTCAAGCCTAACATTGGCAGCTACTTGTTTAATTTCCATCTTTGCTATACAATTATTCTATTCTTGCTATGAGGCACATTCAAAAAAAAAGTCCAGGGCTAAATTTCAGCCTGTAATATCTTTGCAGTCAGTACATTTTAAGTAATTCAGATCCCCTATATTGTACTTCTGCAAGATATTTTACTATGTAAATATTTCCCCCTATGTAAATAGTTCAAGCAATAATGTTAAAAGGTTCTATATATAGCTTTTATTTTTCTCTTTGAGATTCTTTCATAATTTTATGCTGGCTGCTAAGGCATGTGCCACAAATGATGACCTTTGGCACTGGTGTGTTAGCATCTGAGGACAACCTCTCTACTTTTGACCTCTGTATGTGACCCATTATGCCTTAATGTTGATCATTTTTCTGATTTTACAGCTTCATCAATGGAATCCATTGCTGTGACATTGAGTATCATCAGCAAATTTTCTTACAAACAGATTAAACGTATAAACATTTATAAAAGTCTTACTAAACATAGTGCTTTTAAGTGTTTTGCATCCCTGATCTGGAAATACTTTTTGATCTATTGACAGACTGTCAAGAAAGATGCACTTGGCTGGATAGGTCAAACCAGGCTTCTTTTTTGTGTTTCAGGAACTATTTAAGAATGTGAAGAGACAGTCTGACAAAACACAGAATGAGCACTGGACTGTGACAGAGGAGATCCACTTTTGTTCCTGGGTCTGTCACTATCCTGCTGGACAATCTATGTGCAGTTGTTACCTCCCTCTGTGCCTCACTTTCACCACCTGAGAAGTTAAGAAAATAATGTTGTCATTTTTGCAAAGTGCTTTGAGATTTATGAAGAAAGAGTGTTGTTTAAGAGCCTGCAATTTACTGTTTATGAAGAGCATTAGCTTTTTCCATGCTCTTTCCAGTTTTCTCAATGCAATGAAATAAACACCAAAAAAAAATTGTCTGTGAAATCAGTAGGAATTTCACACTTGATTCTACTGTTGCCAGAATTTCTTCGGACTGAATGACAGAAGTTGTGCTCCTTTCTAGTAGCAATTCTTGTGTATGCTATTACTCTACCTCTGAAATATCTGCACATTTGTTAGAAAGGTGGAAGGAAAGCAAGCAATAACTCTGAAAGGAACAAGGTAACAATTTTTAATGCAACCACTGCATTTGAGCATCCCCTGGAATATATTTATAATGCACTAGCATGCAGGCTAATAATATTAGTATTCGACTTCATTTTGCCATGTTTCTTGACACAAACATTTACTAAAAATATGGTAGGCCCTTTTTATTGGTTCAAAGCAGTTCCTAAGGTACAAATTGTGACTCACACAATTTTAGTGTGTCATTTAAAAATTGTATGTGCTTATTTTATCTTAGATGGCCTTTGTCATCATTAGGACACTTACTTCAGTCATTCACATTAGTTTTTTCAAAAGCTTTGGAGAGACATCCAGGAAAACTCACAATTTTTAGTGTTTTTCCCCTTTCAAAGGTTTTGAGAAGAGCAGTTTCCCCTGACAGGATGTTTTAGATAATGTGTTTTCTGTTCTGAACTTTGTATTGCACTACAGCACAATCCTGACTGCAACTCTTAATATGCCAGATCCTGTAGCATTTACCCCCAAAAATCCTTTTAGAGACTATGGGCACTAACTTCAGACATATATTTGGTTCTATAAATAGTCACAGCAGTTCAAATCATGAGTTTAAATGGCAAATATAAAATACTTCAGACAATACAAAGGCAAAAGATCTCATAGGGCATGAACATAAACCCTTCCAATAAAGTAATGTAAAGAAGCATCACTCAGCTAGTCTGATAATTTGTATATTATGCCAACCCCTCTCCAAGGGTACCAACAGTTCAAAAGACATTCCATTCATTCACTAACCACACCACGTGTTCAGTTAACCAGCAGCAGCATTAGAACTGAGTCTCTCCCACAGAGGCTTTTGTAGGGAACTTCCCCGTCAGTTCTCGCCGGAGAAGCTTTCTGGTTTTATACGTACACCATTCCATCTGGCAGTCTTCGCAAACAAATGTCTGTTCTGAAATATATATGGGGCAGAAACTCAGGTCATTCTTGAAGCAATGAGCTCAGAAAAGATGATCTCCAACTCTCTCACAGGGATTGGCTTTTCCACTTAACCTTAAGTTAAAATACTGCATCACACGAGAAAGTAGTATCATGCTGGGGGGATAGAGGCAACATCTTTTCCTTTGAACTGCTATCCCCACACTTCCTGTAACTGTGCAAGAGTTCATTTATTCAGGTGATCCAAGGCTGTCTTATGCACACTCTCCTACCAGTCAGTAATGATATGGCATAGAATTGTTCATCCTCAGCATTCTTGAAGGAAATGATTAACACCATCCAGCATGCAATTCTATGTTCTAGGCTTCTTCACAACCATTTCTTTGTTTTTCTTCTGATATTATGCACTGCTTTCTCTTGCAATTATATGCAAATGCAGATAATATTAAGTTGATTTTCCAGATCTTTCATATTATGTAAATGATGAAAATTCTTCTATTTTTTGTTAATTACAAAATAAGGTCTTCTGGGACATCTTTTGTTTTCTTCCTGATTTACTTAAATTAATTGTGAGAGTACATACATTTTTATTTTTCAGTTTTTTTCATAGCAATCACAGTACCTAATTTTTTTCAATTTCCAAATATTTCTTTTAAAACAGGTATTAAGAAATAGGATCTTGCATGGTTGTTTGCTGTCTATGGGTTTTACATGCGTAGTGTCAGATGAGACTTCACAGCTGATTTCTGACAGTGCAATTTCACATCACCACACATTTTCCTTTCAGCTTCTCCTTCCTTTTCTGTTGCTTGCTTTTTTTGCCATCAATTTGCAAACTCACAGTCCTGCGTTTCTCCAGGTTTAGCAACTCTTGAAATAACTCTTTCACATTGTGGTTTGTCTTGGCAGAGGTCTCCATGAAGGCACATTTCCACTTCTTAGCCATGGCTTCTCCTTCACTGCTTTCTACCTCTCGATTTTGGTTCTCATCATTTTTATTCCCCACCAGCATTATTGGAATGTTTTCTATGTCTCCTTTAATCTGACATATTTGTTCGTAGATTGGCTTGAGTTCCTCCAAGGACTGTCGGCTGGTGATAGAGTAAACCAGAATAAAAGCATGTCCTTTAGAAATAGAGAGACGTTGCATGGCTGGAAATTGATGGCTCCCTGTGGTGTCAGTTATCTGCAAAGTGCATATGCTCTTATCACAGCTGATCACCTGCCGATAGGTGTCTTCAATGGTAGGGATGTAGCTCTCTCTGAAAGTGCCCTTCACAAATCTCAAGACCAAAGAACTTTTCCCCACTCCTCCAGCTCCAAACACAACTACCCTATAATCATTGCTTTGCTCAGGCATGTTTCTCAGTGTTTCACTTGCTCAGATAGGGGAGAAAACCTAGGAGAGAAAACAACAAAAACAAGGAGATAGTAGAGGTACATGTGTAGAGTGCTGTGATATCTTTCCCAACAAGAGAAATAAATGTAAGTGATGGCATACTACTTGTAGTAATTTAAGAAGTCTTGCAAGATGTTACAGAACAACTTATTTTAGTGGTGAATTGGGGTTTTCAAACCAGTCTGGACTAGTAGCAAAATACCATCTTTGTCACTTTGTAACTGATTTTTAATTAACATCATGTGTTTCAGTATTCTTCCTACTGGACTAATATTCACAGAACTAAGTTCCATCTGGGAATTTCAACAAGACCTTGACCTGAACAAATTGTAGAAAGGGAATTATTGTTCTATATCAAAAATAGATCTAAGATAATAGTTGAAACTGATCACTTCACAGGTGCATGATAGTCAATTACTCTGAATATTCCAGCTCTTCAGTAGTTAAGGAATTTATCTCTACTATGACTGGACTACAGTTCTGAGTGACCACTAAGATATATTTGTAGATTATTCAGCATTTACTGAGCTTTGGGTTTTAGCTCCATGGGACTGTGTGTCCCACTTCAGTGTGGTTTGGCACTGGCATTTCAGGCTAAAGAGTACATTTTGATAAATTCAAATTGCTCACATTCAGTCTGCCTTTTTATTCCAACATTTATCTTGCAGCAGATGATATTTGGCACGAGACTGGCTATACTTATCAGAGAGGTTCTGCAGATGTATTCATAACAATTTAGTGGCTTGTATTTCCAAGGTTGGCAATGGCATAAGTCAAATGTCACAAAATTCTGTGATTCCTGCAGTA
Organism: Poecile atricapillus; assembly: GCF_030490865.1. Taxonomy (NCBI): domain Eukaryota; kingdom Metazoa; phylum Chordata; class Aves; order Passeriformes; family Paridae; genus Poecile; species Poecile atricapillus. The sequence continues at coordinate 103,709,999 of NC_081289.1, read as the reverse complement.
AGTTCCCCTTGACAAAACCCATCTGTATGTAGTAGGACCACAAATATTAAAATAATTGTTAAATAACAGAAATGGTAAAATTTTCACATGTTTACAAGATGTAGATGTTTTAGAATTAACTGAAATAAAATGAAGATTAATTTGTCCTCTCATCAATAACACCTCAATAGGCACACAGTACATACAACTCTTTTTATATTTAGTGAGATTAGTAAAAAGAACCCTAAAAATTGAAGTAAACATTGGGTATTGTGACTTTTCAGACCAAAACAGTATATATATATAAGGGGTATGTGTGGAAAAAACTGCAAATTTTGCTGCATCTGTACTTGTTCTGAAGAAAATGGGCAGGTTTTATAGGGAACTTTGCCCAAGTGCCTTAATGGCACCACATGATTAAATTTGCCTGTTGTAATTTTGCCTGGGTAGCAGTAAATCCTGAACAACCCAAAGAATTTCTTCTCTTTTGAAAGAAAGCCTCCAAGCTATTGCTTCAATGCAGCGGGAGGAGTGACTGCATTGCAGGGGGGGATTTTAAGTTACGTTTTACCTGTCCAGCAGCAGGGCAATATTGATGCTTTAGAGGTCTGGATCTAAGGACTTTAGAGGTCCTTAGACTTTAGGACCCCCCATGCCCTTATTCCAGTTGCAAGTTCATGCCAAATTTTCTGTTTCCACATTTTGGTGCTGTTCTTTATGCCGGTTAGTCTTCAGCTACGGCAACACATGCCGCACTAATGTCTTCAATTTCTTGTTCATATCCTGATGTTGCTATCTTTCTTGTACAGGGCATCCTATAGGGTCCTAATTCTAATGTCTGAGTAAGCTGAAAACATCTGTCCTTACATAATATGTTGGATGAAAGAGTTGTACTTCCTCATCTGCCATACCATAGGCAGAATAACTAGTGCAACTGGGGATGCTGATCCCAAGGCAAAGTGCTAAGCTGCCACAGCTCTGTTTATGCAGCCTGGCTTCAGGCCGAAGGCAACTTTACCCCTTCAATCTCTCCTGTGCTACATTCACTGTCACTCTAAGAGGCTTGTTTAAATATAGAAAAGATTGATAAATAAGAGCATTCATCTTGAGGCACTGAAGTAAAATTGTTTTTCTGACAGCAGAATTCAAGGAATGGAAAGAAAAAGTAGCCTCAGAAAAAATGCTCATGTTTGTGTTTATAGAAGAGGTAAAACCTTCTGAGGAACAAAGAAAATGAGTGAGCAGTTCATGATGTTAAAAAAGAAAGGAAAAAATGTAGCTGGAAAAAAAGTGAGGAGAAGGAAGAAACTAGCTTAATGCTGTTCCACCGAGAATAAACTTGTACGTAAGAGCTGCAGACATGCAAATTTGGAACAGTCATAGGGCTTACAGTTGTGGATGGATGCACAGAATGAGTTACCATAATAATTATAGTTTAATCATTTCTTGTAAGTAAAAAGGCAAGAGAGCAAAATCTGTGAGTTTCACTTCAGAAGCAGCTTAAGCATTGCACAATCATATTATATGTAGCCTAGGAACTACAGGACTAGGAGAAAAAATGCACTGTGAAAACTTTTACAAAGAAAATCAGTGAAATATGGACTAGAGAAAAATTTAAAAGCTAGCTGAGTGCAATCCTGCTCTATTACACTGCATACTCTAAACATACTCAGAAATCTCCAAGAAAACTGACACACATGGTAGCCCAAAAGATAGAACAAATTGAAATGGGGCACTTAATGGCCTGAAGTATTACACACATAGAAAAATTCTAAGCGGTCCTGAATTAGCATGGTAACAGTCTTCAAAACATAGCAAGTTGTTGCAAAGATAGAGAGCATAGTGGAAAAAAATGGAGCTTATGTGCTAGAATTGTAGAAGAGATTCACATCAGACAATAGGAAAATTTCACAGTGGTAAGAATAGCAGACTAATTTTATAGGGAGATTTTGCAGATATTTTTTAGAAATTACCATAGTATCAAAGGATAATTCCAGCTGGAAGCGACTTGAGTAAATTTCTGGTCCAGACTGTTTATCACAGCTGGGTCAGCCATGACACCAGAGGAGATTATTTTGTCCTGTACAGATGTGAAAAGCCCCAATCTTTCCCACAGTCTTTCTGGGAAACATACTCCAATGCAAAATTACCATCAGGATGATTTTTTTCCTCTTATACCTAATCTAAAGTACTCTCTCAGCTCATACTTGCTGTCTCTCCTCCCAGCATCTACTGTGAAGAGTGTAACTGCACCTTTTTGATGGCTTTCCTGTAGGTGTTGAGGGCTACATTTTGCTGTCCCTCGACCTCTGCCTTTCCCAGGCTGACTGGCCCTGGTCCCTCTGCCTGCAGAGCAGGGCAGCGCCGCAGCTTTGGGCACCTCGGTGCCCTCATCTGCACTTGCTCCAGTTTATCGATGAGTTTCCCCAGCTGGGGCTGCCCAGACCGGACGAACGGCATTGCTGCTGTGCCGTGAGTGCTGAGCACAGGGGGATTATCACCTCCCGCGGCCGGCTGGCCATGCTCCTGTTCACACAGACCGGGGCACCGGGGGCTTTGCTGCAGCTGAACATCACCGGGTGACTGCCCCAGGACCTTCTCTACAGAGCTGTTTCTCTCCAGCCTGGGCGACTGCAAAGGAGCAGCAACCTCAGTTGCTATTTGGTCTCTCAGTCCTAAAGATCCTCAGTTTTGCCAAAATAAAAATTACAGATTTTTCTAAATTTGTCCTGCTCAGGAACCAAAAGAAACAAACCAAACAAACAAACAGCTAATGCAAGCCTTTACAATCATACTGGAGAAAGGATTCCCCATTGTGTTCTCTGTGTGGATCTGGTCACACAATCTCCTGCAATCATTCTATATGAATGTGGTGCGCTTGCACACAAGTGTTCATTTGTTAATGCTTTTCAAACCACCCTGTTACCTTACTGATGTTTCTTTGTCTTAAAATGTCTTAACTGAAACACACAGGAGGGCAAAATAAAGTATGGCATTATTTCATCAGCTTGTGGCATTATGGCCAGTGAGAGTATGGAAAAAATTAACTAGATAGAAGTCTGACTTTTCAGATGTATAAGATCATTTCTGATTCAGAAAACCAGTCCTTCTTAATCTACAAAGAAAAAAAGAGTTGCTCTTTACATGTTAGGATGGACTTTTTCTGCAATGAAGCCTCATTTGCTGCCTTTGCAAATTTCACAAACTACATCAGTGAAAACTTGCTATCATACTCTAAAGTGTCAGTTTATCAACACTATCCTTACTGGAAAAGCCAAAACAATTTTCATACCTTTCATTTTGAATTGTCTGGTTACAAAGCCCAGCAAAACAGTGAGTCTGTACCTCTGCTGACTTAGATAGGTTTTCTGCAGATACTCTGCTAGCACAAGGCTGGAGCTTCTCTAGTTCAGCTGCTGCAGGTGAGCTTGATGGGCTATTTACCGGGGCAAACCACTGCCTCCAGGTCAAACTCAACTGCAAACCTTTATGTTAGTCTTCACGCTTTCCCTAGAGATTTCTGATATGCCAGGTGAAAGAACTGAAATATTTTTCTGACAGAAGGATACAGTTCAAAGTCTGAGTAATTATTACACAAAATAACTTATTTTATAACATAGTGGGAAAAACATGCATTTTAGATGTTTAAAGTAACCTCTTGTTACAAATTACATTCTAGATAGTTGAAATACCTAATATTACTAAATCAATGTCACTGATCTTGTACTTGGCCACTGGATCTCCACAGTTCTCTCTTACCATCAATTGGGTTTTTATATACTAACTTTTCTTTTCATATTTATGACTTGCCTGTCCTGTTTGTATTTAAGCTCCGTATAGCATATGCAATAACAGGCAGAAAGGTACAGGAAGGCAGAAAAATAACTTCTGAAAACTAATCTACTTGAATATCTATCCTTAGAGCAATATGAGATTAGACTCTCACAGCTGGTGAAATCTTTGAGTTTATGCTTGAAAATAAGCACAGAAAAAAATCAACCTATCTCCAATGTTCCCAGTCTTGGTTTTGTTGCAAAAGATTTTCACCATGTTTCCACTGCTAGACTACCAGGAAATATCACAAATTGTAAGTTTGGTTGACACTTTTTTACTAAACTGTATCTTTCAGTGTAGCATTAATTTTACAGTTTTACAGGGTGATGTTACCTTTGCTTTCTGGAGTCAGAGGCTATGATTGCATCTTAACTGATCCAGTTCTTGAGGTCTTATGATGTCCTAGTGAGATGTCAGTCTGATACGAAATTCAGCAATTGTCAGATGCTGTGTATTAATTTCCTGATTTTTTTTTTCCCCCCTGAGGTATAAAACCATCTAATGTCAGTCATGGATATTTTTTCTTTCAATTTCTTTTTTTTTTCAAGCTCTAAGGCGATGTGTCTGTTTATATTGTTATTATGAAAAACCAATAAAGTGCAGGCAATTCATTTAGTTCATTTAAATTTACAGTCCATGAGGCTATCCAGTGATGACACCACTATATAAGGATACAAGGTGCAAGGTGAAGAATGTAGCTATAGATAAGATGGATTTCAACATAGCTGTAAGATTAATGTCCATTTCCCAATACCAAAGGTGAAAAGGTCAGATTATTTATATAAAAGAGGGAAAGAGAGCTCTGCAAGGAACCTTTTCTTGTGCATATAAAGAGGCTCTTCTCAGGGAGTGTTTTCACTTTATCTGCTAATGAATATGTACTTTAGGAATGGGGACTTTCCTACTTCCAATGCCTTCATTTTTTAATATAAGAATCGCTTTTTCAGTCTATTTTTTTGCTTGTATTCTTTGGTCTTTTCAAGACAGTGGAAAGTTGGACACATTTGGAGACCAAATGATAACTGTAAAAACAGCTTTTTCCTACAATATGAGGTTCTAATCCACATGGAAAGAACTTTTTTATTCTCATGTGGAACAAAATGTTCTTTGAAAGTCTGCTTCTTGATGATCAGCTAGTCTAAATCATGATTTTTTTTTTTCACTGCATAAATGCAGTAGCACTTTTTATTTATGTTTTTCTCAACTGCAGTTGGAGAGAAAAGCATTTATAGCTTTTCTTTCCAGCTATAGAAAGATGACCAGAGTGATTTCCTTAGAAAATGGCATCTTGTGCAGAAAATAAGTACTGTGTAATAAATCTGCTTTTATTCTAACACATTGTCCTTATTGTAAAATTTGCTTGATTATCTGAAAGTAAGGGACAAAATCAGACATTTTTCTTATTCAATGCACTCATAGAAAGCAAAAATTCAGACTAAATATTCAATTTGTTTAAACCGAAACAGATTTCATTTTAGAGCTAGGTTCTCTACAATGCTGAAAATGTATGAATTTGCATGGAAAATTCATAATTTAGAATCTTTAAACTGAAATTAATGCTCCAAAGCCTTTCACAGATTTCCCTAAGAGGTTTTGTGGGTTTCCTTCATGCTCCTGGCCTAACACAGAAGAGAAATAGAAAGGACAGGAGACTTTCAGATAAATTTTTTTCAGGTTGTTTTTTGGTTTTTTTTTTCTATATTTACAGGAGACTATTGTCTTGAGAGCATCTGCATATAAAAGAGATAGAATCCCACCTCCATGCTGTCCTGTAGTCACAGGTGTTGTGCTCTGCTTTAGCAAATTGTCATATTGTTGTCACACTTACGTTGAAAATCTCATTCCCAAAACAATGCCTTTTCAAAATTGTTGGAAAACCTATGGAACCCTTGGTAAAAGAAAGAAATCCCACATGCATAGTTGTCACTGTAAGAAAATCTTTACTAGTTCTTTGGCTAACATACGGCCAGTGGATGTTGTGGCAGAAAGAGTTCCGCTAGGCAGGAAAGAACTGGAAAAAAAGAGGAAACAAATAGACAAACAGACAATATTTCCTGTAGGAACAACAGATGGCATGGGTTTTTGGAACTAGCTTAACTAAAGTGGCATTACTTGTTGAAGATGGCAGGACGGTGGCAGAAGAATGAATGACGCAGAAGCAGCTATTGATTCCCTTCCCTGATGAGGGTTCATCTGCAGAAAATACTAGATCTGATCCAACAAAGATACACATAGGGACACACTGAAATTGTTTGCTCTGTTGTTGCCTGAGAGCTTTCAGAACTAACCCTTTAGTAACAGATATGTACTAATGAACCATTACTGTAAAGCAAGATTCAGCTTCATTGAACACACTTATCATTTGAAAAAAACCCACCTTACTTTCATTCAGCCTCAGAAATGTTGTGCTAAATTTATCCAGGATGGACAGGTGAATGCACTTATCCATGAAAAAAACCCTTTGTGCAGAAACAGAAATATTAAGCTAAGCTTATCCAGGGTGGACAGGTGTTCTACTGCTTGTTGCTACCTATTTAGTGGCTTAGCTCATCTTAAAATTTAAAAGGGAGAATTTCATGACAGTTCCTGTCTAAATTCAGGCTTTGCTTTATGTATGTTAGATACTTCATTGATTTATCTATTTGAGTATTTTGGTAAACCAGTGTTTTAATCTCTAAGTGCTTAACATCAAAATTCAGAGAAATTACTCGGAAGACTTTCCATACGTGTAGTTAGGTATTCACTAAAGCACACATAGAAATAAAAATGTCAAAACAGCAGCATTGTATTCAGCTCCCTTTGGAACTAATTTTTTTAAGTTTTCTTCCCAACTTAACTAACCAAATACAGCAGTTTTTCCTCAATTTTCAATAGGTTTAACTTACCCAAGTAAAGATAGAAAGATCTACATTGTACATGTGCCTTTCAATGTTCAGTGTTCATACATGAACATTGTATGTGTGCCTTTCAACAAGTAAGATATAAAGCCATTGGACAGAGCAGTATGATTATAAACCAGAACTTGTCTCTCCTGCAAATGGAGGATCAGAAACTCAGTATGAATTTTCAGCCCCTCTGGTTTCTAATAGTAGAATCATTTCTTGGTATTGAGCAATGACTTTACATATTGTAGTGAACTTCTGCTTCTCCAGCTGTACACTGGAAAAAATTGGTTCTGCCTTATGGATAATGGTATGTTTTTTTAAGTTTTCCTGAATGGAAAAGTACAAAGTGCTCAAAAAAAGAAAACCAACCCCAAGGCAAGAAAGAACATTTCCCAAGCAATCATTTTACTTTAGAAGTTGTCAATTATTCTATATATTGTGAGATTCATAAATCCCACTATTGTGAGATAAAAATCCCAGCATAAACAATGAGCTATTTCCATATAAATATGTATATTTACACAGAAAAATATTACATTCACGAAAGCCTCTTATCCATTCAGCTGAGGAAACTTGGAAGACTGGTGGCCATTTTGCCTTTCACTGTAATTCTCAGTTCCATAATGCTAATTTGAGACTACTTATGTAAATCTTCTGAAGAAGCAAAACTATTAAAGGTTAAGTGCTTGTGACTTCTTTTTATGCTATAATTCCTGTCATTAATTTTCCTTGCCTGGCTGGGAAGGATAGCTGGACTACTATCCTGACCACTGGACTATTTCTGATGCCCTTTCACAGCCCAAATAATATCTAATTCAAAACAATGGCTTAAACAGAACATTTTGCCACTGGTTTGTTGGGCAATACTTTGGGAATAGCTGAATGCAGTGGGTTTCAGGACCCAAAATGATCTCTGATAATTAATTAAACAATGTAATATGGTTGTAGATATGCTTCCAGGCACTAGGAAGAAGCCCGTTCTTCCACTGGAATTTTTCTGCAGATGAGAGTATTTTGAAAACCAGCAATTAAATTATAACTGTGACGAACAATATAGTAACAGCAGCTTTCTGATAGTTTATAAATGTTCAGTACCCCAACTTGCAACACTTTAAATTCTGAAGTAATACAGGTATGTTTAGCCATAAGAGTAGTTTATTTCTAGATTCGTGATAATGTTATTTATTTGTGTTAACTACAATACTTTAGCTACTGATAGTAGCTAATATTTGATGATTTAAATAATTTAATCTTTCAGAAGAGATAAAAGTTGTCAGTTTAAATTTTCAGGGAAGAATAAAAAATAAACAAGTATCAGTAAAAAAGGACAAGTGATCTTTTCTTTGCTTCAGATTAGCTTTAAGTAAGAACTACTGGGTATTTTGGGAAGGAAACAACTTCAGTCTAGGAATGGATTTTCCCTTTTCATATGGTTTCTTTAATATATACATATTTTGAATGAGGAAACTGAAAGGTTGACATAGCTTCACTTTTCAGACACCTTTCAGATTCAACTAAAACCAATGTCATTACCTGCAGTCAGGCTGATGCTGACTGGATTTTCCTGCCATAGCATATTGCAGACCTGCATAGCCAGAGAGACTAATTTTAATCTCAGACAGAGAAGCTTAACATTCAGCTAAACGTTAATTTGTCAGGAGGAGGTGCTTCTGACCCCAGTGTGTCAAAAGTGCTTTTGTCACAGACTTGACACACAATTTTTCACATTTTGCTCTTGTCTTTCTTTGATACCCATCTCAAGAATTACTCTGTTGTCAATACTTTGTGGTTGAAAAGTAATCAATATTTGTTTTCTCAGAAAGGTGAATGTTCTGCTTCAATTAGTATGTACAGCTGCATTGACACTCAGGGGGTCTTTTTCACAGCTTTTCCAGCAGTAAGGTAAGATAATTTAATGTCTGTTTTAATTTTAATGTCACAATAAGAATGCAGTGAAAGTATCTGTTTGCTGATACTCAGAAATATTTGTATTTAAAGTTAAAATACCAAATGGAAAATAAATTTTCCAGAAATATTTTCTCCTGGTACATTTTTGGAAATTGCTCATTTTAAAGGGAAATTAGTATTGGTAATACCCATCCATGTTTTACAAAATTGCCATTTTCCCTCCTCTATTTAATATTGATTACTGCTCAATTAGTCCTGGTAATATTAAATATTAAGGGGAAATTAACAAAATTTTGTAATCAGTCTAGGTATCAAATGAAATGTCCCACAGCGAATAGTGTTTCAGCTTGCATGTACAAATGTCCTGATAGTCACTTAAAGAGTGGGAGAGGGAACATTCAAATGCTTATTATGTATTACAGAAGAATTACCGAGAAACACTATGAATTAAATGCAATCCAATGTAGAAAAAAATCAAGACCATAAAAAAACAAAAGAAGAAAAAAGATAAGTCTATAAACATAAAAAAAAGAGAGAGAAAGGGAATATATAGAATTGAATGCAGTCTTTCTGTGGGAGCATCTTTGAACCAGAACATTATTTATTATATATTTATTTTAAAAATCTAATTTTGGGAGCAATATCACATATTCTATCTCAATGAAAGTTCAAGTCTGACTTTTTACACATGATGCTGGATCTCTACATGGGCAGCTGTGTTGGTTAGCACAAGAGAAAGACAGAAAACAAAGTTGTCAGGTTATCCTCAAAGGAAACTAGAAACAGTGCTAGTAATGACTTCAGGAACAGCAGTATCAGTTTATATATAGTCCACTATTTTTATTGGTACTACAGAGACTGCAGTGCTGGTGTAATATAATCATGACCACTAGGCCAGAAGGAGCCTCTGAAGTCAAATCAACTTCCAAAGAGCTCTGCTTTGCGCTTTGAGAAAGGGATATTATTCAGCCTAAGGTTCATCAGGGCTTGTGAGCCTGCTGGTGTAAACAATAGTGCAGCACAGAGCAGAAATATGCTTTCATCTGACTGATGTGAGATACGTGAAAAAACTGTATTTACAAGGATCTTGACTCACTTGCAAAGGGACTCTTTAGTGCAGGCAACTTCCAGAGAAAAGTTAAAATGGCACTTAGTACTGAAAGAGACTTTCTGGATTATCAAATCCAGTGCTTTGCATTTGCAGGCAACCATTTCACATAATCCCTTCCATCAAGTTACAACTAAAAGGCATTTAAAACATTTTCTATGTATTACTTCAAGTAGAATGTAATTTAAGAACCTAGCTGCTCTAATGGTTTGAAATCTTCCAGTCTAAGTGTATTCACAGTTCATTTATACCAATTCATTCCTCTCTCTTACCAGGAATAAAGATAAATAGCTGTACATCACAATCATTCTTCCAGATCCACAGGACCATTGATTAGCAGCTGTGTGCTTGAACTTGTCCCATGCTTGTACAGTTCTTTGTGCAATAGCCTCAGAAATGTGTGTGGTATGAGAGAGAGCACAAAGCCTGGAGGAATATCACATTTCATAGCTCCAGAACAATGGCACAAAACCCATTCTGCATGAACTGGGCAGTACTGCATTTAGTAAGGACATAAGGGCCCCAGAGAGCAGCTCCTGAGCATAACTGAAGTCCATTAGTCAGAAAAAGGGAAGGGGAGAGCAGCAAGCCAAGATAGCCTTTTAAGCCTGAATTAAATATGTTGAGACCCGCAAACATTCTAGATAATGGTAAACTGTAAAGCTTGGCAAAGATACAACAGCAATCAGTTTCATCAGCTTGGTTTATCTCAAAAGGAACAGGGGTGTACCTAGCTGTACACAGCATACAAAGCTCTATGTTTGTGCATTTATAAACAGGCATATGTGAGTTCAATTACTAGGTACTCATGAGAACAGGCTATTCAGAAAATTCTTTGAAATTAAAATGCATCCAGTTTTGTTGCTTCATTCTGTGCTCACCCTTCTGAGTGGTGCAGCAGACAGCATTCCACATTTCATGGGGAAGATAGCAAGGGATAAAGTGCCATCAAATCTAAAATTCATCAGTTCACAGGCACTTGAGAATGGGCTTTCGTGATTTATTTTCTTTCATTCAGTTGGGAGAGGGACAATCTAAGGAAAAAAAGAAAAAAATCCTGCCTGTCAGTGGGATGCTGCAAAGTTGTATCTGTCTTAGAGCAAGAAACACCTTGTGTTATTTTATTCAGACTCCACATTTCTGTATTCTTCTATATTCCACATTTCTGTATTCTTCTTTCAGTTAACTTAAAATGTAGCTTTCATTTAAAAGAAATGAAAAATTAATCTCTCCTAAAGCCACTGCAGTGGCAGTGCTATAAACTAGGGCAAAATCCAGCACATTGAGTTTTAATGAAAGACAGCTTGAAAAAAAAGGTCATTACCAGCATCCCAGCACACAGAAAAATTATAGTTAACTACCCAGTGTGTCTATGACCAGCATCTGGCATCCTTGCTAGCCCCAGTTTACGGCATGCCATGTTCTGTACACAAGATCTTAGCTTAGAGCATATCTTGCAGTTGTAACTCAAGCAAAACTCTATCGACTTCAGAGGAAATTCTGCCCAAGTGAGCACTGTGTGTTCTGGCTGAAGAAAATGAAGACCTCTAAATTCAATGCAAAGCTTTGCCTATTGTGCAAGGCAGCACAGAAAAACAACGGGAAGAAATTTACCTGTAGAGGAACAGAAAGCTTCAAACGCTCTTCAGTTTCTGCCTGTCATTGCACCAGCTCTTCCCCCTCTCTGCCCTGGGCTCCCTGCAGAAAGCAGCCCCTTAAGCCAGGGGGCTGCAGCTTCCCCTTGCTCCCGGTGCGCCCCACTGCCCGTGCCCCGCTGCCCGCCCGCCGCTCCCCGGTACCTGGCTCCTGGGTACTGCTCTCGGCTGGATCGCAGCCCTCCCCTCTCTGCTCTTACGGACGGACTGGCTCCAGCCCCTGCCAGTGCTACTGCCTAAATGGCGACTGCAAAGCTCATCTAGGCTTTTAACTGCCACCTACTGAATAATTGTGGAATATATATATGTATATGTATAGGTATATGTGCGTAGAAGCGGTAATGTTCTGGTTTTCTCAACCAATGTAGTAGATTTTTACAATTAGTCTCTAAAGCCTCCAAACATCCTGTGGTTTAACATTTAAAGCTGTAGATTACATTAATCTGCGCTCACAACTCTCCATTTCTTTCAGCACTAAAACAGAGAACGAGCCTGTCTCTTTAACTTAAAAAAGCTTACAAAGCCCTTGGTGAAGCTAATCCCCAGGGCAAAAAAACAGCACAGCCCTATTCAGATCAGCGGAGCAGTGCTGATTTTTATTACTTGGAAATTTAATCCTTTAGGTCTCATATTTATTCACAAAAAAAAAAACCAAAAAACAACAAAAAAAACCAACAACAACAACCAAAAAACACAGTAGAAAGAAAAATGTGCCTTAAAAAATAGCTTTTGTCCAACATAGACTCTCAGAATTTCACTCATCTGAAACAGATCAGAATCTTTTTCCTGAAAGCACTGTGTAACAGGATTGCTAAGGTTTATGGACAAATATAAATTAAGAGGTTTTCTCCACTTTGAGTGGTGTGCAGTTTTTTGTGTGTTTTTTTCATTTGTTTGTTTGTTTTGTTGTTGGGTTTTTTTTGTGGGCTTGTTTGGGTTTTGGGGTTTCTTGGTGAAAAATCCAATGGCAAAGTCCAAAGTTTCCTTCAGCTGTTTATTTTTAAAGCAGTTTCTAACACCTTTCTAGGCTAGAAGTGATGTCTACTGAAGGTGTTTGAACTGTCACTGCAGAAAGGAAGCTTATGCTTCCTTTCAGGGTCTCTCTACGAATCTGTGTGAATCCCCAGGGAAGGTGTGTGGACCCTGAGATTTGCTCAGCTGTTTAGAGTATGGTGCTTTAAACACCAGGGCTGTGGGTTCAATCCCACAACGAATATGTTAAGGGTTGGTCTTTATGGTCCTTGTGGGTCCCTTCCAGCTCAGAATATTGTGTGATCTTTGAGATGTTACCTTCAAAACCAAACAGCAGGGATATGAAGGACTATGGTTCCTCTAAGCCAGCTGCCAACTGGCAGGTAGCCAACTCAGGTAGCTGAGTTGTGACATAAAAGGGCTCTATGCCCATCTGCAGAAGCACTGCCCTGTTGAGGGCTGGTGGCGCCCAGAACCTGTCAGAGCAGCAAGGAAAGAATTCAGTTTTCATGCTTGCTGTCACTGACCAGTTGAGTAGCTAGCTTCTTACAGCTGGTGCAATAATTTTAAAAATGGCACCCTTGGTGTCATTTAAAATATATTTTGTTTGCTTTTTAAAAATGGATTTGTTTTGATTGCTTTTATGCTTCTATGAAATATTCATTTATGGTGTTAATGCTTTTGTTGAAGACAGAAACGAAGATGTTTCTCCTCTATGTGTGTGTCTTACAGAGTATATGTGTATTAGGATACATGATGACCTGCAAAATGTGGCCTGAGGAAATAATTTGCATTAACATGCAGTTCTGCTACAGATTAATCCTGAGCCCTGTTTCCACAGGCTCCTGGGCAGCAAACTGTGGAACAAAACATGCACAGCAGGCTTGCTCCCAAAGTCTGACTGCAAAGCCCTGCCTTTGGCTTTGTGACTGCTTCTCAGCAATATCTTAATCCTGTGTGCGTGGAGAACTAGCTATTTAATGTCTCAAAATGAGGAACTTGCACTATAACTTAAAAATCATAGTATAATTACTGCAACACAGGAAAGGGAAAGCTATAAAATTTATAATATTGCTCAGGGATTTTGCTTGTGATTTTTCCCAATTCTGCTCATAGTAGCATGGGTTCAGAATCCAGACCCATTTATTTAATAAGTCAAATTGCGCTTGTATTTACAAAGAATATGGCTTCTCAATAATTTTCAAAGGTTGAAGATGTCAGTCCTCAGTGAGCGCATCCTTATTGTGAATACACCTTTCAATTTTTCTTTAAAAAGTGGAAGCATCTGTAGAATTTTAGAGTCATGACTTGCCACAACTTTCACTCACTCAGTACATATTACAGATCTGGGAATATATAGTTCTCGCACCGTATTCCAACAGGATGGGTATTCAGACTTTGAAAACATACTTTTCAAATTGCTGATTCTTTCCAAAACTGAATTTATTTCAAATAAAAGTATGGGTATAGCCTGTCTTCAGTCTTTCTTTACCTGTCCAAAGAACTGAGATTTTTCATGTACAGATTGCAGATATGTACCTCACTGAGAAAGAAAATGTCCATTTCTACAGCTTCCACCTAGGCTCTATCCCACCAAAACCACCAGGAGATTTTTCTGATCAGAAGCACAGTACTGAATTGTCATGCTATAATTCACTGAAGAGGATTCTTGTGTGGGATTTCCCTGACTATCTCTGCCAAAAACAAACATGGCAGTTACCACCCTTAACAAGGGTTTTGTTACATTTCTGCTTTAAATGACGTTGTTCAGGTGTGCCAGGCAAGACAGACTTCCAAAATCTCAGGCATGCCTCACCTCATAATATTATTCACATGTGGTCTCAGCAGAGAATCCCGCAGAACTAAAGCCAGGTCAGTCCCACACAGGCCAGCAGAGGTGCAGCTGGGTATTTTCCCACCCCAAGCTGCAGGGAGGTTGCATTGCTCTGGGTGTTGATGCATGTGAATGTGGGGCAGAATGAACAGGGTCTGTTTGCAGTGAAGATCTTCCCTTCTCCCAGAGGCACCACAGAGCCCCACTCTATAAAATACATACCACTGTGCATCATCTCTTACTGGACAGAAGAGAAAGGGCAGGCAAGGGCGCAAAGCTCTACCAGAGTATTTCTTTTACAAGCCTCCCTCACAAAGAAAAGTCTTAGGCAAGCTACCTGATTGTCAGGTTTCTGTGCTGCTTCCAGGCTAGAAAGGGCATTTAAGGAACAAGAGATCTGCTTAGTTAGCAAAATATGAGCTGCCTAAAGCTTGAATGCACATTTAGCACAAACCTGCATGAGTACTGAAAGTACAGCTTTTGAGTCCAATTCAATCCATGGCCTATATATGGCATAGGAAAATGAGAAAGTCTTCAGTTTCCCTGTAAAAGTTTACGATGTAAAACTGTGGCTCACATGGAAAAATTTTCTCTCTGCAAGGCAGAACAAAATCTTGACAAAGAGAAGTCAGCAGAGAGCAAGGACTAAGCTCATTTTTTTCTGTTCTAGGATGGTTTTCCTCCTGTTAACCTGTTTCTCTGGAATGCTTTCACTAAACCACAGCCCGGCTAAAATATATATCCCTCTTCTGCGTGTTTGGAAAGTTAATGTCTTAGTTATGCAATGTCACAAAGAAATTTAGTTCTTCCTTCTAACCATCCTACAAAATGGCAAAAACTGTAAATTTATGACAATACTTTGGTATCTTCCTATACTTTATTTAGCTGTACTAAAAAATTAGCTAATCTGTTGTCCACCAGTATGGAGGACATTGCAAAAGATTTTAGCATCAGAAATATTTACTGGAGTTTTTGCTCAACAGGGAAAAATTAGTCTTCAGAAAAAATTATTAGGAGTGACTTTCCAGGACAGCTGATTGTCAGCAGAGGCTGTCAATTTAATGCCCTTTATTTGGTGCAGTAATTATATGGCAGGAGGTACAGGACAGCTTATCATAAAGACCATTTTTGTATTTGTGCACTGCATCTGAATACTAGGCAACTCACACAACTTTTGTCATGAGGTGACTTTACCTTTAAGGTGGTTGTGAGAGCTAAGGAAGTTAAAGTTGCTGGGGACTGAAAGGAGTCTCTTCTCCTGACCAATTATTGGTCATTACTGGGAATTGACAGCAATTTTAACCATTGAAAAGGGAGATCAACTTGTGAACCCTACCTTAAGATGTAAAGTCAGGGGACTTGGGTTCTCTTTGTTTCCTGGCTGTGGAAGGTTACAGAGCTCTGGCTGGCCTCCCGTTCCCTGCCCAGCCCATGCGGCCGGGCGGGGGCTGGGCTGGGCCCAGCGGCTCCCGGCCGGGAGATGGGGCCTGCGGGGGCTTGCCCCGGGCTCTGGCTGGGCCAGGCCGGTCCCTGGCTCGGCTGCAGTTTTTTCCGTGTCAGAATTCACCAGAAACTGCCGAGTAAAGAAAGAAAAGGGCTCTGAACCTGCAGCAAGCAGAGACAGCGACCACACTCTCCAGAGCAGCTATGAACAACCTTCCATCGCAGACGGCTCCAGCTCCTGTTCAGCAGAGATCACAGAACTATCTACAAAAGCCTGGGCAAGATTTTAACTCTTTCATTACCCAGATGAGACTTGCGGATTAATCTTTTTATCCAGAGAGAGAAAAAGAGAGTGATCAACATGAAAAGAGACTTTATAAACTACCAGTGACAGGAAAGAAAAGAAGCTTCAGAAAAGGTACAGAATAAGGAGATGCTTTAATTAAGCTGAAATATCTTTCAGTTAAAACTACGGAGATGGACAATGAAGTCCTGAAAAGAACTCCTTTAATTCATGACAGAGTATGGGGAGGAATAGAGTGTTCAAGGTGTAAAATTTGAGTAAAAAGTAGAATAATTGTGATATAGTGAAGTGCTGGAAGATTTGAAGCCTTGAGAGGCAATGAGAAAACTGTTTTCTAGTGAAGCTCACAGAAACAGATGAAGAAGACTTTTGCTTTTGAGTAACTCATCCTTAAAATGCCATCCCTAGACTCATGGCCCATACACACCTCAGAGTGATGTGGAATGGGAGGAGTGAGCTCTGATAACAGCAGCTCTGGGCAGCTGATATCAGGGCAATAAGAAACTATAACAGAAGTAGTTTTCTTGTGAGAAACTCCATAAATTAACAGAAAGAGACTTCTGTTTCTCTACAAAGACTGGTGAAAAGACTGTAGAAGGAATTGGGACTGTTTAAATCGTCAAAGTTCTAAAGTTTTTGTCTCTGTTGTCATGTGAACAAAGGAATGGTGGGTAGTAGGGGATAAAAAAGTTTTCTGGAAGTTTATTCTGGTGTTCTTATTATTGTAGTTTGTTAATAAACTTTCTTTATTCCTTTTAAGTTTTATGCCTGTTTTGCTCTTGTTCTAATCCATATCTCACAGCAAGAAATAAGTAATCTTTTTTTAGTTACTGTTTTAAAACCACGACAACTTTGTAAACTAAGTATAAAATTTTCATGATATTTTTAGTGCCTGCATACTGCTTAGAATCTGAAAAACTGAAAAAAAAAAAGTTATCAAGTAACTATTGCATATACTTTAAAAATATAAAAAAATATTTACTGTACTTTTCCAATTAATCTAAGTGCATCATAGCAAATTTACAATGCACTGGAGTGGGTGACTACCTCTGGTAGAATTACATCTTCTGTGTAAATCAAATGTGATTAAAACATATGTAGTGTATCAGGCTGTAAGTTGTCTACACCCAAACCATGAGATGATGGGACCAAATTCTTCCTGGGTGTCATTGCGGTTCTCATTTATGTTGGAGGGACCCAGACTACCTCTTGACTTGATTGGATTAGAAAGATGTGTCCTTACCCAATATGATTAAATGGCAAATTTTTACCTGACAACCAGTGTTGCTCAGTGTTGTAGAGAAAGCTATTCTTCTGGAGAGGGGCATATTATGCTGTATTATTTTCATCTATCTGTGGGCAGATAGATGAAACACTGCATTTGCAAGCTGTGGACTTCTAGGTTTTTGGTTTGTTTGGTTTTGGTTTGTTTTGTTTTTTGAAGGAAACTTTGTGTTGCACACTAAATTTACACATAAATTTAAAAAAATATTGTTGCAATAAAATCCTGCCTAGCTCTTAGCTTGCAATAAAAGTAAGCAGCTACTCCAGCAAAATTGCAAGACTATAAATGAAATTGGTAGTTTTGTAGAAAATGTCAGATTCCAGAGTGCCTGTGTGTATGTCTGCTAACTTTCAGTGGCTTTCAGCCAGTCTTTCTCAACAAAAATCTCAATAGGATGAATACATATTTTTGACTTGCAGTCTCCATTATTGACTGTACTGCTCTGAACCAAAATTTTCTAAGTTTTAACCTGATTCCTGATAAAGGGAATAGAACAAGACATTCTTGCCTTGTTGTCTGTATTGAGGGTCACAACTCCAGAACTTGCTTCTGAATGCTTGAGAGCAAGAGATTTGCTGCTGGTTTAGAGGGAAAGCAACACAAAGTTTAAACCTCATTGGCTTCTGGGATGTTAAAGGTGATTGAAAGAGATAGGCCATTGAGTGCATTCTCTAATATTTTTTTGGGTTATGCAGGGGAGAGTGTAATTGTCACTGAAAATTGATAGCTAACTAGCTTTTAACCTGATTTTCTGTGAAAGGGTGAGAGAGTGTAGCACTGCTTGGTATTAAACAAGACTGTTAAAAAAAAATATTGATGGCATTTATAATAACCAGAGGAACAGAAAATTTCTTCGTTGCAAGCATAAAAAGGGTCATGTTCAACTTATTTGAGAGAAAAAAGTAACTAAGCTTTATTAGAAATCCATAAACCATATTTACTGCTATTAGTAAAATTGTTAGAAGTTGGTGGAATCTCTAAATTCAGGTTAAGAACCCTTTATAGAAAACCAGAGTATTTCTGTCTTTATTAGTATGTATAAGTACCCATGGCACAATATACTGGATATAAATTTGTTTGTTAAGAACAGTCTTTTCATTTACTGATCACTATTCACACTAAGCCCCATGGTATGATAGACTCATAATCAGACAGTCATCATGAAGAAAAATTAACTGAAGGAGGAAGGTTAAGAAACTTTTGACTTAGTAAGGGTAGATGAATAACATTAAGTACATGTCATTCAGTGATCTTAGCTCTGTTCATGGCTGACAATAAATTAACAGAGTTAATTTATTAATTAACTGCCTGCCAATGGCATCTCCTAAGTTGAGCCCTATGGTCTTTTCCTGCTTGATCACCAAGTGGATTGCTCTCCTCACTGTGTCATGAAATGTCAAAAACTACAGGACTGTTTGATACAGTGAACAAACCTTTTGAAATCAACATCAGTCAGAAACTAGACCCTGAATAAGACATTTGGCATGAAGTAAGTTTAAGAACATGTTTATTTCTTCTTCATTGACACATAATAGAGTGATAGAGTGATAGACCAACCCGCTTCACTTTCCCTGTCCCACTGTGTCAGCCCTTTTCACCATTGAATCAACACTCTCATCAGCATTTCTGTTGTTGGAAAGATCCTGTGTGTCTCTAGAAATCTTTTAACAAGCAGTGTTCCATCAGCTTGCCAAGAATAGCTGATGATTTTACAGATTACTCCCTCTCAGCTAGAAGAGACTCTGCCCTTTACCTGTTCAAGTGAAATTAATTTTTATCTGCCAAGGCTGAAAGAGAGATATTGAATGCCACAGCCACCTGTCTGTGTTGCAGCATGGCTGGGCAAGTCTGCTACAATCTTCCGGGTGACTAGAACACGCAGGCTAGGACAGCAGCTCTGGCAATCTGTGGAGAAAGCATGTTCTGTTCTTCACTGCTTCTGCAGCAGCTTGCTCAGCTAACACTTTTCAGAGTGAAAGCTGAGCAGGCTGCTCCTCCTGGCATTGATCAGGAGGGTTTGTGAGCAATGGCAGGAACCTCGTTCTACGTCATGTAACAGGGATCCACCCCTTCCCCTCTAAGATTCCTTACATTTGCCAACCAAAGTCAAGAAAAAGGTTGTGTTCGTATAAATAATGGGAATTAAAAACTGTTAACATTATTATCAGATTCCCCCTTGTCACCTTATTGCTAATTTTTCTGTGGGTTCCACATAAGTGATGGAAATATTTCTATCTGCCCTTTACTTTTTGAAGAATTTTCAGTTTGCTCCATGATCCTTACTATATATTTCTCTGTGAGATGTATTATCTTTTTTACAGCTTTTGCTGGCATCTATTGATACACTTATGCATATCTGTAGAGCCATACAAAATGTCATGGCATCAATGACACCTGATCCTTCCTACCAACTGCCATTGATCCATGTTCATCATGTCACTGTAGACTCCCTGCAGAACCCAATAGATCAGACCCATTTATCCTCCTTGCAAAAACAGTCTCTCTTCTGAATGGCTCTGCTTAGCCTTAGTATTACACAATCTTGAGTAAATTTGTTAGCCACACAAAAACATGGAATTGCCACAGTGGACCAGAAAACCACAATGGACTTAAGTAGCTTGACAATATTAGCAAGCAATACTAAATAGCTTGATTAATTTAAATATTTATTAATGTTTTCTTTATTGTTTATGAATTGTCTTAGAGAATGTAAAAAGGGAAGGTTGCTTAGTGGATATTACAAAATTCAGTCAGTTTTGTAACAATGTTAGCCAAAGTGTCAGGTAAAACATCCCAAAAGACAGTTCTGAGTAAGCAAAATTTCTTGGCCGAGATTCTATGCATTTGGAGTGAACTCCGTTCATTGACAGAAGTTATTTACCCTTCTAATCAGTATGCCAAGTAATTGAATCTATAGACCTTCAATTTTTAGAACACTGCTGAAGTTTGTATAGATTATAGGCAGAGTTTGCATTTTCTTCAATTACCCTGAAACAATAATAAGAGGGGCATTAAAACTTTCCCAATTACATATCTGAACCCAAGGACATATAGATGCCACTGTACTTCAGTGAGTAGAGTCGAGGTCTGGAGAGGTGAATTCACATGTCCAAGCTCACAGACTCCACTGGTAGCAGTGCTAAGAATAGACTATGCTGAGTCCTACAGAGCTTTCTTGTCACTAGCCCTTTCCACAAGTTATGGATAACTCTCTTGACTACATGTGTGCTGCATATCAGTTGACAGTAAAGTCTGACAACCTAAGCCACACCGAAAGATTAAAAAAATGCCTAGACAACTACACTGCCCTGTGTTCAGTGCATTAAAATGTGTGCAATTTATGAGTCACAAGGTGTGTTTGTTTTCTTTTTTTTAGATGATAGAGATCATGCAAACTGTCATTTGAACACTCTGAAATTCCCAGTCTTTTATCTTGTTTTATTTGGGTGGGAGGTCTTTAGAAAATAATTTCCATGGTTGGGAGAGCACCACTAATGAACTGCAGATCTTTATAATGAACTACAGCTTCTGTAGTCTTGCAGTGGAAAGAGACAGTGAGGATGAGGAAGGAGGGAGCTAACGAGGTGAGAAAGCAAACATAGATTAAAGATATGGGAGTGGGTCTACCATGTGTTTGAGTCCTTGCATAGCTACAGAAAAAAGCTACGGTCTTTTTCCAAAGAAAGAGGGAAGCAGCTAAGGCTGTATCAAGGTCCAAAGCATGATAAAAGGTCAAACACTAATAGAAAATATTGAGCTGCCACCTCCCCTCACTGCTGTGTTAATACTTTTGGAAAGCCCCATTACAAAAATCCCTGCTCACTGGGGTGAATAATGCCATTAGTAGCTGTCTGCTCTGAATGAAACTGTGAATCACTGATTGTATGTGATGAGACTTCCTGCATGCAATTCATGGTACAGTTCCTGAGTATAAAATAGAGCTTTCTTTCAGTACAAAATATCCCAGCATCAAAAAAGAAGAGGTACCTGTATTTGTAAACTGCTCACGGGTATTTCAAGATGCCTGTTTATTCCAGCTAGTTGCCTCTTGGTCTGATATCAGTAGAGAAGAAAAAATGTATATGCATCCTGTGGGATGTCAAGTATGTGACTGTAATAAAAATGTTCCCTGCTTGAAATATAACAGCCCTTTTAGTGTAATTTGAAGGCCTGCTGTTCATTCAAATTACCCACTGTGTGGGCTGCGTGCCATTATACAGCGCAACATGTAGAAATAGACAGAATTTACTTTCCCTGAAAGAAATAAGAAATGTTAGTGTGCAGCACTTTCAGAGTAGCATAATCATATTTATTTAAGAAAATTAGTGTTTTAAAAAGAAATAAGAAATTAAAATAATTATACCACATATGCAAGTTGATTCTTCCCTTTTCTCTGCCACTCTTATTGTAATACTTGTTCTTATCAATGTATAAAAACATGGCTTTGCTTGGAGCTTTTAAAGCCTCAAAAAAGCTGGACTGTAACTGTGGCCATGAGAGTCTTTGTGCAGACAACCAGCTAGGCACATACTAAATCAAAACTTGAGTTGTTTGAACATTTCTGTTGAAGAAAGGTGGTAGAAGTGGATGGTGGGTGTATGACTTCTGTTTTTAGGCTACGGGTCATTTAGAGTATGTCTCAAGTGTGGAGGGTACAGAGAAACTTGAGACTCTGCTGGATAAGTTAGCTGCAAAGTCAAAACCAGTACAACTGTCTTGGCTCATCAGTTCTCTCAAAGTAATTCATTCTGCTGAAAAGTGCAGTGCAATTCAGTGACACTGCGCCTGCACACCTGAGACCTCTGCTAGTGCCTGGATCCTGTGCTGCACAGATATATCCTGCATGCAGATGTGTCCAAAGAACCCACAGCCTGCACAATGACCAAAAAATTAAAGGTTTATCTTGCTAAAAGAGGTTTACATATTGTGTAGACATACAATACTACTATATATATACTATATTCTATAGATACCACTAACACTACTGCACTCATTCAAGTCATTCAGGTATATAAATGGTGTGCCTAAGAAAATAATTTTCCTGAAAGCCCACTTAACTACTAGATAGAACTTGTCTAGTAACCCTTTTTTGTTTGTTTGTTTGTTTTGGGTTTTTTTGGTTTTTTTTGTTTACTGTAACTTGCTGAAAAATTGGATTTCTTAGAATAAACTGAAATTATTTTGTTACTTGTAAAGCAAACTTAAGCCCCACTCAGTGGGTGGTAGCCTGTCTTCATCAAAATTTGACTTCAAGATGCACTACTTAGCAGAGTTAAGACTTTGAACCTTTCTGAGTAAGATGGTTCTAAATAAATGAGTCCTCTCTATCCTGTAATGCTGCTGCAGTATTGGAACAAGGATGAATGCAGATATATTCTGCCCAAATCCTTTGTGCTGACATAGACAGAGAGAATACACTTGCATTAGCTACTACCACTTCATCATTCTGTGAGTAAAACAATCTTACTAAATCGAGCAAATGTTCTTCCCTTGCTAAATTTGCTGATACCTCACAGATGAACTCTAATTCATTGCTGCATTGACATTAAATATTTCATTTTATAAAATACTCCTAATGTCATTTCAGGAAGAACTATGTTGATGAATAAAAATTGGAATCAGGCAAACATTTTATTAAATCAAATTTTGGCTGGAAACACTATGCATAGAAAAGATTGCTTAGAGATGGATTCTTAATCTGTTCTAGTTAAACACAAGGGCTTCTCCCTAGGGAGGAAAGCTACCAGCGAAAGCAAGAAAGAAGAACAGTTTAAAAGATTTCATTGGAGTTCTTTATGTACCTTTTAGCAAAAGAGAAGCTGCTCCATGTAAGTCTGCAATTTGTTATTTCAGTTTTAAATATACATGCCTATTTGTTTCGGGGAATTTGACTAAATGCCAGCTTCTTTTTCTGTTGGTTTTGGGCTTATATCATTACTTTACAAAGCTTCACCATGATCTTCTTATCTATAGGGCCATATTTGGGGTTACCACGCGATAACCCCAAACTCACTAAATTTCTATTGCCAAAAGATTATCTGGATATTGTCACAATTCTCCCTTCATAATGAAACCAATAATCTCACGATTGTTCGTTTGGGTTTTTAAAATAAATATTGGCCCAGCAGTGTCAGATTTGGAGACCTTGTTGTAGTGTCAAAAGTCAGGAGGTGCTGACATTGCTATTGTTCCACACACAGTAAAACCTAGAACTCAGTTCAGGAGTTTGAGCAAGTGTGAATTCTTGTCAGCAAGGCTCAGCACTTCCAATCTCACCCTCATGAGGCAGTAACATGGAAAGAATACTAATAGCCTGGGCCAAAGACACATTTTTTTACTTACCATTTTATAAAGTACCGAAAAACTACCCCCCAAACAAAAACAAACCAACCAAACAACAATAAATAAAATATTACTTACTACCTTTAAGTATTGAACGAGTTAGCATCTTTTACTAAGGCATCATGTGTGTTCATGTTGTGGCCTCACATTATTAGTGGTAGGGTTACTCTGTGCTCACTAGCCTTGCCTTCTTTGCTTACTTTTGTATAGGTCTGTGCCTATACTGACTTGTATAGGTCTGTACTTGTCCCCTGACATCATCAACACTCAAAAGTCATGCACATCTGATGTACATTTCCCAAAAGTACTGCATTAATCAGTATTTCAGTGACGCCTTTATATGATCTAAAATTCTGATGAGGTCCTTACTATCGCTCCACTACTAAGGCAATAAACTTCACCACAAACGGCCTGAGCTCTTCACAGCTCACTTTAGCAGCTGAATACAAAGATTTATAACACAGTTTCTACAATTAAATACACTGAACTTCCTGTACCCTCAGTATGAAAGTAGCATAAGATCTGCAGATTGAAAGCTTCCCCTCCCAGACGGCTGGTGTTCTCTCAGGATATGAATGTTAAATATGAATGCCTTGTGTGATCCTTCATGCTATGTAAAAATGAGATAACTCTTTCACAAGAGGGAAAAGCTGGTCCAGCATCTGAGTACAGTCTTGTTCCGTCCAGGAGAGCTGGCTTCAGCAAGATAGTCATGGCTGCCTCCGTTTGCACTGTAGTCTTTTTATGCAGGTTTTGCTGGACATGGTTCAACACAAGTTGCTCTAACTTTTCTGTTAAAGGAATTTCCAGAAGCATAGTTTCCAGGAATTTACCTCAAGAATCAGGAATAGGAAGCCTCTCAATGAGATTACCAACACCGTTTTTTCAAATGCTCTTTTGATGTTACTCCGTCTGTCTGGAAATTAAGTAAAGGAAGCTACACTGGGAGAGGCCAAAACCACCAGAATTGATTGCCTTCTTATCAAACCCTAAAGAAAGCTGTGAAAGAAAGCTTATATCATGTCTTAGTTTACACCTTGTTGGAGTTCACAGAGTGAAACCTCTCTGTCCCATTTTCAGCAGTTCATCAGTGCCTGTCTAGCCAACAATGACAACCTTCTGTGTCCCCTGGTGCTGCAGAGGCAAAAAAATCCATTTGAAAATAGCTCACCCTGAACAAGAGTAAGCCTCAGGGAGATTTTTTTTTTTATAATTTCCAAGTCGTATTTGAGAAGATATTAATTTTGGTTCTACCTCTCTAAGAAAGTATATAAAGGACAATGTTACAAACAGTTCAATTGCAGCTCCTTTGAAACCAATGCTGTTAAAATTATTTATTCTAGCAACAAATTTATCCCATAGCATATATTACATAAATAGTCTTAAAAATATATAAAACACTACCCAAAAGTGTAATTAGCACCGAAAAGGCAAAATGGATATTTATAGAAACAATATTTTTATCAAACTTTCTGTATCATTAAGGCTAAAATTAATTTCTAGTGGTTTAAAAAAAAATTGTGATTTGTTTTTGTGGGTTTTTTTTTTAAATTTCCACTTTTCATACTCCCAAACAAAAGTAGTGATACTGTCTTAGGAACCTATGAGACAAATGAATGACTAATCAGGAGCAGAATCAAGAAAAACACTTTTAAACAGAAAAAAAAAGAAATGTATTGCTAAAAATTGCACAAATTTGATAACTTACTGCACTGTGCTATATGACTTAATGTTGTACTACACAGTTATGCCAGAAATATTTCTCGACTGCCTCTTGAAAACATTGAAGTGTCTGGTAGTTTCATAGAAATTCCAGTATTCTGAAAACTCATAGAAATTATGTACTACAGCAGTATGCTGCTGAATGTTCCTGAAAGTTACTGAAAAGGAATTTGGGTAGCCAGCAGAAATGATAAAATAAAAAAGTACTAATTGAAATAAGTAAGAGATTCTTTTAAAATATATTTGCTATGGAGATGGAATGAGATATAGAAAACACTTAAGGGCGTATCACTGTCCACCTTTCCTGAAGAACGTATTTTTTGACACCAGACCACCATACTATCACCAGGATTTGTAGCATGCTAATGTGCTTAGATATTTCCAGTTAATAATGGTTTTGTTCCATCTCTTAACAATTGTGTAAAATTAACCAGAAACATTCTACTGTAATAACATTATGACTAATTATAAATCCAGGAAAGTGAAGACAGAGGTCCATGTGCAACAAATCACTAGCACTCTATTCTGGCTCAGAGTTCCTTGGCATATAGGTGCAGATTTCCACACTGCAGTACTTCCTTCAAACTGTATTTCAGAAATACCTCCTTTCAAGTCAATACAGCAAATCAAGATCTGATTCTTCAGACTCTTCTTTCATAAAACTTCTGTTTGACTGAATAGCCTGAGTATTCACATCTCATAATATATCTATCATGTATACAGGCAATGTGGGAGCAAAAAGATGTCCCACTTGCCTGGTGTTTGGAAGGGCAAGGATGTCTGGTTTTGGTCTAACACTTGGTAAGATGGGATTCAAAAATGCATGGAATACACTTCACAGTATCTGTCAGTGCCAGGACTCAGTCAGGTGGAGTCTCGCACAGCAGCTGGCTGTGGCTCTGCAAGGGACACAGGAGTAGTGTGACTGCATTTGGAAGCCTTGCAGACTGCTCAGTTCACAAACAAAGTCTGCTAGCTGGTGCCTGACCAGGTGTATAGACAGTGCCAGGTGCAACATGCTGATGTTACACCTCGTTTCTAACTTACCCTTCTGAGCAGCAGGGCTGGTTGGATCATTTCTCCATCCAATTTTCCTGCTCTAGGCCCTTTATGATGCCTGTGCTGGATCTCTTGTGCTTCAAAAATGACACTAGTAACTTTGTCCAGCTTTTAACCACCACTGGAGCGTTTTATCACCAGGCCTATGACAGACCAAATTAACACTAACACTATCTCCTCTCACCACACAGTCATACAAGATGTAGACTGAGGCCAAATATATGACTTTAGGACTCCAGTGATATCTTTTTTAGTATTTTTTAAATATTGTTATCAAGGACACCTTCTTTTCTGATCTGTTTAAGTATGGTCCATGTAAATACAGCGGTCTGTGTGAAATCCAATACATATGGCTCAATACAATATTACATTTGTTGCCTAAAATTTAGGCAACACTAGAAACTTAAACTGAATTAACTGCATTTCCTTGGGTGCTGCAGAACAGAAGCAGGGAAAAGAACAGTTAATCATTCAAAAAAATCAGTGCTTGCTGATGTCAAAACAGTTGACCCAAAACTCAGATTGTGAAATAGGGTACCTGTTTTACAACAAGGAAGATCGTCACTTATTTCTTGTCTTTGGGTGTTTCCTCCATTAATGCAATAGGCGTGCTTTGGGTTATGGGGTTTTTGTTGGTTTTTTGTGGTTTTTTTCCTGCTTTGTCTTTTGCATCCTATTTTAAAAATTTAAGCTAATATTGTACTCATTTAGTCTTTCAGTGATCCTTTCACTTTTTGTCCTTCTGTGATAATTCTGGCCTTGCAAACCAGGAAAAAACAAAGCTGAGAAAATGAATTGGGTCTGTAATGTATCAGAGTGTGGTTTTTTTCATTTTAGCTATCTTTATATTGCCTTTTACATAACAAATTACCTTAGAGTGGAGCAAGTTAAACAAGCAATCATATAAGAGCTCTTTTCATTGATAGAATATCACAAGTGAGTTTTCTATAAATATACACCACCTCTAATACTGCAAGTGATGGATAAAGCCTAATCATAAAATTTCTATGTTAGTCACAAAAATTAATTATTACATTAAAATTTTTCATCCACTTTGTTTACATGTGTGAGGATTTCAATTGTATATGAACACAAATAGTCAGAAGCTATTAAATACAATCAACTTTTTGCATAATAGGAAAAGGAAGAGCTAAATTGCTTCAAACAGGGTAGAGTTTCATGATCCAGCTCCCAGAAAGACCAGCTTAATGTACTGAACAGGAGAACATGTGATAAAGGGCAATCAGAAAATGGAATAGAAATGGGAAATGAAAACTTTTGTATCTGTAGACCTTTGAGGGACAAAGACTGCAGGAACAAAGTTAAAATAACATCTTTGACTTGAATGATGTGGTAAAGGTCATTCTGCCTCTAACAAAGTGTATCAAAAGTGCATGAAGTCGTAGATTACCACTGTTTTAACAGATGATAAAGAAATACTTTGAAAGGACCCTGGTATAAAAGCTGCCTTTTTTGATTACACTGCAGTGAAATCTGCAGGCCAAAATAGGGAGCATTTGTTTTACTGTAGCTAGAATTTCTCCATAATTGTCTGAATTACAGTTTTAGGTGAACACAACATGTCACCAGGCAGAATTGTACTCTATGTTCCACCAATTTCATTGTTTTTCAGAACAGACTTATTTTTCACATTCATGTATTGTAATGGTTAGACATCTCAAACACAGAATCAATAATTTCTTCATATCTATTCAATTTTGCAGTCCTAATTAGAATGCATTTTAAAATTATGCATTTATTTCTCTCTGTATATGTATGTCTCTGTATGTAACTACATGTATACATATAAATACATTCATTTTTTTTTTAGGTGTACATTTGAAGCTTGAAATCAGGTTTTTTTTATAACAGTACATATAGCAGAAATTAATTTATCAGCCAAATAATTATTCTTTATTTCCAACAATGTGTATCACAGTGCCACTGGTACTGCAGTATATTCACGCAGTAAACAGACCATACTCTGCTAAAAATACTGTACGAAAAGCCCCACTTATTTGTATTCATGTATTTTTATCAGTTCCCTACCTCCATTTCAAAGTTCAAGGCAAGCAGAGACATTTAAATTAAATTATCTTTTTGCTCATTCATTAAATACACGCTGCTGCCTGATTTTTTTGAGAATCTCAGCTACAATGATCATTGAATCTGTGCAGATTACTGACCACATCACAGTGATTGTACCTATTGGAGGGATTGGATACTGTGCATTTATATATTCAACTTCCAACCAATGCAAAAGTCCCGCATTTTGTAAGGGTAATTAATGCAATTTTTAAAATTTGTCCAGAAGATGCAATTAGAATAGACCTTGAAGTCTTTTCATCATCTGAGAGGATGGTCAGAAAGTAAGAAAATGCAGTGTTAAGTCTTTTTCTGCTCCAAGCAGTGTAACATGGCTGATGTAATTGAATTGGAAACCAGTGGGCTGCTGCCAACCATGTGCTTCTGAAACTGATCACATGTGAACACTTTTAGGAACTGAAACCCACATAAGCTAACATTTCCTGAGGGTTTGGAAATTTGCCTAGTAAATACAACAAAAATATAAAACATTAAAAAAAAAGCAAAACCGCCCTAAAAATAAAATAAAATAAATAAACAAAAACAATCCCAAAACCAACCCTGCATAGGAGATGCAGAAAATAGATTTAAGTACTTTTAGATTGATACTTCCGTATCAAAGCCCATCACCATGATCTTCTTATACCAAGCCTACTTATGAGTATGGAACATCAGAAATCTTGGGGGAAGAACTGGTTTTCAGAAATTATGATGATGATGATGATGATGGTGGTGGTGGTGGTAGTGATGATGATTATGAAGATGATGATAAAGAAACATTCAACTAATTGCTTTGCATGGGATATTTTAATATAAAACAGCTGCTACTAGTGTGTCAGAACTCACTAGCGTACTGCACTCTCTATTTAAGCTAAATTTATATGAACAAATAATAAATCCATAAATGCATTCATCTCAGTGTTATTTGCATATTTTGGCAGAAAACATTTAGACTTATTCTTCTTCAGTCAGTCTTGAATAGTCAGATGGGAGTCTGCAGCACAAATTTGTGCTTTTCAGTTTTCATCTCATCATCTGAGATTACTGAAGGTGAATGCTCTTTCTGAGCTGGAAAGTTAACATGGTCTTAAAGTGCATCAGGCCAGTCCCTCCAATTAATTGTGAACATTCTGACAAACTCTCGTCTTCACCCACCTACAACTGCAATTACTGGAAAATTCTCAGGATCCTACATGGCATTTAATGTTACCTGCCCCCTTTCAGTTGTATTCTGTGACCAGAATAAAATGTAACTATCCTATTGCAACAGGGAAATCTTCACCAAACCCATGCAACAGGCATGCTTTAGATTGAGTCAGTTTTGCATATCTATTTTTACAGCCATTCCCATTGCATGTCTGAGATGGAGTAAGCACTACAAATGGTTACAAAAAGAATCAAAGAAGCTTTGAATTCTCTAAAATATTGATTATAAAGATCAAACTGTTCAAGTGGCATGATGGTTAGAATACACTTTTTCGTCTCATATCAACTCAGCTCTGTCATGCTGAATATAATTAAGTTGGACATATGAGTCCTACTGGTATCTTACAGAACCAGAAAGGATTATGTCCACAGAAAATGGAAAATTATTAACTCTAATGAAATAAAATGAAGAATTTTTTAAAATTTATTTACCTTCTATTTCAAAACAGTTCTATCATGTTCTAATGAATAATAGTTCATAATGACCTGTGATGGAATCTGTAAGCAGGTAGAAGGGAAGTGACATTTGCTCCCCTAATTAAATAACATACAAACAAAAAATAAAAAATCCAGACCAAAAAATGAAAAATTATGTCTCTGAAACAGCTTTCTTTAAGCAAGATATCAAGTTGCCAAAGTGCTACTTAGAAATTAATGATATTTTGGAAAACTTCTTTGTTTTTATGAAATGAGTTAACTATAAATCAAGATGTAAAAGAAAAAAACACACCTCTTTGTTCTCAAGAAAATATTAAGAGGAGTCATAAATATATGCTGGAATGAATTCGTCCTTGGCTTACCTGTTACTGAGTCAGAGCTAAAGAGGAAAACTAGCCAAAGAGAAACACAGTAAACTAACATTTTACCAAACCAAAAAGGCAAATGGACCAATTTTATTTACTTCCACATATCATGAGTGTTTTGTTTGCTGTTGCTGTTAATAATTAATAGCTTTGTTACGGTTACATCCCGGCCTTATTCTGTTCACTGAAAGGAAGCTTTTCTGCTCATTTCCATGCACAAAAGCCTGTTACTGATTCTCAACATTTTCATTCTGTTGTTTAAAAAACCCAAAACACCCTCAAAAAACAAAAGAAACAACTACCACAGAAAGCTGAATTTTTACCTCCACTTCTGATTATGAAAAGAGAAAGGGATTGGCATGGAATCCCTTTCTTCATCTGGATAAAAAGCTGTTAAAAAGTGTCTTGTTGACAAAGATATTCCTGTCTCTGGATCAATGGCTGTGGCTGTGCTACTGCAGATTGTGAAAATGCTCTTGTTTCTCCTCCATCTCCTCCATCTGCCTAACACACTTATGATGACATCACAGGACACTATATTCAGTGCTAAAACATTGCCTGTTAAGACAGAGCACTCAGTCACCACTATCTTCCTGATCCTTACTTGGCCATGGCAAACAGTGTCTCTTCACTGACATCCTGGAAATATTGGTGGGAGTCTTTTGCTGAATACAGCTGCAATAATAATTGCAGGTCCCAACATTTCTTCCCAGCACATATTATATTTAGGAGGCAGATGAGAGATACTAAAAAGTACTCTCTTGCTTTCAGCAAACCACTTGAGCAAGGCTGTGGTGCATCTTTTCATCCTCTGTATTCCCCACTCTCTAGTTAAATACTAATGAATGCTTATACGTCTTTGTTTTTGTGTATGTGCGTAAAATATTTTGGACCTACCCTTTAGTTTTATAATCCGCTCAGTGTTTCTGTAAGATCAAAGTTATATTTTCTGAAGATGTCTTCTCTGACATCTAGGAATTTCATAGAATTTATTGGCATTTCTTCCATAAATATCAGAATGCATTAGATGAAAGCAGCTAGTGGAACTAGTCACAGGTTACTTTAGTCTACTATTGATCCACAGATTTGTGGCAGGCCCTGGCAGAGGTTAGGGACATTAGTTATCTGATTCTATCCAAGAGACTTCAAGTGGCATGAAACCAAAACAGATAAAGAAAAGCCAGCTGCATCCTAGGCTGCATCAAAAGCAGCACAACCAGCAGGTCAAGTGGTCCACTGGGAGTCCTGCATTCAGGCCTGAGATCCCCAGCAAGGACTGGTTGGAGTGAACACAGAGCAGGCCACCAAGATGGCCAGAGGGATGGAGTACTTCTCCTATGAGGAAAGGCTGACAGAACTGCAGATGTTGAGCTTGGAAAAGAGAAGGCTTCAGGATGACCTAATTGCAGCCTTCCAGCACCTGAGGGAACTTACAGGAAGGATGGAGAACAAATAGCTACAAGAGTCGTGGAATGACTATCTAGCTGTTTGCAGGAGCACACGCTGATAGGAGAAGGCAGAATGGCTTAAAACTGGGTAGGTTTAGATTGCATGTTAAGAAGAAATTCTTTACTGTGAGCATGGTGAGGAACAGATTGTATAGGGAAGTTGTCAATGTCCCATCCCTGAAAGTGTTCAAGGTCAGGTTGGACTGGACTCTGAGAAACCTGGACTAGTGGGAGGTGTCTCTGCCCAGGTCAGGGGGCTAGAACTAGATGGTCTTTAAGATCCCTTGGAACTCAGGCCATTCTATGATTCTATGTTATTCGTGTTCACACATGATTTTGGTTTTGACTTGCAGAACCACAAAGCTGACTTTCTCAAGCACTCATCAAATTATGTTCTTGAGTTATATATTGTTGAATTTTAGCAAGCCGTATTTTCATATTCTTTAAGCAAGTGGCTCTTCTACAAGCTATTCATTGTGACAGCATATGAATTAAATCCAGTTCTGGCTCTAGCATCCTTCACCTTTAGTATTTGATTAAGCCATCTTGTTAACTCTTGGAGTAGCCATCTGGACACTAATTCTTCAGCAGATGTCTTTCTTCCTTCACATGGGAGTAGAGGATTGCAAAATACTTTGATAGATTTTCATGGTCACTGATGGCAAAATACCTCCAGGAATTTTTATGCCTCTTTTCCTTATCCCACATTATCCTGGTTCCAGCTAGGACTAGGATATTTTTTGCAGTACCAAGGAGGACCCAATGGTTAGTCTATACAATTTCACATCACTTTTTGGGAATGGGGGAAGAGATCCCTTCTGGGCCATGTAGTGTAGCAGAGAGAGCAATTGGGTATTCCCTATTGTCAGGTGTTTCACAGTGAGCAACCACATGTGAACTGTTCACCTTATTTTTGTACACTCTGTCATTAGTATTGTTGTTACTGCTTGTTGTCTTATTTCATTGCTGTTTCCAGTAAATTGTAGTTATCTCAACCCATGATCTTTACCTTTTGTGCCTCCAGTGCTCCTCTCTGTCCCACTGCAGGGGCACTGCAGGGAGTGGGGAATGATGGAACTGTGCATGGTTTGGAGTAATTCAGTGGGGACGCTAAATTGTGGGAATACCGTTCCTAAACCAAAACACATATTTTTGTGTGAGGCCACTGAAAGCAGCAGCATCTTTGCTTTCATACTGAGACAAACTCATTCCTGGGAAGAGTTCTTGGAATAGAGGAAGAACAAGAAAGAACTCAAATAAAAATACAAATCTCCATTATTTTAAAAGTACATTCCTTTTTATGTGATATGTCGTGAACAATAAGTTTTTGTGCACTCATTTATACCAGAGCTAAAATCATAGATTTAGATTCCAGCAACTTCTTTTTGCTTAATCAAAATACCTATGGAAGGAGATCTTGGCAAATCTCTTTGAAGACTTCTAGATAATTCTCTTTCTAGAATTTCTACCATTTCATTTTTTAATTTTCTTCTTTTATTTTTGTTCCCCTTTTTCAACCTTAAAGAAAAAAATAACAAAATAACAAAATAAGAACAATTCTACAGACAAGTAAAAATTATAAATTTTTTATAATCATGCTAATTATAAAACTAATTATAAAGTCACTGGAATATTCTGTTATTGGATTGTGGAATGGAGTCTTTCAGTCATTTCTCTTCAGAGGTTTCTGTTATAATATTTCAAGTAGCAAAGAAAATTGGCATTAATGAAGCAGAGTTTGGCTTCTTCCTTTAATATTTTATTTTTTATTGGCAGTTCCTGACAGCAGATTTGGCCTTTGACAAGCATGTCTTTTCTGACAGATGGTTGCATAGAAGGCTTCAAAGAAGTCTAATAAAGTTGGTACTCGATATGTGCATGAAATTCTCCTTTAAAATCAAAGGAGAAGGAAAGAGCAGCTGCTCTGAAAGGAGCTGCACAGATGGGAGAAAGAGAATCGGACAGGCAGTGGCCTCCCTGGCCAGTGGGAGAGCAGGGCAAAGCTAGTGACAGAAATCAGGATCAGCTGAGAGCCTGAGAGGCCAGTGGGCAAGTTACAGGCTTGTGACACATCCATTCAGATGAGCATGGACAAGAGAAGGTTTGCATGCAGTCATTGTATCAGGCTGATGCTTTAAAAAGTCTCTAAATTGTTATCAGTGATGAATACTAAAAATTTGTTTATAGGTTTATAATGTAGAAATATGAGAGGAATCCTTCATTCATTCATTCATCTTTAAACATACTGAGTTCCTTCACATTCATGTTTTTTACCAAAAAATCTAACCTATGATGAATCATTTCCTCACAGCTTGAGAGCAACTCTTCTGGCTTGTTTGAGAAGCAACAGTCTGACATTGGTGTCAAATAAATTAAAAATCAACTTAATGGTGGCAAATAATGCAGCAGTACAGACAATAGCACTTGAACCTGTGTATAGAGAAAAGTAAAAGAAGAAAGAAGGTTAAAACACCGGTACAGTACGGGTAAGGATTATTTCACTTCTTTGTAATACGTTATTTAATGACTTTACGTGCTATGATTTCTAAGTATGTGATACTGCATATCTGGTGCTGAATCAGCATAGCCAACCCACCCTGCCATAAAAAAATGCCTTTGAAGATTAATCTAGTCTAGAACCTAGACTACATTAGAACGTTCTATTCTGAACACTACTTCCAACAGCCTCAAATACTGAAAGTAGGATGTGAACACAATTGAACACTTTGGGTACAATAAAAGAGGAGAAAACAGTGATTTTAAACTGGACTCGTTGGGGGAAAAAGAAATAATTCTTTGTTTCATAACATACACACTCTAAAAAAATTATATGGGTATCAAGAGAAGATATGATACAGAGGCTCTCCAATCAAATTACAGTGTATGAAAAAGCCAATAAAAGTAGTGACACACCAGAATTTCTACAGAATGCTGGCAGGGGAAAAAGTCTGTCCAAATGGTAAAACAATAATAAAATTTATTGATAGACTTCCTTGCTTTAAAACTGCTATATTTCATATTTTCTTTAAGTATTATAACTCAGATAAACATTTCCTTTTGTCTTCTTTTTGTCTGCTAGGTATTAAATAAGACTTTGGAGATCAGGAAAATGAGATGCCAAAAATATTGTTTTCAGCAGAAGACTGTAAAGTGTTGTACAAAAGACACCTACCTATTCCAACAACTACTTAAAGCAACATGTAATCCCTCCCCTATTCAGAATTTGAAATTTCTGTGCTGAAAACCCATCATGGTCTATTTTAGTGAAGAAAAATTCACAAAAAAATACCCAGAACAAAATCAAAAGCCAAAATTGAAACAAAAAAAAAAAAAAATCCTAGGAAGAAATGAGCAAGTACCTTTTAATTCATGAACTTTTAAGAATTAGGAACTTGATTTTTCACAGTGTGTTTGAATATATGCTATTACATTAAATCTGTCCCTCACTATGTTTTCAAACTCCTTTTCAAAATGTCAAAAGCATAAGCTGCAAAACCTTACATGATGTGTTTCCTTCTCTCCTTATGATTATTTTATTTTGCAGGAGTTCCCCCTGAAAAGGAGCTGTTCACAGAAAAAAAAAAAAAAAAAAAAAAAAAAGCAAGAAAGGACCCACAGAGTCTTCCTTGAGTCTTACTCTTGGCTGATGTACTTTCTTTGAAAATCTTCCTCCTGTTCCTATGTTCTCCTCTATGCATAGTTAATATGATACACAGATTCCACAATGAAATTACAGTGAATGAGAAAGCCAGTTAAAATAACCTTAAAATAAAGAAAAATCACAGCTTTTCCCATTATCTTTAACATTTCATGATAGTCTGTGTGCAAGATATTGCAGAGGCAAACTCATGTCTCATGATCAAGGGGAGCCTAATAACAAAGCCTTCTTGCTCAGGCTGCAGGAGACATGACACTTGCTGGCTCCTGTCCTGCTGGGACACTTCAACCACCCTGACATCCGCTGGGAAAGTGCTCAGCAAGCTGTAGGCAATCCAGGAGACTCCTGGAATGCATGGAGGAAAACTCCTTGAGCCACATAATAGCCCTGCTAGAGAGGATGTGATACTGGACCTGATGGTCACCAAGGTCAGGGAGTGAACCAGGCACATCAGAACTGGAGGCTGCCTGGTTGCAGTGACCACACACTGATGGAGTTTGCAGTCCTGAGGGATATGGGTCAGGTAAGTAGTAAAGTTAGGCTACTGAACTTTAGGAAAGCAGAATTCCAGCTGCCCAAGGAGGTGAGTCAGTGGACTGTCCTGGGAGATTGCCCTGAGGGGCAAGGGAACAGCACAGAGCTGGCAGAGATTTAAGGACACCTTACATAGAGCACAAGAAATCTCCAGAAGCAAGTAATTGTGCAAGGCAGGCAAGAGACTGGCGTGGCTGAGTAGGGAACTGCTGGTCAAACTAAAGGGGATGAATCAAATGCAGAGACAGTTGAAGGCAGTACTAGTGACCTGTGAGGAGTATAGAGATGAAGTTCAGCTGTGCAGGGACAGGGTGAGGAGGACCAAGGTGAAGCTGGGACTGAGGCCATCATGGGACACAAAGAAGCTGTAACTTCTACAGGTATGCTAACCAGAAAAGGAAGGTCAAAGAAGGAGAACCTGCCTCATAAACAATGTCAGAAAAGTAGTAACCAGGGGTAAAGAGTAGGCTGACGTATTCAACAACTTTTTTGACCCAAGGGGTACCTGTCCTCCCACACCTCTCAAGTGGATGGAGAGCAGGATGGAGAACAAGGGAGCAAAGTCTCTCCCACTCTAAGTAAAGATCTGGCACACGACCACTTGAGGAGCCTGAATGTGCATGAGACTATGGGACCAAATGAAATACATCCCAGAGTTCTCAGAAAATTATCTGATGTAGCTGCCAAACTACCCTCCATGGTATTTGAAAAGCCTTGGCAGTCAGGGAAGTTCCAGGTAACTGGTAAAGGGGAAACATATCTTTTAAAAGGTAGAAAGGAGAACTTTAGACTCTACCAAAGCATCAGCCTCACCTCAGTGCCTGGGAAGAAAGACCATGGATACATCCTTCTAGAAACTGTGTCA
This sequence comes from Poecile atricapillus, assembly GCF_030490865.1. Lineage (NCBI taxonomy): Eukaryota > Metazoa > Chordata > Aves > Passeriformes > Paridae > Poecile > Poecile atricapillus. The sequence continues at coordinate 103,673,070 of NC_081289.1, read as the reverse complement.
AGGCACATGGAGGACAGGGAGGTGATTCAGGTCAGTCAGCATAGCTTCACCAAGGGTAACACCTGCCTGAAGAAACCCAGTGACCTTCTGTGATAACTGGACACCATCAGTGATCAAGGGAAAGGCTACAGACTTCTGTAAAGACTTTGACACGGTCATCCATAAGATCTCTGTCTCTAAACTGGAGGCAGATGGATTTGATGAATGGACTGTTAGATGGATTAGAAAATGGTTGGAGGTGGTATCCAGAGGGTAGTGGTCAACAGCTCAGAATTCCAGTGGTCATCAATGACAAGTGGTGTTTCTCAGGAATTAATTCGGACCAGCGTTATTTCATAAATTCATCAATTACATAGAAAGGGATCGAGTACACCCTCAGAAAAATCTTGGATGACACCAAGCTGAATGGTGCTGTCAACACACCTGAAGGACTGGATGCCATCCAGAGGGACCTGGCTCATAAGGCTGTGGGAAACTGAAGAGATTTAAAAGACCAAGTGCAAGGTGCTGCACCTGGGTCAGAGCAACCCCTGGTATCAGCATAGGCTGGGGCTGAACAGAGGGACAGCAGCCCTGTGAGAAGGCCCTGGGGGTGCTGGTGGGTGAGAGGCTGGACATGACCCAACCATGGGCACTCCCAACCCAGAGAGCCAAATGTGTCCTGGGCTGCATCCAAAGCAGTTTGAGCAGCAAAGGAGGGAGGGGATTCTGTCCCTCTGTTCTGCTCTGGTGAGACCCCAACTGCAGTGTTGTAGACAGCTCTGGCATTTATGCAAAATCTGTATGTGTGTTCTGTTTTTCAAGATTCTCAGGACGTGTATCTTCACTTGCAAGCTCTCTTACTCATTCAAAAGTTTTGCTCCTAGAAGAAAATTATTCAGAGACTGTCAGGCTTCCCTCTGTTATTAAAAGTATTTTAGAAGGCAGTTTATAGTTTTTAAAAAGAAGAATATACAAGACCAAAAAGACATTAGTTCAAAATCTTGATTACAACAATGTCTAAACACAAACAGCAAAGAAAGAAAAGGGTCTTTATGAAAAGGGCAGACTTGATGAAAGTTTCTTGAATGTCAACTACTTGAGTCTGAAGGATGTCCTGATTCAACCATGGTATCTTCAGGCAGGAAGATTTTTGTATTGAAAACATTTCAGAGAATTCTCTTTTGTAAGCATGGCCATTTTCCTATTAATCTGGAACCAACTTTTTGAAGTCTACAGCAATATGTACCAGGGTTCCCTGCAGCTCCAAAGTTCAACACTTTGTGAAGAGCAGTGCCTTTGTTTTGTGTGTGTCCTCTCAACATCAATTGATGTCCTTACTCATTCTATGCAACTCAATCTTTTATAGATCTCTATGACATCTTTCCTGTCTGACTGTTTGCTAGGTTGAAGAGGCTTAGTGATTTCCTCTCTATCTTAATTACTGCTTTCAAGATAGAAGCCTTCACTGCAGTAGCTCTCATTGCGTAAACAGCTGCATTTAAAGTACAAATTCAATGGAAAATGAGGACCCAGCACAAAACAGTTAAGTGGGAAAATAGAAAGGTTTTCCTACAATCATATAACCAGGCCATTCTTAGCCAAAGTTTTTCCCCTTAAGTGATACAGAAATGCATAAACAAAATCATAGTCTGTGCTTGCCTCTACCTGACCTACCTAACCATGAGAGAGAAAATGTCATAATCAATTTGCCTCAGAATCTACTTTTAATGTTTCTTTCCACTTTATCCTCTGATTTTCTAGCCAGAGAGCCACCTGAACTCCTGCTATGGAATATAACAAACAGATTTTTTCTTCTAATTTTTACATGATTTCATCAAACCTTGGCAACTGATTTAGGATATAATCACACCCATATAAAGACACATTCATGTGCTGTGGAAGTGCATAGTCATTCTAGACTATGTGTACAAAATAACGATTTTTCTGTCACTAAGTCTCTGTTTGGTAAATCACTTTCTCAAAAAACCCCCTCTTGATGTAGAACAAGAATTTTCTTTCTGGTATGAACTAACCAAAATTTAAAAAAAACATATATCACTCTTGTAAATGAAAATCAAGAAATGTAATTAAAAGTATATCATACATAAACATCAATGTGCAAATTCACCTAATATTATTTTGATGATATAAACATATGTGAAACTAAGAACATAATAATTCTACACAAAAGCCAAGTAAAAATGAGAATTAATCCAAAAGAAAAATATAAGACACAGCTTCCTCTGCAGACCTTACAAAATTATATTATAGATCAGATGTAGAACATAAATTTTATAACACAATCAATAGAGACAATGAAATAAAAGTCTTATTCTAGAATGTGTGCATAATAGTGGAGAAAACCCTTTTCTTTTTCAAAGAAAAAGAGTTTATTAGTTTGTAAAATTGAAACAAAATAATTCCATTTAATGTTTATTTTGAATATTCAATGTATATATCATATTCCATTTGAAATTGTAGTTCTCCACTGTGATGTACTTTTTACAGGGACTATTGTCCAGGTTTTTGGAAACCCTAATTTTCTCCTTCATGTCAACATTCAGATCAGACTATATTCTATATCATCTATCTAAGTAGTGGTTGAGAGAGACCTTCCATTGTTAGACATGTGACTGAAGAAGAGAAGCCAAAAAACCAAGCAGGAACAGAATCCTAGAGGACTATGCTGATACATGAACTGCAGGCTGATGAAAGCAATTTTTTTAGATTGTTTATCAGCCTGGTTTACTGAACATGCTGCTGTGTATACAAGAAGACTCCTACGTTTGTTAGTGGAATAGAGTTGCTCTGGTTCAGGTGCTCACAATTCATAGAACTCAAGATAATCTCACTGCACAGTCATGAAGAGCCAATTTAGTTTTGATTTGTCCCAACACAGGTTGTCAGAGGGGTGTGGAGGAGGGGTGCACATGTGGCACGTGCCAGAGGCAACTGGAAGAAGCCTGATCTGTGGGAAGAGATTGCCTGGCAGCCATTTCATATCTCACATGGGACAGGCAGGTAGCACGGGAACACCAAGAACACTGTGCCCTCCGGAAAGGCTCTCCAATAGGATGGGAAAGGGTCTCCACCTATGGACTGTAGTGGGACATTGGGCTGGACCAGTAATCTCCCATCAGCATGGGAGAGGGGACATAAAAGGAATTGCACCACAAGCTCTGGGGGCTTTTGAGACTTGCTTTTGGGCTTAGTGATCAGGCACTTTGAGAGTTGTGTTTTGAGGCTTTTGGAGACTTGTGTTTTGGCCAGCAGTTATTGGGGTCTTGTGCTTTTTGCCTTGTCCCCAGCCTGGTTTTTGGCTCTACTGCCCTCACTGGCTCTTGTCTCCCCCTCCATTCCTTTTTCATTTCCTTCCTTCTTTTCTGTCTTTTTTTTTTTTTTTTCAGCTCTTTTTGTTTTGGGCAACTCTTTTTTGTTTTTCATTACCAATAAACGGTTCTCAGATGCACTGTTTATCTCGTTTGACTTAATTTCTTTCTAGACCATTTATTTTTAAAAGAACTCACAGTTTCCCACAGTGGAATGTGACAACAGTGCACCAGGGAGCAGGACTTCAGGAGCATATCAGAGGATACCATCAAGGAATCCCTGGGCACACTTGCACTTAACCAGGTCAAGCTGAGCTTTTTCAGGCTGTTTGTCATTAGCACTGGAGGCAAAATCAAGAGGTGTGAGAAGACTATGTCATAAGTCTTGTTACTGAGAAAAAAGGAAGAAGTATGAACTTTTTAAAATGCTATTGAGTCCTACAGCACCAGGAACAATTTGGAGGCAGTGAGGCCTAGAGCACTGGAAGTTTCCTGTGCTGAGGCTTGCTTAAAGTGACATCACAAACTGTTTACCTCTCATTTAGTATTGTATTTATCTAACTCTGAGTGAGGAACTGAGGTCCAACACCACTAAAGAGAACACGTTGCAATAGCCTTGTAAACCTAACTAGTGAGCTAAATCCCAGTGCACACAGCTGGCATGGCAGAATGGAGGTAAGGGACCATATAATCTGCTACCTAACACTCATGTCACAACGATGCATTCAATCAACACATTGTTGAGATCTCTGACAGTCCCCCTGAAGCACCAGAGGAAAATACTGTTCCTGCAAGACATCAAATACAGTAACAGATTCTATAGCCACTCTGGCAAAGGATTTCACATTACTTAAATTATATCAAATGGACATTGAAAACACTGTGAAAAAAAATCTGTCTCTGTGGTGCTGCTAAGAAAAGTGCAGACATGTGGAGCAGGAAAAGGATAGGATGTCTTGCAATGGACTCCTGTGCTTTTTAAAGTGAATGGGAAGTTCCTTGTTGATAGCTAGTCTGACATCCTACTCCTGCTAAATCTTACTAAGGGTTCATCGTGGCAAGTTTTGTTCAGCATTGAAATATAATTTGCTAGGAAGCATTTTTTATTTTAAAAGGATTACTTCTGCTTTTCTGGACATTAAAACCTAAATTATCATGCTCTGAATAGAGCTTTTGTTGGCAAATTAATTTACCTTTTAACCAGCCCACAATGGTAAGGCATGGATTAAGTAAACGGACTGTATTTTCAGTGGTCATGCTGTATAGCAATACTGATGTATTCTGACTGAATATAGCCACTACAAAAAGCTGTAACTGAATAAAAATGCTGCAAGTAACGCACTGAAGTTTTTCCACAGAAATCTCAGTATGATGTCCCCTGCTTGAATAGTAGCTTACGCTCATCCCCCACAGGGAATTATACAAAGGAACCAAAAAAATTTTTTCAGGAAAATGCTTCCCCACTGAGAGTGAGGAAAGATGGAGACACCATGATGCCCATTAAGTGGTACTTCATTGATGACAGTATTATAAAATATGTGTATGCATGCAACAGTTAAAGACATCTGATTGTAGAAGTACTTTTTAACCCAGATGAAAAAAGAAATAACCTTTAGAAATGAGAACTTTTAGTCCTCATTTCAAGCCTTTTCTGAATAGCAGCCATCAACATATCTCCCTGAAGGAATGTTGATAAAAGGCTAATGGACAAAGCAGAATATGCTTTTTGCTCACAGAAGAGGTAAACAATTTGTGGAGTACAATATGAAGCAGTGGACTAATACAAGAATTAAATAGCAACAATTTTATGTCTGTAAAAGCTGCCTTCTAGGTGCCAGTTTGCTATTGTAGTAATTTCTACAGAGTGTGAAATGTTAGTTAAGATACTGCATCAAAAGCAGTAGTTCCCAAGATAAAGGCAGTGACCTTTAAAATGGTTTAAAGTGACCTTGGTAGCTGCTGTGGAATGTAACAATAGAGGGATGAACAGAAAAAATATGGACTTGCAGGAGTATTAGAAAAGGAGTTGCAAACCAGAAGGTGAAATTGCAACTGAGGTTACGTTTGGGAAATGAGAATTGAGGATATTTTGATTGTTTTCCTAGTTCTATTCTATGGATAATATATGCAAGTATTTCTTATTAATTCACTAAGATACTACAGGACCACTCCATAATACTGCTTTAGAACTTACCCTTTACCTGGTGGTTTGCTGATTATTTCAGATTACTTTGGCTATCATGCTTTGTATGACAATACTCTGAATAAGAATCGTTCCCTGTAAACCAGAAACAGTGATACTCAGCGTGGAAGTTTAACCCCACCTGGCAACTAATCTCATGCTCATCTGCTCAGTCATTCCCCCCCAGAAGAGAAGGGGGAAGAGAATCAAAAGGGTAAAAGTGAGAAAACCAGAGAGTAATGATAAAAAGTGTTTAATAATGAGCATGAAATAATAATAGAAATTATACAAATATTAATGCTAATACTAATAATACCTTAGTGAAAAGGGAAATAACAAAGAGAGAGCGATAAAAGCCAAACAAGTCACTTGATAAGTCACTTGATAAGCTGAAAACAATTGTTCAACACCAACCAACCAAAGGCTGGCCAGCCTCTGAGCAGCAGCCCTCATGGCAAGTTCTTCCCTAGTCTGCTGAGCACAGCAATACATGGTGTGGAATATCCATTTGTTCAATCAATGCCAGCTGTCCTGGCTGAGTGATCTTCCTATTCATGTTAAAAAACAAACATTAAGGAAAAAAAAAGTAGAGAAAGAATAAGACCTTGTCAAGTTAATTCTTGCAGAGTCTTCTGAATCCCTATTTGTTGTTGACACACCTCCTAGCTAAGACATCCAAAAAAGCAGATGCAGTGTCAAAATAAACTCTGTAAACCCATCTGACTTTTCATAAAAGTACACTGACCTTCTTTCAGATTGCAAAAATTGTAGCCCAAAGCAGAAGTCAATATTTTATTTTTAGACAATACAAATTAACTCAGGCATTGAAGAAATCAGTATGTTCCTTTGTTTAAAGTAGTAGTTGCATTCTTGTCTTCACATCTTCTAATACTAAGAAGAACTTATCATACAATATTTAATATCAATGCTTAGTTTATAGATAAATTAATGCCTTAACCTTAAATAAATATTTAAATGTTTGTAGTCACTTACAGGAATGTACATAATTGACAGAAGAGGCAGATTTCTTTCATTATTGAGAATGGTCCCAGACTTCACTGAAAGAGATTAACTCATTGACTCAAGCAAGCTGCAGTTTTGTCATCTTAATCAAGTGCCTATCTAAATACAATTAATTTACTCCTCTATTTTGGTCTCTTTCCTCAATTGTTTATATAAAAAAAATGTAAGTATGTTAGGACTTGATTTTAGAAGCCTATGAATAAGAGAAACCCATGTATCAATATGTATGTCCAATAACTTTAGTAGGATATTCTTCCAACAGTGTGATCTACCTTCCTAAACACTGTAACTGAGATCGCTCACCAGGTAAACCTGTAGTTAGAATTTCATCCATCTACTTGCAATAAAGAAATCACCACTCACATAATTTCAGCCTTTTAGAAGTTAGACATTTAGCCTAAACTGTTTCCAGTTTTCAAAGGGAGAAAGAATAAAGTAAGCAGAAGATTAGTTTTTCCAGTTAAGTGACTGGTCATCTTTCAGCACAGCATTTCTTCTTTGTTGGATTCTACATTATCTGTCTTTCCTAGATATGCATACCATTTAGGTATGCATATGAAAGATGTCTGGAATTAGATGAGATGACTCACACCCTTTCAGTGTGCTGTGAATTAACATGGACTCTTCATGCAGGATATGAACTGTAAATGTGCATCACAACACATCACAAATCATGCTGTTCAAGCAGGCTACCTCCAAGAATGACACACTCATTCTATCTCTCAGAACTTTGTCCCAGCAGGTTCATATTTTCAAACAGGCATGATATTCCAAAAGATGGAGCAATGCATTATTCCAGTAGCATTGCTGGAAGATATGATGATAACTGAAGAAATCTGCTAAAAAAAGTGATGTTACCAATGTACATGTATAGGGTTTGCTGGAACACCTTCCAGTTTATTTTATGCAATTTGTAACTTCCAGGTACCAAAATATCACCTTGAGAGTATTTTTTAGGTTACATCTCTTTGGCAAAATAAGACAAAAATATTATTCCATGTGCAGTCAGGAAACATCTAAGAATTGTGAACATTTGCCTATGGTTGGGGCTAGGAGTGCTATAAGCTGCCTGCTAGAAAGGTCTGCCTGCCAGAAACAAAAAGAAATCTATTATGGATCTCTATTAATCTCAAATTCACTGTAGAACTAAAACTTAATACTAGAAAATGAAACCTGGAAGGAAGAAAGAGAGGTCTTCCATGTCAGCCTTCTTTCCCAGAAGAGGATCAGATGAGGTATATGCCAGAGAATTTTCTGTAGACTTTAAGAGAGAGTGATTCCACAACCTGCCCATATTATTTATTGCAGTTACTTACTGCCATCCTTATTAAAATGTTTTTTTCTTATTTGTATCCTGGACATTTTTGCTGTACCTTAAAATATTATTTGCATTTTAATATTTAATATTATAAGCATATTATTTCTCATCCTAGCTATTTTTCAGACAGACTGGATAGATTGTTTCTTTTCCTTTTCCATACTCCTTCTGTTACATTGTCATTGTCTTTAGCTCAGTCTTTTGTCCATGCTAATAGTCCCACAAGTCATGGCTCCTGTATCTCTTGCCAGTTCTGTGGACTGGTCTGGACTACCTATAAATCAAACTGCACTAGACAGCATCTTTACATATTTCTGGAAATACATGTGCTCACAACTGAAAATTGCACTCCAGACACAGTTGTAGTAATGCTATTTAGAGCAGAAGAATTACAGATGCCTTTATGGTTGTTGTCCTTCTCTTAAATTCCAATACCATGTGTTTAGTAGTATCATAAATTCACACAGATGCTGTTGTAAAATGTAACATCTTGATCACTTTCAGAGTAACACATCTTTAGCTGACTCTTCCTCATTTGTGCTATTGATACTCGTTCCTACATGTAGTTTCTGGTATTTATGTCAAAAATTCAATTAGTTTTCCTAAACATTCTTCCAATCTGCTGTCTGTTTTGAAATCTAATACTGTTTTCCAGCCTTTCAAGCCTTCCATTTTCACTTCACCCACAATTTTTACTAAATACAATTCATATTCAGGCATAATTGGATAAATGTGCAGAAAAATGACAATGCAAAGAGCTCCATTGTCCTGTGAGCAAAAGCCTGAAGCTCTGTGTAACTGTGTACTCAACCACACCTCTCTAAGGATATGAGATAAGGATGTAGAAGCTGTCACAGTTGAACCACACTATGGCTTTTTGTGTTCTTTTTTATCCCAACTACTTCTTTATCTCAGCTGCCACATTTTAAAGATGAAACAGCTACAGACAGAGATTTTTTTGTAATTAAGTGTGCTGTTCTGCTGTACGGCTCTTTTCCTCACTTGCATTTTCAAGGTGATCCTTTTGTCATACCAGATTTTAGTCAAGGAATGCATGCACAGTGAGAAGGCAGATTCTTTCTTTCTGTGACTGAGTAATGCTTATGGTGAGGACAAAATTACATTAGAGGAGTCCTCCTCACCACACCAGCTGACTTTTCTTCATTGATATTTGCTTTTTCTAAATTAACAAATATTTGCATAACTAAATATTATATACAGTCATCTCATATTGACTGCATTCCAAAAGTAGTTTTAGATCCCAAAATCTATTTTGTCCACTCTTTTTGCTTTAAATATCCAAGTACCTATTAAGTGATCAAGCACTGCCATCCATTAAGTAAACAAATCAAAAGGAGAGAAACTGTGGACAGACATAGCAGTAGTAGTCTAGTACTAGACTGACAGTATGGGATAAAGATGCCTAACTGATTCACAGAACAAGCATCGTTTCAGCTTGGTGACACTATTCAAAGAAGCTGCCTCAGGTAAAACTCAGCTCAATTGCTGTTAGTGTGCAGTATATGCAGATCCCTCTATCCATCATTCTCTATTTTCTTCAGAACTAACAAATGGGGTATCAGTTAAACACTTTTTGTAAAGGTAATGACTTTCATTCTGCAGATACTGTATTTATTTCAAGTAGACAAAGACCTCTATATAAACCATCAGTCATCAACTATCCATTTCCTGTTACTCATATTTACCTGATGTATACATTGCCTCTCTTCAGTTTGAACTCCTGGGAAGACACAGTTCAGCTGACGACACAGTTCACAAATTTTCTTGTAGGCCCTTAAATTTACAAGGAGGCCTTTCAAGAACATTTGTGAAACATAAAAGAACGTTTGAAAAAAAGAAAGTCATATTAAAGACTTACTTAGCTTTTCTTCCTTCTCACATTCAAGTCCTGAAATAATCTCTGAATATTTTTACCCACTGGGAAAAAAGAATATAAACAAAACACAGAAAAAGGCAAATGCTGTAGATGGAGTTGTAATACTGTATAGCACTGAGGTTCATGACCTTTCCAGAAAGCCTTGATGTCAGTTGTTTATAACTTCATCAGACCATGACCTTTAAATATGATTTTTTTGCAAGCTTCATTGTCTGCATAAAATTGGATCTTTCATAATTTCATTTAAATTTCATTTCATTATCAGAATCAGTTTGTTTTTCCCCTCAGAATGCTAGAATAAAGGGGTTTTTTTTGCTATTCAGCTATTCAGTGATGAATTGTAATATTTTTTTAAATAAGTGAAATAAGGATCCAGTAAATGTTATGGGATATTTTGTGAGAAATTTAATGGTTTTCTCAGATTAGTCTGACTAAGTTATGCATTACAGTTACAAAGCTAGGATCCCAAAAGATAAGGGTCTGTAAGTCCACTATGTGCATTCTGTATAGTACAACACTGCTAATTGTATAAACACAATTTTTTTTGTAAGACCCCTGCTTCATTTCATGAGGGCACTGGCAGTTATTCCATAAACCAATATTTCGAGTTTTCTATTAATGCTCATCTACCATGTGCAGTGCAGTAGGCTATAATCCAGGCTGACAGGACATCAGCTGTCCTCCTAATCTTCTGTGCAGGCAGTCACTGACAACCCCCCAGTACAGGGGGAGGCAGATGGAAGAGAGGACCTTCCTCTCTGAATGAGCAATAAACCAACACACAGAAAAACACTCTCAGCTGGTGAAGAGTGACCACAGAGAAGGCTCAGTGCAAAATTAGTCTCCTTTAAAAGTCTATGTGTATATAATATTTAGCACTTCCTTCATAAGCAAAATCCTCATTCATCAATAATGCCCAGTCCAGCTAAAAAAAAAACCACATTAATTTTATCAGCAAAATTCTAAAATTCTAAATTCTAAAAAATATCTATCCAGCTTAATTCACCACTACCCTATCTATGCTGTGAGTCAGGGTTCCTGGAAAAGACAGCTTATAGGCCATGCAATTTCAGAAGAGAGATACAGTCAAGCAGGATGAATTAAAACACTACACAAGGTCTTCAATTCTAGCATTTCTTACCTTGAAGTACTTAAATTTGTGACCTCAATGGTCTTTCATTGTATTATTTCTATGTGCATGTCAATGCATACTGTTCCTTAGGCAAAGTATCTTGCCTTTTTTCTTCTTATTTTTTATTTTCATGTTGTTCCTATCTACACACATTAACATTATTTGTCATGTTTGTTTTTGCATCTGCAGGGTGGGGATTTGCCTTATAAATCCCTAAATTGTCATGCACCTCCATGATGTTATATAAATACTAATAAATGGATAAAAGAAATCAGAAACTTACCTTGTGAAGTCCCACCATGAAGCATTGCTAAACTTCAATGTTGTTGGGATGAAGGGGTTAAAAACAGAATGGTGAGAAGGGTGATATATTAGCTCAAGTAACCTTGCAGCTGGGAATGCCAAAGCCTGGAAAATAATAATGTGGGAAATGCCATATTTTATGCCTACTACTGTTTGTTTTGCCTGTTTTGAGAAGAATTTCTGTGTAGATAACACTGGTCTTTGGAGAGGTCTGAAGGCACCTTCAGAGATATGCTTGCTTGGGAAAGAGAAGATCAAGGCACAGAGATCACTAAAAGGTACAAGGGAGGTCACAGCAGGGTGGTAAGTTACGGGTGCATGAGTCCTTTATTAATGGGCACAAACGAGAGTCCCACCAGACATTAGGGTGGGCTGAGCCTGACAGGGCTCCTGCTTGAGCATCTCTGAACACCTCCTGGTATTGCTCCAGGATCCTCCCACTAGTGAGGTAATGAAATAAATTTACTCTTTGCATTTCAGCCATGGTTTTGTGCTGCCTGCCTGTGTCAACTCACACCAATATTTATTGACTTGGTAAAATTAAAAATAAATTTGATGATCTGGCATAATATTTTTTGTTGGAATCCAAAATAAAAGCCTCTCTTGTTGGAGTCTGAGGCACAGAGTGTGCCCTTGTCTCTAATGCCTAGCTCTGACATCCAAGAAAACATTAAATTTCATATAAAACCATGAAAACAACTGTTAAAGTCAAATAGAAAAACTAAAAGCGTAAGTATGTAGATTAGAGAGTTTTCCGAAGTCACTGGGTAAAAAAGTTAAAGATCAGAGTTTAAGCCAGTTTAGAGAACAGAAGACAAGATGGAGAGTTTAGAGTGTCATCTCTTTTCATTCTTCTTTCTTCTTCATCTTCTTCTTCTAGAGGTTTTTGGGTAGTAGTAAGTGATTGGATAGAAAATGCCATAATGCAGCACACAGGTGTTAAATCATTGGATCACTAAGAAAAATAATTTACATGTCTATAGTTAATTGGGTGAGAATAAGTATAACGATAAAAGAGCTGTGTAGTTTGAGGGCACTTTGTGCCTTTTGAGCCAACTTGTGCCAGGCAATGATGGGTTGAACTTGAGCAGAAATCTGGAGAAGACCTGCCAAGTCTTTTGATATATATTAATAAACGTGAGAAACAAGAGCCTAATGAGCCTCTGGAGTATCATTCCTGAAAAAGAACTGAGATAAGGGTAACTCCCCATGAGGGAGTATCCCAAGGGGCTCAGCCCTAAGGAACCCAGAATCTCTGGCAACATCTCTGAGCTCCTCAGAGAGAGAAAAGAATTAAAATACATTAAACCATAGATGCAGAGTAAAAGTGTAGGTTTTAGTTTTAAGTAGCTTAAGTGCCCTAAGAGTCTGTGTTAGCTAGTGAAAAGCCTTATTCCCCAGTTTAAAGTTCAGTGATAATACCCTTCACAGATTCAACTGAGCTCTAGACATAATGAAAATATAGTTTGCATTCTTGGGTAGACCAGACAGGATTATTCACGTAAACAGGTAATACCCTATACGTAAGATTTAGGTGAAAAGAACATTGCTTTCGCATGTTAGAATTAAGTTCAGATTGGTGTAGAAAGTATTGTTTCAGAAGCATATTTTTAGCTGATTGGATGATTTATGAATTTAATCCCCTGTATTGGGGATCAAAAAAAACCATCTGAAGAAGAACAGCAGCACTATCACCATCACCAACTGCTTTTGCAGCCCAAGACAACGGAATTCCCTGCCGAGAAGCTGCTGCCCTGAACATTGGAACCTTTTATCAGAGAGCTGCTGCTCAGAACTCAGGACTTTATGCTAAAAGCTGTTAGCAAAGACTTAAACTCTCTGAACTCTTTGCCTTTGAGACTGATGCTTTTATACAATAAATACCTTTCTAGCTGCTCATGTCTCTTTGAGACCTGGAAATATTTCTAGAATTCCCGTTGAAGCTGTGACAATTTTTCTGTGCTTTATTGTGTTCAATACAAAATTATATTGCCTTAGTTGTTCTAATGCACCACATGGTGCTACTAAGGAGACAAATATTCAAAAGTAGTAATACTTGCAGCCTGTATTTATATATGACCAAGCTGTTCAAAAACTCATGCTTGCCCTTTCACTGACATTCACTTTACTGAAAAATATTTGTTCAGGAGCACTAACATGATAAAAGAAGAATTGTGGAGAGACGGGAAGAGAGAGAGAAGCACACTGGGAGCTCTAAATCTGCACACGTGCATGAACAGATGTAGAGAATCTTAGAAAGTAAATGTTTTCTCCCTATGGTCATGGATCTACCACTGCCTTATAGCAATATAGATACACACAGCTGAGATCCTAGTAAGTTCAAAACAATGTTCATCACATATTTCTAAGCACTGAAATCTGAATAAGAAAAGATACATTAACAGAAACATAGAAAATGAAAATTACAACAATATAAATGTTATAAACTAAGGCAATAGCAGCTCTTAAAAATATGAACACAGGATTAGCCTCAAAGTTGTCTAAAACTTTCATGAAAAAGGCTTATTCCATGTAATCAAAATCACCTCAGTAGTTCACCATTTCTCTTAATGCATTTAATTAAGAAACTTGGAGGTACCTTCATGATGCCCTGAATTCCCTGAATTACCCAACTAATGGAATTCATAACTTATGTGGCTCCTTAGATCCAAAAGCCTACTAGGACCACCTGTCTCAGCTTCTATTGATCCATTTTTCAAGCTATAAAAAGTGTATGAATAAGCTGGGAAAGCAATAACACTTTGGCTCTAACTACTGCAGCCCCCAAAGAGAAACAAATAATTAAGATAAAGTGGTATTTTATAAGAATAAGTGAGGGGGGGAATGTAAACAGAATGTTCTTCTAGATGGATTTTGGAAGGCCTAAAAGTGAGGTCTGAAAAAGTGTGCAGTCCCCAGCAAGAATACAATACATCTCACAAATGAGAAATGAAAATACCTTTTCAAAATAGAGTCCAAAGAAAATTGTTATGGTATAAATATTTCTCTTAACTATCGTCTTGCAATCACAATCTCCTTCATCCATCTTTTCGTAAACTTTTTCTTGTATGGCTACTGAGATTGATAAAAAGTGTGGCCATCATGGAGCTGCCTTCAATGTATTTGAAGGACTGCAGGATGGAAGAATAACTAAATACAATCTAGGGCAATAGTATCCATTTAGTGTCTTTCTAAAATCTTGGTGAAATTAAACTATTTCTGTTTTCCACAGTGCATGTCTTCCATCTTTGCAAGCACATCATGTAGGGGTCATATACACAGTTTGGTTTAGCACTCTGAGTTTTGCAAGAGATGAATCAGCCTAGGTAGGGATTAGGAAACAAGCTCTCCAGGTATTGCAGTGAGGCTCCAACACTCCAGACCAGGTCTGAATGTTTTTTGGGTGTCTGGAGCCACCTGGAGTCTTTTGAGCACATCTGCCTCCAAACTTTTCCCATAGTGTACCTGTTTTCAAACACAAGGTTTGATTTTCCCTATGAAAATATGTACAGCATTCACACATAGACTTTCATGATTTGCACTTGAAGAATGTTATATACAGAAAAGAGATTTTTTGCTCACAGAAAACGCTCAAAAAAAACCCACCCTATCTTGCTCCACAGATGCAGAAAGGCAAAGGAAATCTACTCTTTTGAGTAACTCCAAATTTCAAACTGTTTTATTCGAATGATTTGTGCCTGTTGCATCACACATTTAGATATATATTTAAAAAAAAAAAAAGAAGACAGAAAACTGAAAAAAGAAAGAACCATCTTTTGATGCTTCACATATAGCATGCCTTATTTCTTTACCCCTCAATTGCTGTTAGAAGTGCTGTGATTATGACTCTTCTGGAGGGACATGATTCATATGTGATTAATGTTGAAAGGCTAATATTTAGTGCCTCTACTTCCATCCCAATGAAGGATATGTCCAATACAGTGTCTGAATAAATGCCCCAAGTGCTGCTTTTTTTAACTGTTGTTTTTTCCTCTTTCAAGCAAATGTCTATATTTGAAAAATAATCTAGAAAAATGTTCCTTTTTCATATAAGGTTTGTTCATTCCATTTCTCTGTGCAGCTTCTTAAGAGTTTTGTTTAACTGTGAAAATAGCTAGAAAAACCATGTAGTATAGGCATAAAAGAAATTTTGACAGTATTAATTAAGAAGTGTACCAGACATAGAGAAGTCACTGTTGTATAACATAAATGTAAATAAGTTTAAAATCAAGGTAACTTCTGCTTTCTGTTTCAAAACTATGAGATCTCAAGCAGTTTCAGTTCACAAGGTGCTACAAATGTTTTTGTGTGTGCACTTGGGTCAACTTTGACAGAAATTTGGTTGAGATTATTTTTCCCATGTTCTTATTCAGGGAAGATAAAAGATCTTTCAGCTTCCCATATTCATGATTCATTCTATTTTTTAAGCCTTAGTTTTTTTAAAAATGGATATTGCTCCTGTCATGTTCCCTAGAGCTCAAAAGCTTTTGCGTGGGGATGTGATACTTCCATTCTTGTACAAAGCACCTGCACCTTTTCTGTGGTGAAACAATGGGAAAAAAAGAAAAAAGCTATTATGTTGATTTAATTCCTTCTGATGGCTTTGCACAGTTCTATAAGAAAGTGTGTTTTTAAATTACTGTTTAAGTTCAAACTGATTTAGTCCAAGACTGAACATTAGAGACTGTTTAAAGACATTTAAAATTGTGCGTGTGTGTATATGTGTATGTATTTGTACACCTACAGTGAAAAACATGTTATTAGACCTGATCAAGCAAGTTTCCTTCTTATTGTCTGGACTAAAGAAAAACTATAAACCACACAAAAATTTCAGGATTAGTAATCTCTGACTATGAAATACTGCTTTTTGGTAGAAAATCTGTCTTCTTGATGACATGCGTTATTATAGCTGTTAGAGTATGGCTTCTTTCTGGTAAAATTCTTTTGTGTGCACAAAATTAGGTAACAAGTACTAGTGTAAATGGTATATTCATTTAAATAGCCAAACTTCTGTTCCTCCTGTACATTGAAAGGAATGTTAACATTCTTGCAATCCAAGGATTCCCAAATCAATTCCATCATGGATAAGATAGTGGTTTTCAAAGCATTTGGAAGAGTTCAGATTTTTTTTTTTTTTTTTTTTTTTTTAACACACTTTAGTGTAGTTTCTGTGCAGAGACAGGCTGTGGAAAAGTTAAACATTAGTCACTGCTAAATCAAGCCTCAGAAAATAAAATACAATGGAAGACTGAAAAGTGTCATTTGTGCAACTTCAAGATATTAATTCGACTCCATAATCTCAGATATATTACTTCGGCATAAAGATCCCAGATACCTTGCAGCAGTAAACTAATCAAAACTAAGTTATTCATGATGATTGATATTAACTAAATATTTACTCTGACTGTAAATGCAGGAATTTTGGTCACATTAACAGATAGTTAATACCTTGGATTTTAATTTTATAGTATTTTGTAGCCTGATTCATTTGACAGTGAATCCTGGATTGGAGGTGCCCACACTGTTCAGCTGGAAGATATTTATGACAGGGATGCAAGGTCAGCTCAGATCTGGCAAGACTCATTAGTTCAGGTGCAGCGATGTGGAAATGCTTCATAGCTCTTCCAGAGTTGGCACAATCCGGAAATAATACATCTGCCTTTTGTGCCTCAATCAGGCTCTCAAACAATTATAAACTGGCTTCACAAAAAGACATATTGTGTGTCTCCACAACTTGTTCTCATAAAGATTATTTCTTCCTATTTGGTATACTCCTTCTGCTTCTTCAGAAAGCAGTGTGGGTCCATCTCAGATTACTAGTTCTGAGCACTACGGGTGACAGCTAATTAATTTTCTACAAGTGTTTCATAGACTAAAGCATACATGCACAGATGCAGCCTGTGCCAGCACTGCATTTAAGCAAATACAAGATCCTTGACCACAGTGCAAAGATTGAGTGACTGGCTCTGTAGGAAACAGCTGACAAATGTTACACAGAGAATAAAACTACAGTCGCATCCAAACTGACTCTTGATTTGTCCCTCATGCCTCCTCACTGTTCTTTGAGATTAGAGAGGGGCTCATTGACAAAAGCATGACAGGAGAATTTAGGATAAATAGTATAGATAAGTGCCATACTGAATTTGCTTCTATTTGTAAGTATACGCTTATATATATATATATATATATATATATATATATATATATATGCATATTTTTATATAATATTAATTTATTTATATATATATACAGATACAGATATAGACATAGATATATAGATATGTAAAACTATTGAAATAATTTGTACTATTTACAGTCTCAGACAACCACGTCTCAGTTTAAATTAAAAAATCAGGAGTTTTGCGTACCTCTTCTGGGCTTATAATAGGAATATTTTTTACTATTTTCATTTCTGCATCTCTTAAGGGCCTGAATATTTCACCTATTTGTCTCCACTTATGTCCTTGATTCAGTATAAATGCAGCTGCTTTTATTATCCATAAGAATATATAATAGCCTTGGAATGAATTGGAGATGCTTAAATGCCAATGCATATGACCAGGAGGCGTGACAGTTAATAACAGTGCACATCTCGCCCAGTGCAGTCCCCCCTCACAGTGTGCTTCCATCCAGTCCTGCTCTGCTTTTGCATTTCTAAGATGGCAGCAGGGGAATGCCCATCTAGGCATTAATCATTACAGTACCCAAGAGGAAGAAAGGTGGATTACCCCATCCATTAACTGATCACGCAATCAGGGAGAATCACAAACGGAACAGGATGAAGAAAATGTGCCCTCCATGCTCTATGTACACAACCAATGATGGAAAAGAAAAGGCTTCTGTTAATGGTGTAACTAGATGTCAATGCAATCATGAGCTCTGACACAAGGGCTTCCAACACTTCTTTTGCTGATTGTGACAATCCACGACGGCTGTCAGAGGCTACATACATATCCAGAATTTTACAGACTGAAGTGCTCTGGAAATGGTGCTGAAATAGAATCCCCCCATAGTTACTCAGTCATCTGACAGTTAAAAGGTGATTACATGTCTTCCCTCTTTTCTTTTTTCACCCTCATGGTGGTTTTCATTCAAAGTGGAGATTACTAATTCTAATAAGTTCTTGTTAAAAATTTTTCTCAAATCTTCTTAAATGTATTTTCTGTGCCACAATTAGGTAATTATTTTACAGAAAGATTTAATTTTTACAAAGCCCTGGTTTTTTTTTTTCCCAATTATACCTTGTTATTGTATACACTTTCACTTCTTTCAGCCACTGTCGTCATGCAAGGCACCATTCTTTAATATTCATTTAAACAGACACATAATTTCTATAAAAACAAAAGCTAGAAGCAGTAACTAGTCATGGGAATGAAGTGGAGGAAGTCATAAAGACCAGACTAGCCCAAATCTTCATTTCCATGTAAGTATGTATTTTTGTAAAGCCATCTAGGCTCAGAACACATCTTTTCCCAACGAATCTACAATCTTAAAATTTTAAATTTAGACATCATACCTTCTTATATCACACTCTTTAATGTGTAAAAAGTACATCCAACAACTACTCCTAATTGCTGGTGAGCAAAATTATCAACACTTTTAAGTGTGACACATTTCTTGTTTTGAGGTAAAAATAGAGAGGAAAGGTGATGAATGTGGCTATTGCATGCAAAAAATACAGTATTAAAATAGCTATATTTATATAGATATAAAATAACACAGATATAATTACAATTATTGTGAACTCATAAAGCAAATACCTTCACAGCCCACAATTTTCATATTAGTCTTGATTTCATATAGCAGAGAATATTGCTACTGACTGTTCAAAACAGTAGATTAGTATGTAAACAAAACAATCATTTATAGATTCTTGCAATGAGCAGGCAATTCAATTAATTTGTTGGACATCTCCCCCAGTTTACTTCTGTTTAATTGTACTGAGTTTCCCATAGGGATTGCCACTAGTGTTTTCCACTTAAATTGATCTATAAGTAAGGGAAAAATTTATGGAACACATACAGCTGTTATTTAAAATTCATTAAATATTTCAGTCCTGGTTCTTATATAAAATAGGGATCTTTGCAATTCCTTGGATTACAGAAGGAGGCAAAAAGATTTGAGATTAGGGTCCTTACTTTTTGAAGCTTTTGATTCAGTTCAGTTTTTCTGATTCTAGTGCAGGATGTCTGTAGTGAAAGGTGTCTCTGCCTGTGGAAGAGGGTTGAAATGATCTTTAAGGTCACTTCTGATCGAAACCATTCCATGATTCTATGATTCTGTGACATTTGTTTTTGTGTCACAATATTGCTTTCAGGCTATTGACTCTTGATTTTCTCTAAATATTGTTTACTGCTATTGTGCTAACATGGAATCACTGTTTCCATCAAAATTAAAATGAAGTAGATAATAAATAACTCCCAAATAGCACATATTTTTGCTCAAGCCATGATGGAATTCAATGATCCGTGCAGAAATTTTATATGCCTTAAGTAAAATGAGTCACTTCTGCACTCTTTTTGTAGAGATGTACAGTCCCATCTTACTGACACTAAGTTCTTCGATCATAGAGACCCTTTACTTTTAACTGTACATATGGTCACACATTGAGAATTTGAACCTCAAATAAAATTGCCCATCAGTGGCATTGTATCTCTTGCTGCTATGCATTTTAGGAAATCTCATATTTAATCAGACAACAAAGCTTCAGTTTAATTTCAGCATTCCCTACTATAGAAATGGAGATGGCACTTCAGAAAACACCCACCCTCAGCCTGTAATTACACAAACAGTAAGCCACAGTACTACCCCTTGTGCTCGAGCAGACTTCTAGCAGGGCAAAGAGCGTCTGCAAAAGTTGCCTACACTTGTAGGACAGAAACCAACCCAAAAATTCCCTCTTGGAGAATGAAATAAAAAACAATGCCTCAGTATGGCAGCTTCACTGAACTTCACTTCTTTCACTGAAGAAAGTCTTATTTCAACATACTTACTTGTATTTCCTCCAAACCACACAGTCCCTGTAAGGATGAAGACAAGAGAAAAGCAACAGAAGTAGTAGGAAGGCAACAGAATAGACACTTTATAACTACAAATTTGCAAATTTTGGAGAGGCTCAGTTGCATAATTTGTTCTCATAATTTTTACTGATCTTAGAGTGAGGATAGTAAAGAAATGAGATTTGAGAATATTCTAACAAATCATTTGAGAAAACAACCACGACTGCTGAAAGCAGAGGTCTTTCAAATATTCAATACCATAGTGAAAGCATTGAAACTCCCTCCGATATTCCCAAAAGGTACGGAGCATTCCAAAGTTAATTGTTGCAGTTATTATGCACAACTAGTTGGACACCGTGTAAAAATTATTAATTTCAACTGTATATATTCATGTTGGGTAGGAAAATCCACAAATTTACTGGATCTTTCTATAAAATCCAGATTTACACTTATTAAATGTTTCCAGAAAAAAAGGAGGAATTATTTTACTTCATTGGTTACTGGCCTTAAACAGAGCTGGCCATACATCTCAGGAAAGCTTCAGAATGATAATATGTATGTTAGGATATGCTA
This sequence comes from Poecile atricapillus, assembly GCF_030490865.1. Lineage (NCBI taxonomy): Eukaryota > Metazoa > Chordata > Aves > Passeriformes > Paridae > Poecile > Poecile atricapillus. The sequence goes on along the minus strand of NC_081289.1, from coordinate 103,652,332 downwards.
ATATACAACATTACGTGTAACAGATAAAATAAGATACTTCACTGTTGTGAACACCTTACCAAAAATCTGTGTGGCAGAACTCAGCTATTTGAATTAATTCTCGTATGAAATGAAAGAGAAAGTAAGCTGTGGACAGCCTAAAAATTCTTTGCTTTGCCTACTGGAATTCCCCTCCACTGCCATAATCTGACCCAGGCCAGCAGCCAAGCACCCACACAGATGAATGCTCAGTTACCCTGCCCAGCAGGACTGAGGACAGAGTAGGGAGATCAAAAACAGCCATTGTCAAGATAAACATAATGTAATAAGTGAAGGGAAAAACAGAGCACAACCACACCAAATGATGCAGAGCTGGTCCCACACCACCTCCCACAACCGCAATGATGACCAGCAAATATCAGATTGGTGGCTGCCTCGGAAGAAGCCCACATCCTTCCATCCTTCTTCATCTATCCCCAGTTTTGAATGCTAATCATGATAAGAGCTTTCTCTTTGTTCAGTTGCAGGAAAGTGTCCCAGCTCCGCCCCTTCCCAACTGCTTGTGAACCTTTAGCTTACACATTGGGAGCAGGGGTAGATTGAAAAGTGGAGAAAGCTTTGACATTGTGCAAGTAGCATACAGGAATAGACAAATTGTTAGCATAGTATCAATGATCTTTTAGCCAAAATCAAAGATATAGCACCATATTGGCTGTGATAATGAAAGCTAATTCCTTCCTAGCAAGGTCCAGTACAATTGCTTATGCAGTACTGGTGATTTTTTTCACCAATTTAAGGTAAGACTGCCTCTTAAAAAGCAGTTCACAGTCCAGTAATGACTTTTCAAAAGCTTTCTCTGCAGATCTGCTCACACTTGGATGTTGATATGAAAAGAACAATACCATGAAAACAGGTCAAAGAACTAGGTTTTCTAACTTATTCTCTTTTCTCTAACATTGAGACAGTACCAATAATTAGTGCATTAAAGTACCAATAAGTAATGCACTGCCATTACAGCAATTGCTAAAAGTCTCACTGAAACAAGGCAAAACCAGAGACCTTTTTAAATGGCATGAAATATGAGATTTGTACTTTGGCACCTCCATTGAGTATCAGGTGGGTGTACAGTCCATTTTGCAATCAGGAAAGAAAGACAGTGTTTTGACTGAAAATAATGCCTGTATCCCACATTAAGCGCTAATGCCAATTTACTATGGGAAAGAGGGAAGTGGACTTTTCTTGCTGCAAGCACTGACCATCATGGGACACCACACTGTGTCATGCAGCACAGTCACCACTGAAGGAGACCTGCCCACTCCGGCCTCACCCAAGGCCCTCGTGCCTCACACCTAGCCCTATGTGACCCATGTCAGGAGCAATTTGTCCCTGGGCTGTCATGGGCAAAGGATAGTGGCACCTTTTGGCTGTGTGGTCTCATCTTCCACAGGAACTAATTCCATCACACAGTGTGCTGAGGAGGCCTTGAAGAGTTGAGACTTTCCTTCAAGCTAACTGTCTGGGACACTGGAGTCTCCTTCACACGTGGAGTTGCTACAAATATTTGATCAAAACATGGGAGAAATTTTTTGTGTGAAATATAGCAGGAAGGGTGATACTGTGCTACGGCAAGCCCCTGTGCTGCTCCAAAAGGAAACCCTCTGGGAGTCCTTTTCTCGGCACGTGCACACAAAGCACCAAAGTACACAGCACTTCAATATTCCAGAATTCACCAATTCGCAATTCGTGCGCGCACCAATACGCACACACTCGTTTTTTCCCCTCCGAGAAGCCCGCAATTGACACACTTCGATCCTGTGTCCCCACCGTGGTGCTGGGCAAGGACACGTCCATCCTCCAAAGCCAGATGCCCGCGAGGCGCTACAAGGAGCCCGAGCCTGGGGTCCCAAGGACGGCCGCGTCAGGCCGCACCGAGGGCCCACCTCACGGCGTCCCGAGCAGCGGGCTCCGGAGGAGATGGACAGTCCCTCGCCGGCGGGTCCGGGGGCTGCAGCGGTGCCCGGCCACCGCCAGAAACAGGGGCCCGGAGACACGGCGGCCGCGCCCGCTGGACAGGAGGGAGCGCTCGCCCACACCGCTGAGGAAGTGACCGCGGCTGCGAGCGAAAACGAGGAAGCGGCGGATCCGGCGGCGCTGAGACAGAGAGGGTCCGGCCCCGCTCCGGCGGCACTCCGGCACGGCTCGGCACGGCAGAGCCGCCCGCCCGAGGGCTGCCCGCCGGGAGGAGGCGGCGGCGTGGAGCCCAGTACCCCTGAGGCAGCGGTGAGTAGCGGCCCCGGCCGCCAGCACTGGGAGCCGGAGAGCGACCGGCCCGGTGCCACCGCCCCTTCACCGCCGGGGACTCGGACGGGGCCATGAGCGGGCGGCGCTGCTGCCCCCGCTGCGGGGCTGGGGTGTCGTGGGCACCGGCAGAAAGGAGAGCCGGGGCGCTCAGCAGCAGGTGGGAAGGAGGGTGAAGAGCTTGGACACAGGAGGGTCCTAAGGAGCGGCGGCAGAGCGGGGCACTCGTGTCGGGGTGGGAGCGGGCGGCTGGCTGGAAACGCACCACCAGCCTGAAACCTTCCCGTACTGAAGTGCTTCGAAAAATAAATAGCACCAGCCCAGCGTCTCAGAAGTTTGAATCTAAAACTTAGGTGCAAAAGAAAATTGATTTTGCTTTGTCTCGAGACGTTACTGTGGTGGCAGGTTTTAAACAGAGCCAAGTGTACACAAAAGTAGGGCTACTGGCTGAATGGTGCCTGTGAAAGATTTGTGCCTGAAAAAAACCTTTTAAAATGTGAGTTTTCTTACGAAACTTCCCTATTTTGTTTCCAAGAAAACAACTATGGTTATTGTATCGCTGGAAGTGCTGAAAGAAGTCGATTCTACAAGTCTTGTGCCGGAGAAATTTCACTTCATTTTGCGTTCGCCAGCATTATTTCTGCAGTTATCTTTGTTGTCATTTTTTTGCACGCACTTTATGTTGTAGCTGTCTAGATTAGTTTGATGTTATTTTGGACAAAATTTGGACTATTGTTAGATGAAACTGTCCCTTATAAGAGTGGCAAGTTGAGTCCTAGTCTGGCCAAGTTACATGATATTTTGTAAAACAATTATTTAAAGTAAATTTAAATAGAAATTATTAATTTTTAGGTCATTAACAGTTTATAGGATTTTTTTTAATGGTTTTTTCCATTAGGTTTCTTTCATGCTCCTTTTATCCAGATTAGATCTCCTGAGTCCTTGGGTTGAATCCATGGAGTAATCCATGGATGCAGCCATCCGGTACAGATGCATGTGGTTTCAGCATGAAAACCTCTGTAATTTTACAGGCTTGAAGGCCATACAGAGTAGCAGGGTAGACTGAGACAGTTCTCTTTGAGGAACTGTGACTTTTCTTTTTTTTTTTTCTGTCGAGCATTGAGAGATAAATAAGGAAGTTTGAATATTCTTTGTATTGTCACAGTTATCTTGTGAGGGAGAAAGATTATAGTCATAGATATGTATATTTTAACTAAGAGTTTGAAAGCTGTGATTCTTAAAAAATGGCTGGAATAGATGAAAGTATATCATTCTTTTGCTTTTCACAATCTCTTGAAATCACTACAAAATACCATGAGAAATACAGGTGATATGTTCTGGTTTTTGTTCAGTTAAAAAATTTTAGCACTCTGTCTAAGCAAGGGTGAACTGTGCAGCTTTCCCTTTTGCACATTGTTGCAATTCTAATACAAGAGCAGAATTAGATCCGAAGTTACAGGAAGACAAAAACAAAACCAAATTTATTTTCAGAATTAGCTAGCAGTTTATGTTGAGCACAAAATAACAGTACAGAAGACTGAAGTTACATGCTTGTTGTAAGCACCTTTCAAGATACCAATGGCCAAAAAAAAAAAAAAAAAAGGAAAAAATCTAGAGTAATTTCTTTAGTCTCCTATCTTTTCTTCTGGATCTGTTAGGACAGAAGTATTGGAAATGGGAGAAATCACTTCTGAAAGGCATGATGTACAGAAGTTATGGTCTCTCAATGTTAATTTTCTCCTTATTTGAAGTTACACTTCTTCTTTTCTTCCTAATCCTTTTCCAAGATCCAATATTTAGCAGAAAGCAATAAGTCAAATGCCATTGCTGGTTTGAACACTATGAGTGTAAGAAATTCTGTTTGGATCTGAATCTACTTAAAACTCTAGGTAGTGTTATAATTTTTCCAACTTTGTACACTTTTGGGTCAGGGCCCAGGATCTGTTGTGCACACAGACTGTACCAGAATCTGCCTTCAGCTGCATGTGTTTAGCTCCAGAATAGCACAGCTGAAAAGGGGAACTTGTCCGGGTTTATATCATATTTACAAGGAATACAAGTGTTATCTATGAATGTGAGTAATAGTCACAGAAAAATCATTCTAAATGAGTCTTCTAATCTGTTATGTTGTGCTTGACACAAACCACTAGCTGCTTCTAAAAATTACTTCTTTTTTTCTTGAATGTAAACATGTGCTTAAATGAGTTGCTCCACTAGGGCAAGGATACCTACCCCACCCAAAGTCACTCTGTTACAGAGCTGAAGATGGACTTGCAGGTGGAGGAGGAGAGGGCAGCTCACTAGATGTCTCAGATGGCATTTCTAGAAAGGCCTTTACAAAAAACGTTTTTTAATATCTGTATTGCTTTTACAGAAAAATATTATTAATTTCTGCAGTTAGATTTAAACCTTTCAACCATTCTCATGAGAAAAAGAAACCTTGGGCTTTGCAGTATCCTTCCCTAATCTTTTGTACGGCATAGGATAGTACAGTATACAATTATTAATATTTATTTGAGGCATGGGAAAATAATTTTGATCATAAACCTCTTGCTTAGTATTTGCATTTTATTTTAAGGTTCCAGCAGCAAGGGTACATAGCTAATATTGTTTACCTTTTAATTTCATGACACAGAGTAATGTGAAGGCATACAGTTAAACAGAAGAAAACATTTCCCACTGACTTCTTCGTTGTATGTTGGGGTTATTGGAAAACATCAGCATTGCAAATGCAAGAAGTGTGAAGGAGCCTGTATGCCTCTGAAACAAAAAGAAAAAATATAGTATGTGCTGTAGCAAATGATAATTAATAAATAAATATTGTGTTTGACACAGAAATATTGCTTACCTCATAGAAATAAAGTACAATTTTGTAGTTTGTGTATGCATTCCAAATTTGAAATTAGGTTATAACTTCCTGTGCCTTTACGTACAATCATTAATGATACTTTTTAAGAGTGGCTCTTCTAAAAATGAAATCAAAGGTAAAAATACTTTTGAGACTCACAGGGATCCTAATTTTATGAAATGGCTTCAGTATATCTATGTTTGGACTAGTGTTATTTAATATCTTCATTAATGACAGACAAAAGATCAAGTGCATGCTCAAGAAATTTTTAGATAACACCAAGCTGAGATGTGCAGTTGACACACCTGAAGGCTGGGATACCACCCAGAGGGACCTGGATAAACTCAAAAAGTGGGGCCATGGGAACTTGAGATTTACAAGACCAAATTCAAGAGGCTGCATCTGGGTCAGGGCAAACCCCAGTGTCAGCACAGGCTGGGGATGAACAGTTCAAAAGCAGCCCTGTGAGAAGGCCCTGGGGCTGCTGGTGGGTGAGAGTCTGGACATGACCCAGCCATGGGCACTCCCAGCCCAGAGAGCCAAACGTGTCCTGGGCTGCATCCAAAGCAGCGTGGGCAGCAGGGGAGGGAGGGGATTCTGTCCCTCTGTTCTGCTCTGGTGAGATCCCACCTGGAACCCTGCATCCAGCTCTGGGGTCCCAGCACAGGCAGGACAGGGAACTGTTGGAGTGAGTCCAGAGGAGGCCACAAAGATTATCAACAGATTGATGATTGACAGAGCACCTCTTCTGTGAGGCTGAGAGAATTGGAATTGCTCAGCCTGGAAAAGAGAAGGATTCGGGATAACCTGGTTACAGCCTTGCAATTGAAGCCTGAAGGAAACCCACAAGAAAGATAGAGAGATATTTTATAAGAGCATGTAGTGACAGGACAATAAATGCCACACGACAATGAATGCCACAGGACAAGCAGAATGGCTTAAAACTGAGTTGGTTTAGATGACATATTAGGAAGAAATTCTTTACTGTGAGGGTGGTGAGGCACTGGAACAGTTTACCCAGGGAAGTTGTGTATGTCCCAACCCATATGTAAGTGTCCAAGGCCAGGCTGGGGCTGACCCTCAGTATGGGACTCTGAGAAAACCTGGTCCAGTGAAAGATGTTTCTGTCCATGACAGGAGCATTGAGTCTAGATGATCTTTAGGTCCCTCCAACAAAAGCCACCCTATGATTCTATGGTATGTAAAATGCTGCAAGCCTTCCCTTTATACCAGGTACCAAAGCAAATAATTAAAAATTTACATGTATTAGAACCTAAATAACCAGTGTACAGGAGTATGATTACAGATAGTTTGTCCAGTTTCACTATCACTCAGTGTGTAGTAAACTGAGGTTGGAATATGTTGGTTGACCAGCTAGGACTACTTAGTAATTTCTCCAGTTTTGCCCTCATTTGCTTTGTGATAGCATTCCTCCAAACAGATACGGATTTCTGGGTGTCTTGAGTGGACAAAATGTCCAGTAAAATTTCCAACAACTTTTCCTCCTTTAAAAATAGAAGTTTTTCAGTACTGACACTGAGCAGAAGTAAGATATGAGGTGCTAAAAGCTTTGATAAAGAAGCAGGACTTTTGGCATGGTAGTATGTAAATCCAGCCCTGTAAATTCCTGAGACAATATCTAGTCTATGGGTGGAGTTGAAATTGACAGGAAACACAATCACGATTGGAGGCAACTAGAGAAAACACATTCAGGAAGTGTTAGAGTAGGATATGTAGCAAGAGAACAGGCAATTGCTCAAATATTTTAATATCGCAAATCCTTATCTTAAACAACAGATTCAATGAAATGAGTAGGGTGTCACCATTTCATGCATGAGCCACAGCCTATCCCTGCCCTCTTGCAGAGACATTATCTTATTTTTCTCCTGTGTTTGTATAAAATAGTGAAGTAAATGACTGGGGCGAAAAAGAGGAGGAAACCACAAAACTTCTAAGACCAGAGCCTATAGAAGAAATAGAATCCAGAACATATAGAGACAGTATGTGTCTTAGCTAAAGCCAGTGTGACTGAGAACGTGTGGTATGCTAGATCTAAATGCTAAAATGTGTATTGCTGCCGACCACTGAGTATGTAGTTCTGCTTTTAAAAGTTCTAGTATCAATTTCAAAATTGGCTCACTTTAAAATAATTTTACAAAATGGATTTCTTGATTTTTTGATAGGGCTGCCTGAAAAGTTGATTTTCTTCATCTAGATTCAAAAACTGAGTTTAGAAATATGCTATAAAGACAATCCTTTCCCCCTCAAATTCTTGTAAAGTGCATTACAGAAAAGCATCAACTGAAAGAAAAAAAATTTTCATTCTTTTTTATGGAGAGAACATAGAAAATGAAGCTGGTATGTGTGTAATAAGGAGTTTCTTATGGTTAAGTTCCTACTCTGGAAAGAGACGAAATTTGATAACTTGAATCAAGTAGGTCAATCTATGCAAAAAACTCCAAACCTAAAATTTTGTCAAGTTGGTAATCTTTGGTATCACAGAGTCACAGAAAGGTTTGGGTTGGAAGGAACCTTAAAGATCATTGTCTCCAATTGCACTACCATGGGCAGAGACAGTTTTTGTTAAATCCAGTTGCTCAGTATCTGAAATACGGGGAATGTTTAGCAAAGGAAGCAGCACTAATATTGTCAACTTTGGCATAAAATTATAAATGTCACTGCTGCATTTCATAGAATTCATATGAATTCCACAGTGTTTTGCTCAGGAGTTAGTAAAGCAACCAGGATGTTTAAGATTATTTTTGCAAATCAGATAACTGGATTAACTGTCTTTTGAATCAGTGAGCATTTTGCTGCTCTGAAGTGAAAATGATCACTTAGTTAAAATAAGTATCAAGTGGTAGAGCACTTCTCTGAACAGTTTTGACACTCCAGAGTTGAGGTGGTCATTGAAGGAGGCTTTGAGTAAACTTTCCGTCCTCAGTTACCAGGCACAGTTGGCAAGAAATCTCATGCTGCCTCAGCTGCCCTTAACAACTGTGTGACAGTCATCATCCAATAAATGCATCAAAGATCTGGTCTGCAGGTATTTCTGTGCACAGAAGTGCAGGGGAAACCCCCCAGTATGGGATGAGTAAACTCAAACCCACTGGAACATGCCTTCTGAAGAGGATGCAGAGCTGTGTTTGCTTGGAAGCAGCTTTGTGTTGAGGCCAGGATGTTGCTAGTGTGAAATCCACTTGCCTCCAACTCTCAAGAGACAAGTTTCACCAAATGGAGGTGTCTTCTTTTATCCTGACATAGCAACCATCCATAGTGACAATTCTCAATGGACCATTTAGAGATGTAGCTGTTGATGCTGTGTGGAGAACACACCATGAATAAAGAGGCCTGTTGAAGAGCTGTTTTTTCCAGCCTGGCAGTTTGTCATGCAAGAGATAGGGAAATACTGCCTATTGGCCCAGAACAAACAGAGGCCAGGTGCATCCTCTTTCTGCCCAGACTGATAAATTTGCCTTGTCAAGACTATTTAGTTGGTCCAGGGGTTACAAATGGGCTTACTTTGCAGGATGGGAGGAGAGGGCTAATACCTATCTCTTTGTGTGTAGTATTTCTGGAACAATCTATGTTTTATGTGAGAGGAGAGGTTAGGTTTCAGTTTGTTTGCTGACTAAAATGAGTTATATCAATGAGAAGTATATTTTATCCATGCAGTTTGTCCTGAAGATAAAGGCTGATATGGGGAGAGATACAGACTTAGTCTTCTAGATGGCTGATTGGCTGATGCACTGTGTTATGGATAGTCTCTTTTGCAATGCAGTCTGTCTTTTATGTGTCCTCATTAATCCTAGTCAGGAAGAGCTGGTGCAATTGTTGGATGATAGTACTTTTTAAGAGAGGCATTCCTCTCCTAACAAAAATGCTGTTAAATTAAAAATGCTTTACTGGGGGAGTGTTGAGGCACTTGAACTGGTTGCCCAGAGAAGTTGTAGATGTCCCATCCCTGGCAGTGTGCAAGGCTATATTGTATGGGGCTCTGAGCAACCTGGTCTGGTGAAAGGTGTTTCTTCCCATAACTGGGGGGTTGGATCTAAGTGATCTTTAAGGTGCCTTCTAACCCAAACAATGCCATGTTTCTGTATTTCTAATTATTAGATAGATTTTAAGAAACTGATTCTTAATGTTGTCAGCCTGGCTGTGTGAGCTAGTCTCACATCTTCCTTTCAAAAAACAGAAATATTTGGCTCTTTTTCCGTACCTGTGTGAGTGTCAATTCTTTCTGGGTGTAATTATCTTCATCATTAAGACATGGTGCTTACAATGTGTGTATAGGAGAACATTTACTTGGTCTGTGCTCCTAGCAGAAGCTTTTTCCAAAAAAAAGGTAACATGGTGTGGTTTTTATAGATTCTAGGAAGTGGCACTGAGAAGGCTTGGCCAGTTCTGTAGAGCTTGCCTATTCCAGGAGTATGAAACACAAGTTATTTTTGTTCCTGAAATAATTTCTGTGCTTCATATATAAAGCAGACTTTAGATATATTTATGCAGACTGTTTCAGACGACAAAATAACCTTGGTCTGAAAGAGGAACCTGCCTAATTTTGCCACTCTGACTCATGGGGACAGCCATTGAGGCATCTATTCAGCAAAGATTTCAGCAATTCTAAAGATAGACCAGTAAATGTCAGATAAGGAATGACATATGATGGGGTCCAAGTGCTGTTGACTTGTTGCGTGCTTAACACTAAGTGAAGGCTAATATTCACGACTGAGAAACTAAGATCATCTATAGCCTCTAGACTTGGAACTAAGTAGAGACAGACCTGCACAAAGAAGGGGAGTTAATACCTTCATAATCGTTTTGGAAATGCCAGCCTGCAACAATTATTGGTTTTAAATAAGTTAAATGAAGACACTCACTGGAATGTAAAATAAACCTGTCTTTTGGGTCTGCCATCTAGTATGACCACAGTGGTCTTTACCTGAAACTTTGAATGAAATGTAGCATTTTGTCTTAGTCCTGTAAGGCTATAAAACTTGAGACTACTATAATAATGTTTAATTTCTCCTGGGTTGTTTTTTTTAGTGGATGAAGCTTTTCACTCAACTTCTGTTTGATTGTAGCAACTTCCTTCTAGAATTCATGATGCTTTGGTTATGTGATGTCTTTTATACCAGCAAATTTGCTAAAAATGTCACAAGGAAGGAAAAACAAAGTTATGGATTGTGGATCCATCCACACTGATCCTTCTGGATGAAGCCAGCCTTTCTCAGTTTTCATGGTAATGAAAATACAGAGTGCCATCAGCTCTCCACCCAAGACACTTTTTTGTATGTGTTTGGAAATTGGACAGATAATCCAGGTTTTGCCTTCCTGGAAAAATAAGAATGTTTTAAATTAATGTTTTTTGGGATAACAGTCTGATAGATCTTTGTCTGGAAACTTCTTTCTGAGTTGTGAAAAACAATAGACCATAGTGAACCTTAAAAGAAGATTTTGGAGTAATTTGGGGCTGGGGGGAAATTTAGTGATAGATGTGTCTTTGTTTTACTGTGCTATCACTATCTTGTCTCTAAGTTTTTTTATTGCTATTTCTGTAAAAACTCTTCTGTAAAAATGAAAATATATTCCACTTGGCAACATGCTATGCTGTCATATTTAATGTCACTGCAACTTTGAACCTGAAAATGTGCAGGCCATTGACTAAGCAGTTCAATCTCTTTTTAGTGATTTTAGTGATTTCTTGCAAGAAATATGATAATTTTTTTTTGTTTTGCTCTTCACATATTTTCACTGATTTTGTAAGGTCATGTCACAGCTCCCTCTTTGCAGTCATAGTGGGATCTATGGAATGTAAAGGAATTTTACTTTTTACTGTAGTTCTGGAAAGGAAATATATGTTTGAAAGAAAACCATAAAGGAACAATACATATATATGTGTACGTGTGTGTATTTATATATGTATGTATGTCTCAGTAGTTCCTGAAGGGAGGCAGTTTAAGATGCCTGAGTAAGACGTTTCTAACTGCATCTCAACACAGGCTTGCTTCCCACCACTCCCTCCCCCCTTTTTTTTCTCCCCAGCCTTGGAAAGAAGCAGTTATACCTGTAACTATTCTGCAGTCTCTACAGAGCTGCAGCTGGTCTTAATGAAAATCTGTCTGTGCCCAGAGAAGTTTGTTCACGTCTTGTCACAGCAGGAAAATGGGAGATTAGGCAGGGGTCTGCCTGCAGTATCTTAAATGTTTTCCTGCTGATGTATCTCATCCCAGTGGTTCCATTATTTATAGGGTGGTTTAATAGGAACTGATCACATTCGAGTACTTTGTCCAAAAGGGAGCAAGCTTCCCCATACAAATAATGCCACCTATTTGAGGTCTGAAATTCTTGGTTTGACAAGAGGTGTGTTTAGCAAGAGGCAGTGTTTGCATTTGTGACAGTGTAAGAGTGGAAAAGGAGGTAAGGGGATGATTACATGGTAATGATGTTGAAGATAATGTGCATATTTTTGTGTAAGTGATTTTGGTTTTTCTTATTGTAAAAGGAGAAAAAAAATTCTTTTGGTTTTGGGTTTTTTGGGTTTTTGTTTCTATTGTTAATATGTGTGAAAATCATAGGATTTTTGCTTTCAGGGAAAGAATTATTGTAATCCATAAACACCTGGCTTTTTTTTTCTTTCACAGTAGTGTTCTGAGCTTTTTAAAAGATGAAAGCAGAAAAAACCTTATTAGAAGAAAACTATGTGAAAGATTGCCAAAGACATGAGAGTCCCAAAAGAAAGGTGCTGTATAAGAGGGACAATAGAGTCTTAGCATCAGTGAAGAATGCTTTTTTAATTATGAACGTTCCTCCATGAGCTCAGTACAGAAGCTTTTATAGAAAAGCCCTGAACAGAACATGAATGCTGTGGTACTTTTTCTAAGCATCTGTTTGCCTTATAATAGGGCAGTAATTGTGTTGACAGGTCCAGTAGATTTTCCTCAGGAAATATTTCAATAGCTGGAGTGCCTGGAGTAGTCTGATGGTATCAGAATGTCAGATGCAGTTTAGAGTAAATGAGGGCATTTCTGGCATGTTTCAGTGGAGAAAAACACATCTACCTATCTGTCCTCAGTATTGATTAAGATGACTCCAGAAAGTTAATCTGTAGGACTATATTTTTTAAATCACAGTTTTTTGAAATTAATGATGATTTTAGGTGTGTTTGTGATACTCCAGTTCATTTTATGAATGGCTCCTTGATACAGGAATGGAGATAAAGATGTTTTCCCTAAATCTAGTAGATGAAATACCTATACCGCCTGTTTAGTAGGCAATTTTTTGTTTTGATATGGCCAAAATGCTAAGGATTTACATGAATGAGGGCATAAACTGTTTCCTCTTAAGCTGAGAAAGATGCTAGCTAGGCCACTAACTATCATAATAATGATAAAACATGAACCTGTTATAGACTGGGCAATCCCAAAACTCACTGATCATATTGTTAGATACAGGTTTTGAATTCCCCATCAGAAAGCTCTTCTGGGACAAAACTACCATATTCCCAATTTTTCCCAGAGAGATTTTAATTAAGCTATGTTTCTGGTAAAGAGTACATCTCAGTGTTTAAAAAACCTTGGCAGAAACACCAGTCACCCTGAAAGCATCACAAAAAATCAAAAATATCTGAAAGAAAGGAAATGCTTCTGAAACTGTTAAAGTAAAATATGGAACTTGACACCAGAGACAAGTTTTTTTACTATATAGAAGTGCTAAGGAAAGAACACAGTGTTGAAGAAATAATAAAAATGAAACTTGCTAAAAACTACCACATGCTTTGTGTATCTGTCAGCACTGGCCAGGAGCATGTGTGGAATAACAACAAAGTCTTTAGAGATGAAGAAGGCATATTTTAAGAGTCTGAAGTACAGAGTGAAAAACAAAGCAGCATAGCTTAGATTGTCAGTAAAAGGTTACAGAATTCAGAGATGAGTGTTTGATTGTATGAGGAAAACTTTTCATGGAAAAGCTGGAGAAAACACATGGAGGAGGCCCAAGCATAAGTGATGGAAATGTTGCTGTAGGGCTGTAATCTGAATTGAGACACAGTAGGTGCAGACTGAGACACAGTGCTCAACAAGGACACTCCCCTGAGGAAGGTCAGCAGCTCAAAGAAATGTGTCACTTTTCCCTTTTAGGCAGTACTACAGTACATCCCCTTCAGTGTGATGAATAGGACATTGTTTGAAGATGTCTACAAAAGTTGCAAAATCACCAGTATTACCAGCTGAATTACACAGGATTTCAAATGTTGTTCAGTAGGTCAGTAAGTTCACTCTAGTGTCCTGATCAAATTCTAGTTTGTTTGAATTACTTGATAAAATTATATTCTGCTTCACTTCCTGCCCTAATGACTTCCTTTTAGACACTTGCTGTGATCTTCCTTTGTTTCTGCATAATTTGCTCATAAGAACTCCTCTCCTAAGGTGTGGATAGAAATTAAGTCTTCATGTTTATGCAAAAAGGTAAAGGAGACATTTAGAGGTAATCTGATGATCAAATTAAGACCACCATTCAGCTGCCTACTCACATTGCAAGGTGATTTTAAGGATGCAAAAATGAGAATAGAATAGGAATTCAAATCCATTTTCTATGTTAAACTTCTTCAAATTTAGTTTCTTTGAAAGTGAGGTAGTAGTAATGGATTTATAATACTTCAATGCTAATTATGTCAAAGTGTACATCAGTTTGGAGTATACCTTTGAGGTTCTCCTTAAGCCCTGAAACTACCAAAATATTTAATATAGTACATCGAGTCACCATCAAATGTGTATTTCCAATTCTATGCATGCTGAATTTCTTTTAGCTTTCAGGTATATTACATAAGTTGAAAATGTAGAGATGAATCTTAAAAAAACTTCTACTGCTTTTCTCAGAGGCACACATCTTGATTCCAATAATCCTAATTAATTAGGAGCTTCAGAAAAATGCACATTCTCTTGTAATTAATGTTTTCCTGTGTATAATTTGAAGTTCCACAGGTGCTTAAAATATCACTCTGTCCTGGGACAAATTGTTTCAGTAAGCATATTTTCATCATTCAGCACTGTCTAATGAGCCTTATACACAAGAATGCGTGCAAGACATTTGCTTTAAGTCATGCTTCTTTACTTTCATACCTTGCTCACAGAATACTACCTTGAAAAACAAGAAAAGGTAAAAAAATAACTTGTCAAATAAGGAACATTTTTTGGTAGCACTGTTTCACCACTACAGAGTCTTGATCTTCTGTCACATTTCAGTCATTTTTCCATTTTACGTGAAGGAGTAAACTGATCAATCAGAAATGCTTGTCTCCTGCCACACTACAGTCTGGTCTTTCTAGAAAGATCCGTATTCCTATTTTTATTTTTTTTATGTTGGAATGGAGATCACTGCCTCAGTAATATTATACTCTTCGCTAGGCAAACTTTTCAACATAGCAATTATTATCCCTTCATCCTTGTCTACATATGAGATGAAATAGAATTAAGCTAGGTGTAGCAGTATGGTTAGCACAGATTTTTTCTAACACCTTCTAGGTGAATTTTCCTTAGTTTTGCTCATCTGTGCTGAGAGAATGTTTTGCTTCCTAGTATGCATGAAATGCATGAGATACTAAACTCTTGTGCTATGTCAGGAGTACCCTGCTGGGTTGATGAGGAAGCTGCCTGAGGGGAAGTGGGTGCCTAATTTTCTTATGTATTTGCGTAATATTTTTTTCTTTCATGTAGGATAAGTCTGATATTTGCATGCATTTGTAGCTTCCTTAAAAGTCAAATTTAAAGACTAAGGGAAGAGCTGCACCTAAGACCGTCTTTTGCTGTTATGCTCAAGCGCCTCTCTTGGGTAGCCAGCTGCACTTCCTACAGCACTCTCAAGGGTGAAGCCTTACACTCAACCCTATGGGGCTTAATCTCCATTTTACAGCTTCACATTTTTGACTGCACTGGCTTGAAAACTGCTGCACTGTCTGTGCACCTGGAAGAACTTAGAGGAGGAGAAAAACGAATTCAAGCATTTTCTTCTACTCCATTACTGATCCTAGAAGGGTACTACATTCCCTAAAAGAAGGCAAGATTTTGAAATTCCAACCAAAGAGAACAGCCATCTCAAATTCAGATATTCTTCCGAAATCGGTAAGAAGTTTTTTGTGATTATTTGCCTCTGTGAATGCCAGAGAGATGCTGTATCAGTCCAAACATTTCCTACCATTGCAAAACATTAAATATTCTTCACATATTAGAAAATGGAATAGAGAAACCTGGCCTGAAATATACCAATGGTAACCTATTTGTGCAAGTAAATCAGGCCATTGTTTTCTGAAACAATTGTAAATAAATAATCTGTGAAATATAAGAGATTATAAGAATCCTTCTGCTGTTCTTTCCATAACTGAGAAATATTCTTCTTATTTTAGAAAGTAGTTGTATAGCAGGCCTTCTCATTCTGAAGATTTAAGAGACAGTCCCTCACCAGTGCCAACAGTGACATTTCATCTAAATTGCAACCGGTGGATTTTTCACAAACACACACACACACACACACCCCCCACACCCCACCCCCCCCCACACACACCCCCTTCATTTTAAGATCTTGCTTCTGGCCAAATCATCCTGAAGAGTGTGTAGAAAATACTGAGATTAATCTGAGACAAAACAATACTCTGAGGAGTAGCCTGATCTGAAACACATCAGAATTAAAGTGAATTTAAATTTCATTAGCCATAAAGGTTTTTGTAGTCAGGGATGATGTGTTTATGCCCTCTAACCCTGTCCCCACTCAACTTTTATTTTATTAGCTGGTTTTTTTTGTTCTAAAGTTCTTTATCTTTCGCAAGTCTTAAATTAGAAGTATGGCAAAAAAATGAACTTTAATGAAATATATTAATGAAAATAAATTTCTACAGATGAAGAGTGTGGTAATATTTTTCTGTTGGATACTTGTTCAGTATGTATTACTGGGGTGTTTTGAGCAGGCACTGCAGTGCAGTACCGTTCTTGGCATGAGACACATTATGGGATTATTGTGTCCTTTTTTCCAAATTGTATATTGCTGGTGAGGAGCCAGTGTCGATCAGTCATGCATCCAAATTCTTTTCTTGCTAAAAACCTAGTCATAAATATGTTTTCTTCCACCATTCCTGAAAGTGGTATTGAAGACTTGGAGCCTACCTTCCAGCAGTTTTGCTAGAAGCTGGATGATGTATACTCACCTCCTAAGCAGCAGTATGTGTGGTGCATAGTGGAGTAAAAAAAATAAAAACATTACATGGGGATGCATGAGGGAAACAAGTAAGCAGGGGTGAAGGAAACAGGAGCTAGAAGATTCGAAACATCCATATTTGTAATGACTTTCAGAAAAATATAATCAAAGAGTCATAGAAATATTTAGGTTGGAAAAGATCCTTAAGATTATCAAGTCCAACTGTAAACCTAAGACTACCCAATCTACTACAAAACTATGTCCCTAACCACCAGTCTGTAGGTCTTTAAATCCCTTCAGGGATGGTGATGTAAACACTTCCCTGGGCAGCCTGTTCCAGTACTTGATAACCTCCTCAGTGAAGAAATATTTGCTGGCATCCAATCTAAACCTCCTCAGTACTACACAAGGCTTCTTCCTCTCATCATCTCACAAATAGGAAGAGACTAATTCCAGCCCTGCCTGAGGTGTCTGGCCCATGACACTGTCCCTTGCAGCAGAGTTGTTCTCCCCTGTGCCTTCCTAGGCGCCTGATGCCATGTCCTGCCAAGAGAGACATACAGAGTGATGGGGCATGCCTTGTGCTAGGAGTGGAAAAGTCAGCGTGGCATCAGCAGGCTGTGGGAGATGGGAGATGATGGAAGAGCCTCCTGATGGTTCTCCTTGAAGGCCTAAAAGAAGCAGCTGCTGCCCTGGGACAGGGCAGAGAGATGTGGGGCTCAGCTGGTGTGTGCCTCTATGTCTGCACCCCACTGAAGGACAGGGGAGGCATGGCAGAGGTGGAGAGCAGGAGGGAAGCCCTGATCTCCTCCACTCCTCCCAAGTACTCAGGCTGAGATGTATGTTGTATGTGGTAGGCTCTGGCAAGGTGCCAGCAGGGCCTGGGAGAGGAGCTTGTATATCTGCAACGCTAATGCCCCATACTTTTCCCCAGTCACCACCAGCTCAGCAGAGAGTAGCTCAGGGAGATGGTCAGGGACAAAAGAGGAACTTTCTGTGAGTGTTCCCTGCTACCAGTGCACTGGCACTCTTGCACCCACTGCCTCAGGACAGGCTCCTGTGGAACCCCCAGCACTGTGCAGCTGGGCAGGGGAAGGGAAGCACCGGCAGGGACTGCCCTTGTGCAGTGCCCCAACCTGCTGCTGTCCCGTGTGCCAAAGCTCGTAGAGCAAGCCAAGAGTCCTGATGGAGCCTGCATGCCTTGTGTGTGCTCCTGCAAGGGCCCTGGACAAACTGTGGGCAGACAGACACTGCTGAAAAACATCAACAGGTCACAGACCTTCCTTCCGTGGTGACATCACAAGGGTGTTAGACACTGCCTAGCCAGGAAGGCAGATGCTCCAAAATGGGCAGTCTGTTCCACAGGATGTTTCCCGTTGTTGAGCTTCACTAAATTCCTTTCATTCAAATTCCTTAGTGTTTCCAGGCTCCCTTGAATGGTATCACAGCCCTGTGATGTTTTAGCCACCACACAATTTTGTATTATTTGTGAACTTGCTGGGAATGTGCTTTCCCCACTGTCCACCACTGCAGTGAAAATCTTAAATAATATTGACCCCAGTCCTGATCCTGGGTTACAATACTATTAACTGACCTCTGAATGGGCATTGTATTACTGATGGCACTCCCCTGGCCCTGCATTAAGTTACTGAATGAATCTATTCTATTTGAAGAAAGCTTTGCCTCGTAGAGTCAGAATGGTCATTTTGCATGCAAAATGTTTGGTGATGCCTAACTGAGGACTGCCTTCTGTGTCTTCAGTTACAACTTTTCATTTTTTGCAATTAACAAGCAAAAGTTACATTAGTAGATTAGAATGGGAACTTAAACCAGTAACCTTTAGTTACAGATCACAAGAGTAATAAGTAACATGATGCACAAAGCTCTATTTTGTATGGTTGCAATATCTTTGCGACTTCTATATCTCCCTTATTTGGGATAGTAGGAGAAGACTGGAAGATCTGCACAGCATGTGGTTTGTCATGACTGGCCTGTCTAGTTTTTTATACTAGAGTGTGAGCTTTGTTGATCTCACTTTGTGTTACTCTCCCTCTTTCCTTTCCCGCATCAACCCTTTATGTATTCAGGGCATAGCACAGGTGTTTCTCTACTGTTTTTTGACACAAGCAGACGTGACAGCAAATCAGCACTGACAGATCAAATATGAATTAAGCAGTAGGCACAGACAGCTCTGCCTGCTGCGAGACTGCCAGGGAAGCTGGCAGTCATGTCAGTCTGACGTGCTGTGTGCCAAAAGGCCCTACATTAAGACTCCCATTCCTTGCTTACACCTTTGCATTATGGACCCTCTGTTCATACATAGTTATCCATAAATTCTTCTTCACTTTTCTTCATGTAACCTGGATGCACACTTTGGCCAGCTGCAAGACAAATGTGCTATTAACCCTGTTCCCATATAGCCTGAACTGTTTAATGCTGATTCCACAGATTGCTTCATTGCTTCCCTAAAATCATGCTCCATTTTATTGTGAAGGACACATATTTTAACTCCTATGTTCTTCACAACAATGGAAGCAAAAACTGAACTTCTGATCATTTTGTCCACTTCTAACCAAGCTGCTAGGAAGCAGGAAAAGAGAGCTGCTGGGATTTAGAAAGACAACTTCTAACAAGATAAAAATGAAAATGTGGTCTTTATTTGAAAAAAAAATAATTATTTGTCAATATATGTATCACCAACAAATGTATTAGCAAAATTGCCTCAAGCTATGCCGGGGGGGTTCAGGTAGGACATCAGGAGAAATTTCTTCACAAAAGGGGTTGTTAAACATTGGACTGCCCTGCCCAGGGAAGTTACTGAGTCCCCATCCCCGGAGGTGTTCAAGAAACAAGTGGACACAACACTCAGTGCCATGGTCTTGTTGACAAGGTGGTGATTGGTCCAAGTTTATCAATGATGTTAGAGGTCTATTCCAGCCTAAATCATTCTGTGATTCTGCAAACATGCTGCAGGTAAACTGCCGTATTACTGGTTTATCCTCTTTCTTCTACTGACGTTCATGTCTATGTCTTTGTATTTTCAGATATAGTATTCTGGGTCTGCTACTTGGAAAAGAAAAAAACATGACTTCCAGCACATCAAACCCTGCTAACCATTTGCCATACTTCTTTGGTAATATCACCCGTGAAGATGCTGAGGAGTATCTGATGCAGGGAGGAGCAAGTGATGGACTATACTTGCTCCGCCAAAGCCGGAATTACCTGGGGGGCTTTGCCCTATCCTTGGCCCATGGGAAGAAGGTTCACCACTATACAATTGAGAGGGAGCTGAGTGGCTCATATGCTATTGCAGGAGGCAAGTCGCATGCCAGTCCTGCTGAACTCATTAACTATCACTCAGGGGAAGCAGATGGCCTTATCTGTCTACTGAGAAAACCTTTCAACCGGCCACCAGGCGTTGAACCCAAAACAGGACCCTTTGAAGATTTGAAAGAGAACCTCATCAGAGAGTATGTCAAGCAAACCTGGAATTTGCAGGTAAAATCAGACTGATCTCGCCATAAATTAATCTTTGAGCTAGGAGAAAAAGAGACCGCTGTGTTTGTTTCCAGCTGTTGCTGCTGCTAGGTAGTATTTTTTCACAATGAAATCATACTGTTTGAGTTTTAACAGTGACGGTTTTTTCCTCCCCAGTACATGCAGTAACTTGGCGATAAGTGTAGTTACCCTGAAATTTAAACCCTTAGAATTTCTACAATGTCCTGGGCTAGCACAATCTTATCTACCTCTGCACTAATGTATGTCATCAGATTTGGACCGATGATTAGTACTTGTAATGAACAAGATACAGAAATGGTTTGTCTCATTGCTTCTAATTCTGTTTATTTATGGATTGATATGCAGGGAGGCATGGTGACATGATGACTTGTTTTACATCCTAGTCTCTTAGTTGGCCTTATTTCTCTGATTTAGGTTATGTCCAAAACAGAAATTGTTCCTGCAACAGAACAGTTTTCTACACTGCAGAGCACTACCTATACATCTTCAGTGCTGCAGGGATCAAGCAGGAATTTTCCATGTGGAGGACAAGACGTTGTATTTTTTTTCCTGAGAATGACTGTGAAGAAGCCAGTCTTAACATAGAGAAAACAGTGTGGGAGGCTGCAAAAGGAATATTATTTCACCTTGAGATGACATGAATTACCTTTACAAATTCATGAAGTTACATTAGGTTTCTAATCCCTCTCAGTGCTAGCAAGCAACCCTATGAATTTGGTTCTATAAAATATGTGGAGCAACCACCAAACTGGGAAAGCCCAAAACTTATACAACATTTTCTGTAACTTCTGAGGTTTACATTGTCTTCTCAGATGAGTCTGAACTCAGTCTAGAGGGAAGTTGATGAACTCTGGTTAAACACTGGTGAAACCAGTGGGGGTTGCCCTCAGATTCTGGGCCCAATTTAGAAGTGGTAGGTAGTAGACAAGGTTAGAAATGTCTAAGTTAATATTACTCGAAATAAGCTACTCTATAATGGGGACTGTTCTGTCTGGGAAAATTTGCATTGATGTCGTTGACATAGACATGCTGCAACAGTGCAAAGCACATTGAGTTTATTTTAGTACACTGCCACAGGATATGTAATTTTGAGGTATGTTTGAAATCTCAGACTGACACTAACTCTACTTAGCTATGTCTCATTAGCATAATAGTATGACTTTATTTTAAGTTTAAATACTGATATATCCATGGTTTTATTTATCCTTCTTTTATCCATGGTTAATTTTCCTTATTTTTCTCAGAGGTAAAGGGAGAACCATGGTTTTGTGTCTGATGTTCAGATTACCATGTTAGTTTCTGGTTTAAAATTTTTATGGCAACCATGCCTTCACACACAACAAATATATGCAGATTTTGGATGTCCCAAAACCAAAGTCCCAAAAGACTGGGAGTCTACCTGTCATCTTATTATTGCAGAAGATAGTTTGACTGTTTCACTCTGTTTTCACTGTTCTCTAGGGGCATGCTCTTGAACAAGCTATCATTAGTCAGAAGCCTCAGCTGGAGAAGCTGATTGCCACTACAGCCCATGAGAAGATGCCATGGTTCCATGGGAGGATCTCTCGGGAGGAGTCAGAACACCGTATCCTCATTGGGTCCCGAAACAATGGAAAATTTCTGTGAGTTTATTTTTCTGTGGTATTGCTGCTTGCCTTCAGAGTTACTGTATGCTCTTTTGAATAAATCCCAAATGAGACTGTGCCCTAAAATGTGGCTCATCCACAGTGAGGGCACCCAATTCAGCACAATTTACACGACATGAAGCTTCCTGCCCTAAGCAAGTCCCTCACTTAACTAAAGACGGAAAACTGTAACAAAAGCCTGGAACACCTGCAGGGGTGTCTGCTAGGGCTTGCTGGAACCAGTGCTGGACAGCCCATAGCATCCCCTGGCCTTTGCAGCCTGACTGTCAAAGCCTGACCACCTGCACCCAATACACAGGCTTATTAAACTGGTACAATTAGAGACATACTACCCATATTAGCAGCTGTTGGGCTCTCTATCTGTCAAGTCTCCCAGGAACAGGGGTGGAGCTTTGTTTTGTAGTTAAGCAACAGAATGAATCACATCTACCTTGACAGCACTATTTTGTATCTGCTGCTTATCCTCTGAATTTACCCAGCCTAATGATCTTATGTTTTCTGAGCAAATATGTGTCATTAGGGGATAGTGACTGACAATCATCATTTTGTGAGGACTAGACACAGGGTTTGGTTTTTTTTTTGAGAGTCCTCATTCGAAAAATATTGGTATTTTAACAGAGGTGTCTCTTGTTGCTCCCACCCCTCCACCCAGAAAGTATTTATATAAGGAGAAAAAATTAAGATTAAGAGTCATGGCCAAGTAAGGATCACTTAGAGCTGTATAATTTCTGAGGGAAATTTCATTACCTATCTATGTAGTTTTCTTTAGCACTCAGCCTTCTTGGGCTTTTTTAGAGGTAGTCCATAGTGGAACCCCACAAACAAGTGCAGGAAGGATATGCTTCTTCAGTACCAACTCTTTCACTTCACTGATTTTCTGTAATTGTGCCATACTAGTTGCTGACATGAGTGCAACCCTTGCGTATTTCCATATTCCAGTCTTAGTTGACTAAGACCAGTAACTCCTTTAAATCCTGTTCCCAGTAGAGTGAATTCCTGGGAGGTCTTAAGCACAAACACTTTGACTGTAGTGACATCTCATTTCTTGAACTCTCTTTTCTTCCCTTGGTCCTTCAATTCTTCTTGCTTCATAGCCACTCTCACCCAAGTAGCCATCCATGCCTATTTTCAGCCTCATATTCCCTATTGATGGGGGTCACATCCAGAGGGGCATTTATCCAGTTGCCTTTGATGCCATGTGTGAAAAAACATTCTAATAAACTTGTTACTGGTTTTGTTATACTTGTAGTAAAAAAAAAACCTGTTACAAAAGTTACAAAAAATTTGTGGAGCCGTATCTTTCTTTCCCCTGAGTAAGAGTTTATAAGATTTGATGAACTATTTGCTGTTAGAGATTACCAGCCCAGCATCACCACACAGCCTTTCCTTTTTCTTGCCCTGTGAGTTTGTTAGTTTCTTCTGCTACTTTTTAGACACAAGGTCTAGTAGTTGGAACAAAAAGCAATCTTTTCTTTTAATGACAATTTTACACCTAAAAATATATTGCTTTTTTGCTTTCTGTTTTAACACCTTTGCCAAACCACCTTTGTATCAGCTGAGTCATGATGCTGATCATATATTAAAACTGGCAGCTTTTCCAGTTTGCCTCAGGCACACATTGGGTTCTCTGTGGTCAAAATACTTCTTTTTGGGACAAGTCAGGGAGGGGGGACTAGGGGAAGGAAACTAGCTTTTCTTCAAATAAAAGGATCCATTACTTAGAAATTCTTAACATCGGGGATAGGTTTTGGAGTAAGGGAGTAAAATTTTTAAGAGACTTGACATTTTCAGCCTCTATTATAAACACTGGTACCTTTTTAATCTTCTTTAAGCATTCCTACTGCTTTGACTGGAAATATTTTCCCAGCATTTTCCTGTGTTCCTGAAAGATGGCCTGGGAGGCATATGTGATGCTGTTTGCAGTGACATGCTCAGTGAGTTGTGGGGGAGCATTCAGACCTTCTTCCACAGGACTGGTTATGTCAGTGGATCCATATTTTACACAGTTTTGATGGAAGTCAAGTGGCTGCTTTCATATTGTGGAGATATCATATTCTCCCATAGAAGAGAAAATGCTAATTTTAAGGCTCTGTTTAAACCATGAGAACTGCCACTGGAACTTAAGTAATATGAACTGCTAGTGTGTTGATCTTGGGTCCCTCTTATTAAGGATCAGACTGTTTCTGCATCTGTGGGATGTTTTCTGATGTATTAAGTGATCTTGCTATCAGACTTCCTATCTGGCCATTTTAGAGTGTAGTAACCACTCAGCTGCCATTTGCTCCTATGGTCTCAGGGAAGACACAGGGAGAGAACTTCATGTACCCCACTGTTCAGTAGCCAGTGCAAGAAGAGAAATAATGTATTGTTCATATGTTGAAATCTGTTATTTTACATTCCTGAGCTGTTCTACATCTCACACTCACAGACTTAGAGGTTCATCATAAATAACAGAAGATCTGTCTAATTCAGAGGGGTTTATTGCTTTCTGCAGTGGGTTGCCTAACATGAGCTTGCTCGGCAAGTGTTGAGAAATAAACCACTCATTTCTGGCTAACTGAAGCAGAAGCAGCAAAACTGTTCAGTGTGAGAGTGGTTCATTGTTTTACATTTCAGGCACAGGCATGACATAGTTTTACTTACCCAGCAGCATTGCTTGTCAGAATATTCTGTACATCCGTGGATTAAAGGTTTTGAAGTTGTGACTGTGAATCAGTATTTTTCTAACACTGGTCGAGATAACCAATAGCTGACTGAAAGGTAAATCTTTCAAACATTTAATCTCTAGGAGGTGTTTGCTTTTTTTTTTGTGGTGTTTGAGGTAGGAAATGGAACCTGGGAACAAAGAGAGCAGCTAGATTTTTGAAGAGATTAGGTACTCTGAAACTATTTAACAAGTCCACAAGTGGATACTTGTATGTGACAAAAACCATATTGTTTATTTTGGAGAAAAAAAGAAATATTAGAAGGCTAGAATATTTTTGTATATTTTTAACAAGGGTCTCCAAAACTTCATTATACCAGAAATTTGCTATCCTTCTCACCTACCTACCTTGAGACAAAATCCAGTACAGCAGTCTGTGTAACAATACAACTAACATATAGATTTCTTTAGCACTGCTTTGCAGCAACACAAGATTATCAAGTCTAGAATTATTTTTAATGGTTTAAATATGGAAATAGTAGAAAAGCTTCCTGATTGCAGTTCAAGATATCATGAATATCACTGTAAAAATAACAGTACAATGCATCCAAGGAAAAATTCTGAGCTAAATGTGGATGTTTTACCAGGGAATTTCAAAGCCATTTTTAAAGTCTTTTTAATGGCTTAAAAGTTAGTAATGTATGTGGATGCTAGAGAGTTTGTTTCCAACCTCCAAACTCAGAAACCGTGTCATAAAATGACATGAAATGGGAAGTAGTTTCTACCTCTTCTGTGAAGAATGTAAGATTGCCACTCTAGTCATGAACTTTGCAGGAAAAAATAATAATGGAATAGAAGTAAAAGATCCCTAAAATTATCTGAAAAGAAACTGAAAATAGAGAACTTTATGTCTGAGGACCCACTTGACTAACACTATTTTACATTCTATATTGAAGTCTTGACAAGACTTCTGGGGTTTATTACATTTTGCCTGGTAGGGAACGCTGATCATTGATCAATCTATTAAAATTGGCAATACTTTTATTAATATTGTAATAGTATTTTTATTAATAATGTTTCATTAAATATTTATAATATTGTTGATATCTATGTGAGTTCATGTATGCATGTGTGGAAGAGTTGGAAAATAAATTAAAACTTTGCTAGAAGCAAACAGCAGTTTTCTCTGTAGTTTCACATATGAAACACATCTGGTATGTGGTACGGGTTGTCATATCTTACCATCAGTAATGACCATTTAAGTTATACAGGCATGTGATCTTGCATATGTGTTAAAAACCAGAAGTTCTAAAGTTGGAGGAGGATAAAGAATATTCTGAAATACTGTTAAACTTAAAAAATCAATATTAGAGAAATTGTGAGTGAAGGCATTGCAAACTAGCAGTTTCATCTATATAATCTTTTTACATCATAGATGTATTTAGTTCATATAAAATATGATCAGTTATGTAAATGGAAAGTAGAAAACTATTTTGGTGTCATATGAGTGTCTTCAGTACATAATGAGAATATTAAAGAGGACAAATCTAATTTAGACAATTATAATGAGTCACAGCAATATGCCACATCATGACATTCCATGACAACTAGAAACTAACTGTCCCTTACATATCACAATAGTTAATACTAGTAGAAATATTTCAAAATAATAATGTTTGAAGTGCAGTTGTCTGTAAGAGTTTTCTTGTCTGATCAAAAATTTCTGTTTCTGGTATATGTAGCACTAATGCTAGTGCTATACTAGTAAATACTAATTTACACTAATGTTGCTACCTTCTTCTAGGAGTTTGCTGCTACCAGACCACATACTGAGCTAGGTAATTTTTCTGACCTTGTAGAGAACTCTTTAGATAATTCTCTCAGTATTAAGTTTGTATCCATAGAAGGAACAGGACATTGCTGACATCATAGCAAATGAAAACAATCCTATTAAATGTGACTTTAATTCAGGAATATTAATTAATGATGAAGTTCTTCTTGAAAGTGTCAAGCAGTTGCTTGGATTAGATGACCATAAATATTTTTCAAGATAAATTGTAATACACAGACAATGAACTGTGTTTCTGAAGGTGCTGTCTTCCTCTCCACAGCAGTTGGATGATACTCAGGACTCTTTGGGGGAGCAGTTTACTGATCTTCAGTTAGGTACATGTTGGGTCTCCCTTGCAGGCCACTGTGGCAGGGCTGTGGTTTCTCAAGATGGGTTCCACACTGGGTGTTTCAGCAGCAGAGTGGGTCTGTGGTGTGAAGAAAAACTGTGATCTGAGACACTTGTACTAAGAAGATCCCCTATTTCAGGTGCAGTTTTACTACAGAGGGGTTTGGTGTATTTTGCTGCCAAAAAACAAAACTATATAGATTAATGTGATGCAATACTTCTCAAAAAAGCATTTTGTAACTGTGCAGCAGACTCACCAGGAGATGAATTTTTGGGTTTCATCGCAGATAGCAATAGTGTGAAGCTGAGATATCTCCTAAATTCTGTAGTGTTCTGACATTTCTGAAACAGCTTTGGATGTGTTTGTGAACAGGGGAGAAGAAATGATGCAAATGAAGACAGCAGTCAATCCGTTTTGCCCTTTCTATAATTCTTGTACAGATGGCACCAAGTTCATTTCTTATTACCCTCAAACGTGGAACATATGCAATGTGCAGCAGATCTTTGAAGTGATAATGAGTAGCCATGTTGTTAATAGCATCACCAGAGAGATGGTCATGAGGGCAAGATAAGCAGGGAATGGCTGGAGCTCCATCAGCAGTGGGGAATGTCAATATCGCTGGCATCAACAAAGCTGTAATTGCTGAGAAGGCAAAGCAATGCCGAGAATAAAATTTAGCATGTCTTGGGATTTGGGAGCAAGAATAATTTCACATCATTCCTAAAGCAAGCATTTTACTTGTTTATTTTCTTCATAATTCTCCACTGCAGAATGCTGCAACTTCTGTTTTTTCTGCACAGTCAATGAGGCATGTTGTAATAGCAATTTATTTCTTTGACCCTCAGGGATATTTTTCTTTACAAAGAGAGGGATCATTTGGGTTTTCAGATGGAAACAGAAAATATTGGGACATTGCTCTTTTTGCTTCCAAATTAAAATTCCAAAGGAAGGAATGGATAGCTATTTACACTGTCTGTAATAATGCTCCAAATTGTTATTGGTTACTATCTAGGTTGCACTCCCCCGAACCACAAAATATACTCAAGCCTGTTTTGCATGACATAGAAAATCAATACCTAAATATTCTCTGCATTGTATCAGGTAACAGTTTTAATTTCTACATTCCTTATTCTGCTGCTTTAAAAATGTATGTCATAAAAAATCCACATACTTTGACACTTTTCTAATATAGCTATGTATTCAAATCTGCTCTCAATGAAGTTGTTCATATTTCTGATTAATCTCAGTGGATGAAATGATAGTGTTGATTATTTACAGGTGTTTATTTTCTTTATGTTTTTCTTCTGTATATTTGTGATTCTCTGCAATAGCATGAAATGGAAGACCAGGTGATACCTCACTGCTGGCTTCCTTCCTTGCCAAAATTTTAAAGTTAAGATTTTTTTTTTAGCAGTTTTAATTGAAGAACACTAAATATTGTGTTTCATTTCAGACCACTTTAAAGCAGAGTGCATTTGGAATTTTGTCTTTTTTCCTCAACATTCTGAAAACCATTACTTTTCATACAAGGAAAGTTCCTTATATAGAGAGAGCTCCCAGATCTGATGTGAAGGATAGTACAGGGCAGCACCATCAAGAACATGTGAAACTTCTATTTTCATTCAAAGAAGTTTCAATTTACAACCTTTTAGTTTGAAAAGCATTTACCTTTCATTCTATTTTTTACAGCAACTGCTGACATAGAATGGGATACTGTTACCCAGCTGCAGTTCTGGAGGCTTAGCCTAACCTAGACAGCCATTACCACTGACTGCAAAACCGAAATGATGTGCAATGTGGCTTGGGGCAGGGCATGTCACCCAGTAAGGTTCTATTTGCCAAGACTAAGACTTAGCCTGTCAATTCAATGCACTCAATACTTCTGCTTTTCAGACATATTTGGAAAGATGGTGGTATTTTCTGGTTTCATGTTTTGTGGGGATCCAGGTAGTGTACCTCCTGATTTTGTCTTTTGTAGGGGTCTAGCTTATGCTGAAGTTGGCTGACTACAGTTTAAAACCCAGCTGCTCCATAACCCTAAGGGAACAAGGCTCCCCCTGGACCCTGATTAATTGTGTGTTAGGATGGAGGTGTTTCTAGGATACACAGTGATAGAGCTGTCTGATGGAAGTTGTCATGACTGAACTGCAGATGGTTCCAGAGCTGTGTAGCTGTTGGGTTAGGGGAAGGAAAAGCTCTGGAATACAATTACAATCTTATAAACTGGAACTCCACCTAAATCCATCTATCCACTGAAGAGTGATAGAGCTGGTTGGGTCTGTGCCATGGTCTTCAGAAATCAGCTCTCTCCCCTCCCATGGGTGCCTGTGCTCTCAAGAAATGTTTGCAAAGCCTCTCTTGCAAATGAGAACCAGTTTCAGTAGAACTGAATTGTATTGGAGCTTCCATTTCTTCCTGTGAAACATGAGGGATATTTGTTACTGAGAAACAGTCCACTGCATTTTCATAATCTTATTTGTGCTTTATTCTGAACAGAAGCCTGATTATAATGAAATGCCATTTGTTTGTGTTTTAGAAATTATGCCCTCTATTCTGAAAACGTTTTTCTCAGCTTTATTTGCTTAGAGCAGGTCAGAAGACAAAGTAAAAGTCACTCTTGATTTTAGCAGAGCCTGTTGCTCTTCACTGGTCAGTCAGCACAGGAAATCAGTATGCTAAAAAACACCTACATGCCATGAAAAAACCACAATGTATTTCAATTTGCTTTAGAGACTTACACAAGTTACTTTGGTTACAGAAAACAAAAAACTGACCCTACTTCCCTTTTCTTTTAGCCAGTGTCCTGTTCACATCTTAGGCAACAAGAATCACTCTGCTTGAAAAAAAAAGGTGCATAAGTAATTCAGACAGAACAGTTTTACTTCAGCCTTGAGAGAGCCAGCTGAGGAGAATAATTTAATACTTGGCTCTGCAATCTCCTGAGGTATAGCAGCAGGTACCAGCTAAGCTTCTTAATACCTTAGTACAAATTTACTGCTATATTTTTTTTCAAGGGTGTTCAAAAATTCGAGGGAGAGTAAGTAGATTTCTGTGCAGGCCAGAAAATTAAATGTTTTAGTGCTCCAGAATCCAGGCTTTTCATTAAAATAAAAGAAACAAAGCCTGAAAATTTTATTCTAACTATTGCTGTCACACTGTCAGTTTTAAGTGAGCATGAGAACTCTGCTGAAAGAAAAGGTCTTCTTTCTAAACTCAGAAACATTGCACCAGCTATGATGGACCTAGTAACAAATTGCTGTCTACTCTGGGTCCAGTCATCAGAACACTCTGGTCTCGGTGCCAGCTAGCCCTGAACACACATAAAACAACTCTGTCATGCTTTATAGGCATCTCAGAGGGCACTCACAGGTCTCCTGGAAGAAGGAGATCATCCTACCTATGAATTTAAGACAAAGTTTTTATATTACATTTGGTGATCTCTCCATGGCAAAGTTTAGATGAGATATGTACACTTCAATACCATGTGAAGTTTCATATGAATTTTATGTGAAATCTGCAACAAAACATTAATGTCTTTCCTGAAATTATAAGAATTTATGATGACTGAAATATAGTATTTTCTTTAAATTCCCACCCACACAACAAGCTATTTCAAACATAAACATTTTGCCTTTTCACATTACATTCTTTTAGAATTTTATCTTCTGTTCTTACTGTCATCTCTTTGTTTTAAAAATTAAAGTTACAAGAGAGGTAAGCCAGTACTGCAGAAGCTTTAAAATGTATATTTGCCCAAAGAGTGTTTTATGCAGTGTACAGTGTTCTGTAGCTGCCTAAAAGTGCCTTATGTCATTGTTTTTGTTTTGTTTTTTTTCATCTGTTGCCTTTTTGGAAGAAAAAAAAAAAAACTTTAGGCAATTTATCTGAATATTACTTACACTAAGAAATAAATGAAAGGCTTAACAAAACATTTTCAAAAGTTTCAGTGCTGATTTTGTTTTGTTTTTAATTCAAAAGCTTTAAGGAAGGGGTGATTGAAAAAGAATGTTCATTCCTGGTAAAAGGTAACACTGAAAATCTTTCTTATTTCTACAGTATCCGAGAAAGGGACAGCAATGGTTCCTATGCCCTGTGCCTACTGAATGACGGAAAAGTACTGCACTATCGTATTGACAGAGATAAGACAGGAAAGCTCTCCATACCAGACGGAAAAAGATTTGACACACTGTGGCAGGTCTGTTAAATTTATATCATAGGGATATCTGTCATCACATTTCCATGTAACTGACCAAGGCAACGTTGTTTTATTTTGCCTTGTGACAATAGTCTTTGGCTTAAACCAACAGATTTTGGCAGGTTATTTGTCATATGTTTCCAACATTGTGTGGTTACTGTACATGAAGAAAATACCTGTTAATATGGAAAGCTGTGTGAGTGTAGATAATTTTTCAATGTGATGCTGCAACCTGGCCAAGTTCAAAACTGTGATTAATTATTCAGTTCTCTAGAATGAAAGTCTGTTTGCATATGCAAGTAACCATTTTCAATAATGGATATGCTTGGTTTAGTCTTTTGCTTATGTCTTTTATGACAGCAACCAACAGAATTCTAGCAAGCACAAAGAAGGTGGTTTAAGATGTTGCACACAAAATGCAGCCTTTAGCTTTGAAATTCTCTACCTTCAAGTCTGATAAGCATGGCTTGCTGAGATTTACCACCATAATATGTCTGAACCCTGGAAAAGATTAAGCAATTAAGAAGTCCATAGCTGACTCTGCCATAGTTGATACTAAAGCTGAATATCAGTGAAATGACTGTGTAAATTGAAAATACTAAGGGAATTGAAATCCCTGCAGAAATCTCTTATGTCCTCTTGCTTAAAAATCTATTAAAATCAATAAAGTGAGTCACAGATCTAAAATATGAATCTTTGCTTGCATATATAAATTCTTAGCATTTTTGTAAATGTCCTATATATTACTTTCCTGATGTCACTGGAAATTTAAAAGCAGCTCTGCTGTCTTATAGTTTTTGTGAACGTCTGCAACTCATACACTCACAAACTTTCTCCTTTAAACCCAAATGGAAAATTGTAGTGACAAACCTGTAAAAAGTTATGTGGCAAGGACAATTCAGGAGCACAAATGGCCACAGCTACTGGTGCTATACATTTATTAACTGTGCACATCCCATTGTAGTTCTGAGGCCCAAAGAAAGCATTGAATATTAGGGAAATTCTTGCATTGTAATTATGTCCAAAAATTAAAAAGAAGGAGAAAGAAAAAAGGAGAAAGAGAGAGGAGAGAGAAAGAGTGGGAATTCAGGGACATACAAGTAAGTTATTTGCTTAGAGTTACAAAGATGTTTAATAGCAGAACCTGGGGTGGAATACTGACCCTTACAAGTCCAATTTCTGGATCATGTTGTACATCTGTCCACAAGGTTACTTCAGAAACATGCACCCCTCCTAAACAGAAATAAAATAAAGAACATGTGCAGTAAAGATCTGCTGTATGCTGAGGTCATTTTTGTAATATATATTGACTATTGTACATATGCACACATTCCTAAAGAGGTAATATATTTAATGATACCACCTTGATAATTTCATATATTTTTCTCATTATTTCTTTTTTTTCTTCCCCTCTCTTTCTGCTAGTTAGTTGAGCATTATTCATACAAACCAGATGGGTTATTAAGAGTTCTTACCATTCCTTGTCCACAACATGGCTCAGAAAATGGTGAGTTATTCCTATTATTTTTATATGTGTTAAAAGACATGATAATTATGATAAATTTTTGTGATTTTTTTTCCACTTGCCATATAGGTGAGTGCAGATTTTGCATATTTTCAAATGAGGTGATGTCTGCCAGACTGCGCATGATGGAGGTAGATCCTGTAGTTTAAGGTTACCAAATCTAAATTACTGCTGGGTTTAATTTATTGCTGGATCAGAAATGTGCTTTGCTGCTCAAAGTGGTAGTGCGTGTTACTTGGACCACAAGCACAAACAAGGTGGTCTTCCCAGCACTGCTCCAGTGGTCTTTTACTCCAAGCTGAAGCAGGCACTGCAGCAGTGCTGCTGCAGGAATTCAGGCTGGGTGCATTGAGGTATGCACCCAACAGGTGAATTCCCATGTCAGGGGAGGAGGGCAGAACAAGCCACTGGCTCCTCCCAGCACTGAAAATGGGGTCAGAGAGGCATTCCTTGACAACATGTGGGAGAGGACGAGGAGATGGAGGAAAAGTGTCAGTGTGCTTTCTATCCTGTTTCTTCTTTAATGTCATGTCACACTGAAGAGATGTTGTCCTCCATCTTGCCCTGACTGAAAAGGGAAAAGGGATGCATCTCACTAATCTGTGTCCAACTTGTGCTCTTCCAGAACTGGTTTTCTTTCTCTAAGGCTACCTTCTGTCATTCTAACTGGATACCAGTGCCATGGTGAGAGGATATAGAATAATAGAATATAATCATAGAACAATTTAGATTGGAAAAGACACTCAAGATCATCAAGTCTAACCCCAAAGTTTTTACTTCTTCCATTCTTTTGAAGCACTACATGCTTTTTCCACCATTATTTTCCTGCTCTTTTCAATCATTTAGGCTCTGCATTTCCTTTTGTCTCTGTGGCTGGAAGTACCAGAGTCTGCTGCATATGGGACAAAAGTAAAGAAGATAGTCCAAGAGAAGCACTGTAATGTGATCTGAAAACTAGACAGTTGGTCCCTTCTGTAAAATTCTGTGGTCTTACACTAATATCTCACCTTTCTCTGTATCATTTTACATTTGATTCTTTTGCAGATAATCTTGGTTTTAATACTCACCCTTCCTCTGGAACACTTCCTAAGGTAAGTGAAGGTGGTAGTATAGCAATAGCATTCATTTGAGTAGGATTGCAGTCACATACTGTTCTGGGAATCCTAATTCTTGGTTATTTTTTCATCTGTCAGTCTATTTTTCTAGGGTTGTAAACAGTGAATTGAGAAGAAATGTAACATATTCTGTCATGGTATTGCTTTCATTGCATCCATTTTTTTGGATGTGCTAATCATAATTTAATTTTGTGCACATGTAATGTATGTGAACATAAATTTAATGTATGTGAAAAAACAGTATTTTACATAGGCAAGATGCATCATTGGTGTTCATGTTCTATAACGATTGTATCAACACTAGGAGGAGAGATACCACATTGCTTACATTGTTCACTTTGAGAATCTGCTGACTGAAGCAGAAATGGAAGTTCAATTTATTTTCATATTTGGTCTGCGCAGTTGCAGATTTTGAACAAGGGTTTAATTTCTTATGCACTGCCTTAGGGCTGATTCTTTCATCCACTCCATGAAGAGTAAGCAAGTCCACCTATTATTGTAATTACCTAAGTTCTCAAAGGCCATTGACTACAGAAGCCACCTGAGATGTGATACATCCACAGAATCACATAATACTGTATTGATCAATGTACCTGTTTCATCTGAAATAGGTAGTTAATTTTAGTCTCCCAGCATAACTTAATCATCTAGGTCATTATCTTGATGCAGTCTCTCATTATAGAAAAAAATTATTCAAATAAGCAATTACGTCTATTTCAATAAAATTGACTCCTACCAGGCCTGTGAACTACTCTCATAGTTTCTCTTTTGGAAATCAGGTAACTTTTTAAAACATTGGAAATTAAGCAACCAAAATCAGCCCCTTTTTAATTAAAAATATTTTTTTTAATGTATGAATTCTTTATTATTAAAAATAAAAATATTTTTAAAATTTAAAATAATTAAATATAAAATACTGCCTTGAGACATGGATCTGTGTCATTTATGAGGATATCAATGAAGTTTAAGCACACAAGATCATATGTCTATCATCTGGTATACATATGGTTGCAGAGATAGGACAAGCACATTTAGTGTGGTAATATCATGTAAGTTTCATAATTTCCACAGAAAAATTCACAGTATAAGTACAAATTTAACTGCTAGTGCTTAAGACTTGTCATGATAACTAAAAAGAAAGTCACCACAGCTAAGTAAGAGTGTATATTTTGCAAATATTCTACTAAAACATTGTTTTAAGCTTCAATATATTTGACATTTTTAACTTCTTAAAACTGAAATCTGAAATTTTTGTTTTCTTTGGGACTTCTTAAAAATGAGACTGCTAAATTACTTTCTTGTAATATAAAACATAGAAATGGAAAATTTTAAATAACTATTATTGCTTATGGAGCTCAAAGACTTCACTTGATATTCCTAGGTTCTCGCACATCAATACTTTTGTGCAAAACCAGTAACTCATGAAGATTTTTAATATGCCTGAAATACAATTCAGATTACACAAAAGCAAACCAGCCTGAGGAGAAGGAATACAATCGCAACCATACATACTACAAACACAATCCTATGTGAAAGATGTACAATCTATCTTCATATTATTTACACTATGATAATTAACATTTAGGAGTTTCCAATATTTCTAGTATTCTGCACAGGTTTTTTTATTTATGAAAAACATTGCCAAAATATGTAAATTGGAATAATGAATTTTTAAATTTGGTATCAAAATAAGTCTAATGAATTTGAGAAATGTCCTGGGAAAAAAGAGGAATAGGGCTCAGTAGAAACTAGTGCAAGATATTGCACTTTTGGTAGTCAGATATAAATCACAGAATAGTGAGCAGACACTGCTTTTCAGAGGATGTTATGCCTGCAGTGAATCAGAATGGGAACAAGGATGAGCAGCCACCATGCTGGTGGAGTAAAAGGGAAACACCAATGTGTTCCCAGCTTGTTCAGCACTGGCAAGGTCTCAGCTGAAAGACTTTCACCAGTTTTTGGCACTGCACTGAAGAATGTTGTCCAGCAGGAGAAAATCCAAAGCAAGGCAACAGGAATGATCATGACCTGTGAAAAAGAATAAATTATAATAAAGAACCAAAAGAGAGAAAGTAGAGGAACAAAACATAATGGCCAGGTCTCAGCAACAATCTAATACTGATGCTCCCATCCGGACCAATTTTTCAGTATTTTTTTCCTTTTTATATATATTACAGTCTAAACTACAGTGGTGCTATTCCAAAGTATTAGTGGAATAGCATGCCCAATCTGAAGCTGTTTTCAATTTAAGAAGGTGCGTGAAATGTAAAAAGACCTGGTGGATGATATGCAAGGCAGACTGCCCAAATGATTTATCTGTAAACTGTTGGTTATATAAAGGCTTGGAGTAAAATTTCCATCAGGGATGTAAATCTACATCAGATTTGTCTAGTATTTGCTATTGTTCCATGGACAAATTTGGAGTAACAAAATGCTGAAGTTTATTATAATATGGACATCTCCTTTTTAGTCATACTGATATGCTTCCTCTGCAAAAGAAGAACTTTATGCTAAATGTCTGTACTGAAGATAATTTTCCATGCAGAATATGGAGAGTTGCTTGTTCTTGCTTCTGCCAGAACATGCATGAGCTGGGATGTTTTTTGCCTTTCATCATGGCTAGGTTTAAGGTGATTTTGACTCCTTCCATTTTTTACATTACTTTTTCCTCCCTGAAATCTATTCCATCCCAATATATATTTAAACCGACAGAGGAGATTTTGAAATGAGTCTTTAGTTCAGTTCTCCAGCTGATGACATTATAGTGAAACTGCCAAATTCAGTCCATTTCCCAAATTCTTCTCAACCTTTCTCAGTATTTGGTTTAGTCACAATGTTTCAGCTGGTAATAATAGACCTAAACTTTAAGAGTGTAGCCTAAATGTAACTAGTTGCCATGCCTAATGAAGAATTCATCTCAATGTGCATTTGTAGGTCTAATACAAACTGTAAACAAAATGTGAGTTAAGCAGTATTACCATCACTGCAGGGGGTTGCTTACTCAAGTGCTGGGAGGTACTCTTGTTGAAAAAGTATAATGAGAACCATGCTCAGCTTGTGCAAAGGAGCACTTGACCTCTTAGAGAATTAATCTGTTGCAGAACTGTAACTAAGTAGTACTTCAGGTTTCATTTATTCCCAATATGGAATGAAAATTTCATGAACTAAAAGAAAATAACTGACTCAGTAACCTTTTTCAATATGCAGTATACTGAATTTTTATGTATCATAACTATGAAGAATGTCAAGTGTCAGAAAGGTTTCTGTTTTTCCAGCAGCAACAGGGACCACATGGCTACCTTTGGTGCCTTGAAACAGAAGACATCTTTTTAATGTGAAATCAGACATTTTCTTTTAAAAGAAAACTAGGAAATATACTAATTCTATCAATTAAAAAAGATGTCTTTTCAGAAAATAAGTCCAAACGAGCTATTAAAATGTTCAGAACATCTGAGTTCAAAAGCTGTTTAAAGTGACTGAGAATGTGGCTCCGATTATTGTTTTAGCCCCACTATCAGTCTAAATGTTTGAACAATAAGTGCTTCATCTCAGTTTTTAATAGTCAGGTATGATCTCTCAGTGACCACTAGAAATGCTAATTTATAACTTTTAATTGAGTTAATGTGTTCTTGTAAAATATATTTGCACATCTTTTAAAGGTGTCTTTACAAGCAACATAAGCATTTGCGTAAAATGTAAAGGCTGTTCCTTTTTTTTGGACTTAACATTACCTTGTGTGCTTTCTGCTTCAACAGCTACATTGTTTGTTGTATGGCCAAAGTGTGCTTCAAATTTTGCTCGATACATTATTCATACTTCCAGACACCAAAGTTATCCACTCATTTCTAGATATGTTTGGGGGTGGGGGGAGGGGGACTAAAGTTCAGTGACAGAGGCAGGAGAAACATACAACCTACTCTGTAAGTAAAGATCTGGAAGAAAGGCAGTGCATTTGAATTTAAAAATTGCCTTAAGATATTTAAGTTACAGGTTCAGGATAATTTGACAGTAATATAGATGAAATAAAATTTAGTACTAAGATTTCCTGTACTACATTTGTTTGATGCATCCTATGTGTACTTGCAGGCACATGCAACAGAGAGTTTGGGAGTTTTGTTCTTTTAGAGTGTTTTTTTCTTTTAGAGTGTTTTTGTTCTGTGAAATACCTTTAGCTGTTTTCATGACACATTTACTGTTCCTCTTTGACATTGTGGTTTCTAGAGTTGGGCAGGAGGTGGAATTATCTCAAGACTCAAATCGTACACCTTTCCAAAGGCCGGCAGCAAAAAGGTGCCTCATATACTTTTTTTAGGTTTTTGACTGAGTTAAAAATACTTAAACAACTAATTTCACTCTCTTGTCCCCTTCTTTTTGCTTGCTGTCTTGACTACTAACAATTTTGTAAGCTTTCTGCATCTGTCCTAATCATCTGCATAATTACGGGCTTGATTTTATAACTGAAGCAATGGTTTGAAGGAGTTTTAAAAATAGAGGGTCTCTTTATTTAATTTCTGGCATACCAAAATAATGCAGATCTCAATATTTCTGCAAATGAAATGTGATAAAATATTTTTCAAAACCACTCAGTTATTGCAGAAGAAAATTTATATTTCTACTCTCCTTCCTAATTAGAAAATTATCTTGCTTACACAATTATGTTATTACTGAACACATTTAGGGAACAATAAAAACAACAAAAATGCCTACTTACATAACCCGTGTGCACAAATCTTGTTATGCGTTCACTTACATCTAAGCAAATGTAAGATGTCACAGGACCAAGCAGAATGGGAAAATTGGGAAAAAGATGCCAGGGAACCAAGGGGAGCCCAGCCCTGTCCTAGTGTAAATGCTTTTGCATGGCCAGAAAATGGTGCTGTCCAGTAATTTGTGTAGCTCTGAAGCATGTAATTATGAGGTTGTTTGCATGCTGAGAATAATATATATGCCCTTATTTGATCCATGAGTCTCTCTTTCTGTTTATTGATTTATTTCCAGTTGGTCTTCAACAAAAATGAGCAGGCATGATATGCTACTGTTCGGAGTGAAAACCTGTGTTTGATACTGTATTTGATAATCCTGATAAATAAAAAATATTCTTTTCGTACAGCTTCAGTTCACTTTCGTACTGAAGTACCAACAGCTGTTGTCAGCTGTGTATCCCTACAGGACCTACACCTCTTTTTCAGCGTGTGTTTATCATACACAAATGCAGACGCAGCCTCACGATCTGCTCTCAACCATCTGAAATACAATGCCAAAGTAGCACATACTTTGGTCTGATTCACTAAAATGAGAGTGGGGTCTGAACTCTGTAGACATGTTTTTGTCACACTGCTGTCTGTTAACATGGTAAAACCTGTGTCTTGCTCTAGTCATTTTCTGCTGTCAAATACGTATTTCCTGCCTTCTGGGCAACATACACAGAGTAGAGACTGAAGCACCTTGGCAGAGTAAAATCATTTAACAAAAGAATTTCAGAAACATGATTTGATCATCATTTACATGTACTTTATCCTGAATACTCACACTCACATCATATTGCCAGATTTTAGACTCTAGACAAAATTTGTGCTCTGAACAATTCTAAGATTTATCATTTGTTAACCACAAAGAGCAGAGTTTACTTTAGACTTGGTTAATTACGCAATTTCTTCTACTATGTCAAAAGCTTTCAGATTGTAAACCAGAAAAAATATATATCTTTTATTTGTTATGTTATATTTACTCATTCTTGGGATTTTTTTTTTCTTTTTAATTTCACAAATGCACTATTTTTATTAAATTTTTGGATCCAGGTCAAAATTTTTCAGTCTTTTACTGGTGTAAAATTGTCAATTTAGACAATTTAAGTGAAATCCTGCCACCTAGTGGCAAGTGAGATGCCTTAGCCAAAGCTCATCTCATGGCTAATGAGGTGTTTGTCATGCAGTATTTAGCTCTTAATTTTTAATAAAATAAGATGACTTTATGGTCTGAAATTTTTTGAATCAGGGTTATTAACCTAAAAGAATATTGCACTTTCTTTACAGATTTTCTTCATGAGACTATTACTATACTCTTTCTATAAACTTATAATCATCACTGTGAAACTCAGATTTAGAGTAGTTGGAGCCATTTCATTCATACATCACATTTTTAAAAGGCTTCTGTAGAGGACTGTTTTGTTGTGTTATTTTTTTAATGGTTGAGTAAATCCATGTTCATCTTGCCCATTCTCTGTTTCTTTTAAGAATACAAGAAGTAATCACTTATCCTATACCTTAGATGTATTAAAGACCTTTTGTCCAAAAAAGATCTGCAGAATTATACTTTCTGTTTTTAAAGTGTAGGGAAGAAAGGACTCTGCATTTAAATTATAGTTAAATGAAAAGGAAATTTTATTTTACTATCACTCAGATCACTGCATATGGAAGGACGCATACCTCCTGCCCCATTTCTAGTCAGTCATGATTGACTTTAAGAGAAAAAAATTCCAATTCCTAGTAGAAAATCCTTTTCAAAGTTATACAGGCTGCTACATGCCATGAATACATGACTGGCAGGACTAAAGAAAAATATTTGAAGTTTTCTGAATGCTCAACAATTTTCCCAAGTTGGTAATAGGAGCTGAAAATGTGCCTGTGAAATATTAAATTGCAGTTCACCCAGAAATCACAGAGTCACAGAATGTTAAGGCTTGTAAGGGACCTTAAAGAACATCTAGTCACAGCTTCCTCTGTCATGAGCAGGGACCCTTTCCACTGGACCAGGTTGCTCAAGGCCTTATCCAATCTCTCCTTGAAAACTTCCAGGGATGTGGCATCCACAGCCTCCCTCTGCAACCTGTTCCAGTGCCTCACCACCCTCACAGGAAAGAATTCTTTCCTATTATCTAAACCAATTTTTCCCTCTTTCAGTTTGCACCCATTACCCCTTGTCCTGTCACTACAGCTCCTGATGAAGAGTCCCCCTCCAGCTTTCCTGTAGGCCTCCTTCAGGTGCTGGAATATTGCTATGGGGTCTCCACACAACCTTCTCTTCTCCAGGGTGAACAGCCCCAACTTCCTCAGCCTCTCTTTGTAGGGTAGGTGCTCCAGTCCCTTTATCAACCTTGTGGCCTCCTCTGGACTTGCTTCACCTGTTCCATGTCCTTCTTGTGCTGGGGGCACCAAAGCTGGATGCAGCACTCCAGGTGGGGTCTCACCAGAGTGGAGTTACAAGGCAGAATCTCCTCCCTCACTCTGCTGGCCACTCTGCTTGCCACACTGCTTTGGATATTGACTTTTTCATAACCCCCAAGTCCTTTTCCCAGGGCTGTTCTCAATCACTTCTCTGCCCAGTCTGTAGGTGTGTCTCGGATTGCCCTGACTCAGACGTAGGACTTTGCACTTGGACTTGTTGAACTTAATGAATTTCACTGAGGTCCACCAGTCAAGCTTGTCCTGGTCCCTCTGGATGGCATCCCTTCCCTCCAGTGTGACTGCATTCCACAGCTCAGTGTCCTCAGTGAACTTGCTGAGGCTGCACTCAATCCTACTGTCTGTTCCCACTGTCTGTGTGACCAACAAAGATGCTGAGCAGCATCAACCTCAGTACTGACCCCTGCAGACACCACTTGTCCACTTGCCATGTGGACATTGGGCCCTTGACCACCACTCTTCATGTGTGATTATCCAGCCAATTCTTTATCCACCAAGTGGTTAATCCATCAAACCCACCTCTCACCAATTTAGGGAAAAGGGTGTTATACAGAACAGTGCCAAATGCTTTGCACAAATCAGGTAGACTCTGTCAGCTTCTCTGCCCCATTCACCAGTGCTGTAGTCCTGCTATAGAAGGTTGCCAAATTTGTTGGGTATAATCTGCCCGTAGTAAAGTCATTATGGCTGTTACCAAACACTCCTTTTTTTCCCCATGTGACTTAGCATAGTTTTCAGAAGAATCTGCTCCGTGACCTTGCCTGGTACAAAGACTGATTGGTCTGTAGTTCTCTGGGTCTTCTGCTTTTCTGATTTTAAAAACAGGGGTCATGCCTGCTTTTTTCCAGTCATCAGAGAATTGAGCTCACTGCCACTATTTTTCAAAAGTGGCAATGGCTTAGCAACTTTGTCTGACAGTTCCCCTCAGTACCCTCAAATGAATTTCATTGGTTTCCATGAGCTTGTGCACATTCAAGTTCCTTAGATGATCACTAATCCTCTAAGGGATGATCCTCTCCTACAGCAGACTTAAGGTTTCATCCTTCAAGTCCCCACATTTTCCTTTCTCAAATTGGGCAGTGTAGCTACAGCACTTGCCATTGAATACTGAGGTATGGAAGTCATAGAGAACCTCAGGCTTCTCTTTGTCCAGGGTGTTCAAGTTTCCCATCTCCTTCCAGAGAGAAAAGAAGGAATATCAATGAAAAAGACATTACTCAGCTATTTAATAAATTTGAAACATTCAGAAATAACATTCTACATGTATTAACCAAGCTAAGTAGTGATAAATAAGACATTATGATTCTTCTTAAACATGAGCAGCTCTCTGAGACAGAGAACCCACTTTGTTACATCTGGTGTGTGATTGCCAGATCACAGCTGCAGAGCTTTATTTACAAGCATGAAAGTGATGTATTATTTTTTTAATGCACTTGCTGAGCAAGTGTATACAATCCTTTCTGATTTTTGTTGTTGTTGTTGTTGTTGAATTGCAAAGAGCAGGAATGTCTCATGTGTCTAATTTGAGGACTCAGCTGTGTCTTGGCCAGAGCTATGTTTTTACCAGCCGTTCTTCACTGGTGAATGGATTCTTGAGGTGTACAAAATTTGGTGTACATTAATTACATTTGGCCAGTTCAAAGTATGCCAGTTGACTTACAGTCTTAATGGGAGTTGTTATGACTTCCAGTCTGAATGGGAGTTTAATGGGGATTAGTGAATTGCCTGTGTGAAACTGAGTGACACAGGTCTTAGAAAGCTGTCAGAGTGAATCAGTCTAGAAGAACAAAACTAAAGCTATGTGTCTTGGTTTATACCTTCATTTGCCTTGAGAATGGTAGATGAGTCAGTTTGTTCCTTGACATATCCCAGAACTGTCTCAGGGGTTTTGTGGCTTGCCTTGACAGCAAATGGCCTTTTAACACCGTTCTAAGTCAGAAATATTACCCTTACTGTGCCTGATGTAAATGTGCTCATCCTACTAGGGCAAGATATTGCTGAAGACTGGCTTCCTACACAAGGTTTGCAGTAAAATCTGTGTACTGAAACTTTTTCTATTTCATCCAACTGAGCAGATAACTTCATTATGATTTCAAAGTCTGTAGTTCCCAGGTCAGGCACTTCCCCTACTAAATGCAGTTTCCAAATGATAAAACTTCTATTGCACCCAATAGTTCACTATAGAAAACTTCAGAGGATCGTTGAATGGTTTGTGTTGGAAAGGACCTTAAAGATTATTTCATTGCAATCCCTTTGCCATCAGCAGGGACAGCATCCACTAGAGCTTTGTTTCTCTTTGCTCTTTTCTAGAAAATAAACTAACTTGCAGAAATCGGTTCTGTAATTCCATGTTCCCAACAGCTCACAAACAGAAGCAACCAATCAGTAGCTTCTCTCTTCTGTATTTTATTGTGCCATACCCAGGCAAGGAGCTCCAGAACACACAATGGATGAGATGGTTTGTGTACTCCATATTATTTCTCTGACAAGAGTAAAGGCAGAGGAACTGTACCTGAACCAGATGCTTAATTAATTAAGTAATCTTGTCCCTCCTCAGAGCAGACAGACAAGCCTAATATCTGGTCCATTATGTTTGTCCCTGATGTTACACAAGCCTATAAAGGTAGTAACTTCTTACTACAGTTGC
The DNA here is from genome assembly GCF_030490865.1 of Poecile atricapillus. Taxonomy (NCBI): domain Eukaryota; kingdom Metazoa; phylum Chordata; class Aves; order Passeriformes; family Paridae; genus Poecile; species Poecile atricapillus. The sequence goes on along the minus strand of NC_081289.1, from coordinate 103,609,371 downwards.
TTCCACTTCTTTAAAATTGAGTTCCTCTGTAATATCCACAAGAGAAAGAGGGAATTGGTTTTTGTTTTCATTTGTGCTAGTAATTTCTCTATGGCCTAAACCAGGGGAGAGATAACTTGAAGAAGGAGGAAGGACAGATTAAGGAGAAATCCTTTTGACTGCTTGTGTTACATGGCAAATTTGAAAAGAGCATGTATACTTAATATCTGCAGTATGAGAATTGTGCATGATCCACTGCAGTTAATTCTCTCTTATCTAATGCTCTGAAATGTTTGTAATATCCTTCTGTGCTTTTGGCCTTCTCTAACAATAACCTCCAGAATTAAATCACCTCTTTTGGATCCCTTTTTTCTGATTTTCACCTATGGGTCTCTTGTAAACATTGTGCCAGAATTCTTGGGGGGGGTGGAGAGGAAGTGCTGTTAACTCACCTGTTCATTGTTAAACAGAAAAACTTAATTTGTGTGCTACAGCTTCAGTCAACTATCGGCCACTCACCAGAAGAAGCACCTTTTAATCCTTATGTGCTGCAAAGGAACAGAGGTCTAACAGGAGCAGAAAGAGGTAGGCAGAGTAATAAATATTGTTAATGCAATTTTCTTCCTTGTGGCAGAGCTCTCTCAATCTTTATTTCTTTTTTCTTGCATATATTTTGCATTATGTTATGTATTGGTAGAGCCTCTATCATAACTCAAGCCTGGTAGCTGAAGATGCCTGATGTCACCATCTATAAAGAAAATAATTTAGCAGAAACCCCTTTTTCCATTTTGAAGTGGTGAATTATTTTCTGGACTCTAAAAACTATATCCTTGCAAATTACAAAAAGAATTGTGCCCTGTTGCATCCACAGTGCCAAGCATAATGCAGTTAAAGTTGGATGCCTAAGAATGAAGTACATATAATAAGCATTCTGAGAAAAGAATTGTGTGAAGTAACTAATGGGAAGTACTAAGGAGAAGGGCCAACCTTTAACCCTCCTTTTGTCAAGGAACCTCCTGGCTTCACCCTGCACAAATGTTCAGTAGTTACTGCATGTCACCAGGGGGAGGCCACTGTCTTTCCATGTGCTCTAAAATGCATAGAGATGAACTGCATGGTTTCTTTATAATGCCCTTGCAAGGCAAACACACTGATGATCTTGAACATAGAAAAGGTGAATGTATTAGCTGTGGCAGCAAAAAATGTTTGAAATACTGTCTAATTTTTTTCAATGTTTGAACTACAGGTGATCAGAGAGAGGCCTTACCGATGGATACTGAAGTCTATGAAAGTCCATATGCTGATCCAGATGAAATTAAACCAAAAAATGTCACTCTTGACAGGAAATTGTTGACTTTGGAGGAAGGTGAACTTGGCTCTGGAAACTTTGGTACTGTAAAGAAAGGGTTCTATAAGATGAAAAAGTGAGTGTTGCCTTCTATTTTCATGGAATCTAATATGTAAAAGCTCTAGCCTCCACTTTTTGGAGCAGCAGTAATTATTGCATGTCGTTTAGAGTGACAGACTGTAACTTATTTGAGCTAATATTCACCAGTTGCTCTCTTTGTATATACACTTATGCACTCATATATGTCTTTAAAGTGGGCAAGTGCTGTTTATGACTATTTTCTCTCCTGATTGGGATAGTAGGGTGGGCATTCCACTGCCTTCCTCCATGGTTTGCAGAAGTACTGCTACATAGTATTTTCATCTCTGTCAGAAAACGTGAAGAGTGCCATGGGCAGTTTACCTATAGCAAAGAGAGTTTTGCCTGAAGTGTGATAAATACCAGTTTCCTGAAGCTGGAATGTTGATTTTCAAGAAGACAGAACATGTAACGTTTTCTATCTCAGGACATTTCTATGTCATGTTAGTAGGAACAGGCCCTGTTGATACTTGACTCTTCATGCATTTCCATAGTAAAATATTATCAGCATGCAGTTTATGTGCATGGACTGATAAAGTACACACTCTCATCTCTTGAAGCTGGAGGCATTTCTTTAACCAAGGCAGAGGCAAAAAGGATTTCTATTTCTCCAGTATAGGCTGTATGGATTTGAAGGGCTCTGATCTCAGCTTGTGTATATTTTAATCTTGTTTCACACTTGAGCTATGTTGATCTCATCAGTCACTCTTTCAGTTTGCTGTATGAATGGAAAGTTGCAGAAGCAGGCTTACATTCTCAGGATTTCAGAGCACTGCCTTGGCACCTGGCAATGCTGCATGTTCCAAGCTCACCCCCAAAACACTCCAGTGCTTAGAAAGCTCATTATAGCTTTTCTTGCTAGAAGAGCTTTATGCCATCCTTGCCAGAATGGACAAGAAAATTTTGTCCAATATGGGGGGTTTTTTTCAGACTTCTTTAGGCATTTTTATGACAATCTGTAATTTTCTCAGGTTCTTTTCATTCTCTTTCTTTTGCTTAGCTGTCTTCTGAGCATTTGATAGAGAGATGTTCCTGTTATGGCTGTTTTTTTTTCTCCTGTGAGTGTCCATTCTCTTTTGTCATAATTTGTACTAGGTGAATGGAAACATCTGATTAATATTGTGTGCAATTAGTGCACAGATTTTTCAGCAGCTAGTCCCAGAACTGGATTCTCTTTTGCAGGGGTGCCAAGCCTGTGGCTGTAAAAATTCTGAAGAATGAGAGTAATGATCCAGCCATAAAAGATGAATTATTGAGAGAAGCAAATGTAATGCAGCAACTGGATAACCCATATATAGTACGAATGATAGGTATATGTGAAGCTGAGGCCTGGATGTTAGTAATGGAAATGGCTGAACTCGGGCCACTGAACAAATTTCTGCAAAAAAATAGGTATGTGAACTTGGATTCCATTCCATAGGATACAATTCCTTTTTTATATTTTTTTTCTTTTTCTTTAAGAACAATTAAATTGATATGTTGTTAAAGTAATAATTAATGATTACAGTTATTCTTCACTGGAACATGTCTCCAAACTGTCATGTATTTCTGCCAAAATAAAGTATTTTAAATAAATGAAAGACTTTTCACATGTCCTTCAACTTCTCCTTTATTGACGTGATCACATCATCTTGCCCAGGACAGGAGCCTAGATTGCCTTTTCTAATTGAAGCTTGGTTAAATGTAAGTGAATCAGGTTCCCAGTGTAATGCAGACAAATTCAGAGCAAAGATTTGTATTTGAATTCCATTAAAAGTTATGAAAAATAACTACTGACCTCTTTAAAATTCAATTGTGATTTTCAGACATGTCACAGAGAAGAATATAACAGAGCTGGTGCATCAGGTTTCTATGGGGATGAAATACCTGGAGGAGAATAATTTTGTTCATAGGGATCTGGCTGCAAGAAATGTGCTGTTAGTCACCCAACATTATGCCAAAATTAGTGACTTCGGACTTTCTAAAGCTCTTAGTGCTGATGAAAATTATTACAAGGTAAGGTCTGAACACAACATGAAAAGTGTGTAGCAACATAGCTTAATAACGATATTATCAGTTGATATGCAGTTGAAAATTAGAAAAAATATGTATCATTTGTTATTTTATAACCTGATACTAGATTGCCAAATTCAAAATGTGTGATATCAACATTAAGAGACACGTAGGGAAGAGAAGGCTTGTCCCTCCTTTTACTTGTCTACTTTCATTTACTTTTCATAAACTTGTATTAGAAGATTGAAAGTTATTGTGGGAATGAGATACCACCTTATATAAAAGGGGGAAAATGTGTCCATCATGTCCAAGAAAAACGTAGGCTAGCACTAATACGCTGTCTTATAGAACAGAATTAGGGGAGGTTTTTGAAAGAATACCATTGTTAAATAATAAATTAGCCTAAACAAAATTTGTTAATCTTGGTTTTAAATTCTTTGGACCTCTGTACACCTCAAGTGATTAAAATAATTGCAACATTCAATAACGTAAAAGGCGGGAGACAAAGGCTGTTGCCGTGCCTGTATTTGTTCTCCTGATATATCACTCTTGTGATTCAAATTACTTCTTTGCTTATTCCCTTTCATAATTTCTTTGAAACTAATAATCCAATCCCTGAAACACTGCAGAGGAGAAGCAAGCATGTGCTCCCTTCTGATGACCTTCCTGTTTTGCAACAGTAGTCACTGCTGCCAGAAAAGGCATCTTAAGTCTGCCACTAGCTTGGACAGAGACACTTGTCAATTCCAGTCTCAGGGCCTCAAGAATTAGTATCAAAGTCCATTTTCTTTGCAACTCCACAGGATGCAGTAGGATCCTGTCACTAGATCTAGCACTGTGCTGGTATAGCTTGACTCTTGAATGGTCATAATGCAGTATTCTGACATAATTTAGGTAAACTATGGCTTGCCACAAGGCAGTCACTGTGCTTTGAAATGGAGCACCCACTTCAACCATCTGGACACATCTCTTAGGCTTTGTGAGAGCCAAATGGAAAAAACTGATTCTAAAGAGCAACGTTAAATTAAATGCCACTAAACGAATGACTCAAATACATTTAGCTAGTCTTTTTTTTTACCATAGATTTCATTTCAATTAATTATTTTGAAAGTGGAAGATTTGAACAATTTTGTAACACTTTTGAAGAAGCTGTTACCCATTCTCTCTAATGGTAACTGCATCAGAAATGTTATATACTTAGTACAAATGTGTGTAGATCTAAGTTAAGGTGAATTATGTGCATTCAGGTGTTGTTTACTACTTACCATTGTATCTAGTCTGCTTTTTTTCCTTTCTGTTATGACATATTTTAGGCACAAAGTCATGGAAAATGGCCAGTCAAATGGTATGCTCCAGAATGCATGAATTTCTACAAATTTTCTAGCAAAAGTGATGTCTGGAGCTTTGGGGTTTTAATGTGGGAAGCTTTCTCTTATGGACAAAAACCGTATAAGGTGAGTGGTTATATTTGGCAATGCTTTTTCTTTAGAAGTTCAGAGCAAGTTTGAACCAATATCTTTTCCTAACTAAAAGGAGTTGCTGCTCCTGAGGAGTTGTTGACAAATGAGTCAAAGGATAGCCGAAAAATAAGTTCCAAGCCTCTGTTTGATTTATGTTGTCATGTGTGCTGCAATCATTTGCAAACTGTTCTGGTCACCCTGTTCCAGGGAATGAAGGGTGGAGAAGTTGCACAGATGATTGAAAGAGGAGAGCGAATGGAACGTCCTGAAGTCTGCCCAGCTGAAGTCTATAGCCTAATGAAATTGTGTTGGACATACAAGTGAGTGTCATGGGATTCTCTTTTGATAGAAATACATTTTAATGTACATGGTTAATAGCCAGAAAGGGCGTGAGTAAGGGTTACTTCTAAATACATCTTTTCAACTGGAGTTTAGTTTACAACCATACTGCAAGCTAAGGAGTCCATTGTACTTTCAGGTGAAAATTATCTGAGTTATAGAGTGTACAAAACCCAATTTTGTAGAACAGTTTATTCAAACTGTAAATAACTATATACAAAATACAGGGTATCATAAAAAAGTAAGTCCAGAAAAAGGTCAGTCTAATGTATTTTGAAAAGAATGTTTGAAATTAAACAAATACTTTTGTTTCATTTTGAATTTCATTTCATTTAATTTTCATTTCCAATGCTTTTGCTTTACTGAAATTTCAAAGTCATATTGCGATATGTTTGTTCTATTCCTCTATATTTAACTGTTTTGAGCTGTTTATCTCTTCTCTCATAACTGAATATATTCAAATTGGATCCCACACTGACTTCTTATCAGTGAGAGACAAACCATCTTTTCAGGTCATACCTGATATGTTAGAAGGTTTTTTTCTGTTTCATAACCATTTAGAAATTAGAATTATGAACTATAGAAAAAAAATAAAGCTTACCTGATGTTTTTTTTAATTAGTGTGTTGTAAAAATGTATTAAAACTGTTTTATGATTTATTGTCTTAAACTATTCTGCTGAAGTTACTTTCAACTGTAGGAAGTCTCCAGAAAGCACCTGAAATGACTGCAATATCACTTATTCTTCCAGTTCACCATCTGGAGAATAGCTTTGTCCAAAAGGTTAAGGAGCCTTGGTAATTCACTTTTAGGTATCTTGCTTCTGTGTTAGCTTTATTAAACCTAAAACTCTACAAAGAACATGCAACCAAAAAGTAATTCCTGCATTTTGGTTTGACTCAAGGAATGCTGTAACAGTTCTACAGTGAAAGGGATAGGGTTTTGGTTTTATTAACAAATATATCATAAAGTACGATGATTTTTATTTTTTGTACAAAAATATCTTTATTATTGGAAAAAAATAAATTTTAGAAAGAAGGCTCAGGTTAGGCAGAGTAACTGTCACAATATGTAATGTAAAATTGTAAGGGCTTGTTGTCAGTTTAATTGTGTTCTCCAAATAAACAATTGCAGATATAAAAGAAAGATGGTACAGTCATATATAATGTGTGGGTAGGCTCCTCTGAGTGCTTGTAACCATTCTGTGTGATGGTACCACCCATTATAAGGCATATATTGCATAGCAAGTATTGTTTTCTCAAGATTATTACTAAAGTAAATGAAGTAGAAAATTAAATGGAGCTGATTTACCACTTCTTTCTTTTAGTACTTTCACCAACCACAAAGTAACAGGCATGACAGTAAATCCACTGACTGGATGCTCTGTAGTAGTATTTGGCACTTGGTATTAATTTTGTACTGTCATTTTTGTAGCCTTAAAATATTTAAATGGGCTGTCACTGAGGCAGAGTTTTGAGGGCTGTAAGGCCCATGAATCTTGATGGCTCTGTCCTTTCTGCACAGTGACACTTGTCATCTCTCCACAGCATTGACGACCGACCAGGATTTGTTGCAGTCGAGATGAGATTACGTAACTACTATTATGACATTTCCCACTAACAGCGTGGAGGGCAGCAGCTTCCTTGTCTCCAGCCAACACCCTCTGAGAAGCAGCTCATTTTCTGAAGCCAAGAAACCTTGATTTTTGTATTTCCGTTTTCAACCTGCAAAGCTCAGAGCTGAGCCTTATATCCGTAATATTGCCTTTCCTTACCTTGTGCACAAAATCCAGCCCCAAAAAAGTATTGGAACTGTAATTGTAATGGTCTCAAAGTGTGCAGCAAGGATGTTAGATAAGATATTTGTACTTTTGCTACATTTCATTTCATTTTATTTACAGCTCTATTTGCTTTATATTTTGTAGTCCTGTAAAACTTGTTTAATGACTTTGAGCTCTCTTCCTCTCCTATAGTGGAATACAGATTGAAATTTAGAGTCTTATCATCTATATTCTTAGCCTTTAAGTATATTGAGTTGTTCCAGCCTTCCCTTTCTTCAGGGAAGAATAGCATAAATTTTTCTCACTATGAAGCAAATTCAGTGTGCAAGTGTGTCAGACGCTTTGACTGACAGTGTGTTTGATTCTATCACCAAGCCCCTTTAAAGCAAATCATATTCTTGGTAGCAGAGTAAGCAGAGGGGAATTAGAGTTCTGACTTTCTAACATCATCACATCCTTTAAATGTGACCATCTTCTTTTGTTCCTTATCTCATGTGTGGAGCCCAGCTGTTCCCCGGGGAGTTATTTTTTTCCCAGTGACAACTGGGAACTCAGAGGCTTGATCTCATCTTGGAAGAAAACATACCAGCACCTAAGATGATTCCATATTTTAACATAGACTCCAACACTGCATTCCTGAAAATACACCTGTGATGGAGCAGCACTTACTTTTCTCTGTTCTCTTTCATCCTTCTCCAGACATATATTTTCTATGCATCTATTTGGGTATACCATAGGTCCTTGTATTATGTTTTGAGCAGCAATAATTTCTAACTTTTCTTCAAACCTTTCTTAAAAAACATCTGAAAATCTGAGAATCTCACCACACCTTATCACCTCCAAAGTTAAATTTCACTTCTAGTTCAAATATTTTATATATGGACAACAAGATTACTTTTTCAGCACCAAAATCTTAGTATTTTATTTGTCCTGTGGGACAAATCCCTGGGGGCATCTCAGGAAAAGGCATTTGTCCCATCACTCCTCTATAAAGCAGCGTGTGTCTCCATTAACTTGGAAGTATTGTAGAGCAATAACAAATAATGTAATCAACCTCTGATTCTGTTTTTACCCTTATGCTTTACTTGCTCCATATCATTTTAAATATTATCAATAACAACATTTCTATCACTTATTACTCACAAGCAGCTACTTTATTTTCATTTGCTTATATCTCAGGAACCTACATACATTTTTTCTGCTAGATATAGAGATTTTAGAAGAATATGAAGAATAAGATTTAGAGTTAGATATATTTATAGCATATGGCTGGTTAGAGTATACATGTTTGATTTTTGTGTGAACAGAGTATTTTTAGAGATGCAGTGGTATTTTTTTTCTCTAGTAATGAAATTGTGTGAGCAATTTAACTGAGAAAGAGTGAAATAATTTTCATAAAAGACAAGACTATAAACCAATGTAGAAGCTACTGGATTTTTTTTTCCCCTTTTTACTAAGTTTACGGTCTATTTGTTTAATATCTGGTGCCTTTTGGTAGTTTAGTCTTGACTGTCCAGTGCAAGGCACCACGGGCTACTGGAAGATACTGAGTGCAATTGACCGTGTTTCAAATGTGACCAAGCATGACTTACCTTGAAGATGATTTAATTTTTGTTTTGTTTTTAAGAAACATTTTTCTACAAAACCAGCTTGTGTAGAAGGTAGCCATAGTTATATATAGGTGTTTTGTCAATTATGTTGCAGAGAGTTTATTATCTCTACATGTGCAATTAGTACACTTATGGGGATATTAGTTATAAACAAATTGCACAAATCTTTATGAACCAGCAAGTGACAGTACTCCATTTCCCAGAATGGGAGATATATTCCTCTATATCTCTCTTGCTCTTTAAAAGTGATGCCTGCTACAACAAGCCTGGAGGATTATTTCTTCTCCTCTCCTCCAAGTGAATGTCAACATCACTTTCTGGAGTTACTTGATTATTTTTAGCTTCACTATTACATAATAAAAGTTTACAATGAGAATATAAAGTATTGTGAAATAAATGGATTCGGTTTTAACATTTTAATTAAAAATACTTTTACAACATATGTTGTCTTAACAAGAATCCTTTCATAATTATATTCTTTGTAAAAAATCCTGATGCTGTGCAGTTTGTATATGTACTGAGTTCTGTGATTGTTGTGGGAGACTGAGATTTTCCTATTGACAGTGAAAGGTACAAAATAGGATAGCTAAACCCACTCAAGCCTGGGCTGCTTTTGGAGCAATTCAGGAATAGCAGGAAATTCCCAAAATATGCACGCTGTTGTTGCACCTAAGTCTTTTCAAAATGATTCGCAACAAAACTGTGCTGGATCTGGAAAGTTAGAGATGCCAGGAGTCAGTGCAGTGTATCAGCTAGACAAGAATTTCTGCCTTACAGATGTCAGCTATGCAGGATTTAAGTCACATTGTATGACATGGAGCCTCCCTCAGATGCAGACAGCTGTTCTCGGTATTCTAAAGTAAAACCAGCAACATCTTAGTCTTTCATTTAGCTTTTTTTCATGCTCAGGTTCTCAGGAAAGCTAAGGTTAGGTGGGTGAGAATTTGAATAATAAAAAAGAAAAGCAGAAAGGTAGACAACTTTTCAAGCAGGTATTGGGGGGATCAGTCAGTGACTGTTTCTGTTCTGCTGTGGTTGTTTTCCTGTATAGCAAATCTGGCCTAATTGCTGCACCTTCCCACTTGTGGGGCTGTACCATCAACTGATACAAAGGGACTTTTTGTCTTTTGGCTGTCTGGATCTGATTGTCTACATTTAGATTGACCTGTCTCAGAAATGCCACTTGGTGGTGTAGGCCCCCAGGTGATTGACATGGCAGAGTTAAGGGGTAGAAAACTGCAGCATGTCCTTAGAGAGGCTGGTGGAGAAAAAAGACCAGGTGATAATGTGCTAAGAGGACTTTTCAGTGGAGGAAAACAAAGGTGTATTTACACCTTTGGTTAGGACTCAAATTTACGAAACCATTGAGTTTTGAAGTAAGGAAAGCATGTGCCTTTTTCCATAAAGACACACCCAAGCATTTTAAAAGCCCTGTCCTTGCTTCTAGTGTGCAATTTTTAAATTCCTCAGTCAGCCATGTGCAAAAAAAAAAAAAAAACTTTTAATCAATGACAATGAGAAATACCCATAATTTTCACCCCTGAAATCATCACAGTTAGCACTGCCAATTTGCCAGAGAGCCCGTCTGCAAGCGGCCTGGCCTGCACAGCCAGGTGGTGCACCAAGGCAGTGTGTCCTCGCCCAGCCCTTCCAGGAGGTGGCAATGCCTGAACACGGTTGGAGTGAAGCACTTCTCTGGCCTTTTCTGGCACTCTCCACTCTGCCCCGGCTGTTGTTGTGCCTGCGTGTTACGGAGGACACACTCTATTTGCTCCTTGCTGTGAAGCAATGTTGCATGTGAGGACGAATCATCATTTATTTATATGGTGAACAGTCAGCTGTGGATGATTAACAAAGATTTCTGAGACTCGGTGTCCCCTTGTCTTTTAAGTGATCACGGCAGTGAGAGAGTGCACGCAGAAAGATACAGACTATGCTCCACACGTGCCTAGAAGGGAGGGAAGCTAGCATGTGGACTGAATAATATAGGGAAACATTAAGCAAGCAGTTGTAATTACCAGCCCTAAATTTAGTGGGGACAGAAAGACTGCAAGGGATGCAAAAGAAGAAAAAAAAAAGATATTCCTGTTAAAAAAAAAGCCTGTCTGAGACATGTAAGGCAAATCCTGAGAACAGCCCTCCAGTCACTCAGAGTGCCCTGAAGCCAAGCTAGAGCTATGCATATATCTCCAAATAGGCTTTCTTTTCTTTTCTTTTCTGTCACATATGTGATAATTGGGACAAAGACTCACTGGGTTCCTTGGCATATAATTAACTCTGCATGGAGTATAACGACTGCTTCCCTGAGACAGTGGAGGTGTGCACATTTCTTGATAACCAGAGAAGAGAGGAAACAGGAGGCAGCTGGGGAAAGCATTACACTACTGTCCATTAAAATTCACTATTTCAGTGGTGACCAGTCAACTGTAAATGTGCAGAGATCATTAACTGCTCTCGTCTGTCCACCATTGCAAATGCTTTAAAATGTCACATTAAGAAACTGTTAGGTCTTGTTTAACTGTGTCAAAGTGTTTGTGGGGGAATGCCACTGCCATGCACCTGCAGCTACAGTGCCTACCTAGCACACTCCACGTGTCAGAGGTTCAGTCAGCTGAGAGCCAGGCTCCCGGTGCCCCTGCCATGTCAGAAATGCAACACATTTCAGCAACGACAGGAAAAAAATTTGCAAAGAACAGTTCAATGACACTGTCCTGTTACATTGTCACCTGCCAGTGGATGCATTGACATCAACATCTGTTCTTCCTACTTCCTGCTATAATAGAGAGAAAATGTGCCAGTTTCAGCAACAGCAAGAGTGTCAAGGTTATATTGCATGACTGAACATCAGAACAGGTAGCAGAAAACTTTAATAGCTGTCTCTTGAGCAGCTTGAAGACTTTCCTTTAAAAATATTACACACTTAATGCACATATGCACGTGTATTTCTTGTCATTATTTCATACTTGAGTTCAATAATGATGTTTTCTTCAGTTGTTACTGCATAGACATTGTAGCTGTATCTTCATGTCTTGTTGTAATTTATGTGCAGTTTTCACCAGTGTTACCAAACAATTTCTTTCTGACGGGAAATATCAGGTACCACCTCCAGTAATCTGAGGCTGAGACCAGCTGGCAAGAATTAATAATGTTGGTTTTCAGTAATAGTTCTGGAAGATAACAAGAAAACTGCTTGGAAGAAAACAGCATGGATACATCAAGAAATGCATGAGAGGTACAAGCTCACTGATCTTGTCAAAGTGCGGCGCTTCAGGGCATTTTTCCCACTCCACTTTGGAGCAGATGTAAATTGCCTGTTTGGCTAGGTTTGATGTTTCTTTTCCCAAAAGATACATATTTAGAGTCAATGTTTCCTGAATTTTCCCCAGTAGTGACACATCTTTATACCCACAGTTGGTTATAAAAACCTAGATTACCAATGTCATTTTGTTCCAGCAAGATTTCCTCTGTTGCCAGTAAATGCCCCACACTGGGCTGTTTCTATGCATACAGCTACATTTCTGTTCTAGCAGCTCCACAGGCCTCATTCTTCTGACTACTCTGCAAACACATGCTTGAGTTAAACAGGAGCACCAGCAGACAGTCCTCTCCCAAAGCCCTCTTGCTCCCTCTGATGATCAAAGGGCAATGCAGAGAAGCAATGCACAATAAAGTTCAGCCACCACCATGAGGAAGGTTCCCAACCTCCTTCTCCGAGCACGTCTGTTTCTTTTAGACGATATAGCCTCTTTAAGACAGTAAATACAAAATGGTACAGATCTTTATTATCAGATTACGTTGGTGTTACAAGACCCCTACACGCCCCTTGCACTCAGGAGCCACCTCATTTTTTGCAGACTTCTAATGCACTAGAGCACAAAATCTTCTCTTTTTTCTTTTTCTTCTGTAAATATGTTGTTGACTCTGTCATAGACACATGCATATCTTTGGCTATTTTAAAATTGTGTATTCACTGGTATTACTGCTTCCCCAGGGGCATGCAGCAATGAGGTACTATTTTTAAACTCCTCAATCAGCCATGACTTCCTTTTTGTCTGTCCACTCTGTAGCTGCCATAGGGAGTAAGCATGGCATTCCTCATCTTTTTGTGGTTTCTACTTATAAGGAATAAGCAGAACAAGTAGTGGTTCTTGTTGGTACTGGAGTACTACACAAGTCAGAATACAGGAAAAAGCACAGACTGAATCATGTCTCAGAAATTCACTCTCCAGTGTCACATTGTACCCGAGTTAATCCAAACCAGAACTCCTGCTATACAAGCACAAGTACAAAGCTCACAGTTTGTTCCCAAAACTCCCACAGCTTTTTCCATGCCAGCTATATAAAAGAAAAAAAACAACAACAACAAAAAAAAAAAACTAACCAAACACCAGAACCCAATAAGATTTAATAATATGACACATTCCTGTGTTTGTTTGCAGAACTGTATGTGAGCAATTTTATGAGTCATTTAATTACAAGGAAGCCAAGGCCTGGACAAAGAAATACACTCAAGGTTTTCTTGGGTTGAGGACAGTCTCTGTCGTTCTTTCCCCCACAACGAAAAGGTCCCAGTGTGTTTGAAATGCAGCGAGAAGGAATGAAGACATCAGATGCCACACCAAAACTGGACTCTGAGACAGCTGAGAAACTGATGGTACATACATCTTTTGCTTGAAAACTGCCTTATTTGGTGGTAGTTTTCTGCCAGGCCCAGAAAGCCATCATGTCCCACTGCTTGGCCCCCAGTCCTCAGCAGGAGCCTGCTGATTATTGCACATCAACAAACATTTGTGGAAAAAAACACCCAAATACTGCTCCTTCTTCACCTAACATAAATATCATACACTGTAAATGTCATGCCAACTGGGACATGTACTTGAAAGGGAAGGAGAATTTATGCTTTTAAATATATTTATCCCAGCAAATGCAGTCAGTCTTTGCTCCTTCTTACCCAAGGAGCTGACCTGCTGCCACCATACTTGTGTCCTGGCTAGATGTTATTGCATACCTTTTGGAGGTCACCAGGAAATCAGTAACTTCAAAAGGTGGGGTGGGATGGGAAGGGAAGGGAACAGGGGCAGATTCTATACTCATCACTTGCAAATAAACATATGAAGCACACTTTCACTCATAAGCTAAGAAATTTAAAGTAGATGGAAACTGCATCTGGACATTCAGGTCACCAATAACGCTCAATTTCAGCCTAGCTGTAGTATCATGTTTGTAGAGGCCATGTGATAGAGCACAATTTTGAAAAGGCCCTTCATTTTGTAAAAAACAGTGCCCATGTACGATTAAATTCATGGGCTCTCTTTGGTTGATTTATTTATTTTCCTTAAGCTGTGCTCAGCAACATGCAACTGTGTATAAATATGCCTTACTTCAGAAGTATTTTATTCTCACCACTAATTAATAGGCAAGTACCTTCCAGTCTTGCTCTTGGTTACAGAAAGCCCACAGCAGCAGGACAAACTTGGTCCAGATCTACCTTTTTCAAGGAAGAAATGTTGCAGATCCTGCTGCCTGTTCACTCCTGTCCTGCTTCTGCATGGTCATTTGTATTCCCATTGGGCTGACCATAACTTGTCAGCAATTCCTCTGCCACCCAGAGAAACTCCTTTGACCCTGGGCAAATTGTGTGAAGAGCACTGGACAGCTTCCAGCCATAAGAGACCTCTGTGGAGAAACACTCCAGACAGTGGTGAAATGGCAAAGAACATCTGGTACCACCTGCTGCTGCTGCTGAGGAACAGGATCTGGGATCCTCTTCCACTGAGGTGGCAACAGCCCTGGCACAGCCATGCAGCACAGCTGTTCTGCAGTACCACTGGCTGCTGGTGAGCGAGGGGCAGGGTCTGAGGATGCCAATGCAAACCTCAGATGAAGGGTTGGTAGCAGTTTCTGCTGTTTCTGTCTCTTAGACAAGTGCTAATCAGCCTAATTAATTGTTTCCTCTTCCCATATTTCAGATGGGCTCTTTTTGCTTTCTCAGCAGGAATGCCAGTCTACCTGTCTGTGTAAAGAAAGCAAAGGAAGAAATGAGGCTCTAGATGTCATCACAGGAATGATGATGTGCAGAGCAAGTGTTTGTATTGGTGGGGATCTATTGTTATATTCTGGAAAGGTGTCTCTTTTCTGTGGCAGAGTGGGTTCTGAGCTGAGCTTTTCCCACCTTCTTGTTTAGATTCAAAAACATACACTTAGCTTTAGGTGACCAAGTGAAGCTAAAGAACACAGAAAGAAGTCTTGTACAATGAATAGCCAAGTGCCCATAAATTTCAAGGTCTTTTTTTATTATTATTTGACCTGTAACCCAAAACTGCTTCAAATTGGTTCTGTGATGCTTATTTGTTTCTGTTCCTCACAGCCTACATGTGACAATGAATAAATCAAAAGGTCACTTCCTCTAAAACTCTCCATGAAATGCTCCCCAGCCATAAACTCAACAAGGCCACAAAGAAAACGAGTTCAAACCAGCCAAGCTTCCAAATCTGCCGAGACTGACAGGGAAGTTGGAGCACACACCTGTAGATCAGAATGGCCTGAACAGGTGGTCCCATCCAACCTCTCTCTGACCCAAAGGACATAACCCCCATACAGCCAAACAACTCTAGGGTGAAGTGAGTGTGCAAGAAGCTCACCAGAGGTCACCAAAGTTTAACAAAAAAGATAACTGTGTTATTTTTATCTTTGTGCTCATGCACATACACACACACACACAGAGGCATCCCTGGTCAGGGATACTTACCAGCCAACATGCCTTTATTAATAAAGAGCAAATAGCAAGACCTAATTCTGAAATTTCCTACCTTCTCTATATTCATATTTCGCTAGCTAATCTCTGTTTCTGTTGTCATCTGAAAATTTCATTACAAGAAATTTTTCCTGTATTTTCAACTCCACAGTAAAATAATGAAAAGGTATTGGGTCTAATGTGAAATGTGCCTGATTCTCCTGACAAAGATGGAAATGAAAAGCATCTCCTGTCATCTGTCACTTTGCAATCACAAAAGTCATTTAACCTAGAGGAAAGGGTTTTAAAGACCCTGGAATAATAGCACAGAACTGACAGATCACACAACAAAATTGTTTTAATTTGTTCCAGATGTATTGCTTCAGTGAATTTAATACAAAGACTAATCTGAATCACTGCCCCTATGGTTGTCACTCTTCAATTCTCTCAGGGCTACATGCCAAATTTTTTCTGCTTTCAACTGTGTGGCTTTCAACAGTCAGGCCAAGGGAGTACACAATTTGGTCCCAAGTAACTAGTTAAGTATTTGAAGCTGTTGCCAGCCTTTTATGAGCTCAGTTCAAAATGACATTTAGGGAGGTTTGAAGCATCTTAGATAAGAAAGATGCTGAAGAAATAGAGAAGTATCATCAGCAGAAGAAAAAAAAAAAAAGGAAAATCACTATCAACTGAAATAATAGAAATTGCATATGTAAACAGACATGCACACATTATTCCCCTATTCTCAAAGTAAGTGCACACCATTAACAGAAATTCTCAAATTGTGAAAGGATATGCAAATTTGTTTAAATCCTAAATCTTCAGTTTGTAGGGAAGTGATTTACTCTGTATTATTAAAATGTTTAGCTGCAAAACTGAGAACAGAATTGAATGTTCCGTTCAAATACTTACATAAATCCACAGTAAAGTTGGAAGACAGCTCTGTCTGATACCATCTTAATGGAAACAGCATTATTTACTTAAGGAAAAACAGTATTTTGAAAAGACTAAGGAAAAAAAAAAAGTAGTTTGGGCTATGGTAATGGTGAAACAATCCAAACTGCCTCTGCAAAAATAGCAGAAATTCAGAAGAAAATATTAATGTCAGAAAATCTTTTGGAGGCAAGAATATTAATTTCTGCTGTTATGAATAAATGAATTCTAAATTATTCTTTGTCTGATGGTTTTAAGAAGTATTACCATAATCACATAAACTTCCTTTTTTTCATATAACCTATGTATAGCATAAGGCTTCCTTTTCAGTGCCATGATCAGAGAAACTGTTTGAATGAAGATATAAAGCAGTGAGATTCCAATTAGCGTATGAAACACTAAATCTGTCAAAATGATTGCTTGGATTACTGCTAAACCCAGAAAACCCCAAATGATGGAAGATGAATGGAAGCTCAGATGTGGAGCAGTACCCATTCCACAAGCCCCTCTCCCCCACTCTGTTTGATCCCAGAGTATGTCTTTTTGCAGCCAAATTATCCTTTTCCTGGTTTACAGGTAGATGAAGAACAAAGTTTTATTCAAAGTGAGAGTCAAGGAGAATATGTTACATAGCACAGTTTTGAAAGGCAATGACCCTAGCTGTCTTGCTGAACAAGATTAATCTGTCTGATGTAGATCTATGTGGAAAGAGGAGAAAAGAGAGCAACGCTGATGCCTGGGCTTAAAAGAGAGGTTTTACATAATAGCTGAAAGAACAAGATTGTTGCAGTGAAAAATTTGAGGCTTCTTGTCAGAAATTAGCATAAAGCTAAATAGACCTGACAAACAGCTGTTTTGTGTAAAAATGTTTTATGGGATTTCTTTTCAATATCTTCAGTTCTTTACTGCATCTTTTATGTATGTCAGGCATGCACACACACATACACAATCAGGAAAAATTTTATGGACATATAGATCAAATTGTTCAAAGGAGTAAATTAAGACAAATTTACCAACCCTGCACTGAAGTCATTCTCTTCATGCCTCAGTGTATCCCAAGCAAACTCAAGGGTCTTATCCTTTACTTGAAAACAAACATATGGAAAACTGTGTTTCAACAATGTCCTGGGGTCTCTGGTGAGCTATTGACCACTCAGTTAGCCCATAGGAAAAATGAAGAAATTATCCACTCTTACCCCTGTGCTGAACCATTGATCTTACTGAGACTATCCCTCTAGCAAAAATAAATATTTGCAAAACAGAAGATTCCTTCTCTGTCTGTGAAAAACCTGTCTCTCTTTGCAGAAGCCAAGAACCAATAGAGTTGATTATTTCTTCTCTGACCTGTTCAGAAAATATGTGCTGTGGGGAGCAGACATGAAAATGTCCTTCTCCTGGGAATTTTCCAGGCTGGGTGAACTTTTGTGGTTGTTGCAGTGGGAAATGCCTGGTCCTGGCAGAGGTGGGGTCTGTGCTGATGAGGGCAGGAGCCAAGGTGTCCCCAGCAGTGACAGGATGGATGGCGGAGGACAGGCACTAAGGCCCACAGCACCCACCAGGGACCATGTGGGAAAACTTCCTGTCAGGGCAAGTTGCCCCTCTCATTGCTGGACCTTTGCCTTCCTTGGCAAAGAAGGAGTCCACGTGTCCAACACGTGACATTCTGCAGCTGCTGCAGCCACTTTGGCCACAGCAAGGCTGAAAAGGAGGAAGGCCTGGCATGGAGGAAAGGTAATGCTGCCCAAAACAGCATTAGATCTCATTTCTTTCACACTTCTCATTCACTATTATTTCCTTAATACAAACATGCACTCTACTCTTTATGTGTCTAGAGGAGGCTGAAAAATAAGTGAAATAACTTATTTTCACCCTTCAGATTCTGAGTGCTTACATATTTTTCATACTTTCTCAGTGTTGCTACTAGTCTGCCTAGTAGTGATACTGCAGGACTGACAGCTTACAGCAGCACTGTGCAAGATCATGGTCAGTGCTTGGCACAGACAAATGGTAAGTGTGACCTGTGCCATCACTACCCTCCAGGGCTTCGGACAGTTCCTTACAGCATCCAGGTTTTATCCTAGTCTCACTTCAATAAACTCCTCAAGCTGTTAAGAGGAAGTGGACTAAAAAAAGTACATAAACATAAATAAATATATGGCTAAGCCAGTCATCTTAGCAAGTTTTAACCACCACTCTCTTGTCTTCTTAGGTACCTCTTTGATCAATGTGCTGATGGAACAGACCTTTGCTGGACAGATGAAGATTTGCTTCTCAAGTGCCATTCCCACATGAGGGATCTGGCACAACCTCCTCTCTTGATTATTTATCCTAAAATGTTTGCTTCCTTCAGTTTTCTCTGACAGTAGTACCAGTGTAAAATATTCTGATGGCCTAAATGCAACTCAGAATCTTTACCTCTGTGAAGCCATTTATTTGTTTAGATTGAGTAGTTTTACACAATGAGTAGTTCTATGCTTCATATATTTTTTTTCCAGGGGTCATTGTTAAGCCTAGGTAATGTGTTCTGGTCAGAGCAAAAAACTTAATTTTAGGGACATTGCAGCTATATTTTGAAACTGTTGTTTGTTATAGGGATATTAGCAAAATAATCACCCTCTCTAAAATTAATTCAGAACTTACTATGATCTGTAGTATTATTTCAAAATGCTGTAGTAATAAGCAGATGTGCACTTTGGGGTATTTTTAAAAAAAAAACAAAACCTTAGATTAATGCTTTTACAACACACTAGCTAATTTGTTAGGAAAGATGGCATTTAATAATAGCTTTATGGAAAGCGATCACTAGCATATGAAAAAGATCTTTTCCATATATAATGAAAAGGTTGCAGTCATATATCATTTCTATATGATAAGTTGAGTCATATTAATTGCAGGATAATATCCACCAATTCCACTGAAGCTATATTAGGAATTAATTTTGCTCATGACGTCTTATGTTTCTATTCTGTATTAGCTACATTATATTATCTCCCTCCACAAGCACAATTACATGTACGTCAAACTTGATTTGATGTAATTATCTAGGCATAAATGATCTTGTTTTGGCTTGTTTCAACAACTTGAGCCACTTCCACCCTGTTCCCACAAGATTTTTCTGCCTGCAGAACTCTCTTGGCAGTTTTTCAGCTCTGATCTAAAACTCAATCTGAAAAGGTACAAATACTTTGTGTGTACTTACTGTACAAACATAGTTTGCTTTTTTTTTTACAGTATGTCACAACTTTTGCAGGTGGCTTGCGAGAAACATTAATTTAAACCATTTTTTAGAACTAACACACTTGCATATGAAAAGCAAGGGTATTAATGACACTTCAGGTGAGACACACATCTTTAGGTATCTATTGCAGCTTAAGCTCCTAAATTACTTCTATCCTTATAGAAAAATATTTGTAAGCTATCATTTATGTGTGGTTGTTCAGACATGAATATTTTTGTCTATTGACAAAAAAAAAAACCCAGTTATGATTTTATCACTAGTAGGGAAATTGGAACCTGCTTCAAAACACTCTGCAGCTAGCAGAGGAAGAAGCTGTGTTTTCTTTGCTGTCAGGCAATGGTTCAGACTTGAAACATCTGAGAGAAGGCAAAGAGCAAATACAGTGATCTGGGCACCCTCCCCTTCAAACTCCTCCACAGGGAAGCTCTGTGTTGGCTAGCATGCAGATACACACTTCTGCTGCCTTTCTCAGGGTCTAGTGTTGGCAAGAAAAGTCTCAGTTTTGACTGAACTAACACCTTCTGGGCGTATCAGGAACAGAAATGAATTTGGCAGACACATCAGACAAAACCCCATACTTTGTCCCAGGGCAGAGGGTGCTTCAAAGTGCATCATAAGTTGCTGAGAAAGCAACCGTCACTCCTCTTTTCTCTGGTTATTGTCTAACAGGTGTTCGTAAAACCTGCACAGTCTACACCAGATCAGGCACCCAGCAAATACAGAAACAGCTAAAGAAATGTAGGTGCTGTCTACAGCACCCACTGAAATCTGCCTGCTCCTTTTCACTAAGTGTTCCAATGGCCAGCTCTAGTGAGTTGGACTGCCTTTTTGGTGCCTTTGAACAATGTAGATCAAATCCAAGGCATTTACGTACTGCTGGACTAAAACTGATCAATATCACTGGTATCCTAGCAGTCAGGAGCTAGCCTAGGACCAGGACCTGGTGCCAGCCCTCTGTACCATTTTAACCTGGAAGGAAGCTGGCTAGAACATCTATTTAGTAGTAAATGTCACTGCTCCACAGCACAGGACAAATCCCACTCCACCTTACATCTCTCATTTTTGTATCAGTGCTTGGTGCCGACATCCAGTGGGGTTTCCTGTGCTCTCCATGCTTCCATGCTTTTTCAGTAGGCTGAGGAATGACAGCCCCTCACTCTGTCCTCGTTTTGTGAAATGGAGAAACTCACCACCACAAAATGCTTTGTATAACAGAATTATAAAATGTTGCAGAAGGCCATTAGGGAAATCCAGGGATGGAAGGTCCTTAAAAGATCTTCTGAAGGGAGAGAGGCAACAACCTCCAGCATGGCAAGTCTGGGAGCCTGGCTGGTATTTAGGAAGTTTTACACCAGAGAATGCTCTAGGAGCATGTGCTTTTTCTGATCAAGCATATGTCAGAGACAGGACATGTGAGAGGATGAATTTTTCTTCTGAACTCATGAGGTTGGTTCAGTACTGCCAGTTTAGTTTTTCTGCTTTCCAGACCTAGTGAAATATTGCAGGAAGTTAATTAGAAGGGCCAAAGGCCAACTAGAATTTTATCTGGATGCAGATGTAAAAGAGAATGAAAATGGTTTCTATAAATACATCAGCAACACAAGGAGGGCTAAGGAGAATCTTCATCCCTTAGTGGATGCAGGTCAAAAACACAGAGACTAAGGATGTGGAAAAGACTGAGATGCTTAGTGTGTTCTTTGCCTCGGTCTTTGATAGAAAGGTTAGTTGTGCTCCAAGTACCCAGCACTCTGAGTTGGAAGAAAGGGATGGGGAGCAGAATGAAGTTCCATAATAAAAGAGCAGTACTCAGCAACCTGCTACGTGATTTTTTATACTGTGGGACCAGATGGAATCCACCAAAGAACAGCTGGCGAAGCTTTCATTGAGTCACTGTCAATCGGTCCTGAGTCAGTCAAGGAGGTCCCAGGTTACTGGATATTAGAAAATGTGATGCCCATCCATAAGAAATGTGGGAAGGGGCATCCAGGGAACAAAAGGCTTGTCAGCCTGATCTCAGTGCCAGGCAAGGTCATGAAATAGATAATTTTCAGTGCCATCATGCAGTAAGAACAGGCCAACCAGGTGATGAGATCCAGCCAGGATGGACTTAGGAAACACAGATCCTCATTCATCAACATGATCTCCTTCTGTGACAGGGTAACCTACCTAGGGGATGACAGAAAGGCTGTGAGTGCTACCCACATGGACATTAACTAAGCATTTTACACCATTTCCCAGATATCATCCAGGAGGAACTGGCTTCCTATGACTTGGGCAGGTGCTTCCTTTGGTGAGTTAAGAGCTGTCTGGATGGCCAGACCCAGTGACTGGTGAGTGGAGTTACATCCACTTGATGGATGGTCATTAGTGCTGTTCTCCAGGGCTCAGTATCAGGGTTAGTCCTGACCTGTGGGGGAGGATCACACTTAGTAAGCTCTCAGATGACACCAAGTTGGATGGGAGTATTGATCTCTTGGAGGGCAGAAAGCATCTGCAAAAGGATGAAGACAGGCCAGATCAATGGGCCAAGGCCAGTGGTATGAGGTTTAACAAGACCAAGTGCCAGGTCCCACACTTGAGTCAACAACCCCAGGCAGTGCCACAAACTTCAGGCAGGGTCTGGAAAGCTGCCCAGTGGTAAAGGACCTGGGAGTGCTGGTCAACAGAGACTGAACATAAGCCCAGGTGGCCAAGAAGGCCAATGGCATCCTGGCCTGTATCAACAATACTGTGGCCAGCAGGAGCAGGGCAGAGTTTTTCCCCTGACCTTGCTACTGGTGAGGCCACACCTCAAATCTTGTGTCCAGTTCTGGGCCAGTCATTACAAGAAATTGAGTTGCTTGAGCAGAGAAGGGTAACAGAGCCAGTGAAGGGTCTGGAGTACAAATCCTGTGAGGAGCAGCTGAGGGAGCTGGGGTTGTTTACCCTGGAGAAAAGGAGGTGCAGCAGTGACCTTATCTCTCTCTACAACTCCTTGAAAGGAGTCTGTAGTGAGGTGTGTGTCAGTCTCTTCAGATAATGAGACTGGGCAAGAGGAAATGCCCCCTATTTCCACCAGGGGAAGTTTAGATTGGATATTAGTAAAAATGTATTCAACATACAGTTGACAAGCACTGGAACAGACTGCCCAGGGAGGCGGATGATCCACCCTCCCTGGAGATGTTTAGAAGAAATAGTGCTTAGGAACATGGTCTAGCAGTGGACTTGGCAATGTTAGGTTAACTATTTTACTCAATAATCTTAAAGGTCTTTTCTGACCTAAATGATTCTACTACTCTATTAACCTATTACTTTTTTCTTCCATTGCTCATACTCTCACTCTTGTCCTGTAGTGCGTCTTGTAGAAAATGGAAAAATCTGCTGTGGTTAAAGATTCTTCTGAAAGAAACAAACTCCTAGCACACCATAAAATACTGCCTCTTGTAGTCTGCAAAGGTTGTAAAAGCCATGTGCACATGTGGCTGGCAACACATTCCTAAGGGGAAGTTCAGTCTGCTTGCAAATCAGGCAACATAGGTTTTGTCACACAGAGAAGCACAAAGGGGGCTGTGATGCCATCACTTTGCTGATGAAGGTGCCACATTATTGCTTTCCTGGGTGTGGTGCTTGGCCCATTTTCACAGCTCAGTTTGATAACACACATCCCATAAAGCCAAGAACAATAAAAGCACCAGAGTCAGATTTTATCCAGGTCCGAAACCCCCTGAACAAAACATACAGCCTCTTCTGCCTGTGAACGTTTTGTTTTCAAAAGCAGCATTTTGCATGATTACACTGATTTGAATGAAATTGGGAGAATTTGTGGCATGATTTTTATAGTAAGATTAGCTGAAAAATATGTGTATGTAGTGGTCAGTAGTGGTCACCATCTTCAAATTCTGCAAAATACAGCGCTGCCCCTGGCAAGGCTAGGAAAGGCCACAGGTGGAAAGCACAGTTACACTGAAAAGAGAAAAATGACCAACAGCAATCTTGACACTAAAAATACTCGAGTGTGCAGGCTCCAAATTATCTCATATTCTGTAGTGCAAAACACTCCTCTTCTTCAGGGCCAGATGCCAGACAGTGTAAATTATCTTCCCAGTGCTGCCATCATTGATGTCTGCCAGCTGGCATCAGCTGTGGGTTTGACTGTAGGTACTTCTTTTCCTGAAGCCAAACGACACCCCTAAAAGTAGTCAGAAGCCTTAGGCCTTGCTGTTTTCCTTCTCCCATCCCTCCTGGTGGCAAGTCTACATGCCAGTGGCCTGCTAGGAAAATGCTTGTCGGTTTCTAAAAGCACAACTACAAAAACAAAGGAAAAACTCCCACATATCTCTTCCCTTTCTCATTCCCACACAGAGGAACCTTGCCATCTAATGGAAGAAGAAGGCTTGCTGGACAGAAGCCCCAGCTCAAGTGGGATATTTCAGTGAATGGGAACAGTCCCATTGCTGTCAGGCCAGAGCCAATGCAAAAATTTTACACAACTATTTTTGTGGTGGGACCTAATGTCTTGGTATCTGAGACATCTGCTGAAATTCAAAACACCCTTTGTACACAGCTCAGCCAGCCTCATGCTGCTCGTTACTGAAGCCATGGCTCTGGACTGCTTCTCAGGCTTTATTAACAGCAGAATAAAAACAACAAACCAGCTTGCTTTGAACTGCTATCAATCATGTTTGGTGTTACTGTGTCAGGCACACCGTGGGCAAAAACCAAAAACCTGCAACATCCTCCATGTCTCTCTGCTTCTCCAAATCCTATTTTTGAGAGAGAAGACAAAGTAAAAGCATGGTTATGGCAGGACCTCATGGCTTACAGCCTCTAAATGTAGGGGAGTCCTGACCTGTATTAACAGAAAAACACCCTGCTGCACCCCCATACACACATTCATGCTCACCTTCTCAAATACTATCATTCAAGTGCCAATTTCAGATGCTGATTCTTTCATGGGAACACAATACAAATATACAGTAATAGCCTCAATGTATTCTTTTTTATTTTTCTTCACTTTAACCATTTCATTATTTTCATAGCTGATTCTGAAGGTCAGTTCTGTGATGTGAAATCTAACACTTAGTTCCCCTGTCCTAAACCAAGGTACCCATATTCTTAAACCAGTATCTGTCAGCATCAATGAGTGCTCCAAGCACAAAGGGTGCAAGGAAGCAGTAGATGATTTTTCAGATTGATCCACTCTACTTTTGATGTGAGAAGGAAAAGCTTATCACAATCTAATTGCTCTGCTTCTTGCAGAAATGGAACTTGCCACTTGTGCTCACAGTGAGATAAAACACATAGATGTTTTGTATTCAGAGGTAATGCTGTTTGAGGCTCTGAGAAGGTTGTGTGCAGTCAAGATCTGTAAGCTTTGCTTTATCTATGTTACATATTCTAAATTAAGTGAGGGGATTATCTCTGTAAGTGTTGCAGCACCCAGGCCCGGCCTATAGGCCTACTTAGCCATAGACATATTCCCATAGAGGTATGTATATGTGCATTAAAGAGAGAATAACATTCAGATTATACTCTGGAAATTTTGTAAAATTCCTCAGGAAAGGGCATCCCAATGTCTCCGCAAAATTCTATTTTTGGAAAATGTGACTTAGCTTTTCAACATCACAGAACAGTGGTTCATTTGGTTTCATGATTCAGGCACTTGGCTTCAAGTGACATAATTGAAGAGCAGAGTGAAATAAATTGTTTGCCTAACATGAAAAGAAGTAGTCTTCCATTTTTTCACTTGCTCATCTGCCAAGTGAGGATTTGCATGGTCTGCGAATCAGCCAGGCTGAGGTATGAAGGCCACCCAGATTACGCCACAGTTAATACCCTCCCTATGATCCAGCCCATATATTTTGTGGCTGAGGAGATGGCTCGCTGATCTCCGAGCAGTTTCTGAGGGCCCTCAGCTCAAATATGCCACATCTTTCCTTGGCAGGACAGTGGCATAAGATTGGTTTCTTCTTTGTTTAACTTCAAATTCAAATCTGCATCCTCTGTTCCAAATTATGGCTTATTGAAGTGCAGTTTAACAAGGTCATATGCTATTTTGGATATGTAACAACAAAAATGTAGTTGGAAAATCAAAGAAAATTAAAAACAGCTTGTTACACTCAAATATTCAAAAATTACACAAGTTCTCCATAATACAGTTAAAAATAGGAGAGGGCAGACAGAAACCCCAAGGAAATGTAAATCACAGGGAAAATACAGGGGAGGACGGCAAGACTGGAAGAGATTTCAAGAAGTCATCCACTCTTTGTGTCAGGACAAAATCATTATCTCTGTCATTCTCTACAGATGTTTTTTTTTATTTTAGACAAGATAAGACAAACATCAAACACCAGTAGTGTGGATTCCACAGCCTCTCCAGGCAGTCTGTCCCAGCACTTCACTATCTCTGCATTAATGCCTTGCCTTCAAACCTTTCAACCTTTCAACCATTACTTTGATTCTGTTCCATCATGTCATAACCAAGAGTTGAAAAAAATTAGTAGAAAGCAATTTATAGAAATTACACTGTGTTTTGAGCAAGGGACAGCAGTTTTCCTTTACAAGTTCATAGTAAGTAGTTCTGGTTTACAACTATGGGGTTTTCCCCTTTCTTTTTCTTTTAGGCCCAAATTCATTTCCACACAGTGGCAAAATTATCTGCTTCAGAAAGCCCATTATTACAGTAAATCCTTATAAAGATGTGAAGATGAGTACTGGAATCTTTCCTGAACCCATTTAACAGTGTTCCTGTTAGAGGTCTGAATCAGCAAGACCTAGAGGCATAAAACCTTCAATGCCAACATCCCGAAAGGTGATTTCATATTCTTATCTGTAAGAATATATGCTGAAGTTTTTAGATGTATTCTGGTTTGGCTGGATAGTTCCTCTCAGGCAATAGTTTTACCACTGATGTAATTTGAGAACTTTTAAGAAGACTCTGGTAAGAAATAGGGTCTAAGCATAGGCTGTGGCATCATTGTATTGCATTGCCAGAAAGAAACCAGTTCCTATGCGGCAGACAGTAACTTTGAAAAAGTTATGGTTTTGACAGTGGTGCTCTGTTCTCATGGGAGGACATTAGCCATTGTGGATAGCCACATTCAGCTTGTGCCACATTATCCATACAAAGACACATTTGCTGAAGCCAAAAGGCAGATCTGCTGCAGGGAATGAGCTGTCACAGCTTCATCAACTTCCACTGGGCAGCAGAGAGTTCCATAAATTAAGACACTTGTTCCCAAACATCTGTATGCTTTATTTCCTTCTCTGTTTACAGAAATACTATCCACTATCCAGGCAGACTGGTCTCTGCTCTTTTTGGATGTGTTCTTGAGCATCGTATGGCTGTTCAGCTTGGCATGATTGTAAATATTTCAGTACTGCTAGTAGGTACAGAACAGCCAGATCTTTAGCAACTTACTAGTTGAATTCCTCTTACTATGAATTAGGAAAAAAAACAAAACTATGCCTTACAGTCATGTTAGTTCTGCATTTAAAAGAATATCTTTGAAGTGGAATTACTACAGTTTGTATGGGACACTTACAGCAAGGAAATAGTGGGATGTAAGTTTTGACATGGGTTGGATAGTTTGAAGTGGGAAGAATATCTTCAGACTTTAATATATACATTACATATCCAATGAAGAATAACAATGCTCATACAAAGAGTTGACATTTGTCTTTTATTCAGATCCTACTCAAAGATTTTAACTATGCCATAAAGATAAGGCTGCAAGATTAGACTGACAGTCTGTGTGCAAACCTGAACACTTCTAATTTTGCAGATCAAAATTCTGCATGTCACAAACTCTCAGGCTGATGCTGCAAGGCTCAGAGCAGTTGGAGACTCCATTTGCCAAAGCTTCCTGACAGAAATTGTCTCACACCACCTAACTCTACAAAGTTCATGAAAGTTTGATGGGGCAGGATACACTCTGCTACCAATCCCTGATCTATAGAAACATGGAAGTACATGTACAACTTACCACTCATGATCAGATCATGTGCCATATCAAGTCTGTCCTCTTACACAACCCAACTTGAGTTTGAGTTTTGTAAGAACTGACTTTTCATCATTTGGTATTGTAAATGCAACATATCCATCACCTGTATTGCACAATATTTTCCCTAGACTGAGATAAAGAAAACCAGACACTGAACAGACCATTTTTCAGAAGCGTATGTGTCTTCCTTTCTCTTCTCCATGACTTAATGCTATTACTTTCCAAAAGCCTAGGCATGTATCCAAAATCCCACAGAGACTTTTCTAAGCAAACTGCTCCACTTCATTGTTCTTCAGCATATTGTCTCTGCACAGCTGGAGCAGAATGTGGCCTTGAGTCTCTTACCTCCCATCTCTGTGTGTGATTCCTCATCAGTGTTGAAAGGTGCTGTCAACACAGCTTTGATTTATTTTTCATTCTCTGCCTGACACATTTACAATGGCAAAACCTCTAGATGCAAGATCAATTTGGCAAAAAACCAATAATTGCCAACAATGCCGAAAGGAAATACTTTATACAAAAAAAATTTCCCTGTGGTATTAACAGAGGTCATAGAAGAGGTTTTATTTTTCCTTTTTTTCAATACAGAACTCCTGTTTGACCACTGAAGGCAGCCAGATGCTCACATACAACCTCTCAGTTCCATGGAAAATCCCAGGCCTTGTGCCCATGCCGTGCTGCATGTTGCAGTGGCATGGGACAGCACATGCCCAGGACCCCCTGCTCCCCCAACCTGTGCTGCCAGAACCCAGACTGCACTTGGCAGCTAAGGGAAGGAATGCCCCAAAAGCCTCAGGGGCACCTTCCAGCATTGGTGAACCCATGGGAAGCTCTGCCAGCCTCCCAGGCATTCACTGCAACAGGCAATAAAAAGCCAGATCTAACAGTATATTTATTACATTAACATGCAAGGTTTAGTAAATGTGTAATAAGGAAGGAGATGCTGCAAAATAAAAGGTATGTGTTTAGCTCAGTTTAGCTCGATAGGGCTTATCTTTAAAATCAGACAGTACTTCCAAAACCAGACTAATCTTTGGGACAACTACCACAGCTCTGAGCAATATAAAAAATGTAGACTTTCTTTATATTGCTCTTTTCTTTGGCAGCTTCACCAGTGTGCCTGTTCACACATCCCTAAAGATTTTCTATAACCCCCAGCTCCAATAGCTGATTCAACCAAGGCATCAGTTTGTATCTATTTAGCTTACTAATGACATCCCACATATCACATATGCCAGCTCAGTCGCTGGCAGGAAAACGGCTTTTGAAATACACCTTCACCAAGGACAGATGTAGAAGGGTGGCTGAAAAGCATAGAAACTTAGAGCTCATGTAAGTTTATGTGTGTAACTCTCTGACAAAATCTAGTTATTTATAAACCCACAGACAGAATTAAGAAAGAAGCTCATTAATACTGTGTAATAGAGTTTAGACCTAGGGCAAGTAGCAAAGGTTTGATTGATAGCATCATTGGAAAGGTGATTTCCAGACATAATTTGCTTAGTTAAAACAGGGAACAACCAGTAAGTTTCCTTCCATGGCAACATTCTCTTTTACTCCCTGAAATCATCAGGACTTCCTCCCAGGAAACCAGAACAAGGCAATTTCTGACCCATGGATATTCTGTGCTGCTTCCTGTGCCCAGGTCTTAGTCACTACTCTCTCAAAAAGCAGCAAAACATGCAGTTGCCATGTAAGCATAAACTCGGGTGGTCTTGTATCAAATTACACACAATTTGCTATCAGGCTTTTATTTCCAGGTGTAATCAGGACTCTCTTCTAAAGTAATCAAATTAATTAGGTTCACCAATAATGTTAGAAGTTTTCTAATTAACCTTCTCCGGGGCACAAACAAAACATCTTTCTCATTCTGTTCCCACAATCCCTGCCCAAGAGGACTTCAGCAGTATCTTGAGCAGGTACACCTGGGGAGAGACATTGAGTGTCTTACTATAATTAATATTTTATGACACTTTAACTGGAGGTCTCTGACTAATGGCGTTAACTGGCATGAGCTAAGTGTTATGGAGAGCTAGATGAAAGCTACAGTTTGTCACAGGGAATATTGTTTATTTCTGCAGCAGGGGGTATCCTATGGGAATCCTTGCTCATAAGGAAAAGAAATCAGAGGAGCAGCCACATAATCTCATGTCATTTGTCAATTAACAAATCACACTTGGATGTTGTTCCTTAAGTGAGAAGCAAATTACAAATGTGCAAGACAGTTTGGGAAAAGCCAGCTAGCAGTGCCCTCGGGCACCTGATCCTCTCTCCCAGTCCACCATCCTCTCTCCCAAGTGATGCACTGCCGATTTCTGCCCTCTCCTCTGGACTGGAAATCCTTGCATCTGTTCTCCTCAAGAAGGAGGGCCCAGAATGGGAAGAGAAGTACAGGCATATCACTTCTGCTGTGAAGGTGTTTCAAGACATGAAGGAACTGCTAGGCCCTGTCTCTTAGTTTTAAATCTGGGACAGGTTCAGAGTCTGGCAGATGCCCAAGTGTGGCTGCTACACAGTTGCACCAGGTACATCTGCTCTGCCAGCTTTATCCAGTCATTGGCACACAGATGCATGGATTCCAGTTAACATTTCCACACTTAGCAGTACAGGGAAAAAATTATTTTACTTCTGTCCTCCCTAATCTTCACATTCAGCTGGGCGTGTCTGTGGAATAGACTCCTTTCTAGTCCATTGCAGAAGACCCTGTCTACCTTAGCCCCTACACAGAGAAAGCGTTGTAAGTTTAGTCAGATCTCAGGTACCAACTCTCCTTGTGTTGTGTCAGCTTGCATGTAAGCAAAACTGACTTCAACACCATAACCCCACTAGGCTAAGTTTGCCCAAGCTTAGAGCATCTCCAATCTCTAAGCAGGGGCAACACCCGGAGCTTTTGATCTAACAGCTTCTTAAATTCCCACGTTTACATGACAATGAAGGCAAGGGAGTTTAATCCAACACTCCTGTATTCTACAGAAGATTTCTATGTCGTGAGTAATTAGCACTGTAAACTGTACCCATAACTATGAAATAAACTCATCTGCTGAATTATTTCAAGGGCATGCTTCCCCCCCCCCCCCCCTTACCTGTAAGGCCAAAGTAAACTAGCTTTTAAGGAATACTGTTAATACTTCACAGTAAAGAGAGGTACAATTTTTTAAGGAAGTAATGGCCAATTCTGTTGCTGAATGAAAAAATAATGTTACTTGCCTTGGGAACAACCTTGAAAGAATCAGTGTCGTACATGCAGAGTTGAAAAAATATTGTGTAAGATGCAGCTGTTCATTCACAGCCTTGTAAAACTTCATGATATCTTGTAGAGTGTGGCTGCTAATGTAAACTGTAAATAATTCATTGGAAGCAATTTATGTGAAGGGACCTTCCAAAGGTTTTCTGTGGTTTTTTCCCCTAGTCAGTGACACTGACTTAGACCAGAACAGCTGTGCCCAGGATTAGGGTTTACGGGGCTGAGGAAGTAAGGCCCAGAAAGAACACTGAGCTACTCATTTTCAGGGGTTTTAAGGATGGCATGTTGGTGCATCACAATGCCCAGCACCTCTTTGTGTCAGTAAGTCTATTTGATTTGGGGTTTTTTCCCCCTTCTCTTCTAGCAGGGAGAAGAGTGCTAGAAGTCCTGTGGGTTGGCCAACTGCTTCATGCACACACATGCAGCAGCAGTGTCATCTCCTATTTATCCACCTCTTTGCCATGGCAGACAAAGCCAAGCCCCGGCCATGCTGATAGCCCCAGGGCTGCACGGTGGTCACCAAAAAGTTGCTTCAATTTAGAATTCCTCCTTGCTGTTAATTACAAATAAATCTTTCTCTCACAAATCTTCAGCTTGTGATACACTTGCCCTCCATCACCAACAAAAGAAGCTGCATGCTGGTTTTAGTTCTCCTTCCTGCTGTGGTATTCATAACTGATGGCAATTAACGCCCCTCTGGAGCGTGCTTTATTCATATTTCTGTAGCTGTAAATAACACCCAGCATGCAGGCAGGGTAGCTCTCACTCATCCTTGCCTACAAAGCTCTTAGGGTTTGCATTTTGTGGTCAGAGGAGAAACAGGAGGTGGGATTAGCTGTCCGTGCTACCATGGTTAACCAAAACCTTCCTTGTGGTGACCATTAAAGCCCTGTTCCTAAAACTGGAGGTTTTAACAGGAAAAAGGAGGCATATTTTAAACAGAGGTGGATATTTTAACTTCCTCTTTTCTCCAGAGCAACAGACTGAGTACAGAGCAGAAGTCAGCATACCACTACTATTTATCCCTGAGACCATGTTTGTCTTGTGGGGAGACACCTCATTTTTCCTCTCTGCCTCAGCCTCCCCATAATGGCTGTCCAGGTTTCCCAAAGACTTTCCTGGGGAAAGCTCTCTCTGTGTGTTAAATACTATGGTAAAGGGTCTCTGCTCACATTCACTGGAGAGCAAGCTGAGCAGGCCTGTCTTGCAGATGGTGTTGCCTTGACTTTGGTCACCCTTCTTCAGCTTCAGTCCTAGGCCTGAGTCCTTTTGTTTTCCCAAGAGGCCTCATTTCATATGCAGTCTTTATTTCTTAAGAGATGTCACGACCAAAGTGTACCAAGTCTAAAAGTGACATTTTGAAAGCAAACATAATGATTTTTCCCTGCTATGGTTTAGCCCCAGTAGGCAACTTAGTAGCACACTGCCACTCGCTTACTGGACCCTAAATGCCAGTGGGGGCGTAGAGGTGGCTTTACATAAGAACAGTTTAATAATTGAAATAAAATATAATAATAACATAAATATAATGGTAACTGTATTTAAAACGGAGTCAACAGAAACAGAAAGAGAAATAAAACCCAAGTGATGTACAACTCAGTTGCTCACCACCTGCTGACTGATCTCCCTGCAGAGATCAGCAGTTCCTAGCCAACTCCCCCATTTTACACTGGGCATGATATTCTACCAGTTCAGGCCAGATGTCCTTGACTTAGGGTTAGCACTACTTAGCAACAATCAAAACATAGGTGTGTCAACATTATTATCATAATGAATTTAAGCTACAGCTACTAAGAAGAAAATTAACTGTATCCCAGGTGAAACCAAAACATTTGCTCATCATTTTAAGCCTCCTGCCTGTGAATTATGCATTGGTTTATATTTTTCCCTTTCAAAAGGATAGCAAATGGATATTTCATCCATTTTCAACCTGGTGAAACTTGATCACACACACCTTAAAAGCCCCTTTACACCCCATCTAGGGTTCATCAATCAGACCTATTCTGACAATTTTGGCAGGTCCATCCCAGATGTTCTCAAAAGGATGAACTGGACATCCCACCTGCCTCTGAACTGGCTTGTTTACATGGTGAAAGTCTCTGCAGTCCTCTCCTTCCTTCCAGGCTACATCCTCCTCCTCCTCTTCTGATGTTCTTCTCTGCCTTAGTCTGTAAAGTGGCTACTCAGATCCCTTGGGCTGTGGCCTTGGCCAGGATTCCCATCTGCCCAGGCTGCGCCAGCACTGTTGCAGTAAGAGTGCAGGAGGCGACTATGGGGTGACCTCATTTACTTGACACCCAGGGTCATTCAGGAACTGGGGAGAATTTTTTAAATTATGTTTATATTGGTGTATACTTATATCTAGTGGAAGCGACTTAATAAGGATTCTGGCTGGAGGATTAGGGATGTAGAAGCAGGATGAGAGCTGGCAGGAAGAAATAGAGGGAACCTATAAAGAGGGAGGAGAGTAAAAACTTTTCCATTCACTGTAATGAGTATCCTCAATTCTCTTCTGTCTGTGTATGTCTTAATTTCTAAAGCTGGAATTTTGGAAGGGACAGTAATAAACTGCTAATGCTGGTTTTCATGTAAGTGTTTAAACTTAGTATATGCAAGAGATACGTAAAAACAAGGTGGTGGCATATAAATGTAATCTCATTTGATAAGACTCAAATCATCAGATCATCCTCAAAAGTTAAATATTTTTCATTTTATCAACACTGCTGAGCTATGTCACAGACTGAGCATTTCCACCAGCAGAAAATTTAATTCTTTTAATTAGCTAGGAAGCATATCAAGAGATTATACATATCAAGAGAAATACAAATTCCTGGCATCTGAGATGATGTGAAACCTTTACTCTCAAGTGTAGCTGGAAAAAACAGTAAAAATTTGAACTCATATTACCCTGCTATACTACAGCACTTGAACCTACTGCATGTGGTAGTGACATTGTGAGCAGAAAATAATCAGTTCAAGCCCAGACGTTGCACTCCTCACTGGGAACACTTTCTTTGATTTTCAGCAGATTTAAAGGCTGTAACTCAGTTTACATGAAGTACTAATGAAGCTCAGTGCAACGGACCACATTATATTTTGCATAAAATGAAGTACTGAACCCAATGGTGAGGAGAGAAAGAAAAGAAAGAGCAGGAGAAGAGGGGACACGTACAGCCTTCAAACAATGAGTTTGCAAGGAGAAACAAATGCTCTCCATATGCCTGTTCAGAAAGCCGCCAGACTTCCTCTAACATGGGATTGATGTGAGAATGGTAAGCAGCAGCCAAATCCCAAGAAGGGGTCTAGAACATGGAGTCTGTCCTGGTGCATGGCTCATTAGCCACCAGATACACCAGATACTGGGGCCAAACAATAGGTAGGAGAAGCAGTACCCAGCACTGCCCTTATTCTGTTCCCTTCACAGACCTGATACTCTTTGCACTAGTATGGGGCTATTTCTTTGCCAGCAAGGCTGTGTCCTGAAATGCTGGTGCTCACCACAGCAGGAAGCCTGGTGCAGAATAGCAAAACTATTCTGGGAGGCAGGGCAGGCAGCAGAAATCAGAGCACCAGCTGACTGGTACAGCACCTATGAAGAAAAAAAGTCTGTTACAAGCACAGGCAAGAGAATAATTACAAAGGCAAAATAATTTAACATGTATAAATTAACACTTAATTCATAACAGTAGAGACAATGTTTAGAAATGTCAGTAAGAACAAAATATTTAGAAATAGGCTT
Organism: Poecile atricapillus; assembly: GCF_030490865.1. Taxonomy (NCBI): domain Eukaryota; kingdom Metazoa; phylum Chordata; class Aves; order Passeriformes; family Paridae; genus Poecile; species Poecile atricapillus. The sequence goes on along the minus strand of NC_081289.1, from coordinate 103,574,917 downwards.
GTAGTCACATCAAAAAATCTTTCTGTGTGATAAGCTAAATTAATTATTAACAGTGCAATTGGGTCAATAGTTGTGATCTTATTCCAGTGGCCAGTGACTAACATTCATTGCTGTCTAGGTTGAGTGTCAGTTACAGATAGAAATGCACTGAACTGTTTTAAAAAATCCCAAAGACTCTAGCAGACCCAGAAATGAAGGGAAAAGAGGACGTGCTTTTCACACAAATGCAGGGATCGTGTTGCCACTTCAGAAGGTCACCCTATGTGCCCCCAGAATGGAGCCCAGCAGGGATCCCATTCCAGGAGGCTGTGCAGGGGAGGAGGAGATGGATGTGAGGTTTGAGTTACTTGGCCATCAGCTGAACCCTTGCTGTCAATTGGCCACACAGAGCTCTGAGCTCTGTGAGCTGCCTTCCATTTCAGCCCTGTTGCCAACCAGGTGCAGTACAGCACCTACAAAGCCTGAGAGACGCCCAGTGCTGCCTTTACTCACAGCCTTGTGCTGCCCTTTCCCTGGCAGTTCCATGAGCAACATAAGCAATATGAGCAATTTCCATGAGCAAAATGAGTGCCTTCCAAGAGCATTGCATACAAACCTGTCTGCAGTGCATGTGGAGACGTTCACACTCCCTAGGCTGATTATCTGCAGTGTTTGAAAAAATGCACACACATATTCACAAAATTCTTATTTTTCCCAAGTACTGTATTCAAACTAAATATTCATCTCCCTTAAAAACCAATTAAATTTTACTCTCTAGCAATTTGCAAATCTAAACAGCAAATGTAGAAAAATAATTAGCATAGTAAGAAATAAGTTATTTCTCTGATAAGCTCATAAACCCTTTTAATTAAAGTCACAATACTTTTAATTGCTAAAGGGAATATTTTGTTTATAATAGGAAACATTTCTAAGTTTTAATTTAAGTTCCAATCTAATATTTTGATGACTGAGAAATGGCCTCCAGGGGGCAATAGTATCCACAAAACGAAATAATGTGCATTTCCACTTTGTCAGAGGATTTCCTTGCATGTATCTTCTTGGGAAACAGGAAAGTTAAGTTAGACTATGCAAACTTTGACTATCCTCCTGTGAGAATACACTGAAGAAAACAACCACCATTCATTCAAAAATCCACTTAATAAGAAAGATATTGTTAATCAAATTACAAGAGCATACTTCCAGAAACTTTATGCATGCAATCTAAAATTACTAATAAAATGTATAAATAGGCATTGTTTGTTTTTTAAGCTTCTAGACATGCTATTTTGATGACATCTGAAGTATCTTGGAATTGCTGTATTGTGTCACTTTCCCTGTTGACAGCAACCTATTGACGTTCAAAGGATTTACGAAACTTTGGGGCTGAGCGCTGGTGGCCTGATAGAGATCAGGGTGACACCACCCCGTGTGCCCCAGCACAGCCAGTGTGAGGGCAGGGTCAGCCCTCACACAAACACAAGTGCTATAGGTAAATAACCCCATCTTGTTCCCTTGCTGGCTAGTTGGCGTGGCCATCCCTTAGCCAGAAATATATCCGTATACACACACAATATGGATACCTCAAGCAGGTGGCTCCTGGAGCAGCCTTGGAGAGATGGAGCAGGGTCTCTCACAGAGTTCTTGGAGCTCTCCACCACTCCAGCAGCACACTGGCCTGCCCAGCCAGGCTGAGGAGTCACACATAATCCCACAATTAATCACATAATCTAACAATGAGCACGTCCCGGTTGCACGTGTTGGATGACAGGAAGCATGCTTCTCAGTGCGAGGCCACCAACATTTGTCAGCCAGAAGAAGGATCCAAAAATTGGCATCAAGACTCTGCCAGGGGTACCTTTGAAACTGCCGCTCCTGGGGAATTGATCACAAGGTGTTGCTATCAGGCCACTACTTCCTGGCAGCTTCCCCACTGTAACTTTGTAAAATGTTGTCATCCTTATTCCAGGTAACAGTCACAATAAAAGCCAACTTTTCTATTATACGTAAAAAAAAAAGCTGTTCATTATTCATTACTTACTGTGCTGTTATGTTTAAGCACTTAGTTGAAATCATGTTGCCCAGCTTTTTGGGAAAGGAATTATCCCAGAAAGCCTGTAGTCTAAAACTGCAAGAACACACATAGGACTGAAGGCAGGTGTCACCTTGTGAAGCAGTAAGAGACATGGTGTTAGTAGTGGGAAAAAAAGAAAGGCATCTAACAGAAGAAGAATATTTTGATATCTCCAGGTGCCATTTCTTAAAAAAATTAAGAAAGATGTAATTAATCAGAAGACTGAATATACAAGGAAATCACAGTAACCAAAAACCTCACATTCAAGGAGGGAGAGCTCCCATCTTCCTTCTGGTCACTATCCATTAGAGGTACATGATAGGAGGACAGACAGGGGAGATGCTTTAGTCCAGGAATGTGGTTAAATACCATCACTTTTCTTCTGACTTTTCAAGATGCTTGAGCAATTATGAGATCCAAAGGTAACATTGCTTAGTCCACTTGTTGATCTATCTTGTTCTGTTTGACTTTTCAATGTCTACATAGCAGTCAGAATACAACCTTAAATTAACTTTGTCATGTTTAACTTGGCAGTTTCATTTTGGATCCAAGGTGCTGGTGGAATATTTTCTTTCATTTTGATCATAAAGAAGGAACTCTATTTTGAAACACATTTTAAATTCCATTCATCATTTTGCTTTTGTAGTTTGCCATGTCCAGGCTTGACAAAGTGTTGATCAATCACCCATTGAGAACATGACTCATATAGGAGAAAGCACAATGAAAGCTGTGTTTCTCTGACTGCAGATTTTAATAAAAGGAAACTGCTCTTTGAAGAACGCCAACTTTTTTCACCCTGCAGCCAAAGGGATGTCCAATAAACCTTAGGAAAAAAAGTCAAAATAACTATCTTCCTCCATAAGAACCAGTATTTCAGGGTCCCTTCCAAATGCCTTTAGCAGAAATAACTCAAATGAAGTTGGATTAAGCATCAATTAGCATGGTGTTAGTGGAGCTGTCCTCGACAAAATAAACAGTTTTTTTATTGTTGCCGTTAGCTAGAAATGGAGGTATGTTCATTGTTAAAAGAGGGAAATTCTGTGTCATGTAATTATTTAAAATAATTTTTAAATTTTAACATAATTCTGTGGAATAAAATACATATACTAATTGTCTTGGGAAAAAAGAAAGAGATTCTACAAAGACATATAAAGGTACAACTGCATTATGAGAAACTTGGGAGAATGGAATCACAAAACAAATATATCCCTATCTTATTTAATCAAATGAAACCTAAGGTAACCATAGTTTCTTCCAAGACCAAAAACATACTGGCCATTTCATTTTGCAAGGTGTTCCATAGCTTTCTACTCTGGTAAATTATGCCCAATGATCAGTACTTTGGCTATTTATTTGTTCACAGGTAATGTTTCTTCTAGCAAGTTTGGATGAGTACAAGATTTCACATTTGAAAAAAGAACAGGACTTATGTGGGCATCAGCTATTCATTAACTGTTCTGTACAATTTCTGACCTTTTGTAGCCAGACATTAAGATACATTTACATAGTTCTTCATACATGCAATGAGAAAACCCACACTGTTAGAAGACTGAGAATCAAAGTAAAAACCGAGCCCAGTCAGCCAGCTAAGCTCAGTAGAAACATGAAGAAGTGCTGATAGGTAACACAGAAAACCAAACACCTGGAGCTGTGTGCATTAAGGAGGAAGTTATCTGGGAACAGCTACAGCTGTGAGGTCATTCTCTTACAACTATTGAATAGCTGAAAAGTGGAAGCTTTTGAGACCATCTTTTGCTATGGGTAAGTGGCTGGGAGTGTGGGACCGTCTTGCAGGGCATGTCAGCACATATCACATATTAGTCGTCATGACAACACGAACTTTCCTTGCATCAAAGTACACCATTACTGTGGGTTTTCCACCTGATTCTCGATAATGCAGCAAGTCCAATCAACTGTGCAACTTGTCTAAGTGATTTTCCATGGACGTTTTTAAAGTAGAATGTTTACTATAATTTCAGGTCCTGTGCAATTTTTTTCCTCCGAAGAGCATCCTCATTCATGTTTATTAATTATACTGGCTCTCAAAGCTCTTATTTTCTTACTATTTCCTTATTTAGTAAACTAGCACTGTTGGATAATAGAAGAATATATATCTGATAGTTTCCTTTTGGAAATCATTAGTCCAATTTAGTGGGTGTGTCTGTGTGTAGGGGTTTTTTTTGTTTGTTTTGTTTTGTTTTGGTTGGTTGGTTTTTGTTTGGTTTTTTTGGGGGTTTTTTTGTCATGAATTCTGGAAGCATCTGGATTTGTTCCTTAGCAACACTTTTTAGTTTGCCATTTGCTTTTATTCAGCTCCCCAAAGAGTGCTTTTAAAGCTGTAGTAAGGTTGGCTATTTCAGAGAAGAAGCTTTTATTTTTCCTCTTGAATGAATGGTGAGATCATGCCCAGATATCACAGCCTGACAGGAACATTCTTCAGTATATTAAAAACTGTCCTTGAAACAATGAAATACTTTTAAACTGAGATAATAGGTGAATTACTGGCAAGAATACTGATAACTTTGTCTGTTGTGCTTGGGAAGGGCACAAGAGGAGAAGGACAGCTAATTACTTAATGTACTGTATAGAAAGTTAATTTTGACTAAACAAAAGCTTAGACATTTATCTCAGCCTCCTAAGGTACTTTTCACCTTGTTGGTAAACATCTAGCACCTAGTTTTGCCTACCCACACACAGAGGGCAGTCTAGCTCTCCAGCATGCCCCGCCGTGGTGCTTAGATATCTCTGCATACTGGTAAATACCAAAACAACAGCACGAATTTTACATGTAGTGAGAGCAAATCACTTGAGAGTTGCCCCCTTTGGACACAATAGACACCACAAAACATACATCACCCACACAAATAGGGAAAGTCCTTCCGAATAATTCAAGGTCAATACTTGATACCTGTCTCCATATTTTGCAGTTCCACCTTTCATCACACAAAGAAGAGTTATACACTGTTTCAAGGGTGAGTTTTTTTCACAGCATGCTCAGACAATGGGAAACTTGACTTTTTTGAGTTAATTTATAGTGAAATAGCAAAACGGAGCAGAACAAAGAGTGCTACAATTGAAAGAATGTGCCAGCAGAGGTCTGTTCACCCATTAACTTCTGTGGAAAGGCCCTGAGACATACAATGGGCTGCTGATTAAACAGAGGCTCTGTGCCTGCTCACTCACTGCCCAGAGTCCCCAAAATGTATGGTTCTCTCTTTGCTCCCTGGCACTCCTCCAAGTTTAATGGGCGCCATCTACTGCAGACTGATCAGTTTATCCATAAATAAATATATTCCAGAAAAAAAATGTTCAATTTCTGCATGCAGGCTTCAGCACATTTCATGACCTAAATTTCCTCTGTCCAAATAAGTACATTACCAAAACCCTGCAATGAGCAGTCTCTTTGGCTAGACCCTTGTCCTAGTCTACTCCCCTTCTGCAGTTTAACCAGAACAAAAGGCACTTCGCATTTCTGAGGAGATATAATAAGTTTGCTACCCACCACAACTCTTTGTGTAGCTGCTTTGGACGTGGTTTCTGGCTGCAGTGTGGAAATTCAGTCAATGAACTCCAGCATGACAAGGAGCAGCTATTATTGTGTGCAATGTAAAATGGCTTTTTGGCACCACTCTTTTGTCCCAACACACAGCATAGAGAATTGCATTTGGAGTTTCAACACACTTGAGTATCTATTTCTTGAATCAAACTGAAATTCAGAAAGTTGTAAGACTGATATAAATCTTCCTTGTTTAGGCACACTCTTGTATATGAACAGAAAATCTACAGATCTGTCAAGAACTTCTAATCTACAGGGAAGCCTTGGAGGACATTTGACAACATCCAGCTTGTTTTTTCTGCTGAATCTCTGATGTTCATACACACAAGTCTCGCCCTTGATGCCAGGGCAGCTATTAATATGGTCAGCATTGGGATCAACAGTAGCAGAAGGGCCAAAATGGAGTTTTTAACAGCCAGATCTGTAACATATGTTACCTGTTAGGAGGTCCTGTGACAGGTACCAGCCCTGCTAAAGAGAGATAAGGTGTATCATACCATCATCTGACACAGCACAGCACAGACTCAGATAACCCAGTGTCAACACTGAGTGCTCAGAAGATAAGCAAAACGGAACAGAGACAAACTGGATGGATACCCAGCAGAATGTCTTTTTTTCTGCCCCTACCACAGATATTCACCTTTATCAGATTTCCTGAGTTTTCTCTTGCACTTCAGTGGAATAATAATTATAACTCCTCTCATTCTAACAGAATTCACTGCCTCTGAGATGTCTCACTTAAAATTACAGAACTTAATGGTGCAGTCTTGGTTTTGCTCCCTCTTAAGACCTGGGGTTTCGTATTGTGCAGAAAGACACTTGGTGGCACTCATTCAACATCATTTTTACTTCTCATAACACAGATTCTCTGGGTGAACCTAAAAACATGGAAAAATTCCTCTTAGTAAGTGTATCCTCTGAACTCTGTAACTAAGACCAACTTTTGCAGTCATTACCTACTTTTTGACTTAATCATTAATGATGTAAATACTTTATTCAAAAAAACCCTAAAGACCCCTTTGTGATAGTAAACTGATCACTAAATTTGAGCTGGGATGTTTTTGCCTACCAATTATTATGCAGAATCTTCATGTTTCTGCTTTGATGGGTACTTAAAATTTACTCCCTGTGTAAAGTGCAAATTCTCTGTCCCTTAACATAACTGTTCACTGCAAATTGCATACAGCTCTTTGAAAACAAGCAAGGGAAACAAACCCTGACTGAACCATCTGGTAACCAGGGTAGTCACTCAAAGACAGCTGCAAAGGAGGTAGAGAGTTTCACCGGCAGTAGCCTGTAGAACTTCTAATTTATACTTTGGAGAGATAGCCATTTGCAACCCAGTATTCATACTGTGCTTAGAAAAAGACTTAGGGGAAACCAGCAGCACCCTGACCCTTTAGATGAACAAATACCTATAATCTCTCTATAAAATCCAGCTTTTCCAGGAACTACCCCAGTAGTTCCTCATGGACAGTACCCTAAAGTGCTGCCAAGGACCACAGCTTTATCACAAATACCTGGCAGTTATTCTTATCAAGGCTGCTGAAAGATCTGTCAGTCAGGAGGGGATTTATTTATTTATTACCCTTAACAGCAGGACAGTATGACATATTAGCTAAGGATAATCTAACACCATCAGATAGCTCAAAGCTTGACTGAAGGTGCCTCTTTTGTGGGAGGGGGAAGATCATGCCCAGATGTCCCTGCAACTCTCCACTTACCACACTCAAAATAAAACTTCTGTGAAACAGATTACAAATAGGTCAGTGGCCACTCAGTGGAAATGTGTTAAAGCAATGGAGCACAGCTAAGCACATTCTCAAAACACACATAATGCTCTCACCAACAGTGTAAGTGGCCTTTCTCTAGAACAGAAACAAGGTTCATTGCCCATCCCCACCATCCCTCAACAACAGCCAAAAGAGTGACCCACAGCTGTTACTCCACGGTCACAGTGACCACAGAGCTTGATAACTCCATGGATGCTCATTGGCCCTGAACCTATGAAATTCATGCTGCTAGGAAACTCCTTTCCCAACAGTTTTACTTCTGTTCCAAGTTTCACCAGCTGCACCAGGGAAACTTTAACTTTTTCGGACAAAGTGACCATGCCATTATCTTCATGTACTTGAATGCAAATTGTTTGTATACTCGGTAGTGTTTACATACTTGAGAAAATGCTTTGCTGACAAGTTCCATAGCTGTCTAATAATCTTTACTAAAACCCAGGAGGCACTTTTCAATGTAAGTAAAGATTTTTGCATGTCAGAAGGTGGCACCCAATGCAAATTTTTTATTTCATAACTTTTGACTTCTGGCCTTTCTAGAAAGAATATTATATTTTAAAATGTGAGACTATTCCCTTCCCCCTTTCCAGACTTTTGTGCAGCTAAGGGCCTTTTCTTCTAATCTTCTAAAAAGAGTGAAAGACAACCCACTGTTTTAGCAAAAAAACACAGAGAGGCAAAGTGCAATCCAGAACTGAGTTACAATTAATCAGCTGAATATCATACTGAGCACGATTTGACCACATTAAGCACACCAAATACAAAGCACTTACATGTGCTCTTCACACCAAGCCAGTATTCAGCGTATGCTGTGTCAGACGTGTTTTGTCACCATAATCACACAGCCTTTCCCACACCAGGTGCCAGAGCATGAGCCACAAAGGGCAGAGCCTCTCCGAAATGCTTTGATGACCTGTCCCTTACAGGAAGGTGGGGCTGCATTGTACAGAAATGCAAACAGCGCCATTTCTGTGAGCTCTAGGTACTTCGTATTTCATTACTGTTATTATTTGTTCGTTAATGGGAGAAATAGGGGAGAACCGCAGGAAGCCGAGTCGACACCAGCCCCGGGGAAGCTTAGGGCAATAGGCGAGGGGGCAGAAGCGGTGTCTCAGCCCGGTGCGGCTGGTCCGTGTCCGCACACTGCCCAGTGGGTGGTGCTGCGGGCACAGCTTGGTTGGAAGCCCAGCCCTACGAGCTGCGCTCCGCGGCCGCCGCATCCCCGCGGCCCCGGCTCCAAGCCCCAGGGGCGGCCGGGATCGGGGAGCCGCGGCTGCCGCGCTCCCAGGGGTTAAAAACCTTCGAGCCCCACGCGTGGGAGGGGTCGGGGCAACGCGGGGAGAAATGCAGAAAAAGTAGGTCAGCTGCGCCCAGTGGCGGAACGGGACGGGGACGGGGACGGGGACGGGGACGGGGACGGGGACGGGGACCGGGACCGGGACCGGGATCGGGGCCGGCGGGGGCTCTCCCTTGCCGGCTCTGCAGGAGCCTGCAGACAATTTGCTCCAGGCCACTAGCAGGTACTCACAGTATTTACAACCCGATAGCTCTACCGCTCAGTACACATCAGTATTTTGGTAAATACACAGACACATTCAAGGAATTTCGGAGGGGGAGGGGAAAAAGAGTGGCGGGGGGGGAGGGGAGGGCGGTGCAAATTAAAAGTGAAGCACAGTTTGAAACTCTGCCTACACCACAGCTTTTATAATCAGCTTGTGACATGCTTGGCACTAAACACTGTTTATGTCCACAATTAATGCAGTTAATACTAGGTTAGTAACTGTGGCAGCCAGCCACGTGCATCGCCTGGCACATGGGTGCCTGTTCCCAGCAGAAGAGGCAGGCTTTGCTCTTCGTCGCTCACAGCCAGGCCAGTTCAAGCACATCTGGAGCCAGTTTAACTGGGGCCTCCCTCCAATGCAGCACTCAACATTGCCAGTGTATTCTTTCACACAAAACGCTATAAAAAGGGGAGAAGGAATTAGGACAAAAATGGGAGCGAGACAGGATTTAAAAAATGGAAGTGCAAGGCTTTTTCCAGTGGAAGCCACCCTGTTACACCGGGCTTCATAGCCTGCCTGAACAAGACCCAGCATCAGGGAGCCCCTAACGGGGCCTCCAGAACGAGTTTGACCAGTTCCTGTTCCTCCTATCTCCCCATGCTGTTGGACATCTCAGCGAGCATTACACACCTGTAGCTGCTCCTAGGCATCTGCTGTCTCCACCTGATGAGGGGAAGTGAAGGGCTGTTCTTGATAAAAGGTGGTACATCAGGACTGTATACCCACCAACCATAAGCATGCAATTCCAAGTAAAGTTCTCCAAAAAAGTCTTTCTCAAGACAGAGTCACCATGTTGCAATAGGAAGATTTTATGAGCTGGTTGCAAAAATTCGTTTGTACATTTTGGGTGGGAGGTGAATTTTGAAACTGAATTTTCACAAAGCTTGAAAGCTCTAGCAAAGATTTCTGCATCAAATTCAGGGCTTCCTTGGGAAATCCAGTATCTTTAAACATTGCATCTATGTCAAGGCATACACCTATGGACCTGCTCACTAATACACCAGGCACGCCTGTAACCTGACCTGTTTGTCTTTTGTGGCCACTTACAACTCCAGTGAGAGCAGAATATACGTGCCAATCGGTCACGCTTTAAGTAACGTCACTATCATCTGTCACGTGTTTGTTCACTTATCTGCTCCCCAAGGAGAGGAGTGTTTGTTTTGAGATTTTACATGCCTCTAAACATTTATTCCAGTAATGTCAAGGTCAAAGAAAGGTGTTCCTCACTTGCAGTAGGAGCTGGTGTAATCTGAGATAAGATCCCAGAGGAAAGGAAGCCTACTTCACAGTCACAGCTTGGCCATCAAAAACAAATGCATACTGCACTGACACACATCACTCTCCCTCTGGAGGGCTACCTCATGCAAGAAGAACATCCCTGTCAACCCTCATGCTATAACCCAGTTCTTCATATAGTCTGCAATGATCTGTCATATCGATTCCCGCTTTCTTTGGCATGGTATCTCATTTCTGTTCAAAATAAGTCCACAAGTACTAGAATCAAAGCTTCTTCAGTAGTACTTTAATCAAAATTTTTAATGTTCTCTTAATTTTTGCTGACCAAAAGGGAAAATTCAGCTTGTTTGTTGTTTTGGTTTTGTTTGGGGTTTTTTAAATTAAGCTACAAATTCACTAAAGGAAATTAATGCTTCACAGGATTCAAAAGAATACAAAAGACCACATGTGTTTGCTGTTACTGTTCTCCAGACTTTTTTCCTTTATTGCATTCTTAGTCACCCATTACTGCTTTTTCACCTGCTGCAAACTATAAGCAAGAGGGTAGTAAATGCATGGCAACACATGCTTTTAAGTGTGCTATTCTTTCCTGTTTCAAGGGTTTAGAACTAACTTTAATGCACACGCCTCCAAAATGCACCAAAACCCCCAAAATAACTGTCTTCTTACCAGAAAAAAAAAACACCAAAACACTGAAATTTAAATTTCAGCTGAGACACTTTTCATTTAGCCATGCTTAAATATCACAGAACTGATACTGCATATAGACAACAAAAGGGTCACACACTCATCAGCAATTAAAAAAATAATCATTTAGCAGTGCAAAAATGCAAATGTACAAAAAATGATTGTGTCCAAACAATGCATGGATTATGAGGAAAGAAACTTCTATGCCCATTAAAGGGAAATGGCATCCTATGCAGTGTGCAGTCATTTGGTATACTAGAGAGATATTTTATCTCCTAAGTAATGAAGAAGGGGAGTTAGTTGGAGTCCCTGTTCATTGCTGAGTAAAACTTTTCACTGTTTTTTCATCAATGCAAACTTGTCTTTAGGAAGACAGGATAGTGTATGACAAATATACCCTCTCCCTGCTTCAAGCTTTACTATAACAATTCAGGTGGAGACACTAACCCTGTTTAAAATGTCTTTTCTATCCATTTGCCTACTGAGGATAATCAGAGCGTTTAAGCATGGTGCATAGCCCCCACTCCTGGGGACAGGGAGGGGCTGACCAAAGCCAATGGAGCTAATATTATTTAGTGGATTTATAGGTAGGACTTCTTGGACACACTGCTATTCATTACATATTTTAAAACTTCAAAGATGGAAATGCACAAAGCTGAGAATGGACATGGACTACACCCAGTCTTATCATTGAAATCATTGTGTGTCAATTATCATGCCCATACTAATGAAGTTAGTCAGACACACTCTTCTACCTGCAGCCGGAGGGCACTGATTGCTGGCGTAGCTCTTTTGGATAACTCCTTGTGGTCAGAAATATGTGGGAAGCCCTGGTTTCCATACAGTGGTGAAGACTGTGGAAGTCATAACGATCAATCAGCAGAGAGGTCATTTTTATTTATAGTGAAATCTGAGAGTAAGTCTGATGCATTTATGTGCTTACAGGGAGCCTTTCACTCTGCCCAAGTGGCTGCAGCATGCTTTGTTTCTTAGCAGCATGTTCAGGAAGAATCAAAAGGTGGGAGAGTAAGCTGAAAGACACCTAGGCAATGGTCAGTGGAAGCAGAATGTAAATATGGAAGGCAAACAATGCCACCACTCACAGCCAGATATCAGACCCATGAGCAGCTATCAGCCCTCAGAATAAGCACTGCCTGTGCTTATTTTGACTTTTGACTGTGTAGTCGGTACACAGTCAAACCACATTTTACCAGCTGAAAGAGGAAGAACGGAGAATTTTACTCCCTTTCTACTTCTTCACCCTGTTTCCTCCGATATGCAGGAGTTATGAGAGAAAGGGATCATTATAAGATAGTATTTGACCCACAATATAGAATAATTCCTCTGTTAGTTAAGTTGCAACTGGGTTCTGCTGTACACTGTGTGGGGTAGAGCTGACTAAAATGTGTGCCTTCAGTCATTTGTTGACTAACCCAGTCTTTGTGGCCAACTCATGCACGTTCCACTGCAAATGCCTTTGATAATACTGCTGTAAAGGCTTGTGAATGTCAGTGTAGGAGGGCAAAATATTTTGAGCTGCTCAGCTTCACTTTATAAATATTTTTGGAAGCCACCAGTGTGAAATGCTCCATTCACATTCAGCACTGAAAAAAATAATGGCTTCTTCTAAAACAAAGACACATCTGTCAGTGCAGTAGAGTATATGAATTTACATAATCTGCAGCACAGAAAAAGTACTTTCTCAAACAAATTAAGTCAAAGCAGGCAGAGAAAGAACAGCATGAAGCTCTCTATGCAATGTCAACAATAATTAACAGAGTACTTTATAGTCTGCCAGTGCTTCCCGTGAATAAGGTACTCTCAGACATTTGGTATGAACAGGCTGCCCTCCCATTTCTCTGCTGCAACCCAAAGCTGCAAGTCTTCACTTTGGGTTTTAGGTTAGCCTATCATTAACTTTTAAATGTTGAACGCCACCCAACATTTCCCCTTAGAAGGACAAAGGACAGAGGACATGAAGATTCTGTTGCAACTGCTGCAAGGATTCATGGGGTTTGCTTTGCTGTGTCATACTGGGAATTCAGCGAATTTGCTTATCAGATGCATCAAAAGAAAATTAAAACAAACAAACAAACAAACCCAAACATGTTGCACCACAAACAGAACTTGTTAATCCCTTTATTCCTCAGTTTCCCTGCTGATATCTTGGGAGAAGGCAGTTTTCTTGTTTTCCTCACATATGCATAAAACATTTGGAAGTTTTCTTCAACTCCTACTGATTCTCCAGGGACACAGACTGCAGACATTTTGAATCATGGAGTCTCTTCTCTTAGGCTGCCCATGCACAAAATGCAGAACTGATGTGAGCTTCCTTTTGTGCACAGAACAGTATTGTACTGCTCCTGTATCTCTGATTTAATCACACTGCCTTTGCATGTACTTACAGATTAAATTTCCAGTATTGCCACAGAATGGGAAACTCCTGACATCTTTCTCTCTTCACAAATGGTAAAACTGCAGCCTTGCCTAGAACAGAGGGATTTCCACAAGTTTTTTCCTCATAGACTAATTTTGACTGATTTCTTCCACGCGTAAGAGTGCTCAGAAGGTTGTCAGGGAGACAAATGTTGACACAGCTTTACCCTGGTATTTGAAGGGTTTGGGCAGTTGAGTGCTTTTCAGCAGATTGTGCATTCGTGCAGATGCAAGCACACTGGCAGACTACAGACCTGACTTTTTCATTTGCCGGTCTGAGCTCATGAGCAAGCACTACCTCCAAAATACAGCTGTAAGAGGAGGCCAGCATACCCTCAGCTAGTGTTACTTGAACTGGTTTAAGCAACAAAAAAAACCTGGTGACCAAAAGTCAAGTGCAGTCAGTGTGAGATGCAGGACTTATTTGGAAGGTTGGCTTGCACTGTGTACATTGCTGCTAGTAGCTCAGCTGGTTGTTTAAACTCTTCCAGACCAATATAAAACACTGTAATAATGCTTCTCTGATGCCAGCATCCTTTTTAAAGTACAGCCCTGAGCCCAGAAATTCCCATCAGCCTGTAGTCTGTGTCATTGCCTCCAGCTCCTCTGTGGATCCCAATGCTTTCTTCCTTTCCTTCCTGCAAGCTGTGACCAAAATTAAATCAAAACCAGCCATCACGTTCCCTGAATTGGTGTAAAGGTTGAAAACAAGTATAATAAACTTTGCACTGACTGTGGCTAATTAGCACAAGGGCAATCATTTATGATTAAGCCATATAAAATGTTTGTTATTAGCACAAGAGCTGAACACTACAGTACACAGCAAAGGTCCAGGGCACAGAGAAGTTAAGTGACTTACTCAGTTTGATGCAGCAATTCACTGACAGAGGTAGAAATAGGCCATTCAGTTTTCTCTCTCAAAACAGGTCTAATCTCTAGATCATACTTTGATCTCCCTTTAGCAGCAGAAAATAAAACCCCTCTGTTCATGGTATAAGTCTTTACAGAAATTACTTTCAAGTTACAGACTCACCATTATCACATCACTGCAAGATCAAACAAAGAGAGGGGCAGTAGGAGAGGAAAAGAAGGGTTACTTTGTGTCATTTACTTCTACAGTCTGCTCAACAAAGCCAAAGAGGAAAAACAATTTTTTTTTCAGACAGATGTCTTTTACAGCACATCAAACACTTCTCATGGGCGTATGTCAGAGACATTTTACTACAAAGGCTTTGTCCTTTGCATTCACAGCAGCCCGGATGTTTATCAGGATTTTCCATTCCCTAAATTCAAGATCACATTGGGATCTGTGTTAAGATGGCAGCAGAAGTACATCAACAAAGTCCAAAGTACAAAATTCTTAGTAAAAAGAAAGCACTAACACAACTTGTTCCTGTGCTAAGGCTGTGGTGCGGGAGTTCCTGTCATTTCTAAAGGAATGTCTGAAGAAGGAAACAGCCTATTTTCCATGCACTGGCTTGGAAAAAGTATGCGGGTACAATTGTCTTTCCTAATGGATTTACTTCTAGTAAATGTAAATTTAGTAAATTTAAAAATTTAATAAATTAAATTAAATTTAGTAAATTAAAAAAAAAATCTAGTAAGTAGTCCTCCATGCAAAGCATGCGGCTGCCATATCACAAAGACAATATCCCATTATTTACAACATAACATCTCATGCACATACTGTGCTCTCAGTGTGCCTGCAGCAATTCTCTGATTTGTTTATTTATAAGGGCAGTTTGTAATTTTTTAAGTTATCTAGCACAACAAAGAGCATTACATGCAGAGACAAACTGAATTTAACATTGCTACATAATCTTCCTCTCTTAGGCCAAGACTCAACAGCATCTTGCATCTCCTCTCTCCTCACCCCATTCTCTGGTGTGTAAAATCTCAGTCCACAAATTACTACAGGATCCTTCAAAAACCTACTGTATCCTTCCTTGGTGAGGGGTTATTTTTTCTAGGACTCTAAGTCACTGAGTTTTGCTGTAAGACAGTACTCCCAGCCTCTCTGCCAGTAGGACAGCATGGTGGAGGATGATACATGGTTCCCCAGCAAGCTGATCTGCTGCACTCACTGGGAATGGTCATGCCTGAAGGTTTTCAAATCACCAAGACACACCAGCAACAGTAGCAGCACCTGTCCCCATACCCAATACTTCACTCCCTTCACTTAGGATGACACTGAGCTTCCACAAGACATTCTGTTCCCTGGCAGCACCATAGATTTAAATGTTTCACTTGAGAGGAAGTTTCATTGTAAGCCAGAAGGACAGCATGCTCCAACACTTATCGCAGAAAAAGAGGATAGGCAGAGATAGCAGAGATGTCTGAAGTCCCTTCTTTTGCTTCTGTTTGGAATATAAAAAAAATCTCAATTCTTCCCTATGCCAGTTTTCTTGTAGCTGGAAGTAACTGTTATCTCATGTTAGTGATCCTAGTTTCTCAAGAAGATAAGACATCAGGCAATCCTATACTTTACTGTCTGCTTACCACCACTGCTACTGTGTAGTCTCACACAGCATTTGTGCATTGCCCTTGCATTCACCAGCAAGGAACAAACAGATCCATCCATCAGGCTCCAGCAAATGTGTATGCAGACAAGGGTACTCATGTCTATTACTGGTAGCAGTAACTCCTTCCTCAGTGAGTCTGAACAGCCTCTCTCTCCAGGTTAAACCAAATGGCTTTGGTTGTCTCTCAGAGATGTGAGTGAATGGATGTGCCACCCCAAAACTCCCACCTCCCAGATCATATACTACTTATGTGAAAACAATGGGTAAGCTTCTGGCAGCTCTTCCTGTTTAAAGTGGGCTGGGGAAAAGCAGCATGTAATTTTCTGGCAGCAATACTGGAACAGTAAAACTAATGAGTCCCCAGAGCTATTCCCACCTGTTCTGAGAGCAATATATATATAGGATATATACCCACCCATGAGTCTATCTGTGATGTTAACTCAAATTATAAAAAAAAAAAAAAAAACAAACAAAAACAACTCAACCCAGACCCCAGACTTTCCTGCATAGGAAAAAGGGTGTAAAAGAGCAGGTGGAAATTTCTCTTGTTTTCACATCTCACTGAAGTTGGCCCTAAACTCCTTCCATAGAAGGGAATAACAGCAGGACAGATGAGTCTGCAGCAGCAGCATCAACCCAAGGGTGATACTGACCAGAGGTACTGTAATACTATGGAGCAAGATGAGGGTGAGTCAGAAGAAGATGTTTGTCTTCTATGCAGAGCCCAAAATTTGTCTGTCTGTTACAGGAAATTACACTAATACTGAATCACAGTTTGGTACGCATCATCATTATGTACAGATTTTTTCCATGGTGAGGAAGTTGTTGTTAGGTAGGTTTTACAATTTTATGCAGTAATTTTATTTCAAAATGTGTCCTAGAGCATCCAGTTTTCCTTGTGCATGAAGGTATCTGCAGCATTTATTATTTGTATACTCTCCAGTAAAAACTCTGGCCAAGACACTCCAAGGATAGGTGCAACACCCTTTCATATTCTACCTGGAAAAGACAAATAGTTTGCAACTATTCTCTAACAAAACATACAGAAGAGAAAATGAAAGAACTGAAAAGGATCTGTGAAATACTCATAAAATGGAGATATATCTCATGACAGATGCACTAGGATTGCCTGGGATTTTTCTGAGATATTCTTAATTTTTTTCCATGTTATTTTTTGTTAGTCGATATATCTTCAGAAGGAATATACTAATTTAAAAATCCCATTATGATTAGAATAGGCAAGCTTTCTGTGCCCCTGAAACTTTTTTAAAACTCTTGGGAAGTATCTTTAAAAAGTCCCAAAGATTCTAGAGGCTGACAGGGAGTTAATTCGACTCATCTGTAGCAAAACATGTTTAAAATTTATTTCTTTTAATAGATATTAAATGTTGACAGTGGAGTAAAGAGATATGCTGATAATAGAAAAATCATCTCTTTTGCAAATAACAGTAATGAAGTATTATTGCACAAGGGAAAAAAGAAGAAAAAGCATTTCATCCTGAATACTCTTTCCCCTTAGACAATATGGCCTTTAGCAAACTGTGATGCTGTCCAGGTCTTTAAATAGTGAAGTTTCCAAACAAAAGATTGTGTAAAAAAGATTTGAAGAAGATATATTTATAATTAATGATGGAGCTTGGAAGAAATCCAACAATGAAAGCAATTCTTGTTTTCTAACCTGCAGAACAAGCTTTCTATAAACACACAGAGTGAAAATTACCCCAGTAAAGAAGCAAAGCGATGAAGTAAAACAGGGTTCACATACCATACTTGAAAATGTTTCAGACTTTCAGATATTCTCAACTAAGATGTCAGCTATCTATCACAGATAGAGTTGGGATTTAACATCAGTGGAAGTCTGTGGACACAGCCTTGCTGCTGTATCAATAGAGCTCCAAATGGTCCTGTTTCCTTTCATAGCTACTTCTGGATGGAAGCAGTTCTACTATCTTTTCAGTGGCCTGTGAGACAGCATTGCATAGAGTGAAGCAGCTGAATTTCAGTTGTTCTTTTAGAGTTTAGTGTTTCATTCTCCTGGTTTGTGCTGTTTTTATAATTGCTAGTTCTCTGATTGAGGCTCTAGCCTAAATACAGGGGGGAAGGGGTGGTTTGGTCTTTGCAAAAGCCAAACCAAAGATGTTTCGGTTCCAGGTCCCATTTTTTTCTGAACCCTGAAAGTTAAAGCCTGGATGGCTTGAATAAGTGCTTCTAATTCTAGCATACCACTATTTAAAACAAGAGGGAGGATGTGTTTTTAAAAAGCTAAAACTAGTATGGCCTGAAATGAAGTCTCTGAAGACATTTAGGGAGGATTGAGATAAACAATTCCATTCCTCTCCCCACCAATTAATATCTCTCATTAATTTTTATCCTATCCCTTCCTTGCTTTCTATCTCTCAGATATTGTTTGCTTCCCCTCAATTTCCAGTGGAGCTTGAAATTAGATTTCCTTTACCTCCTCGCTAGTGAACAAAGCTCTGAACTGCACATCCTGGTGAAAGTTAACTCCCAGACTGACCCACTGAGTTATCTTCCACCTCTGTACCTGAACTGCCTGAAACCACACAAAAGAAATTACTGTGTGGTCCTGTGTCCATCTCACACCATCATTATTTGATTGTTGGAAGGACAGCTCTGAATTTAGCTGGACAGAAATAGAACCACCCAATTGTAGTGGTTTTAGTCTCCATTTATGACAGCAGAAATTGGGCCACACTGTTACCCAAGATAGAAACAGCACTCATTGTCACAATTCATAACTTGATCAGGAGTTAACTTGGGAGCTGCAAGCTGGCAGCAATAATTCATACATTGCTGCAAACTGTATTTTCATAATTTCTGTTGATACTGGCAAAGTGCTTGTTTTGGCTTTCTGCATGTTGCAGTCATTAGTGTAATATAACATAGCCACTTAGATATATTTAGGGGAAGGTCATTTTTATACAAATTGTTATGTACTGGGAAGTTAAATAAACAACCAAGTTAAAGATATCAACAATCCCACTCCTTAATCTTTGCCAAAGTGAATTTTAAAAACTAGTTGGTTCAATTGGAGGAAAAATCAAGCAGTGATTATGTCACTTGGAAGAGAGAGGACATTACATTTCTTTTTATTTGAGGACTCACCTGGAATGCTACTCATTGAAAAAGGCTAGATGTATCCGTAAAGCTAAAGGTGTTCAAAGACAAGCTACAACACACCCAGTCCCTATACCGTTAGCAAGATTACTCATCCTGTTCATAATAATGAAAATTCCTATGAGACTTCACTGAGCAGAAAGTACAGTATCCTTACTGTTTATTATCAGCTCTTCAGAATGCGTTTCCAAGGCACAAAAGGACACTGACCTTGAAAATAGTACTTGGGTGGAAGTAAACGTCCACGGTTTTCATTTTGCAAGTATGTAACCATAAAAGTTACAAAGCAAGTCACTTTTGAGAAGTACTCATCTTTTACGCTCATTAGATTGCAATCCAGCAATGACTGAACATGATATTTAAACAGTAGTGTTTTTGCCAATGAGTTGCATGATCAACACGAACTGCTAATGTTTTCTATTCTAAACCTTCTCAAAATGTCAAGTGTTCTTGTCAGCTGAGTTTAAGTGGCATAAAAGTAACTTTTGAAATTGTTGTTGATGAGATACCCTTGGGAAACTCAGTATATATACTAAAATTATATTCACAATATTCTCTAATCTCCCTTGCTGCAAAAGAATTAGGCTCCCAACTCACATTTCCATTGATGGTAATGTAGCACAGTCTGGGTCTTTCTTCCAGAAAGGACACTGAGCATTCTTAAATAACACAGGTCTTGTGCCCTAAATTTTCTCAAGTGGCAAGAAAACAAAAACCTAAATTAAAGAAATTCCTTTTAAAAACCTAGACCTGATAACTAACTCTGTTACAACCCTCGTAATTGCAGCACGGTTAATTTTTATCTAGCTTTTTTACACACCAGATCACCAGCACAGCAGAAAAAATCACAGTTGTCTGAGTCACACTGGCTGTAGAAGATTCACAGATTTCTTCAGTCCCAGTTTCTTCTGTGCCTTGAAACATCAGAAGAGGTGAGGAAACTGGTGCATTAGCTAAGGTCCTTGCCAAGGATTTGGAAGACCCGGGCTCAGTCCCCTGATACTCATGGTTATGGTGTGTGAAACTGTACAAGCCATAGAGAACTGTTTGCAATAACAAACAGGCAGAACTTTGATGTGCCTGTACAGAGGTCTCGCAGCCTCTGTCAGGTGCCTCCAGAGCTCTTTTGGCTCTTGTAGGGTCTCCTTTGGCCCAAAAACATCATCAGCCCATCAGTGCTGATGATGTTTGTTACACCATTTACAGCAAAGCCATGAATTAATTTTCTTCTAAATTTCTAATTAAGTCAATATCATCATCAACACTGTATTTCCAGTGCCATGGGTTTCATGTGTTGCAGATTAGGTGTTTCCTGGAGTCCCCTTTTTGACTACCAAGCAAAATATTTTTACTCAAAGTATTTCTCAAAAATTTTGTTAGACAGTTGGAACTTCATTGGATTACTAGCACAGGGACTGCACACTTGTGATCAGTGTTTGGTACTTTATTCACACATCAGAGGGTCACAGAACGGGTCAGGTTGGAAGGGAGCACAGTGGGCCATCTGGTCCGGCTTCCCTGCTCAAGAAGTGCCATCCTAGAGCACATGGCACAGGATTCTGTCCAGAAGGTTCTTGAATATATAAGATCTTTTACTCAGAAGGTGCAGAAATGCCCTAAAGTCTCTGTCCACTTGTTGAAAGGCAAGCATTTCATGCTGTTGTTCCATGCACAAGTGTCTGCAGTAATAAATAGTATTTTGGACAAGGAAACTGTTTTCAGGTTTAGCACACCACAACAACTACAGTGGTGCAAAGCATAAGCGTTTATAAAGATGAGCTTTTGTAAATGGCGCTTCATGGGTAAAGTGAAAATAAGCATAAAAATCTAAAAGCAGGGTAGAATTTATGTATTTTTATTATCTGATTTTGTATCTGCATTTTTTCACTTGACCTGTAGCAAGCATTAGATAGGATATCAGTTCCATTAAATAAACATTTCAGAATTTGAGTGCTTTCAAATTGCTAACTGCTCATTTGTGATCATTTAGTAACACTCAGTAATAATGTCTCTAGAACAAGTAATTCATGCCTAAACTGGCTTTCACGCTGCTGAAATGTAAAAGTTCAAGCATGCTGGTAGAACAAGTTGGCCTCCTAAGAACATTTCAGGGCCATTTCACATGTTTAATTGCATCTGGTCTTGTAACTCTGTTATGACACTCCAGGATCTAAAAGCCTGTTTTCACCCAGGTAATATACAGTACTGCAGCCTCATTTGCATTATATTCACAAACTTAGCAAGTGGGTTGAAAAATGCACAGGGATATTCAGCAGATAGTTTAACCCACATCCAGAGATATCTAGAATGTGGGTTACATACAGGTAGAAGAGGTAGAAGAATACAGCTGCCACATCCAGGTCAATGAGATGCATCTGGGTTCTCAGCCCATCCTTGCCTCAGCTGCCTTCCTCTGTGAACCAGGCAACTGCCTGTTGCAATGTTGCCAGTTGGCAATGCTGCTTAGCAGGGAGAGCACTTTCACTGTTAGCCCAAACTGCTGACAGTACTGATAGTTGTAAAGTCCAGCATTTTGCAATATCGACTCACTGCCATGAAGTAGGAAATTAATCTTTAGAATATCACATAAGGTAGGAGCTTTCTTAATTACTAACAAGGATCACAAACTCCTCAACAAAGTACAGAGCCATAAATGCAGCAAAAAACATCCTACCAGTATGAATTTTTAGCCAAAACATCAGAAGCTAGGGGACTGATTAGAAGCAAAAGGCTACTCATTATTGTATAAAATAAGAGTAACTTTAATGCTTATAATTTTAATTATTTAATCTTCACACACATCCACAATGAAGGACAGCAAAACAATTCTGTCTGTGCAACATGGGGATGACAAGGCAGCAAGAATACAGAATCTGCCCAGGACCAGCATGAGGAGTCTGGAATGCCTGGCTGCCAGCCCCATTCTCAAAATACATCGTTCCTTTCTAGAGACAGCAGCTGTTTGTTCTCTGACACTTACAGAGCATCTAAGATTATTTCCATTGAAGTTAATAATCTGTGTGGTCCAGTGAGAACAAAATTGGGTCATAGATGTTTAGGCTGGCCCAATTTCACTGAAGGCTCCTGGTAAACCCATGGTTACACACAACTCTGTAATTATCAGGTTCATTTTGGGAAGCTGAGTGGAACATGAGGAAGGCTGGGGCAATAACACAAAAGCTGTGCACTCAGCTTTGTTCTGCCACAAGCATGGCCAGTCTTTTGGTCAGGGCAATTCCCATAGCCTGAAATGAAGCTGAGGGTTGCATGCACTCTGATATACTCCATTGCTATGGTGTGTACTTTGTGCAAGGAAAATCCAAGCATTGTTAGAGGTGTGTGCCTTCCGAAAGGAAAATCCAGGCATTTCCCCAGCCCATGACTGATGCTCGCACCAGAGATGTGAATGCATAATATCTTGGGCAAAAAGGTTTCCTCTAGGATATATGAGCATCCATCAGCATTTCAGTTGTGTAATGGGCTTGTTCATTTCATGACAAAATGAGCATTGTGGGGTTCTAGGGAAAGTGGCTAATAAGGGTGTATAGACAGGAGAATTGTCCTGGCAATGCAGGATCCAGATTTGAAGCCCCAGGAAGGATGTCCTTGCTATGCTCTAGTCTCTTTGTGAGACTTTGGGCAACACATAAGCATTTAAACTTTTTTCCACAACAAAGCTGAAGAAATAATTTTTTTTAAAAAAACATGCTATGTTAACCAAAATGTGATATTTTTAGCAGATTTCAAAGGTACTGTCTTCAATGCAGACTTGCATTGAAGCTAGTGGACAGTACTGTGTGACTTGAAGAAAGACCTCAGTGCTTCTGACTTCCATCAGGCTGCTGCACAAACAGGACACAGAAGCCAGGAGCCATGAGCCACTGACATTTGTATATCAGGAACAGCAGCATTTAAATGAATATACTAATTTCCATTGAAGAAAATTATGTCAATCTGACTGCTTATTACAAACTTTCCCCTGCTTTTTGGCCCTTGCTATATGTCCAGACGGCATACTGAGACACTATAGGCATTTCACTAGGGCAATCCTAAGTGCTGTGAAGCACTTTGGACATCCTTAATGTCACTGAAGAAATGCAGGTGCCATGAAATGATAATAAAGCCCACATAAGAATCCCAAAGTGTGTCAAACAGCTAACACTGAGCCTTGCGTAATAACCTACAATTAGCATGTAATGCCCAAGGCATTTGCACATTGACAACATGGTTTAATCCAGTAATAAAGTAGGCTAAAATGATTATTATAGCTAATAGTATTTTTAACAGAAGTGAAACTACAGAAAAGAAGCTACAGAAACATATCGATTTCAGCTGTGCCTCCCTGACACGTCTGTATAGATTTTGTTATTTATGGTCCATTTTTTCAAAAAGGACCCAAGGCAAATGTAGAAATCCCTGGTTGTATGAAATGGATGGTTGTGCATCAAAATGAGGGATTTGCATGTTTAACTGCCCATATTTGTATCCTTCTATCCAGTTTGCATATGCAAAGGCAAAGATTGTTATATTTATCAGTGCATAAATGAAAGGAGAAGAGATAAATGACCTGGTTTGCAGAGGTGCTGAGCACATGCAGTTTCCATTTATTTCAACTGGAGTGTGAAAAACAGGCCCTAAGTGACTGGCTCAAGCTCACACAATGCATGATTGTCAGTGCCAGGAAGAAAACCCAGAAATCCTTCCAGTCTAATCCTCCCCGTCTAAATCCTCCCCAGCCTAAGCTCTAGACACAGTCTCTCCAAGAAATAAAGAAAAAAAAAAAAAGAAAAAAAAGAAAAATATTCTGTCCAATAGCCTCACTACACTCTTATTCCTATCTTAATTTGCTAAGAGAATAAAAAAAATGGGACATGAAAAACTCCTGCATAATCTTTAATGACTAGCAAATAATGCCAAGTAGGGCAAGTAAATATGTGTGAAGCATTGCTCACACACCCATCAACTTGCATGTGTGTCACAGATGGTTTTAGTGAAGAGCCAAAAAGAGAAAGAGAGAAAGGAAAAGGAAAACAAGTCCAGATAAAGAGTAAGCTAGAAAGAGAGACAAAGACATTCTCTGTTATTAAAAAAAAAACAAACCTTAAAAATGCTACAAAAACTAATGATAAAAAACCCCACCATTCCCTTTCCTTGATAACGTGTAGGCTAATCTCTACATAAATAGAAATAACAGCCCTTTGAAATGGCAATGATTTGCTTGGAAAACATTCATTAAAAACGTCCTGCAATTATTGACTCTATCATTATTTCTTGGCAGCAGCTGAGTCTCACTGCATCTTGTGTTGTTTTTCCAATGAAAACCAGAGTATTGTTTGGGGAAAAAAAACTACAAAAACAGAAACAAAAAAAAAAAAATCAGACAAAAAAACCCCCCACAAGGACATTGTATTTGAAATATGTGCTTGGTGACATGGAGCTGATTGCCCAAAGGAATCAGGATACAGATATTTGTATTATTGTACACGTGAGTAGCTTGAATCATGTACTGCTCGCTCTCTTTGTTTGGATTATGCAGCTTGGCTGGGCAGCCATCCAAAAGATTCACATTAAATTCTAGCTATATTCAGCACAAAAGTCATCTAACATCAGAGAATCAAAGTTACATCAACCAACAAGCACTAAGGAATTGATAAGCCACTAAAATTAGGTCATCTCCTAGCAGCTGCTTTTGATGGATGAAGTAGAATTTAGCCTCAGGTTTTCTATTTAAAGATCTGTTACAGCATCTTTTCCTGCAGCTACAATGAGAACACAACAAAGTATAATGCTTCTGATTAAATGTTTAATCATTACTCTTTACTCTTCTGATTGTTTCTGCCATGGCACAGATTTACAGCACATGCTATTTGTAGCTTTCCTAGCCCTTTTTAAACTGGCATTAAAACAGTCAGGATTTTTAATTCCTTAGTTGAAAAACCTAATAAATTATTTTTTAAAAAATGAGTAAAAATCTTTCAAAGCTGTTTACTTGCCACATTTAAAGAGACAGACTTTCATTTCTGGAACTCAAAATGAGTAAGCAATTATCCCACCACTGTGCCCTGTGGAATAATCACCACATCACTAGGAACTGTATGAATACAAAAGTACATATCTGTGCATAAGTACATGAGAGGGCTAAGGAAATTCTTATGTTTTTATGAGTTTATTTGTGGCTACTTTTTGGGAAATTATCTCATTAAATCTAATTAACATATACTTTTAAAAGTACTAGCTAATGCACTGGGCTATCTTTGGTCATTAGTGACCAACATTATAATTGCTGGAGTACAACATATGCCCTACCAAGACATGCTTGTGGTATCAGGTTAATATAAATAGCTCCATCATTATTATCATTAGCATCAAAAACATGATACACCTTCAGAAGAGAGTTCAAAATGAAATAAACAAAAAAACATGAATTAATTTCAAATACATAGAACCTGCCCTTGACCTGTTTCAGAAGGTCGGCTGGCTGCAACTTGTGCAGTTGTGTCATCATTTCATAGATGAAGCTAATGCAGGACTTCATTGTCATGGCTTTCAATATGACTTCTCTCATGTCTGTTAAAATCAGTAGAATCTTATTTAAATAACCTTGAAAAATAGGAAGGGAAAAGAAGCTACATCCATCCAACAGAAAAATGAAGTAAATAGTCGTCTGCCTTTTCAAGTAAAAAAAATGATAGGGGAGAAAGACTGAAAAATATAGTACATGACAATGCCACATAAGACACGTAACTTTCTACAAATGACAGCCACGTGCATGCTGCTCTATAGCAGTCATCCTCTGTGTTCCCTTCTGCCAGCCTTGTAAGTGGGCTGTTGCTGGGTAAGAGTCGTAAGAGGTTGAAACTCGCTGTCGTTTCCATTCCAAATTTGGTGTGCCCAGTCTTTATTACTTGCGAAAGCAACATTATGCACTGTAATTCAAAGTCTAAATCTAGCTTTTTCCAGCTACATACCTCTTCTTCAACAGAAAGACTAAACTGGGGCGGGGGGAGAGGAAGGGGGGGAATGTGTAATAGTATGTCTGGAGTAGACAACACATCTGAAACTTTTTCTTTTCAAGGAAGAATCTTTGCAGGAAGAATGTAAATGAGTTTAATTTATCAGTTCTGCTCAGTACTGTATTCTGCTTGGATCTCAAGCTAATCAGCTTTGTCTTTTGCTTGGGGCCTCAGAGAAAAAGCCAGCCAGGGAGCCAGCTTGTAGGTGCCTATCTGGCTCATGGAATAGGACATCTGGTGAGATGGGGATGCTTTGATGCCATATAAATTTCTGACAACCTCAGCTGAAGGCTGTCTGTCATAACATCTGCTGTCTTACTGCGCTATGACCATGCTATGCATTGAGCATATCTGATATTACACTATGTAAAACTTGGGATTCCAGTTTTGACTGGCCTAAGTAGAAGACAAAAATGCCTCTTCTCTGCTCTAGCTGGCCCCCTTGTCATATCTTAGTATTAACATCCTTTCTGTTCATTTGTTTACTAACAGTTACCTCATCACCTCCTTATAACTGTGTCCTTAAGGCAAAACTGGCCGAAGATGCCAGAGTGCAACAAGAGTTTGCTTACTTTGTGATATTGCATCTCTGCATCAATCTAAGGAAATAAACACAATGTCCTCTATTGTTAAACAAAATACCCAACCCTTTTTCCACTAACTAAAACCATGTATTTTCACAAGGTCTACAAAGTTTGTTTAACTGAGGACAGAAAAGAAGAATAATATTTTCAGGAGAAGCTGTATTATCCTGGTAACTTTTTCTGGCAGTGGACCTCATTTAAAGTTAAACCAATTGCTGAATCTTTTGAAATATTTTTATTCTTGACAGTGACAAACATGCATAAATGACAGTGGAAGTTTAGTTTACATAGTATACTGAATCTTATATGAATCTCAACACAATATATCATTATTTAACCCATGACCATATACTAAAACTTGATTGTTCCAAAATGGACATGAGGCACTCTTGAAAAATCCAATGGGACAATTTATCATTTGACAGTTTAAAAAAGTACTGTTTCTATTATAGTTTCAAAAAAATCTTTCTTTTACCTGTTTCTTTTCCTAGGGTTACTTTCTTCAACAAATAATGTGATGATCAGAATTTAGGGATAATCTAAGAAGGAAGAATAGCTGCCCTTCTCTTTTGTGCCGTTGCCAGCTTTATCAACTGTCAACATCCTTGTAAAGATAAATGGAGATAGAAATAAAACACCAGAAAAAAAAAATACAAAAAAGAAGTCAGTGCAGCAGTTTATTATATTTAGGGCATTTTTTTGGTATACTACAGTTCCTAGTTTTGATGAAATGCTGTGGTTTTAAATACCAGATTTGTCATTGTGATTGCGAGAAACTGTATTTTGTTAAAAATAATATGAGGAATTGAAAACAGATCAAATCACATTATTATGAGCTGTAGTTCTATTCACCAGGTATGAAAGCTCTAATAGTTGTAGCTCTTCTTGCTTGCCCACACATGGTTGCTATGCATTATGTTCCAAAACACGAATGCAGAAACCTGCTGCCAAGAGTCAGTAAGGAGGAAAATCGTGGTTACACATCTTCTTAGATGAGCCTACCTTCTTCTTTTAGGTCTCTTTGCTTCTGCCTGTGTCAGAAGAGTTGTGCCATCCTATCTGTGTCTTCTTGGAAGGGCAATATGTCCTATTTCCACTTAAAGGTTGAGGGTTTGGCAAGGAACGTTCTGATCTTCTAAGAGTGAACAAACATTGTGCAAGATCTCATTACAGAGATCCCAAGTTGCCAGCCTAAAATGCTTTACCAGGCAATCACTATTTCCTGGGTATGCTTATGAACCACAAGGAACTGGATATTTATGCAGCTTGCAGAATGCTGCACATACAAAAATCAGCTATAAGAGGGAAAAAATGTTTATGGAAGAAAAGGTTGGTATACACTGACACATTTTGATGGGTCACTAATCTAAACAAGCCAAAGCAAAGATTAAGCTGACAGTATGAGGTTTGGTTTGTGGTCATGTGTGCTGAGGAACCAGCTGTGCCAGCTGTCTTTCAGAAAGTGCGCATGTTGTTTTCCATACCCATGAACTGCATTGGAGAAGAAAACTGTGAAAAGAATAATTAGACTCACAAAATCAAGCCCTTGAACCTGGGTAAATTAAGCAATAGGATTAAGGTTTTTCTCTGCCTCTTAATTGAGCCCCCCCATCATGTTCCCTGAGCTCAGTTCCCGTGGCCAAGTTTAGTTACACACTTCATACCTATAGACAAGTAAATAATGTAAAACACGGTCAGATATTCTGCTAGAACCTTGCCTTCTTTCAGTGAATGGGCAGTTACTCAATACTTATGTTTATCCTACTCATTCAGCATGAGATCTCAGGTGTCATTTGCTGCATGCTTTTCAAACCCTACAAGCAAAAGAGAAATTTTCTTTTTCTCAGGTTTTTATCTGGCTTCTACATTATAATATGTTCACATTGTTTCCTGTTTAACTTTTTATTTTCCCTTTAAATAAACCTGAATACATTTACTAAAAGTGTGATGTCATTACTAGTATTTTTAGATGCACAAAGAGATGAGTTTCAGTGAGAAAAAAAGTTAAATTTGTCTATACAGTAAGCTAATTTGTGTGGCCAGTTTGAGTTGCCAGCTCCAATTTTCAGTACTCAAGAGCACTCTATATTTGCCGAACATGATTCTCACTGCCATCAGTTTCTGCTGTGAGGGTTTGGTATTTCTGCATATCAGATCAACACCTCTAAACATGGATATTCCTAAATCAAGAACCTACTGTTCTTCCCCAGCCATCTAGGTCCTTCGCTTCACCTGCTATTTCTCACCTTTTCACTGACTGCATTGCACCAAAGCTGCCATCTTCCCCTCCTACCAGGTCAGTGAGAATTGGATTGCAGCAAGGGTAGCACATTTACTCTGTGTCTAGTATTTAGCTCCAGATAACAGCTGACAGCAGCAATTTCAAGTGAAATTTGCAAAGAAAAGTCTCCTCCCTTTTGTGTATATGTATGCATGTGTGTGTAGAAGAGGTGACTGAAGTAGAAAATTATCATTTTCCCTTGTCTAAAGCCTTTGATCACATCTCTTTCTATCCTGCAGCTTGTTGCTGAAGGCATAGAACCCACTTTGGGGTGTTCTACCCCTTTAACCTTTCCCCCACTGTTTCCACAGAGGTTTGGGCTGGGGTTGCTTATCTAGGGCCAAGACCCATAATTGTGGGTGGTTTTAAAGGTATGGTGAGAATAACATGAATGACAACAAGAAATAAGAATGTCCACTAAATAAAAAGGAAAAAAAAATCACACTCAGGAATTTGTTTAAAGCCAGACCAGGCTTCTAAGTGCTCAGAACTGTGAAATCAAGTACACAAAACCCATTTTATGTGTGTTTCTAGGGGATGATTTGAACACATTGTACCAGAGCTTTTCCACTAAGATTCCTAGAATTAAAGCTTACTCTTGTGATGCTGCCCACAGCCTGTGTAAGCTTTGCCTAACTGGTCAAGAAAGGTACATTCACAGCTATATCAAGGCATTTCCAGCTTACTGGCAATAGCAGCAATGAATATACGAAATATTTTACTTCCATTTCCCTTACCATATATAGCAATTATTCTGTCATTCATCAAATGTACACAAATTTCTTTTCATATGTAAATAGACCATTTGCTTCACAGCTCTAGCCAAACAGTTGTGCAGTTCTTTGTTAAGAAGATAATATATTTAATGATGGAGTGCCTTGTTTCCATTGTATGGAACAGGTGTTGTTTAATGGCACAGGCATTGTAACATTATATTCCTTTATTAATGTGAGTGTAACGAACATATTGTAGAGACATGAATGTACTGGTCTCATGGTTAGGGTTAGTGGTTTCTTATGATGTGGTAAGTGTAGGATAGTGGCTTAGATTCAGACTGCAGAGAAGCAGGAGTTCATTATAGCAAATCCAAGTGATGTGGCTCGTTTTGGCCCTTGTTCACTTTTGAAAAGCAGAGAATACATGAAAGACTTCATGGAAAATGTGCAAGTTATTCAGTGTGGTTAATTCTATGTTGGCTTTGCTCCCACCTTCTTTCAAGACTGTGTATGTGAACATGGTTTCTGAAACAGCAAAACCAATCTGCAATGCATTTATGTTGCTTTTGGATACACCACAATCCCTAGTATCATATTTCACAAAGTAACCTGTCTTCAAATATGAGGGAAGAAGTCTCTAGGTGATCCACTAAAGCTATGAAACAATACTTACTTGAATAGTGCAGCTACAAAAAGTAGGTCCTTTGCTCTTTTTCACATATGCTGCCACATTTTAAGAGTTTCTGCTCTTAGTGTTACCTACCTAGAACTGCTGTTCAGCCAACTGGCAAGGTAGCTACAGCTGCACAGGCAAACAGGTGAATCTGTGAAGCAACTAAAGAATCTGATTTTTCTTATTGTATGAAGCTACTCATTTAGTATCAGTCAGAGGGCCAGAACTGACAAGTGCAAGGAAATGCTGGCAGGGGCCATTTGCTTTATGAAACTCAAATGTCTGCTTCAGTTTGTTAATCTTTTTTCTCAAGTGCCTCATGCTAGCTTTGATGCCCTATGTCTCCTTATGTAATGCATTAAAACTATCTTCTTTTTTTACCTACCATTTTGGAAGCATTGCCTTTACAAATCAAGGTATGTAATGAAGTGATTCTGTTAGAGAAAAGTTAACAAATGTGATTAAATCCTCACCTCTCTACCTTCTAATATATGACATATCTTAGTTTTTGTTTCATCTGGCAAATTAATAATCTTGATCATGTTAATCAGTATTTCACTTCCAGCCGTAGTGCTAATGGGTCCTTTCAAAGCACCTTGTATATGTCAGCCACAACCACTTTCCTAGTAAATGACAGCATCCCATTAATGATTTTCATTGCTACTTTCTGAATTCCATCAGTTCCCAAAGTTTTACTTTTAGTGAAGGATCAGCAAGAGAACAAGGTAGCTATGAAATGAAGTGCTAATGTTATTCAAATATTTTCACTCGTCTCTTGAATTTTCTTTACATTTTTAAAAGCAACTGAACAAAGCCCCTATGAAGTTGTTCAGCTTTTCTTTTTGCTTAAACTGAAAAACATACTGGTCTTATTTTCTTCTCACTAACACAAATTTTGCAATATTCCATCTCCAATTGCTGCTGATTTTCTTTACGTTTACAACTCAGTAAACAAGAGGACAAACAGATTCATTATCTGTTTGTTATCATATCAATTTTCTCCCATGAGGCTTGGGATCAAGGCATGGTTCAATTCCAGGAAGAGAGGAAATCACCTCTGTGTTCATGGTCAGTCACAAACTGGGGAGAGTGAAAAGCCCCTGCACATGATGATCCCTAAGCCCTGGAAGCTCAGCCCAGATAACTGTGCTTGAACTTGCCATGGGTATGTAGGACAGACAAAACATTTAGGACCTTTATTTGAGCCACTTCACAGATTTGCTGCCATATGTTAAGTCAGTTGCAAACATTGTGCCTTTCCTCCCAAACCAGGCTCTGTCCCACATCTCATTTCATCCTCTTAACTCGGTCAACAGCATCAATCGTCTTGTCCCTCTCATTTCACTCTCTCTTCCTGAAGACCCAATTTCTTCTATGAAAACTGGTTTTACTGAGCCATCTCCCAAACCTACTGCAGGTTACAGAGAGCAGGGGAGTCATCATCCAAGGGCACATTGGTTCATTTTGCACTGTAATAGTGACACGTGCTACAGATGCTCATACGTGATAGGCATTCCTGTCTTGGCCATGGCCTATCCAGATATTGTAGAGGCACACCCTGAAATACAGCCTCTTCCCAAAACAATCTGTCTGCCTAGCAAGCAGGACTGACAATGGATTTGTTTTGAGTGGAGGAATGGGCAATTTGCCTACTGTTACAAAACACGACAGAAAACTGGGAGCAAATGCATCTTTTGGCTTCCCGACACAATACTGTATCTGACAAGCCACATCAGGCTGTTTTACTTAAATAGTTTTTAACTGAATTTATTATTAACCAGAATGAATTCTATAACAAGATGGGAATAGTAGCCAGCAGCCAGCTGTGGCAGACCACACAGCCTTCCTGTTACATGTTTCAGCCTGGCTGCTGCTCATCACTCTGAGGACACAGACCACAGCACAGGATTGATCACACAGGTTGCATTATCAGCTCTTCTCTTTATTAATACCTTAGTTTTGTCACCTGCCACCAGAGACTCAGGACCGGTCTTTTAAGTATGCCTGTCATGTAAATCAGATTTTTAAAAAAATCACACTCTCCAGGGTGAAACTGACAGCACAGCCCAGTTTACCTACCAAATCACTCTGCAATCTGGACTTCAAAAGGAAAGGCAGCAGGGTAAGTTAAATCCATACATGGTCCTGAGTGGACATTGCTCAGACATCTTTGTTACACAGACTTCAAGACTACAATACACAGCTTTATACCTGAACTGGAACCAGAGTGGTCAAAGTAGTTCTCCTATCTCTTCCACGGTAAAGATAGTGTAAAACTTTCAACAGCATCCTCTGAACTAGCTGTCCTGTGAAATGCAAACATAATGCATTACATGACAGTTAAAGACACATTGAGGTATCACACTCAATATTAATTTTTCTCAGAGTACGCTTCTACCCATATCAGGAGATCACACCGTTATCTGCAGCAAGAGCTTTTCTTAACTGATGGAAAAATAATCTGATGTTGGCCAAGAGAAACACTATTCCTCTAAAGAGGAAAACGAAAATAATATATTCTTAAATGGACAAAAAGAAATCTCTGATTGGTAGAAAAAGGCAAACAAATCCTGTTTACAGCTGTGCATCTGCCAGTGATACTGGCCAACTTACCTTGAATTGACAGCAATGTAGCTAAGAGCAAATTCTGACCAGTAACAATGTTGCATTGTATCTTACTATAAAAAGAATTACTAGCATGCAAAGTGATACCAAATCACAGCAGCATGAAAATAGCAAAGCAGGTAGGTAAGGAAGACAGGAGATACAAGGTTTTCCAGAAATAACTGTCCCTGAACAATAGAGGTTCTCTGTGCAAAAGCCTTCTAGTGGGAAGATCAGTATCTTTCAACTATTATTTTGGAAACACTACTCTTCCTTAATAGAATAAACCTATTAATATTGCCCTGGAGTACTTAGGAGACAATAAATGCAGAGAGACAATAAAAACAGTATTTTAAGAAGAAATCATCTGTCTCCAAATTTGTATTTTCCACCCCAAAAGGAGTAATATTATTGAAAATAATCAGTACAGACTTTCCTTCAGGAAACTTTTAATGCTTTTTCTTCAAAGGTTTATGAAGACTAGAGAAGGCTCAAGCATCTGTGTAGTGAACCTAGAGCCTATACAGCTAACAGAGATGCAGTAATCAGTGACAGCATAATTCACCCTTTCTATAAATTTGCCTGTGACATATATGGGTACAACGCAGCTGTTGTATGGTCTCAGGCAGAGTGCAAGGGAGAGTCAAGTCATATGGGTGCTAAAATGATGTCACTAAACATAGCTATCATTAAATTATTTTTAAAGTTTTAACACGGAAACATGATACTACTAGCCAACAGTTACTGGACAGACCAGCTGGGGGGATCTACTAGCAGCATAATTCACGACATAGACATTCAAGACATTGCATATGAATCTTAAAATAAGCAAAAAGAGGGTTAGAATTCCAAAATTATTTTTAAAACCAATTTCATAACAACCCTTTCCATCATGCCAGCTACTCAGTGCTTCTGGACACTCCCTAGTAACTGCTGTGGTCTCACTATCATGATCTCATCTTGAATTGTCATTACATAATGAGCTAAAAAATAGTATCTTGTTATCTGTGCAGAAAAACCCCTTGTATTCTAAACAGAAAATGAACTCACATTTTATAGATACTAGTTGCTATGTTTTCTTCCATCAACTTCCTAAAAACCTACTTGCTAGTGACCTCATGTGATTTAAATTTTCTTCTTTGCCTGTTGACAGCTGATGAGTGGCATACAAACTAGAATGGGCCAGAGTGGAGCAAATGGCACAGCAAGAATTTCTACAGCAGCACCACACATGGCACATTTAGCAAGGAAACTCAGAGCACAGGTCATGCTGCAC
This sequence comes from Poecile atricapillus, assembly GCF_030490865.1. Lineage (NCBI taxonomy): Eukaryota > Metazoa > Chordata > Aves > Passeriformes > Paridae > Poecile > Poecile atricapillus. The sequence goes on along the minus strand of NC_081289.1, from coordinate 103,540,793 downwards.
CAGCATGCAGAATGAGCTTTAGTAGGTGACAGGACTCCAGAGCAGAAGGGTTTCCTTGCAACAACTACCATTACCTGGAGCTACTATGATGTTGTATTGTGAGAACACTACTTAAGAAATAAAGCTTTTTTTTTTTTTTAAGTGATAATAATCATGTTTACACATTCTCACACTACAGGCTTCTACTTAATGAGCTAATATATTCCTCAAGTTATGCAACACTTCCATAAGATTTTTCAGATTACAAATGGATTTTTTTCTAGGCACCATATTGCCATGTAGCCTGAAATTATCAACCGACCTGCATTAATTCAGAACTTCTGAAAAGTCATTATGCAACATAGCAACAGAGGTACAGGAGCAGAGGTTAGTCATTACCATGGCCCTAAGTGAAGTGACAGCACTAAAACCACATTAGGGAAAAATTTCAAAAGGCTACACCTACAGTGTCTAAGTAAAGAACATAAACGAAGTGTTAATTGAAAGTCAGAGAAGTAGCAAGTTATGAAAATAAGATAGTAAGATTTACAGAGGAAAGAGAGACTGCTGATTGAAGAGAAATTATTTATAAGGCAAACTGCTGTAATTTGGATAAAAAACTCTCCTGGAGAAGACAATTTGATATTACCTTATTTATGTTGAATTAAACACCATGAGAGTTAATTTTTGAAGATGCTAAATCCATACACTGGGAAACTCACCAGGGAAGACTGACCATGCCTGACATTTAGGATTAAATGGCATGAGGTTGCGCTGTTCTTTTCATATGCCCTCTGTACTACTCCATTACTGCCTGCTGGTGATACACTCAGAAGGAAACCTGAGCTGCCCTCAACAGTAATGAAGTGCCATTGTGTTACAACAGCATGCTTAACTTACATGTTTCAGTGTTATTTTTGACAGCTATGTGAAAAAACCCCAAAAATGTGTGTGTGTGTGTGCATGCATGAGTACATTAAATTCAATTCACATGAGCAGGAGGCATAATTCTTTCCCAGAAATGAGTATAGTATCAAGGCTCAAGTTTTCTAAAAGTGTTTTTTCCTATCTGATGCTTATTTGGGCAAAGAGAAATCTGCTTGTCCTGTAGGGAGACACAGCAGCAGCTTGCAGTAGTACATCTACCTTCCCTCCCAGCCCAACATTTAGCATATTCCCAGTGCTGCTGCACTCCTATATACAAATTAATCATGGTACTGGAAGCAAATCTCAGTCCTTCCCTCATGCCTCCTCTATCCCTGGACCCAGATCTATCCCAGTCTATGACAGATCACCAGGCTTCAACACAGAGCTTCAGCGGTGCAGCAGGACTGAAACAATGCTTGTATGTAAGGGTAATGCCATTTCTAATGCAAATATAAGGTGTTTGGAAACCCACCTGCATCAATGCTGAGAAACCCAAGCTGCTGATAAGCTTTCATCTAGGCAGTGTAGCATCTGAAGAGAAGTGTCTCCCACAATTACTCCTCCCCATGGTCTCAGAGTGTCCTTCACATGATGTATAAGTCAGGAAAGAAGAGCAGGATGAAAAATATCTAGCTGCCATATTTATAGCAGGTGAGGAGATCAGGATACTATGGACAACTCCAAGTTAACTTCAAACAAAACCAACTCAGGTATCAGGCTGCTTTGGTCCATACCACCTGGAGCTCTCTGCAGACTACTTTGCAATCCTTCTTCATCAGCATGGCCTCATTTCTGGCAGAAACAAAACAACTATTAGTGGCATTTGGCAAACAAAACAAGTGGCATTTGGAAGATATTTTCCTTGTCATGGCAACACATACAACAACCTTTGTGGATGGCAAGAGATTGCTGGGCTTGAACAGGCAAGGCAATAATAACAGATGACAATTTAAAAGACCCAAAGAACAACATAAAGAGTAAGAATGCGGAGCAGTGATGAGGTTCCCTTGAGGAAGGAGAATATTTGGCATGGCTATGACATATGGTGAGTGAAGATCTGTGTAAGTTGCTGGCCATATTGGCCAGGACCAGGGCAGTGATTGTCCTCTTATCCTCAGCACTGATGAGGCCACACCTGGAATCCTGTGCTCAGTTTTGGACCACTCACTACAAGAAGGGCATTGAAATGCTGAAGATTGTCCAGAAGGGCAATTGAGTTGATGAAGGGTCTGGAGCACAAGTCCTTTGAAGAGAGGCTAAGAGAGCTCGGTTGTTTAGCCTGGAGAAAAGGAGGCCCAGGGGAGACTTTATGCTGTCTACATCTGACTAAAAGGGTCATGACATATGACTAGCAAGGTGGGGCTTGGCCTCTTTCACAGATTATAAGTGGCAGAATGAGAGGAAATAGCTTCAAGTTGCCCCTCAATTTGGGGAGAAATTGGATATGGGAAAAAATGTCTTCAGCAGAAGGGCTGAAGTTGGAACTGGCTTTCCAGGAAGTGGTTAAATCACCACCATCCCTGAAGGTATTTAAAAGATGTGTAGATGTGGTGCTTGGGGGTATGATCTACTGGTGGGCTTAGCAGTATTAGCATTAAGTTTGGGCTTGATGATCTTTTCCAGCCTAAATGATTAAACGATTCTAGGCCACCTAAACATCTGTAAGCTGTACCTGGTTTCTGCTGAGTCATTTGGTGCCTTTGTGCAAGTCAAAACTCTGTGATGAAAGTGTCTCAGTTTCTTCCCTTTGAAAGCAGAATAATGTTTACTTAGCAGAGTAAACCTCAGAAACACCAAAAGACTGCCCTGCACTTTGAAGCTCACAGATACCATTTTACAACAGAGTCATTCCATTTTCTCGTCCTGCTGTTTTCCATACCAAAATGAAATTATTCCATGAACACTGAAATGAAACCTGGTTACTAATGGAGGTCAAACCTTTGTCCCTTCAGATTTCTTTGCCCAGTCACCTGTGCCCAAACCTGACTCATCAGTCCCCACTGTGTTCCTTTATGCACAAAACTATGTGTACTCTTCCAAGGAGCCCCATGTTGACTGCTAGCAATTTCTGTACCCGCCTTCCCCTCTACAGTGGTACTAACTCTGCCTCTCTTCTTCTTTCTAGACAGAAAGCAGTTTCCACAAACCTAGTCAAAATATAATTATTGCAACTCTTCAAATCCAGCCGAAGACTGAACAAGTTCAGAAGCTGCTTGTGAGGGCAAATAGCAGACAGACAGGAATCATAAAGGAAGATTGCATAAGCATCATTTTCTTATGAAACCAAGCCATAGTAGAATTAAGAGATTCAACATGATGTTCCACAGGGACTGTAATTCATCCACTTTATACAATTTATTATACACCAACATTTTTCATTTCACAGAGCAACACAAAATATTACACAGGAAAAAGGAGAGCTGATCCTTCATTATAGTTGTTCTAGGGGTCACGAACCTTACTATGGGTTTTGCAAGCAGATATAAAAAAATTAACTACTGTACTGAATAATTTCACTTAGAGTTAAAATCTATAGAAAAGTGAATAAACAGAATCAGGATTTAGATGTATCATCAAATCACTATGAAGCTAAGCTACACTATTTTAACTAACTAAAATATCAATGAATCACAGACATGTACAGGAATACTGGTCACCCTTCTAAATTTCAGTAGATACAGCACAGTCTTCCTCACAGTCATGTACAACTACCTAAATGTGGCTCCCACAGCTCAGCTCCATTCTGCGGCTGTTTTGCAGTGGTGTACGTGCTTTACATTTTGGTATTATGCACACTTCACTTTATAATGTGTGAGCTTTCTGCATAATTTAAGTTCCTCATTCCATTTGTGGTTGCCATCAAAGTATTTAACCTTGTTTATAACTCACAGAACTGAAGAGTTACCTCAACAATATTGAAGCCTATGCCTTCCTGATGACCTGCATCCAGCCATTTTAAATCAACAAACATGTCTTTTCCCTGACCCTTTTGAGCTTTTGTTCAAAAGTTTGAAGGCTGCTTACTGACAAGTGATTTGTTTCCATTAGAACATGCCTCATTCCAGCCATCCGTGACCATTTTGTACTTAGGGCTTTATAACCAGCACGTCTCAACATTCCTAAAATCCCAGAGAGGATCTGAAAATAGAATAAGAAATGAGCATTTAAATTAAAAGCAACAGCACTTGCATGAAGCTGCCAGGTTTTTATGGTAGATAGTGTCTTTTTGCCCACCCCCACTCTCTCTACTCCCCCTTTTTCTCAGGGTTGTAAGCTATGTTTTCCATAGTATTTTGCAATGCCACCTAGGATTACATTTACTCTATTTATAGGGGCCTGTTTCAGAGTGAAACAGGTGTCAGATTGAATGAGGCTGTTGTCAGCATACAAGTCCTCTTGGGGAGGGGATGAGAGGTTTACTACTTTCTGTACTTGGGGAATTTACAGTCTGATCGCTAATCTCTCTGCAGGGCTCAGTGGGGGGGGGGGGGGGGGGGGAAAGCAGAAAAACAGTGGAAGGAAAGGTTAGCTTTCTGCTGGAGCTATACACTGCTGCCTCTACCCCAGATCCATGCAACCAGACCTTTGCTTTTTTTTCATGTGCTGAAACTGATCTGAGTGTTTGTAAAAGGGGCCAGATAGACAGCTTGTCCTGAGGAATGAAATCCTTCCAACAGAAATGAAACAGAGTTCAGCTGAGAATCAGGCAACTGAAGACCCCTGTCCCACCTGTATCCCACCCACTCCTTTCTGTTGATTACACCAGGGACCAGTCCAAGGGAACAAAGATCAGCATAATGCTTCCATGCCTCTTCATCTCATGCCACATTTGCCATTATTGTATCCTGAATAGCAGTCCATTAAAATCACAATCAGGAACGCTACAGAACACTGTGCTAATACTGTGCAGCAATAAATACCAGCATAAAGAGTCCCTGGCACACTGAGCTCAGAGTCAGACCATGAAGGCAATGGGTATGTGAAAACATGAACGGGGTGGCATAGGAAGATGAGGTAACACTGAAAAAATAGTTCAGAGAAAAAAAGTCACAGCTCCTTGCTCACCTTCACTTTGTTTGCAGGATAACATGCTTATCGCCTAGGCAGTGATTTGTAAGACTTAAATAGAGACCACTAAAACAGCTGACACAGACCAGTAGCAGTTCATGAATTGTTGCAACTATTAATCACTACCTATACCAAAACTAAGACACCAGAACACACCAGACATGCTATGGTGGCAGGGAAAAGAGTTGTAACTTTTTCAGGAACACATCCAATCTGCAGAAGTCAACTTGACACACAGAGGGAGGACAAAGGTAATGTGATAAAACTCAGACAACTGACATGAGGAAGAAGAATGGAACAAGTGAAAGCATTACTGGCTTTTCTTGCTGAGAACATTTAACACAGAAATGAGTGCCCTTTATGCACAGCATAGAAAGCAGGTCTTTGGGAAGTGTAGGAATAAGAATCTCACAAATGGCATCAATGTGTAGGGAGAACCTGAGAGATGTGCAGCATTAATGCCAGATGCTGGTGTGCACCATAAAGACTAGAAGAAGAGCTGTCAGGGTGAAGATAGTGTGGAAGGACCACAGAGAACATTTGATAAGTAAGATGACACTGGTGACAATGATTTAGAGGTATCTTGGACTTACCTGGCATCACTAGCATACCAGTCTGGCCATATGATGTACATTTTTTAAGTATTCACAGGTATTCAACAGGAACTGGAAGTTAACAACTTTCATAACACCTGAAACTGAGAGGATCTTTAAATATTCCTATCTTCCAGATTTTTCTTAAATGTCGGTTAGACCACCATACAGATTTCCATTGCAAGAAAGTCATCTGTAGTTCTTGGAAAGATGAAAGTCACATAAAGCTGCCATATTTATCCAAGGCGTTAAGGCACATGGATTTACATGTGCAAATATCCCAGTTCAACATGTGTTTGTGGATTTACTGTGATTCGTCAGTCATTCATGTTAATAGGCTATACAAATAACAACTTACATTTTAAATTTAGTATTTGTACTTGGAGTTATCACTACTGTATAACACATCATGGTATTTGTGGTTTCTTTTGTGTACTTATTTATGAACACTTGAGGTTTAAATATAATGAAAATCACAAAAATATGAAAAAATAATCACAAAAAGATGAAAATCCCACTGCACAGAAATGCAGTGGGACTCTTGCAGAACTATTTAGTTTTTTTTATTAAGCAAGGAAACAAAATGAAAAAATATCACATAACTTAATGGAAAATGGGATTGGGAAAAAACACACAAATATTTAAGTACAAAAGGTTACATTTTCAGAAGAGCTCACCAGCTCCCATTCCTGAAAATGAACACCAGACCCACTGGATGCTGAGTGCTGTCAAAAATCTAACCACTTCACTGAAGAGCCTAACTGGGAGCTAAATTGTCTTTGTAATCTGATCCCATTTGGGAGACGTGGCATACCAAATTCTTTGGAAAGAACTAGATCTTATCACTGCCATTCCTGAATTAATAGAACACAGTTGATAGAGCACTTTGAGCAATATAAATAATTTTAATAATAAATTTGCATACAAACAAGCAAAAACAAACAAGCAAACAAAATCTCTGAAGAATCTAAGGTGTTTTAGCAGGTTGTTCTTACATTTGATAGGGAACTTCAAAACAAGCAGCTGGATAAATCCCCATTTGCTCAGAGATGCTGGGCACAACTTCACTGGATTTTGCCCTTCTCTAACCTCCAGGGCTTCTCATGCACAAGAGCAGAGGGAGAGTGCTGGACACTGGTAAGACCGCCATGGCTCTCTTGCCTGCTGCACCATCTTCCAAAGGATGGTGCAACCGTTTCTTCTTTTCCATCATCCCTAAAGCTGTTGTGCCCAACCCTTCCCTCATGGCAGGATTCAGGTGTGTAGCACATCGATATGCATATATGTTTATATATATATACGTATGAAAATACAAAAACTGAGACACTGCAGACACGTTATCCAGAGGGGATTATGAAGTCATTGTTTCCACTCCGTGAAATGTGTTTGGGTCTTGAATTCAGCTATAATAATGGAAATGATTTCCAGGCAAGGTCTGCTACCAGTTTCCTGCATCCCTTTAGCTTTTGTCAGACCTCATATCTCTAAGGAAATGTCAATACCTTGAATTACAGGAAACAGAGACAATAATCACCATAGTCTCTCTTGTCACTCTTAGGTCCTTATCCCTAATATTCTTGGCAACTGATCACTTCAGAATGATCGCTATCTCTATCAATCTCAGCAAATCTGCTACCTGCTAGCTGTAGCTCTTTGTTTTGCTCTAGTCTCCTACAGATTCAGTTCATTTTGCATTTTTTTCTCAGATCACAGTTCTTTCAATTATTTCTGCAAAACATCCTTCCTGTCTACAGCATCACACAATTATGCATTATATTTTCATTGTGTGACAGGCCTTCATTCTTGAGGGTCACCAAATCTGCATGTGAAAATTCTTGTCTAGAGCAGAAGCTTGTACACTTCTCCTTGTACAAGTAACAAAATAATAAAAACATCACTGTGCTGCAGGAACATCACATTCACCTTTCAAAGGGTTTGCCACCCTTATGGAGTTAATTTACATTAACATAAATATTCCATTAGTAGAAATGTTTATCACATACTTCTCTCTCAAGAGGCATTCTGCAACAAGATTCTTCAACCACTTATGTTTAACTAATGTGTATCACATTTGAATAATATAAAAGGACAACTGAGTTAAGTGATTGAATGCCTGGAGAAAACCAGTGTTAATTTCTACTAAAAGCAAAGCACATTCCCTTCATTTTGCTGCTTAATTACTGCAGAATTTGGGCCACAAATAATAAAAAAGATGGTTCAAGAACTCTTCAATAATAGGTTACTGAAGCTTATTTTTGCCCTCCCACGTATCTCTGAAAAGGATTTTTCATATGCATTATTTCTAGCCTACTCCTGTGACCCCGAGCAAGGCTGGTAAGGTTGAATACCTGCTTCCCAGTACGTTGTTGATGTAATCTGATAACCTTACAGTAGCTTGGCATGGGGTGGCTTCTGCATCCCAGGCTACATTAGTGCCAAAAATCCACCCAAAGAATATGGAAAACAGTGCTCTTCTGCCCAATTCTGATAGGATATTCTCCATGGTTCTCCAGAATTTTTCTGAAGAAGCTTTATAAGTAAGCTTTAGCAATGAACTGATCCCTATGCTATTCTGCTAGTGTGACTTGCTGGCCATGTACTTTTAAAAACAGTAGCAATGACTTCCTTAAGGTAGTTGGTTAAGATGAAGGACATACTGTTTTATATAAATTTCAACTCATTGGTAGCTAAAACTAACTAATAGATAGAGTTAGTTTTTCAGCTGTATAAAAGGCAATCTTAAAAAACTCCATTAAAATGAAGAGAAGGCAAAGACAAGTCAGTAAGTAAAGAATATACTAAAAAGCCTAACCAGCCTTCTGGTTTGTGCAGAGGAAACATATCACTGAAAAAGTTCAAACAAGCTCAGAAAAAACCTCATGGTCATGAGTGATCCAAGTAGGATCACTCCTTTGACTTTGGTAGGATGAGGGCAATTTATGTTATCTGGATTAAAGCAGTGTACTGATGTCTTACATCATTGCTCAGTGAAGTTGTAACCCAGATTTCTACCCTAGGCATCTGGAAACTTAACATAAGAGTCACTTAAAGTGTAATTATTCCTACTTTATCATGTTTATAGAAAGTTAACTTGTATAAACTTCCGTGAAATTTCTAAAACCCAGTTGCTAAAATTTTAGTTCTAGAGAATGGTTTTCAAGCAGTCAGATGAGCATGCAAAAGAAAAACTGAGAAAGATTAATCTGAGCCTTGTAAAGCTTCAATTCTTTCCCTTAATGCTTTGGCTGTTAATTATTTCTTTCTGTAAGTAATAAAATCTTTGATTCTTCACTAAAGTATGTGGAAAAATTTGCAAAATGGCATTAGCAGGAAGCAAATGTTTAATTTCAACTCAACCTTCAATGACTTTTAAAAAAGAAGGTATATTTCCCTGAATAGACCATATGATCTCTTGTGTGCTCAGCCCACCCCAATTCTCTAGTCTTTTTGTGTGTAGAGTGCAGACAAGTGCAGGGGGGAGGAGAGGAGACTCGAGGAGAGGAGACTCGAGGAGAGGAGACTCGAGGAGAGGAGACTCGAGGAGAGGAGAGGAGACTCGAGGAGAGGAGACTCGAGGAGACTCGAGGAGACTCGAGGAGAGGAGACTCGAGGAGACTCGAGGAGAGGAGAGGAGAGGAGAGGAGAGGAGAGGAGAGGAGAGGAGAGGAGAGGAGAGGAGAGGAGAGGAGAGGAGAGGAGAGGAGAGGAGAGGAGAGGAGAGGAGAGGAGAGGAGAGGAGAGGAGAGGAGAGGAGAGGAGAGGAGAGGAGAGGAGAGGAGAGGAGAGGAGAGGAGAGGAGAGGAGAGGAGAGGAGAGGAGAGGAGAGGAGAGGAGAGGAGAGGAGAGGAGAGGAGAGGAGAGGAGAGGAGAGGAGAGGAGAGGAGAGGAGAGGAGAGGAGAGGAGAGGAGAGGAGAGGAGAGGAGAGGAGAGGAGAGGAGACTCGAGGAGAGGAGAGGAGACTCGAGGAGAGGAGACTCGAGGAGAGGAGACTCGAGGAGAGGAGAGGAGAGGAGAGGAGAGGAGAGGAGAGGAGAGGAGAGGAGAGGAGAGGAGAGGAGAGGAGAGGAGAGGAGAGGAGAGGAGAGGAGAGGAGAGGAGAGGAGAGGAGAGGAGAGGAGAGGAGAGGAGAGGAGAGGAGAGGAGAGGAGAGGAGAGGAGAGGAGAGGAGAGGAGAGGAGAGGAGAGGAGAGGAGAGGAGAGGAGAGGAGAGGAGAGGAGAGGAGAGGAGAGGAGAGGAGAGGAGAGGAGAGGAGAGGAGAGGAGAGGAGAGGAGAGGAGAGGAGAGGAGAGGAGAGGAGAGGAGAGGAGAGGAGAGGAGAGGAGAGGAGAGGAGAGGAGAGGAGAGGAGAGGAGAGGAGAGGAGAGGAGAGGAGAGGAGAGGAGAGGAGAGGAGAGGAGTCTAGGAAGACCTTACAGAAGCCTTCAAGTGGTGACCTACAGGAAGGCTGGAAAGGGACTTTTCACAAAGGCATTTAGTAAAAGGACATGGGGGAACTATAGCCTTAAGGTGAAGGAGGGTAGGCTGAGATTAGCTATTAGAAAGACATTCTTTACTGTGCAAGTGGTGAGGCACTGGAACAGGTTACTCTGAGAAGTTGTGGGTTATCCATCCCCAGAAATATTCAAGATCAGGACGGGCTCTGAGCAACACAGTCTACTGGAGGGGGTCCCTGCCCATGGAAGGGAGAATTGGAGCCAGATGATCTTATCATCCTTTCCAACTCTAACCATTCTATGATTCTAATTAAATTTTTATCTTGTGTATAGTGTTCATTTAAGTACACTACCATAGACAGTACCTGTATGTTTTATAGCACTTCTGTGGACCCCAGATACTTCTTATCTGTTAGCTCGGTAGTAGAAGAATACTGATTTTGTAACTGTCTTATTTTGCAGCTGCAAACATCTCTGCATTGGACAGCAAACTCAGTTTATCTGTTGTAGGATTACTGGAATCATTAAAATGTTGCCATAAGAACAAACAATTCTACTTGTATCAAATGTAGGATAGCACTGAAATCAAGTAAAAACTATGATGTGCGTTAATGGAAATAAAAATTATAGAAAATTATAGGGTTATTGAAAGAAAGAAGTCCTCAGTCTGATTTGGTAAAACAGAGGGCAGTAAATCAGAGTGGAGTGATTTCATCGCAGTGATCAGCATTAAGCTGTTGTGGAGAACTTTTGATGGCAGTAGGCATTTCTAGAATCTAGAGAGGATGCACATCAGATTACGAAACATGATGGTACAGCAGAGAGCTGGCGAGAAATGTGGCAAGGCTCAGAATTGCCATGGGGCAGGAAGACCTATGAACCCACCTCTGCATCATGGACCATATTCCTCCTTTCTGGGAGAACTAACAGTGAGTTCCATGCCACAGTCACAGCATCATCCATCAGACGTCAAAGAAAAACACAACTGAAACATATAACCATAAAATAAAATCAAATAACAATTCTAGAACTTAAAGAGTACTGACACGTGATACCTGTAACTGCATTCCAAATAATATACTCTGTGCAGCCAGACATTCATGGTACACTTGATCATAAAGAGCAGAGAAGCAGTGTCAAAAAAGATGAAGCATTCCAGTTTCCTTGTAAGCAAGCCTGGTGAAGGATGCTTGTCTGACAGCTATGTGAAGGATTTATTTATTTATCAAACAAATTTTCAGCAATGCACAGAGGTACACTGCTCTGGAAGCTCCACTCTTCCTTAGATGGTAGGAAGCAGAAGCTACAGATGCTGAAAGGACTACACAATACATATAAACATATGTGTAAACACATATACATGTACATACATACATGTGGAGTTACTCTCAGCTCTGCTTACAAAAAGTAAAGCATAGAGCTACCTGACTTTCTCTTTATACATCATATACTTTGCTACTGGAGAACCACAGCCTTAGGAAGAATCACCAAAGTGCCCTCCTGGAGAAAAGTATCTATGGGGAGACATCACCAAGAAGCAGCTATCTTCCTAACAGGCATATTTCTTTTTTTATTTTATAGGAGAAATATATTTTTAGCATTCTCAGTAGTACTTTCTCAAAGACAGGTTATATAAAGTGATAAAACACACACACACGCACACACATACACACATAGAAGCACGCAAAAATAAAAAATGAATGACTCACTGCACTTATGCAAACTAAGTTGCGTAAGCCTGTTTTTCTCAACTCTTAAAAAACCCCAAAACAGCACATACACAACCCTACAAAATGAGCTGAAATGCTCAGTTATGAAAGCTAAAATTGTTGAATAAAAGCAGAACTCCCTCAGCTTCTCAGGGTCCTTCACACCCACATCTGGTATAGTGTTTACTAATGGATAAAAATAGAAAGTTGAAACTTAACAGACCCTAACATTTATCACAGTATTTAAGAATAAAAACAGAAAACATCTGAGAAGTGGCATTCACTTCTCAGGCAAAAGAAACCTAAAGAGGGAAAGATCAACAGCTGCGCTTTGAAAGGGATCCAGTTAACTCTCACTGAAATACTGCTCTCTAAGTATTTAGCAAGGACAAGCTAGAAAGAAAATAATCAACTGTACTTCTTCATTTCAACAGGTAGGTAATTTTAATGTAACCTGAAAAGAATTTAATATTTTTTAAAAATCTTGCAGAATTTCCTCTAAACCATTATATTCAACCCATTGTTGGTAGATGACATCACAGGACTTGTTTCTTTGGACATGTACAAAATGCATTTCTCTTGAAGAAGAGAAGGTTATTTTCTTATCTGCCAGAACCAGCAGATGACAGCATGAATGGTAGAGATGGGACATGAACACATGGGTCACTGTTCTGGGGTTCAGTAACCATTATCTGTCCATTTGAAAGGTATCTGTGATCAGCCCGTAAAGCAATAGCTATTCAATTGCAGATCTGGAAAAGTTTGGCATGCCAACTTTGAGAGCTGCCTAGTCATGCTTTTGAACAGATAGGCCACAACATTTAGATAAAATAAGCCCTGAATTAAGGAAAATGTAGCATGAAATGAACCTTCTAACATATTTTCAGAAGTGTGACCCAAAATAATCTAAGAGAGCTTTTGCAAATAATCCTTTTAATTGCAATGGGAACATTCTTTTGGTGAATTATTCAAATCTACTGCTGATGAGAAGATGTCAGGTTAGAAAATTGTACGAGTCAGCTAACAAACTCACAGGATTCTCTTCTTCTGTCTTCCATACACAGTACACAAATGCATAGCACAAAGTGGAGCATGCCATTGATTAGCCATTGGCTTCTGTGAGCACCTGAATGTCATCAATCACAGAATGGCTTGGGTTGGAGGGACCTTAAAGAACATCTAGTTCTAACCCTCTGACATGAGCAGGGATGCCTCTTACTAGACCACGTTCTTCAGAGTCTTGTCCAGCCTGGCTGTGAACACTTCAGGGTTGGGGCATCCACAGCTTCTCTGGACAGCTCTCACCACCCTCACAGTAGAGAATTTCTTCCTAATATCTAATCTAAACCTACTTTATTTCAGTTAAAGCCACTCCCCCTTGTCCTGCTACTGTAGCTCCTGGAGAAGGATCCCTCTTTGGCTTTCCTGTAGGCCCCCTTCAGATATTGGAATGTTGCTGTGAGGTCTCCATGCAACTTTCACTCCATGGTGAGAGCCTTTCTTCATAGGGAAGGTGCCATTATCAAGTTTTTGGCCTCCCCCAGACTTGCTCCAGCAGCTCCAGTCCTTATCTTGGTGGCACCAGAACTACACACAGTGTTTCAGGTGGGTCTCACTGGAGAAGAGTAGAGGGGAAGAATCACCTCCCTTGACCTGCTGTTCACACCTCTTTTGATACAGTCCAAGATGTAGCTGGTTTCATCAAACACCCCCAAGTCAGTCTCCTCCAGGCTGCTCTCAATCACTTCGTTCGGTCTGTAGCTGTGTCTGGGACAGCCACAACCAGGCATAGGACCCTGCACTTTGCTTTGTTAAACTTCATGAGGTTCAGGCAGGCCCAGCACTCAAGCTTGTCCAGGTCCCTGTGGATGACATCCCTTCCCTCCCACGTGACTGCATCACACAGCTCAGTGTCAAACTGGCAGACTTGCTGAGAGGGCACTCAACGCCAAGTCTGTCTGACTGCTCAGAGGCTGAAGCACTGCTCAGAGAAAGGGCAGGTGGCAGACCTGAGTGTACCAGTGTCAGTACCAATGTTGAGCAGAGCTATAGCACCAGCACAGGCAGACCAGGAGGACCCTGGGTATGATGGGAGAGAATGCTACACTGGTAAAGGACAGCAAAGAAGGGAACAGAGAAGGGAGACTGCAGGATGGCTCAGGAGGAACCTGAGGCAGGGCAACAAGAAATTTTAAAGGTGAGGCTGCTTTACAGAGGATATTGAGCAGGCACTAGAATAGGATATATTATATGTAGGAAGAAAACTCTTAGCACATCTTGTGTTAGAAGTCGCAGATCTATCTCAGGATTCCAGCACCTCCATTCCAGCTCTGTGATTGCAGAAAAAGCCCCTGATGGCATCCTAGCCTCACAATTGAAAGAGATGCCTGTTTTGTTTTACATGATACATGGGACACAAGTCCTGATTCTGTGTCCACTGCTTGTTACTTATTCAACATGACAGACACATAGAAAACAGAACAGAGTATATTTAGAGGAAATAAAAGCCTAGACTTTAAGGCCACAAGCCACAGCTCAATGGTTCTGTAAGATATCTTTAGAAAAATACCATTTTCTGTGCTGTGGTAAATTAAGAGTTTCTATTTGAAGAAAAGATTGATTTTTTGGACTACAGAGTTTGCAATAAAAAAAAAAATCTTGATCTTTGTCACAAGAGCAATCAAAGCAACCCTGATTTTCAGATTCTCATAAAAGACCAGACTTCAGTTTTAAACTGTTGCCAGTACATCAGCTTTGATGTACAGGTTTCTAGCACACTGGTAACCCAAAAATCTGCCTGCAGTAGTGCCTCAGCCACAGAGACAGACAGCATTCACGAACCAGTTCTGTCTGCTCTGGAAGACAGCCTAAGACAGAATCAGCAGGTCCCCTGCCTTCAAGTTAATCTCATTTAACACTGAGAAGGCAAAGAACAACTACATTCATGGACTCCACTTCTGGTGCTAGAGCAAGATTTCCTTCAAAACTGAAAACCAGCCTAGGTTTGGTTTCAGGAAAGACTCCCGGGTATCACACAATGTCAGCTGCGGCATGACTCTGCTTTCTACTTTGGGTCACTGCAGGGTCAGGTTGAGCCAGGGGCAGTACACCATGCTGGGTAGCAGCAACACCAAGACAATGTTTTGCTAAAGATCTATCAGTAAAAACCTGAGGAACCATATTTCAATAACAAAACCACTGCAAAATATTCCATTCTGGGGAACCAGATGGAGGCCAGTTTGTACTTTGTACTGCTGATTGCTTTAACATGCTTTAAGCAAGTTGTTACAAGTATCAGAAACTTCTAGCACTGCAACACAGTTTTGCATGGGTCATTTATGATACCCTGGGCCACAGAGATCAGGTCCAGAAATTATATAATCTTGTCAGCTACAACAAACAAACAAACAAACAAAATCTTTCTATTAATATAACTTAAGTGCGTAATCGCAGATAAATCCAGCTTGACTGACACTAACAATACTATGGTTGAGAAAGACACATGGAAGAGCTGAAAGAAATAAGGTGACAAATCTAAGGACAGGTGACCTATCCTCAAATCTTAACTCTGCCCATTTTGTCCTGTCAGAATTCATATAAATTAACTTTCAGATCTCAAGATACTTTTTAATTCTGGGGAATAAAACAAAGCAGAAGAAAGTTCCAGTCCTACCAAGTGAGTGGTTAACTTTATTTCCACAGTTTGTCAAGTCACATAAAGTCAAATCATTAATAAGTTTTTGCATAATGCAAATTTTTCAGTGTTCACATTTTCAAAGAAGGAAACATTTTGAATAACTAACACAAGCCAGAATATTGTGCATGTACAATTAACACTGTTTCAGTATATTTGGATTTCCATTCAACTGTTGTCTTTCAATAGTGTCATAAATAACCAAACCAGTTTATTTCCTGCATTCTGTCTTTCAAACATGATAAAGGACAAAGACAAAAATGCCCTGTCAGAGAGGGCAAAATTCAGTTTTACAAGAATCTATTTTACTGAAATCTGCTAAAAATATCAAGTTTGGTTTCACAACTTCCTCCTGACCAATGACAAGGACTTCTGAATTCCGCTGGAGATGGAGAAGATTACATGCTGGTATTCCATAGTGCTTACACTGATAAATTAACTTTATTTTTAGGAAGTACAGACTCTACTTTCAGAAAGTACCACCACCACTACACCCAGGTTCTATTTTTAGGGACAGGCAAGAATCAACAAATTCAAACCAGACAGTTTATGCAACTGATTCAAGTCAAAGGTAGGGATTTTTCCCTGCATTCTTCACCAGTTCTTCCCAACTTCCTGATCTTCCTTCCTTCTAAGCAGTAGGATAAAGAACGGGAGTATAATTTTATTCATTGTGTGACTACGTGAGTGCAAAGTAGCAATGATGACTGAAGAAGGAAACAGACAAAAACTCAGAAATTTTGTATTCTGTATTTACTGTGGGCAAAAGGATGCTTTATCTGAGAGTGACAGTCCAACTTCCAGATTATGCACTGGGATTTTACTGAGGCTGTAATTTGAGTAAAAATGAGCTGACATCACAATTACAAATGCTAAATGCTAAATGATTGGCCCAAGTCAGAAGACAGACACCATAACCCTAAGAAAAGTCATTCTAAGTGAAGCCAAATAGCTGGAATTTAGTAACTCGCACACACAAGGTCTCTGCTGTTCAAATCCAGCCAAATCAGGTAAATCAATTCCTGATCAAAAAGCATCACTGCTGGGCACCCTTCTCAAGCAGACAAGCCCAAAAGGATAATGACGGGAATTTGTTCATCCAGCCCCAGAGGCAGGGCTGTGCCACACTAGCAGAGCTGCTCTTCAAAGCTAGAATGACTCTGGTATTGCCAGCCTTGGTGTTGATGGAAGATGTTGGGCTCAGCAATTACACAGACATCTCACACATTATGTCCAAATTCACTTCCTGGTCCTAATGAGATAGCTGAAAAGTGAGGGTATGATAAGCACACAGGTACATAAATGACCACATTAATGACATGTTAGTGTCTATATGTAATAGAGACATTCTAAACATGCATAAATGTAGTAGGTTTTGCACATGTATTTCACAGAATTACACATAACCCCTTTATTTAATCATCACCTCGGTACACACTTATTGCTCACCTGAAGAATGCTTGTGCCCATTCTTTTGAAAATTTTAGTGCTAAAGTTAAGTTCTTAATGTCAAGCCATGTCAGATATTAAAGTCACTGATACCTGCTAAGACTATCAAACACTGTCCCACAGAGCATTTATGCTGTTTAAACAGACCCTTTATGTAAGCTGAAGAGGTATAAATGAGACCCATGTACCCAAGTACCCTGCACAGGATACTCTTCAGAGTACTGCTAGCTGCTTAAGCAATGCCACACAGCCTAGAGCTGCTTGTGGCATTGGTGAGTTGCACAGAGAGGCTGCAACTGAGGAACAATGACAACAGAAAGCCATCTATAGTCTGATAAAAAATTTTCTGTGAAATAGTGTTTGCTTAGCATATAAGCACAGATGGGTCTATTTTTTGCTGTGCTACCCTAAGCCAGTAATAGAAGCCTAGTAACATACAGCTACAAACTGGCACAAGGACTATTTCACCCTTTTTATAATTTGGGGAGTAAATTTTAGCTGTGAGTTCATCAGAATTCCAATATAAAAGGACTTGGATAACAAAAGAACAGCAACAGTTTGTGAATTCTGACTTTACAGCTACTAAATAGACACAGGTATATATGCATTGCCCCATAGACAGTTGGTATATCATGTGACATTTTTTAATATATACACCTATTATATTCTCATTTTCAAGGATGAAAACTCTGATAATATAAACGATTGTACAAAAAGGTGTCATCTATTGATAACTGAAACAGCTGACAAGTGCAGACCTACAAATCAGTTCAAAGAATACTGTAAGGGAAGCCTACTCAGAGAAATGATAATGAAGTGGGTATATGCTGGTACATCATATGTACTACATAAGCAAGACCTCTCTCAGCTGTTGCATCTCTAGCTCCCTTCAATCACTCATAAATTAATCCCAGCTGACTACCAGATGCAAGTTCTTTACCAGATTTCAAGTTCTTTATAAAGACTCCTCTGTTAGTAGCTCTGGGTAATTTGACCAATCCCGGAGTTTTGGCTTCTCTCCTATCTGCAGAGGTATGCTTGTGTTTAGGGTAAGTTTAGAAAGTCAGATGTGATATACCAGGCTTGAAAGACAAACAGGTCAGTACATCAAGTTAGAACTTTGATCCACCTCTACAGAGTGAAATTATGTCCTACATGGTCAGACAGATGGAAGCCCCCTGTCCTCTGCGTGGACAGTCAGTCAAAAATTGTCTTGCTGAGATGGGGGGGGGCACCTGGAAGGAGCTTTGGGAGGAAGGGTATATAGGAACCCACAAAGTAGCGATGGATGTAGGATATAGAACAGAGGTGTGGGAAATATTTGGATGGTGCTTGCTGCCACAAAATCACATAGAACTTTCAGTTGTGCACTTCCATAATAATCCCTTCTGATGTGTTTCACAAGAAGCCTGTGTTATGCAGAAACAAGTAAATGTGCACAAGCACAAACTATTTCCCAGCACAGCCCTGCTAAAGCAATACTTACTACTTTTCTTTGAATTAGAAAGCCTCAAGATGGCATACAGGAATTAAGTCTTGCCATCCTGGGGTGAATTATTAGTCTTTTTTGCATATGCAATGCCACAGCAAGCTCAGAAACATCTTGTGTATCCTGATTTCTAGCTTCACTTGTTAAGCTCTAGGTATGAACCCACATACCATAAAGACCCCTTTCTCAACAGACAACTCAGCTGGAGGAGAAAGACGGCAGCAGAACACACATTTGCTCCCAGTTTGCCTTAGGACACCTGACCAAAAAGGGACTTCCTGACCTGTGAGGGGAACTCCTCTGACTAACAGTGAAGTTTCCATTCCATCAAGCTAACTCCCCTTTTCCAGCTCAGCAGGTGAGAATTTAAGGCAGTGGAACCATGAAAGGGAGATTGTGGACAGTGTCCTCTTGGCTGCCACCCAGAGCTTAGTTTGCCCTCTGCAAAGATTCCCTCGTGCTTTCCTTGAAAGGGGTAGAAGGTCCCAAGAATGGCAGAGGATAAAGGGTCCCAAGAAGGACAGAGGCATAGAAGATACCAAGTATCATTTGTAGGGGTTTCTCTGTTGGTTTGGGTTTTTGGGGTTTATTTTTTAGTTTCACTGTATTAATGTAGAATTCTGGAGAGAAGAATAAAAAGCCCTAAAAGGCACTTTGAAAAATTATTTTTCAGACCACATGCACATTTTACCTTTAAAATCTTTATGGTCCATTGCCACAATGTGCTACATTTCCCACCTGTACACCAGCCATCATTTTCATCTTCTAGCAGAGTTCCTTGTACTTTGTCTTTTGTATCTCATATTCCATCCCATTAGGATCATAGAATTACAAAATATGCTGAGTTGGAAGGGACCCATCAGGATCATCAAGTCCAACTTCTAGCCCTATGTAGGACACCCCAAGAATAAATCACACCATGTACCAGAAAGCGTTGTCCAAAAACATTTTGAACTCAGATAGGCTTGAGCCTATCTCTGGGGAGCCACGATATTGAGAAATAAACCCTATTCTATAAAAGAATTTGGCCTAAATGTTTATAAAAACCAGTATTTTTCAAATCCTATTTGTTCAAGCAAATTCTGACTCTCAGGTACAAGAGAACTATGTATCCAAGTTAAAATCCTCAGAACTAAAAAACCCAAAATGCTCCGTCCTAGTCTGGTCCATGAAAACACATGAGCCCTTACAGGATTGTGCTGGATTCGGCACTCCAGAATAACTTAAAACCATCTCAACCAAGCTGATTAGACACCTCATTCATGCCCAAGCACTTAACACATAGCAGCCAGGTGTTCCTCCTATCAGCTCCTGAAGAGGTTGAGTCTGACACATGTCAGTATACTCCACTCACTGTGTCAGGCTGATGTTTAAAAGTAATAACCACCACTTTCTTCACTTTGTTTTTCAGCACAGCTGCAAGTGGTATGTGTTTTACCCTGGATATGGGATAATCATAAGTCACCGCCTCTTTTCCTGAAGTGTTGTAGGTCTTCATTTCACAGGAAAGCATCCTGAGTGGTGCCTCAGCCTAAAGGGCCAAATTTTCAAAATCACTGAAATTG
This sequence comes from Poecile atricapillus, assembly GCF_030490865.1. Classification (NCBI taxonomy): domain Eukaryota; kingdom Metazoa; phylum Chordata; class Aves; order Passeriformes; family Paridae; genus Poecile; species Poecile atricapillus. The sequence continues at coordinate 103,520,885 of NC_081289.1, read as the reverse complement.
CATTAGTGACCAGCAAATCACTGGTGTGGGTGTGGGACATGCATGAACACGTGGAAAAAAATGAACCTACATGAGAAGGAAACTGGGACACCCACCTGAGGTCACTAAATGAAGTATGGAAACAACCATACTAGCAGGAACAAGAACATAGGTCCTCTCACCAGTCATGAAAAATAAAAAAAACAGTACCAAAATTTCATAGACTGAAAAAATTGCCAACAAGGAAAGGCATAGGCAGTAGCCAAGTAATTGTACTATTGCCTTACAGCAAGAAACAAATATAGATTTGAACAGAGGAGACAGGTAACTGAATTAATTTTTATCAGAAGCCAGCAATCTACTTGCAGTCTAGAGAATGCAGGTTTAACACCCATGTCTGGATTTCACTTGGAGACCCAAATATTTGTTCTTCACCAAAGTCCTCTGACCACACCTATTACAATCTTTCACACAGCTGCCTTCCCTTCAAAAGAGATTATTTCCCCTCAACTTAAGTGGTCAACATCAGCCCAATAATCCCATTATAATCAACAATGCTGGTGCTTCCTGCATAGCTTCTGACATTCTTGTCTGTTGAAACTCCTCTGACCTTGGGGCTGTATCCCATGGATCCTGCTTTAATCCACCCCTATGTTTTTCCATAATAAGGTTCATGTACCCCCACACAACAAACACAAGCACACATACAGACAATGTCTTAAATAAGTAGTAGTTTTCCCTTAAGGGTAAAAATGTTCCGTAATAGTATTTCTTTTTGTTATGAAATACTGTAAACGATCTTGGTGTGGTAATATTTTGTAATATGTCTGTGTTATGCAACTAAGGCTGTAGGATTCAGCTGACTTACATGCACCTGGAGATACTGACAGATAGCGGAGACTTGGAGATGTTGAAAAGCATTTACATATCCTTGTGCTTGTATAGATACACACAGATAAACACACAAAACAACTAATACATCATCAGTCTACATCCTTTTACAAAAAAAATACTAGATACAATAAAGTTTCTGTAGTTTAATTTCTGCTTATTTCCTGTTCTCTTCAAATGAAAACCCCTTTAAATCTTAAAACCCAGTATTTGTGCCTCTTTTTTAGGGAGGTAGATCTTCTGCCTTCTCTTCTACAAAGACATGTAAATCTCGTTGACTTCAGCTAAGCCAGGGCAACTCAATATCCTCAACTTTGATTTTGATTCTTTTACTCAGCTTTTAAATCAACTTGAAGAGAAAAATGTAGAAACATGCCAAATATTCATGTTTCTAAAGCAAATCCTACTTCCAAGAATGTAATTGTTTGTTTAGTGACTTCTTTCCTACTCCTAAGATCATCATCAGGTGAAGGTGATCTGAATGACAATATTCATATGAAAAGCAGTTTCACACTTCATCTTCCTCTTTTCTTTAATTCTAGCAAGACAGTGGCTGACTGCATAACCAAAAGTTTATCTCAAAATCTTCACAGACCATATGGTTGTGTCTAGGGAAGTTAACCCTCAGTGGAGTTAAGCACCAGCCTGCTTATTGCCTCAGCACAAGCATCACAGTTAATCACATGCCTGTCGTGGCAGCATCAGGCATTTTTTCACTTTCCATCATCCCACGGATTCTCTCATCTCAGAATTGTGGGATAGCAAATCTGTGTAGGAAAGGTGGGCTTTTAATACTCACCAAAGAGTTGGTGTGAGCAAGAAATTAATTTGTTACTGCATAGAAAGACAACAGAAATATCAGGTTTTGGAGGATAAGAAAGATAATAAGAAGGTTCAGACTCAGCCTCAGAAGATAATACTGAGACAATGATAATTGTGGTCAAAAAGTGTCAAGCTTGTGCAAGATTAAAAGGTAGAGAAGGGTTTTCTTAGAAAAAAATTTTACTAGCTCACCACTCTAAAAAGAAATCTGAATGTTTCCCTGTATTTTTGTTTCCCCCCCTAGCTCACAGTCTGTCCCATCCAATTCTAGGGTTCTGCACAGGGCCAAATGCAGGTCAGGCCACAGTGTGACTCTACAACATAAGCAAACACACAGACGTGTGTGGCACCACTTATTATACAGTTATAAATCTGAAACACAGAGCAACAAACTGACACCAGAGCAGATATGACCATTCCTTGAAATGGTCTGTAATCTACAGCACTTGCATGACCCTAGCACACTTTGCTGGTGTCCTGCACATACAATCTACCTGTCCTTGTAGCAAGCAGCATCAGGCTCTTGTGGGTAGGATCTCATACTGCACTGTACACTCAGTGCTGGGCAGTGTAAGATGGATCTGAAAGCTGAACCCACAGGTCAGGGTAGAGTTCAGGGTCTTCAGCCCACACCTACACAGGAGGTAGGTGTACTCTTCAGTGCACTACAACAAAATGTGTATTAGAGGCTCTTCTCCCGCCTTTCCTTTACATGACAACTTGCATGCTCCAGAGCTTCTCTCCAGGAGTACTTCAGACAAACTGGTTTCCAGTCCAATGGATCCCACACTGCAGTGCCACATTTGCCAACATTACTGATAATATACTTACAGAGAGAGCTTTTCCAACTGAACATTAAAACTGAAGTTCAGGGGCCTTGAAGAAAGGTCTGCTACGGAACGTATGCTGAACTCTGACAAAGAAGTGCCACACTGCTTGCTGTAAGCATGTAACATATGTGAATAAGGACCAAACTATGGGGCCTCCTCAAGAGTCAATGGAAAGGAGTTGATGCTGTCAGCAGGGATGATGCATAATTACATCTATCTGAGCCCCTCCAGACAGGAAGTGAGCATTCACAGCACTTAATTAGTAAGATAAAGTAGATCTGGGGAATTATTGATATTGCCAATCTCCAAAAGAGAATAAGAATTCTTAATACTTCACAGGATTTGACTCTAGGGAGCTGTACCTCAGATACAAATGCTGCCCATCAAAATATTTTGCATTGAGGTCACTAAAATGAAATACCTGCCTTAGAAACCTGGTTTTGGTTTTCTGCATCCATCCTTTTAGAATACATTCATGAGTTATAGAGATAACAGATACCACATTCTTTTACCTGAACCCTTACACTTTGGTCTTATGCCAAGAGTTATGCCAAAATCAACCTATACTAAAAATACTTCTGAAAATACTATCCTGTCAGTCTCTTGTTATGTCAATCACCTGTAGGTGCACAGGGAATCCAAAAGTCTTATTCCTTTCCCATTCAGTAACTGTCACACAACACTTTTGATACAAGAAATGTATTAAATTATAAGGCAAGCATAAGAGACCTGTTTGACTCAGATGCATTACCAGTGCTTTTTTTTTTCTGCATGAATAACTGTCACTCTCATTTTCATTTTGGTAATTACAGAAAATGGGCTGTTTTTAAATGTCTGTTCCAGCAGACCTGAAGATGTTGATTTCAGACTGATTCAGACTCTAAAGTCTAATTCATGCAGTTGATCCACAACATTAACTGGAGTGTAGGTTTCATCAATTTGGTAGAGTGTCTTTTATAACAGCAGATGGTAATTTTTTGATATGTAAAGCATTAAATGGACTCTTTTACAAAACAACTTTAAATGCTTTCTTTTAAAAAGAGCCACCAACCAACCAAACCAAAACCCACCAGAGAACTACAAAAATTGCTCCCCCCACAGTGCTCAGATACTTTAACCCAAAGAAATTGCTGACAGATTTGTTTTCAGCACAGCAGAGTAAAGAGCTGACAACGTAATTTTTTTTGCTGGATATGGTAACTTAGGTCTATTTTTAGGTCTTCTTTTCCATTTTTAAAGTACACCAAAATAGGAATGGGCTTAAAAATCACCATCTGCTTCTAGAAATTAAATAATTCTCTGAAGAATAGATAATAGGCATAAAAAGCCTACTCGCAACTCTCAGATCTTTCACAGCAAGATTTAAAGTCACATGCTACTTGTAAACATTTTTTATTTCATCAAACAATACTGCAGGGTCACAACACCCCTGTAAGTGTTCAATATACCTATTTATCAGTTATCACCAGCATAAACCGTATACATTCTAGTCATGAATGTCTGACTAGCAAATGCTATTGCTATTGCTTTTATGACTTAGAGTAAAGCTGCTGATATTTACAGCACAATAAAGGCTCTCCCCATTTCTTTCTTTAAATTTGATTTAGTTAAGGTTTAGTTTAGTTAAGAACTATCCTATTTCACAGGGACTTTTTTTTTTTTTTTAATGTCCATTAGAGCTATTCTGCAATTAGCATGTTAGCATTACTTGCAAATGTGTGTAAAGAAATCTGAGCTTGTTTGCATCCAGCTAGTTTGGATCCTGCTAACAGTGAATCACTATGTCAGTTCAAGATGGCTCTGGATGCGGACACTTGCTCACTGGCTGAAGCCTGTCAGCAGTTTCCCCATCCTCAGCATTTGTGGCCCTGACAGCTCAGATGACTGACTCCCCAGGAAGTCAAAACCCCATCTCCTATGCTCTACCCATGCACCAATAGCCTTAGAAAACAACACGGTACTATTGCTATCAGTTGGTCCTTACCCTTGTATCTTTGGAACCTTACACAATGTAAACTGAGCTTGAAAAAGGTGGAAAAGGAAGATACATTAGTTTTCCATGAAAAGTGATTTGATGAAAGAAAAAAGGCTCAGGCTAAAGACCCTGTTCCACTTCCTTTCTGAATTAAAGTTCCCGCAACTTGGTCATCACACTTTCTGAGAGGGCTCCAGACACAAACAGCACATACCCAAGACTAGATGGCACATATCCCCTTCCCTCAGCTGGGAATATTAGGGAAGCGGGAGCAGAGATTGTATGAAAGAATGGTCAGAAGGTGGCAAAGGCCAAAGAAGAGAAAATAAGTATTACTAGTATGCGGGCTGATGGGACGGTGTTCCCTAGTTCTGTGATTTCAATAAAGATGACAAGTTTGTAATTGCAGTAATTTCAGTTTAAAACATTTCCATGTTTTGAACCACAGAAGAGCACTTACCTTTTTAGTAACATTTTCAAGAAAGGCAGTTTGGTTTGTTTCTTTTCCCCCATGATATTCTATTTAAAAAGCAATGCCTTTTTCAGAGAATAAGACTAAATCTTCTAAAATATAAAATGAGATAAGACACTGCAAGATACTTTAAATGACACGATATGTTATAAACAAACAAGTTTACAAAATGAAGACATTTTGGAAGTAGTAGTATTTAACAAGTACCATTTTTTAACAGGTTTGTCTTATTGTAGTTACTTAAAATCAGAGTTCACAACAGCAACAGTTCAAACAAGAAGATGTCCATTATTCGTGTTTATACTTGGTGGATTAGAATTTTTGTGAAATGAAACTTAAAAGGCCTGCTAGTGGCCACTGTAGCAACAGCATTTAGGCTAACATTTTGACAAAAAGAGAGCAGAAAAATCACAGAGAAACATATGCTTTGTTGATATATGCTACTTTGGCAGGGACAGGAATTTTTCAAAGTAATGTGCAAGAATCCTCTATTTCTAGTAAACAACTGAGAAACATTTTATTTGTCAGGGAAATTGATTCTTATTTTTTTCTGAGTCAGTAGTCAGTAACTAAAGAAAGGAACTTTTCCAAGAAAGGGACGAAAAAAGTGATTAAGGCAAGCAGTGGGTTTGAAAACTTTAGTGTTCTTTGGACACTTTTTCACATTTTCAAAGGGGACCCCCTTTACTGAAGAACAGTTGCAGAAAAAATAGAAGGAACAGATTATGAATAGCCAAGATTCCTAGTGATCTCACTGGGAATTACACATTTATTTGGAAAGCATTAAAGGAATAAGATTACAGAAGCAGGACCTGATCCAAATTCCATTATGTAAATGGAAAAAGAAAATTTTGTTGTCTTAGAAGGAAATTGAATTGAGCCTTTAGTTCCCAGTTAATGAGATACTAGTAAACGTTGAGAATTGCAGAGGAAGTGATAAAAGAGGGATGCCACTTCGGGTTGGGTTAGTTTTTTTCATATTAAATACTTATTTAATATGAAGGTTGTGATTTACTCAAGATTTATCATCATAAGAATCTTCCTCCTACTGACTCAATCTATCTAAAGTGCCATTCAGATATAATGGAAATAGGGCATATCACAGATTCTAAATGTTTCATTAGTCTGCGGCTGAGCAAAGAAAGCTATTTAACCTGCATAGGATCCATTTCTTATTGCAGACAATTTATTCCTTTCTTCAATAGCATACAGTTATTGCTGGTTCTAATGGTATTACCTGGTTTGAAACAAACACTTCATAGATTCCTCTTTCTTTTACAGTTGGGACACTTTTATGATTTTTTCTATTCCACTAAAGTTGCTTTTGTAAGTGCATGGAATCACCTAAATGTGTGCCAAGGCTGCAAGATGATCTCACAAACAGGTTCTCCCACCATTTCTAAGTAACACTTATGCCAACTGGGCTCATACTATGCACCTATGTTCTAGAATCTGAACCCAACTCCAGGAGCAAGAATTAACCTTTGGTGCTGCAAGATTCTCAAAACTCTCTGCTTTTGCTGGACCCAGAATAAGCTCAAGGCACTCAGGAATTGAGTCTGCACAGCAGGACTGTTCAAGCAGCATATCACAGTCACGAGACTTTCTGTTCCTTCTCTGAAGTTATAGGTACACATAGGGGACTACAAATAATGTGAATTTCAAGAGAGAAACAGATCCATTTTGATCTACTTTTCTTTAAAATTAATAAATTCAGGCCATGCATGAACTATCCAGTCATATCCTGTAAAAGTTTAAACTGAAACCACAAGGGAAAATAAACTAACATCTCTTCCCTTTTTATCTTAAAAGTGTCTGAAATGAATTGGTTGCTAAAGAAACCTGATATAATTGTGACTGAGTGTTTTGAAACCCTTAGTGGAGTTCATCTGAAACCTCAGCATAACAAGTGGCCTCTTATCTGCGTACTATTCCAGGAAGAAATGCATGGCATTTCGTCATCACAGCTGAAAGAGTAGCTGGCTCTGCACGTAGGCTAGGCGAGAATAAGAGCCCTCAGCTATAATGAGGGCACACTGGTAGCTAATGCTTAGTCAGAGACCATTTCCTTTAGCCTCTGCTACTGCTTGCAGGAGTTGGAATGCAGGAAAAGGCAAAAAATAAAGTAAACATATTGAAGGTCAATGTTTACCTTCTGTACTTTTTCTCAATGCAGATTAATTCTGAAGACATGGCACAGATGCATTAATGTGGTGACATCCTAAACCATCCTCCCTATTACAAGGACTTTAAGTAGCTTTATTTAGTGTGGCAGTTCATGAGCAGAATTACTTAAAGGAGAGAGAATCATAAAAAGCAGATGTCTCCTTTTTTTTTTTTTAGTCTGACATTTAAAGGCAAATTAGTAAGTGGGAGTTTAATATAGATATTTCCTTGTGAACACTGATCTTGAATTTCCAAGCAGGCAAACCGACTTTCTCCTTAATAAAGCTGTTGAAACATAGATAACTTGTAGCAATTACTTCAAAAACAGGGATGAATCTTCATATGTGAGGGAATATGGTAAGGAACATTTCTTTTTATAGGCTTTTCCTCTTCTGTACATCCTGAAGATGATAATATGAGTGATGTACTGTCATGCTTTTTAACACAGGAATCTGCATAATTTGAAAATGGAATGATTAATCAATAGAACATGAAAATGTTAAATATGAATTTGTAGCAATGTTCAGGCTGTAAGTTTGCAAGACACTTCATTTGGGACACATTTTGCTTTCTAACTCTGCCTGCAGAAACATCGGCAATTATTGTGAATTTAATGAGGTATCACTATGCTGATTTAAGCATACAACTGTATGTACTGTACGACTGAACACACTGGACTGAGTCATTTTACATACACCAACAGTTGCTGGTCTGAATAAGGGCTAGATTCGACTTGTTCTGTTTAACTCACTGGCTGAACTGAAAATAGTTGGCACAGATTTTTCTCAGGAAATTCAAACTTACACAAGCAGAGGAAAAACATTGCAAATGAGATGCTGCTGTGTGCAAAAACTCATCTTGGGTAAAACTTTAAACCCCAGAAATAAATCTTGTTTTCAGTTCTCACAAATAGGCTTTTCTATTCAACTCTGAAGGTTTAAAGCAGTTGTTAATCAAATACTGTACACAGCACTAAGCAAGAAAGTCTTCAGTTATTTCTGAAACACGTTATTTTGAGGCTATGTTTGAATCTTCCATATTTATGTGATGAGAGTTATGTCACAAAGTTAATCATTCCCAGGATGCTAGCATTCAGGGTAATGAAAAACTTCTTGTGCAAGCAGTCATTAATCAGTGAGTCTAACATTGCATAATGCTTTCTCAAGCATGTGTTATGTGATCAGAGTACAAGGCTGCATAATACAGCAAAGTGTTTATGCCATATGCTGACCTTTTCTAAAGCAGAAACGGAGCCATGTGATGTGCCGCTCCTGCCAGCATTTGCTTATTGCCAATAATTAAGTTTGATGATATGAAGAAACACAAACTTGTATTGCTTTAAACTTCTAAAAGGAAGAAGCTTTGAAGATTTTGGCACTGTAAAGCACAAAGATAGCCAACTTGGCTTGGATACAGTACCGTTGTCCATTACAGGCACCGCCCATCAAAACTGGAATCAAGTGCCCTGCTCAAGTGGTTACTGGCATTTGTGTAAAGGAAAACATGTGCATCGTTACTGCACTGCTGTATTAACCAGAAGAGCATAAAGGTCACAGGAGCAAAGCAGCCAAAACCATGCTTGGTACCTCAAATCTCAGACCATCATTATTACATTTGATGTTCTTGTGCAATAGTACTAGTAAGCAGCTATTACTTAATCTCCTACCAGTATTACACAAAACTATACTTGCGAAATACTTCAGATAAATATGCTGTAATTATACAAAATATAAAAACATGTATAGGGCAAAATGTTTTTGTAACTCTAAACACACATACCTGTGGGGATGTGGTTTGAGTGAACTATTCAAAAAATTGAATCAGTGATTTAAAAGCTTCTATGAATAACCTTAAAAACTATGTAAACTATGTGCTAGAAGAAGAGTGGACACGTGGATATATATTTTACATAGTGCGCATGCATACACACACACACACACAGAGTGCGGATCAAAAGCTCTGTCTTGTACACAGCCACTTTGTGTCTGTTGGCAGAATCAGGCTACTGAGTTGCAATAACCAGCTTCATACAACTTTTTTAGCACAGCCAACTGTAGCTATACCACTGTTGCTCCAACATCATTCCTCCTCTCATTTGCCAGTGTTTCCTTCTCTCTCACTCATGACTGCCTTTTCTACTTTGAAAAGCTGTAACTTTGAAAACCAGCAACTCAGTTTCATTATGTGATCCATGATATGGTACCAATGTCTGAAAAGTGACTTTCTGATAGCCCTTGCTTACACTGAGGAAGTACTTTCAAGCTTAACTAAGAATCCTGAAGAATAAAGCTGACTGGAAACACAGTTACAAAACTAAGACATCTCTGTACAGCAACATAGGTGTCCTAGCCCAAAATTTAGATTCTCAAAATTCCTGCTGAGATTTTGCATCAGGAAGTGACGGTATTAGGCAACCGCATGTAGGAAGTGCTGTGTCCAAGGCCTTTTGGGATGAATGCATTAAACCTTCTACATCTTCTAAGGAGTCTGACTCATTAAGGATCTTTATGTTTAGTAGACAGGAGTCTGAACAAAGAAGATGCTGGGGACAATAGGAAGGTGAGCAGGTCTCCATTCTTGCTACAGTAACATAAAACCAGTGTGATACTTGCTGCATGAAGGAACTGCAAGACAGGCCTTACCTCCATAAACTATTAGTTAGACGTCATTATCTCTACACCCCAATAAATTAACTTGTAGAATAAATAATTAGAGAAATTTCATCATGTGTAACTTCAAAGAATCCAGTGAACAGGTCACTACTGTAGGAAAGTTTGGCTCAGGTCAATTAAGTGAAAGGAGAGAGAAGAAACTTGAGCTGCTTTGCTGTTTCATGAGTCCTTCAACTACTGAGCAGCTATATAGATGGAAGTGCCATAGCATATCCCCTTCCCTTTTTCAAAAAAAGGACTGACATCAGATAAGATTTGTAAAATCCAAAACGGAGACAGGAACTTCATTCCACTCAAAGTGGAAAAAATCCATGTCCATTTGTTCATTTATGATCTAGTAACTTAGACAGAATCCTTTCTGTTTTGCTGTTTTTGTGGCTCCCTCCTCCTTTCATATATTATACAGACACTCTAGGAATCTTGTTTGGAGGTTACAATCTCTACTAGTCTTTTGGGTACAGAACTTAGATGTTGTAACTAACCAATACAGAAAGACCTAGTTTGTGGTATTGCTCATGAAGATATTAGAAATGACTGTGTTGAAATTAACTGTGACCTAAGACTGCAGCCTGAACCCACCCTACAAAATCTCTTTAGTATACACTCTTTCAAGACCCACTGCTTCTTAGCAACATGCTCCCTGGCTCTCTTCTCCTTTCACCTCTACTTGGATGGAGTAGTCAAAAGATGGTAACTACAGAACAACATGAACCATTCACCCTCAGGGGTCACTAGCTCGAGATACTCACATGCATTTCCAAAAATACTTCAGCTTTGAAGACAACAGTCCCAGCAGTAAAGATTTATTACACAAAAGATGGAGAGTCAAACTCTTTTCACACGAGCCTACAGATGTATTATTAACATTTATATGTGGGGAAAACACAACCTTTACAACTATATCCTCACAATTATATTTTTTAACTTTGTCTTTCTAAGCTACATGGAAGAGACACATTTAAAAAAAAATTAAAACTGGCTTCAGAATTTTTAACATACTAAAAAGAATTGAGCCAAAGATGATATCACAAAGTCCCTTATGCTTAAGGGAAAATGTTAAATCAATTAGCAGTTGCCAGAATAAAGAAGCAACAATTTGATGTATAAGTTCCTTACAAAAATAACAAACTTTCCATGTTCTTCTGAAACTGGTTATATTATGCAACAAGAAAACTTCACCATATTCTCAGCTTGTTATTGTTACAAAAGCTTTATTAGCATATGCTTCAGAAATTACAATCAAAGGATAGTACTCACTAGCCAGAACTTTGAAGAGTTTATAACATACATGCACAAACTATGCCTTAGAGGGTTAACGTACTATTTTCAACTCAAGTATTGCAAATACTTTGGAATACTAGGAGTTAGCTTTGACACAGAATGTTCACACCCTCTGTAATAAATTCTTTTAACATACTTCATATTTCTTCCCATGTGAATGAGTGTCCTTGGAAGAATTATCTACTAGATAAAAGCTGAAGATGAAATCTAAGTCTAGACTTATTTAAAGAGGGTAGACACTGATCTTATAATCTGTGACAGTGGCTGATTAATGAGCTGCTCATGATTGCTGCAGGCCTCTCCAAACTGCAGGAGCAAATGATATTATAACACTGGGAGGAATGTGCTATCTGGATGCCACACCTTTGTTGAAACTTAAGAACTCCCTTTGATTCCTTCTACATTTGTTCTAGACTTGAACTACCCTATGTACATGACCAGATACACCGTAACACACATGCATACCCTCACTACTCGCCTGCTGCTTCTGCAGCAGAATTTCTGTGCTATAGAACACATGGTAAGTATGCCCACTTGTAGCAGTCATGGTATGTGCTGTGTAGGGCCCACACTGGTTGTTCTGCTGGTTGTGCTCTTGCACAAACAAATTTGAAACTTCCTGAAGCAGAATAGTAGTATCACATCCTGAGGGACTGATTTGGTCTTGCCTGACAGTCTGGATAATTTCATTTACATGTACACACATAAATACACACATACACATGCATGCATATGACATGCCAGTACACATACATACATATGTATTATAAAGCATAATGAACACATTGTGTAAACACAGCACACTCTGCTTAACTACAGAAATTTCTATTCAACTCTGTTCCAAGTCTGAAATGGAGCATGATTTAAATCTACAATAAAAAGGGCATATAATCTAATCTTTAGTGGTAACTCAGTAATTTCTGATTACATCTTTCAAACACCTTACAGGGAAACTTTTTAAACTCTACTAACTTTGCTTAAAAAGTACTAATGTTCTTAAAGTGAAAAGAACACATAGAAAGTTTCAAAAGTGCTCCCTGCACATTCATGTCTGAGATTTAGAAGAAAGAAAAGCCAGCAGGAAAAAAGGCACAAATAGAAAAAAAAGTCATTCTAATCCCCTAACGTAGACAAGAGAAATTTTATTACCTTTAGCTGAAAACAATTCTTCTTTTGGTTTATCTGCTTGACATTTTTCTTCTTCTCATTTTTAGAGACAGCTCTCTGTCTAAAAGTGTGCAGAAAAAAAGAACATTTTAACCACATCATCATGAACTTTATCACAGCTTAAGTACACAGACTGTATCAGCCTCAGTAGACAATGCAGTCCTACAGCTTTTCAGCAGTGCCTTTAGGTTCAAGAGCAAGGCTAAAATTCCACAAATGACACATGAAAGCACATCTTGTTCAATGTACACCACTCAAATGAACAACAATTTTTTTTAAAGTACATTTTTTAAAATCTGTAAAAAAATTGCCTCTCTAATCTCAGCAGGCATCTATTCAGGGATTTTCTTGCATGAAAAAGGCATAAGTAAAGACTATGCAGTGATAAATTAAGATTTCAGCTACTCTTCACTTTGCATCTATGAGTTGGGTTTGGTATATGAAGTGGCACTAGTGCTAAAACCCCTTACTTTACTCCTTAAGTCTCTGAAAACCAGATTCTGAGTAGCATGATATTCTGCCCTCTCCTGTGGTGATCTCTTCAACAAATGTGACGATGATTAAATGCATCAAAGAGCAATGACTGAGTAAAATATGCAGCAGTTGAGAATGATCCTAATGTTTACTACTCTAAATGCATAGTTAAAAGCAGTTCTAGAAAAGCATTGACATGAACCTTGATGGAGAACTATGACTAATTTCACATAGACGGACAGAATTTTAAAAATAACTGGGCAGCAATGACTGCAAATGTCATAAAAAGGTTCCATTGAAAACTTCTCCAAAAGCACTTAATACTTAATTACATGATCTTAGAATAAATAAAACACCTTTTTTTCATTACACATGAGCTACTCAAAAGCATTGAACTGACGACAGCCACACAATCATGAAAATTTTATCCAGAAATTTAGTAAAACTACTAAGAATGTGAGTTACTTCAGTACTGTTGAAAATATCAACAGCTTGCTACATTAAAAGCTAAAACTGTACGTGTTATATAAAGTCACACATTAATTTCTTCATGAAACTGAGAATTTCTAGGCAATCCAGTAAGTGGAACATACAAATGTTGAGAAGCTATCTGCTGATAACTAATAATGGACAATGGACCTACCTGTGTTATAACTTTTCAATATCCAGATCACTGAAGTGCTGAAAAACTCACTATCCACTTCAGCTCAGCAGGAGGAGAAGAAAAAGCTGCTTATGTCTAGCGACCAAGAGACAATCTTTCAGAAAACCAGCAGAGACCAGGGCTCACTCACCCATGAGGCATTGTGGAGAAAAACATGGCCTTACCAGGAACTGAAAGAGTTGAGCCTAAGTGTTTGAAGGAAGATTTGCCAGATCATACCTTCATAAGGAAAAGCTAGCCTTTATAAGAGCATTTTTGTTACAAATAACCCTCTCATTGAGGCAGAGTTCTAATACTACTACTAATTATGAGCACTGATGCCATTAAAACACATCACTTAATAAATGAGACAGTGACTAACATACCTTTTGCTAAAATATTTTTCCTCCAGAATGACTTCAACATCATTCCAAAGTACCTTTAAAAACTGTCCTACTGATACTCATTCTGTAATAATATTCCAACTGTTGACTTCAAAGAAGGAACTCAAATTGCTATGACATGACACTATCTTCTCCTGAGAAAAGGAATACAGAGACCACTGTGACAGCAAAATTATTTTCTGAGATCAAAACTACTAGTTAAAGGCATAAATCTACACAGTCATATGCCACAGTATTTAAAGTTATTAGATATTTTTAAATAGACATTCAGAGAAGCTACTTAATCAGTGCTTGGTAGAAACAGAGGCAGCTCAATAACCAGACTGTATATCAAAGTTATGCAACAGAAACCCGTCTGCATATGCTTAATATTTTTTTTCCTATTAACATAATTATTTTGTAGTCAGTAAAAATGAAAATGACATGCTAGAATTTCAAAAACACGAGAAAATGACCCTCTAGGCTTTATATAACTATCAAAACAAGTACCAGTACTTTATTTGCAAATTATTGTGCAAGAAATTATCTACTCAGCAAGTTTACCAGTCAACAAAATGTGAGCTCTACTGGTTAAAATCAATTTACATGTAATGATATGTCTAAATATGAATTTAAATGAGCTCTTGTCATTTCACGTTGATTAGATTCTTTATCATCATAGATATGGACAGTGACCATAGCTAATGTTGCAGAAACACCAGAGCATGCACAAGTTTCATGAGCCAATGGTAACCCAGCATGAATAAATTTGTTTCCATATAAAAAGACAGCCTTGGACTGCTAAGCCATGTTTATTTTCCAGTCAAATTAACAAAAATACTTTCTACAAGGTTATTTCCAGACATTTCCTGTATATGCTGTGTCCACTGCAAATACACAGTATGAATCACAAGTTTTCTTACCTTGAAACCTACTGCATTTCTCTTGTAATGTATGAAAAGAACTCTGAGGCCACCACAGAATAAAGAACCTTTTAACATCATCCCTGTTGTATATAAATATACATTCATAAAACTTGCAAAAGGAATATTCTGGAGATTAAGATAATGCTAGGTTCTATTACAGCACATTGGTCATATCCCCGCACAGCCATCTTTAATACAATCATCAAAAATTTAAAATAACTGGGACAAGTGAAATAAAGTTCCATTACAGTGCTGATCAGATGATATGTTGGATAAAAGCGACTCAAAGACAAGTTTAACATACAAGAATGAATAATTAAAGGCTGGCCTCGAAAATGTCATCATTTAATACAATTAAATTAATATAATGGCAACAACTTTATCAAAAGGACACCACTAAGTGCTAAAGTGAATTTCATGTTGCTTAGTAAGTAAGATAAACAAAGCTTAACATTTTCTGAATTATAATCCTTTTTCATTTCCCCCAGCTTTATTAATAATATAGATATTCTGATAGAATACTCAAATATAATTTTTACTGATATGCAGAATAATTTAAATGCATATTTGGTACAGTTTCTTCTTTTTGGTGTTCAGTAGTTGCTTTTGTTTTAATAAAATGATAGAGCAGATTTATGCTTAACATCACAGATACATTTTGTCTATGTAAAGAATTGCAGAGCTTTTTCAATTGTGGAATGGTATGTTTCATACACGTGTAATTTTTAAAATGCTGCATGAACTTGTGACTTTGCCAATACACAGATCAACCATCAGAAACTGTAATGAGCATGACCTGACACACATTTCTGTCTTGGCTTTGTATAAGCATGGACACATTCAAAATGTTGTAACATCTGTATGATTTGCTGTTACTTTGGTGATTGTGATATTTCAGGTGCAGATGCAAAGAGCACCTTAATGGTCCTCATAGAAGTACTTTTATCCCCCTGTATTTTAAAGGCATCAGATTCTTTTATTCTCCCTTGTAGCGAGGAGGTCTCTTCTCCTTAAATGCAAGAAGGCCTTCAATTCTATCTTTTGTTGGGATAGTCTGCAATGAGCAGAATAACAATTCATTATTGACACCAAAAAACAATACCAAGAAAGATATTTTCATACAAATCCCAGTTCTTCAATGCATCCAAGATGCATCAGAAAAATTATAATACAACAGAAAAATTAAAACTATCTAGTCAGATATAGGAATATATCAGACACTTCAAGGGCACAACAAAACGTTGATAAACAATTTGGGAGGGAAAGGAGTACCTTTTCTCCAAACAGATGAGTTAAAAAAATTCCCTAGGGTTTGAGGTTTGTTCATTTTCTTTTCTTTTTTTGGGGGGTGGGGTGGGGGGGGTTGGGTCGAGGAGAAAGAGAGGTTTGGGTTTCTTGGGGTTTTTTTGGTTTGGTTCATTTTGGGTTTTAGGGAGGGGGAAGAAGGTTATTAATCTGATTACCACATCTTAAATAAGCATATAGTGCTGATGCTTTTATTTCCATCATGAAAACCTGACTTGAAGTCCAAGAATATATAATCTCAAAGATATCATTCCCATTTTTCACTGGCAAAGAGGTTTGTCTCAAATTTTGATTGGTTATCACATATGCCATTCACTATTGGCACATTCAATTCAATGATATGTCATATTGCTATTCAATATGACACATCATATTAGTGAAGTGTCCTTTGTATTATTTCATGTTAAACCAAAATAAAGCAAAAAGCAAGGCAGTCTTTAGACTGGCATGGTAGTGTATGACTGGCTAGATGTATGGCTGGTACTTCTTCACTATCTTCTCCCTAACAGTACTAGTATGGCTGTGTTATTCTCCTGAACTGCACCTCATCCCCTTAAATTCCTTACAAAATCAGACAAAATATATACAAAATATAGATGGAAATTTAAATAAAATGCCAAAAAGTTTGCACAAGAAATCACAGAGCAATTTTTAGTTGGATTTCTGCATGTTTCATAACAGGCATCAACAAAGCCTGTTTTCTGTGTTTTTTTCATGTAATCATATTTACATACCTGAGCATAACAAGCTTCTTCAATGGCTAAGCCTGTTACTAAGTCAACCTGTGGAAAAGAATACAACGATTTTTAAAATAATTTTTTAAAATTTATTATATATTATTTCCTCACAGCTAACATGAATATATGCTGTTATATGACACATACTAAAATACTTCTGCAAAGATCTTCTACACTACTTTAACATAGAAATGCTACACTGACATGTGGTAAGAGTGGTTAGTAACAGACTCCTGATTTGGAAATACAACTAGCATGCAATACGGTAAAAAAGTCTGCTTTTTATTACAAGTCATGTGGTTAGGTACAAACCATTAGCTACCTGCACATTTATAATAATTTCATTTACTACAGGGGAAAAAATGTGCTGCATGATTACTTAATTTTTTTTCTGAAACAAAATATCTTCAAAATGTCATATAAGACCAGGATAGTGGGCCACAAAATAAACACAGATTCAAGTTCAAAAGTATTTAAAACAGAAAAATAAAGAGGCCCATGTCTATCCTGCATCATCATCATCATCATCATCATCATCATCATCATCATCTATTTTTAATACATTTAGTTTCTTTGTGAACTGCCCTGAACAGCTGAAAAGGCTGAATTTTGGCATCACTATTTCTCCATCTGTCTTAAGCACCAGATGCTGCAGAATTCACTAGCTCTCTGCTTGACTACTGGAAGGACTGTGGCTATGCACCACAAGCAGGTTTCAAGAGGAGCTAAGTTACCTGATGAGCAATCAAAGGATGCTATGACATCTGTGCCATGGTAGTTTTGTAACAACAGCTTGGATGACCATTTGCCTTGACTGGCTTTGATATAGTAGATCTTGTCTTGGGTCTCAGCGCTGTACTTAGAGGTGATCATTCAGAGTACATCTAACCCTATCATCCTAATTCTATAAACACCATTATTTTGACTTTTCAATCCACTTATCTGGTAGTGAGATAACTTAGTTTGCAGCATTTTGAGCCTTAGGTATTGAAATAAATCTTGAATTCCACCATTACTTGCTGTGGAAACCTAAAATACTCTCTGTGCAGTGGCATCTGAGTTTGGTTTTCAGGCCACCACTTGCTGGTGTTACGCTTTGCTGAACTTGCTGGTTGCTTTTGTGACTTTTAAGAAAAAAGGACAAATTCATCTTCTTGGATTCAGACGCTGCACATGGTATGGTCCTCTTTCCCTTGTACCAGATTGAGCTACAAGGTGTCCTGGTGCATAGCCTAACTTTATGAACAGACCTGCTGAACTCAGCATTAGGATATGTATACCTAAAGTAAAACACATGTCCAGGAGGGATTTTAAATGAGCTTTAGAGCTAGGTCAATAGTGTGGCAATGGAGTGGCAATCAGAATCAAACATGAAATGAGGCTCCAGGTACGATTTTAACACTGTCATTAAACTATTAAAAATAAATAATAGGCCCTTCAGCCTTTACTAGTTACTAAACACTGAGAGTTTGACAGACTTGAGAGAGTATGATTTTGATAATTTTTCCCACCTGGGATTTGAAACACAATTTGCTCATAGTAGGTTATGTTTACTTTCTGTTATTAATAATTAGCAGAGTACACTACTCTTGAGGTTACTAAGCCTTGTTACAGAAATCAGCATCTCAGGAGATTGAAATATAAAAAAAATTAGATTTCTTTCTTTAGAAAGTTTTGACCAAATAGACTTCGAAAGACTACAAAATGCGAAAGTAAAAACAGTACTAGAAAAAGAATGTCAGCACAGAACAACTGTTGCCAACCTGACTTCCGTCCTACTCTCACCGGAAGTACAGATCCTTACCTCCATTCCCTGATTGATAGCCAGTTTTGCAACTCTCATTGCTACTGGTCCCTAAAATGGGAGAAAAAGCTTATTTACACATCATCAAAACCTGCAATATTTGTAACTGAAAAGTCTGCACATCAATATTATTATATTAGGACCATTTAGACTTTGGACATTCATTAAATTTACAGTATATAAGTCATATAGCCTAGATTTTATCATTACAGTAGACATTTGCTTCTAAACTGATAGTTTCAATATTGAGAACAAGTAAAAGCACACTATTTTCAAAAGAACCTGATTATTATGTTTGGTTTATGTTTCAAAGGTGCTGAGTGTGTCGACATTTGTCAAGCTTTATCAATTTCCTTCAAAACAAGGCTTGGAATGGCCACTTTAAGATACATCATTAAAGGTCTTTCCACGGTCAGTCATATGTCCCTACTATCACACAATGCAGACATGTGAAAATATGTAATCATGAAATAAAATTAACTGATTCAAGCTTCAAACCTATAGTATGCTATTGCAAAAACTGCTCAGATCAAGTGATGACACTTTCCCGTGAGCAACTGAGATCCCCAGTAAGCAGAGGGTTTCCCACACTCGCCTCCAATGTGCTGCAAAACTGCAAGACATCTTTGGAAATCATCTCAGTTCTGTGCCTATCCATCAGCATCAGCTTCTGGATGTTCAGGCCTGCTGACTTGGGAAAAGCCAAATGCTTATGAGGCAGTTCTAATAAGAAGTTGTAACCATCAATCAACTTTCCAGAACCACTGTATGTTAAATTTTTTACTGTACTTTTAATTTTTGTCTTTCTATGAAGGTGTTCAAGACACAAATAACCACCATTAAATGCCATACCTAAGCTATAACATTTTATATTTCCAATGAAAAATTTTAGTTGTTACCCTTGTGATCCAACAAAGTGATTCACTAATTATTTTCTTTTTCTGCCTCCTAGGAATTTTCTACCTAGGGCCTTTTGCTTCCCTTCTAAGGAGTTCAACAGCAACAAAGTAATCTATTAAAATAATGGCTATACTAAAAAATAAAACTTGTATAACATTTTGTTGTTGTTGTTTAAAAGCTGAAAGCCAGAACACATTATGAACACACAGACCAGATCATGGCAAAATGAAGATTGATGGAGGTTTGTCTCACTATGAAACAATTACCAAATAACACCATTCAATACAAGAGATAAAACTTCTGATTATTATTATGTGTCTGTCTTGCCACATAACTAGCACAGATTTTTGATATATAATTTTGTGACAGTTCTCTTTAATAAAACTGTGTCTTTTTCAGTCTTACTATTGGTAAAAACTAAAAAATCAAAATGAATTTTTATACCTGAGGTAAGAATTCTCTTGCCAGAGCTAATGCTCTTCTGTATGCAGCATCCCCTGCTTCATTCTGTTCTACCACATGGCTAATCAATCCTATTGATTTTGCTTCCTCACCATCTACAATGCGTGCAGAGAAGATTAGTTCTTTTGCCAATGACACTCCAATTGTGCGAGGTAATCTTTGTGTCCCCCCTAGAGTTTGTAAAAAGAGAAAATGAAACTATTATTTTCCCATGTATCTACAAATGTAGATGCCTTGTTCATTTTAAGTATTTTAATTTTAAATTCCATAAACAATTACATAAACATGCAGAAATTCAAGTAGCACAACGGCATTATTAAGTACCTTCTTCAGTTTTTCACACTACATTTAAATTGAAATAATTGCCCTGTTTCTTAGAAAGACACGTAAAGAAATGTAGATATAGAGATTCTGTTCTATTACAGACATATTACCTTACTTGTATCAGCCAAAAGCCTATCAAAAACTACAGTAATTAATATATCCAAATCCTCTGTTTCTTTTTAACACTACATATTTTTAAGATATAAATCACCACTTCCAAAGAATTACACTTAAAAAGAAAATGTACCTTAACAAGTCTGTCCTAAAATTTGCACCTTAGGGACAATATTTACATGTAAATGAAACTAAAACCACTACTAGACAAGGTCTTTAAGAAGCCATGGTTTTGCCTCATCTTACTTCCATATTAGTGTTGCAGCCTCAACGTGTCATTACAAATACTAGGGAAGAACAATGACAGGTGCAGATCAGCAGAGAAAAGCATCTACCTTTATAACAGTTAGCTGTTCTTAGCACATTAAAAAGTTCTTTGACTTATCAGCATTTCCAGAAGGTCAACAAGCAGTAACTACATTAACCAGAAATCAAGATTCCTTAGCTGGACTAACAATTAACTTTTGAGAACTAACAAACAATGAGAATGTGGAAATAATCATTATCAAAATGGAAGATGTAGATTCAAATCACTGAAGCACATATTTATGAATTAAAACAGTGGAAATGGCCTTTATCCAGGAGAAAGGATTTTTAAAATCATAAGGTCTACCATTTTGACATGGATCTGAAACAAATACTCTATCTATACAAACAGTCTGTAAGCAAAAATTTATTTCCAATTAGTTATTTCAGCAAGAGCATGCTAATATATTCAAATGTAAATATAAGTATATATGCAAGAAGAGGATTTATAGAAGTTGTTCAAAGCAAGGTGGTAAAACACTGTGCAAATATGTGTTCAACTAACAAAACATATTAATTTCTACTATGTAATGTGGACTATGCCACAAGTATTTTATTCAGGCCATTCAGTCCTCTTACTGATGTTTCCTGAAAGTACTTTCAATACATTATGAGATAATATGACTGGAAATAAACTAGAAGTTTTTGTGATTTAATGAATCAGCTTTCAACTACTATTTTTTCTGAACCACAAGCTTCAGTACTACTGTGTTCCTTTCTGTAAAAACAGAACAGCCTTTGAACACCTTATATAATACAAAATTGTAAACAGTTTGGAGGATTTCTGCCTTATGTCTTTCTGAATATTGAAGGCCTATAACAAAAACTGAGATATATTTTGCAGATAAGAACTGGAGGAATGAAAAAAATTATCAAAACAATTAAAATAAAATTTGTAGAACAAAAGTGTTAGTAAATACACAGAAAGTGATAATCTCTATGATCCTGCAGTGCTTGAGAGGATTATAGCAAATCTATCCAAATGGTCAAGGGAAACAGCAATTCAATAAATTCTGCTAAATTCTTAAGCTAAGTCTGTGATACTGAT